>NC_046335.1:51105397-51784147 GCF_000738735.6 Corvus cornix cornix
ACTCCAGAACCAACCTTGGATGTGCCAGATTTTTATTGGCAGAGAATTTTTACAAGCAAGTTATAGAGTTTTATGGTACCCATTTATAATGAAAACACTCACAGTACTTTAGCTATAAAACTTTTAGTGAGCAACTCAATAAGAGTCCATTCACATTGTAATAACAACAGAGGAAATTGCTACCCTTATTTAAACAAAAAAATTTTAAAAAGTGAAAAAGGGGCAATTTTCATCTGGTGAAAATTGATAGAACTTTATTGGCTACAGCAGACCCAAATTATTTGGTCCTAAAGTCCCTCTCCTGACAGTTAGGTAAATCTCCTTGGGTCTCCTACAAACATTGATTTATTTCTATGACTGCAGTGGCAATAAAACAATTTCAGAATTGCTTTAAGCCTAAGAAATTCAAGTTTAAGATCAATTGTTTGCATACAATCTTTATGAGCAGTCAGAGATCTACTTGGAGTCACCAGTTAAAGTGATCTCAGATGTTTTTCTCTCCATTAGCACCTTCCAGTGCTGCTCTTTGCTCAAATACAGTTGCTACATTGATTCCATCTTAGAAGAAATAAGGACAGTCCTAAGACACTGAGAAAATTGAATATTTTTACAAGCTAAATTTTGATTTTCTTTCTACTCAATATTCTTTGCTGCCTTAAAAGACCTCAACATAAAGAGGTACTCTTATGAATGATAATAACCACATGTATTTAAAGTTAAGCTAGTGTTTGAACCAGGAGGAATAAAACCACAAACTTTGTTACACTTTCAATAGAGATTATTCTTCCAAGATAAGCTGGAAAATCCAAGGACAAGTACAAAAATTTCCAAGGATAAGTACAACACAGAGCTTTGATACAGAGGCAGTTCCAATCTGCATTCAAAAATCATATTTCCAAGTCAGCTTATTTTCATAAACTGATCTCACAACAGAAAAACAGGTCAGAATTGACTGAAACAGGTCAGAATTGACTGCAATTGAATTTACCTAGTGAGCAGATTCCAGCTTCAATAGCCCAGGATCTTCTCCAGGTATTTTAGATAGGTAAGTGTGTAAATGTTATGCTATGGCAAAGATAAAACCACAATTTGTCATATTTTAGCTACACAGATCTGGGAAAACAAACATGTAGTTTAGGAAAGTCCCAAATACTGTTCTGGTTCTGTCGTCCAGTCACTGCCTGTTTTTCTAATATTGTCCCCAATCCATAAACCAGTTTTCTCACTTTTAGAAAAATGCAAGAGACGTTATAACAGAAGGAATGTGACAACTGCAAAGTACTAAATATTAGACTTCCCCAATAACACTCAAGGCTCACTTCACATAAGCAGTGAAAATTCCCATTCCATATTCCAAACCAACAGAATCCTCCAGGATCTGTAAAGCTCAAATCCGGACTAGAAATTTCACAAGGCCAAGCTACACTCTGCCGTCTGCCAGCCCATAAAGAACAGAAGAGCCACTGCAGGTCTCCACAGAACGGTACAGGGTTTCTCCTGGCTCCAGGAGAGCTCCCAGGATTAGGGCCTGTTCTGTTTCAGAGGGAAGCAGAGATAACACAACAGGAAATCTAGAGGAGCTACTAGAAAAGTGCGGTGACCAGGAAACTGGGGTATATACATATCGCTCTGAAAACAGAACTACTGAATCCTTGAGGCTAAAGAATGTAACTTTAGATTGAAGTGTACCAAACTTCTAAAAAGAAATCAAATTCGAGGCATCTAAAAGAAAAATTGCTGTTTTGAAGCACAATTGCCTAGGAAGAAACCATGGTTTACTGGATTTTCTCCTGAGACTTGCCTGCAGTGCACTCCCCACTCCCAAAAGCATTAAAAACAAAATTTGTGTCATTATCTGGGCAATCTAATCTAGAATAATTCAGATTGTAAATAAAATATGTCAGTTGAAGTATTTTTCTAATATTTCATCTCTACAGCTGACAAAGAACAAAAGGAAGAAATAACTGTGGACATTCCATTTATATTAGCACCATGTCTCAGAATACAAATATGTCCAGCTTCACTGGGCAGCAGGCAGAGTTCTGGTCACATCCTTGTCACCCTTGGGAAAGTGTAACAAGCCTGAGCTGCCACTGAAAACAATGATAGTGAGTGCTAGGGAAAAATCACTGCAAAGTCTGTGCTATGTCTCTCCCGTTATTTTTTACCAAAGATGAATTTAGCATATTTTTTGAAATTTACTTTGACTGATGTCTGATGAGGAAAGTAAACCATACAAACCAAGTTTCAACATAAACAAATTATATCAAGTTCAAAGCCAACAAGGATCTTGAAGGAAATAAAAGAATAATCAGTGCAAATTACTTCTTAAAATATCCCCCATATTGTTTATCACTAGATTACTAGCCTCCAAATAAAAAATTCAGGCCAATCTCTCTTGCATGTTTTCTTTTCCTCTCTGCATAAGAGGAAGAGATGTTCTTGTGAAGGTGATTCAAAACTGTCTTGAAGTGAGTCTCTGGTGTGCTAAGAACTGCTGGCTCTCTCACTTTCCACGAATAAAGAGCATGCCTCAGGCTTGGTTTTGCCCAAAATGTGTGAAAAGTGCCTTGCAATTGAGGCACGTTAATCATATGACAAACTGAACTCTTAGCATTCTTCAGTGAAATTAGGAGCCGTCAACAAAAGTCCTTGCACCTAAACAGTTATGAACACTCTCAGACTGCCTAGGCACTTAGGTGTTCTAGTCACAACATCATCCCTTAAGTTCTGTATGAAAACCTAAATAGCAGTTGCTGCATGGAACATGTTGGCTTTTGTTTTCAAAATATTTATAGAATTGCCAGTTTTTGAAGCAACTCTGTGTGTGAACGTACAGCAGTGTGAATCACTGGAGTTTTGTCTGTGGCTATGATTTTTCCTAACACCCATATCAAATACCAATAGCATTTATTTCCATATTGCTTCCCATCAAAATAACTTCCACATTGCCAACAGCAAAGATTCACCACAAACTCTGGAGTTTCATTAATCCCATCACTGAGCAAAGACATTTCTAAAGCAAAGTAGATTCAAACCACCTTCTAGATGATCCTTGCCATGACAGAAAGCTAATGCTTCCCATTCCTAATGCACAAAACCTGCAGGATATCTCTTTCATCTCCATTGCCAGCCACTATGGACAATTGCCCATTAGCAACAGAGATGTTGGCTGGGCTTTATTGTCACTCATGGCTTATATCTGTAGTTGTCTTAGGGAAGAGTAACTTTAACCAGAAGGAAAATACAGGAGTCACTTCAAAGATGAATGGCCAAAGTAAATGCAAGTACCAATTCCAAAGCCTTAAGGATTTTAAAGGAAAGTGCAAATGTTTTTTGTTCAAAGTAACTGGCGACAAACCATTCTTCTTAAAGGAAAAAAAATTTAAAACCAACAGTCTAATCAGTCCGCTTTTAATGAGTTTTAACTGATCTCTCATGTTACTGAAAAGGTCTTTGATTTTTATATCCTTTCCTATCTCTCCCTCTCTGTTATTTTCTCTTTATTTGAACTGTAAAATACTACTTTTTGGTGTAGGCTTACTGCTCTTTTTAGGACTAGAAAGATTAGAAGTCAGCACTCATAGCTTCTTTAAAAACCAAGAGAGAAAAAGAAGGAAAAAAAGCCAGTGTCATCTCCACTTAAAATCACTTCCTTTGCCATTACCACTTTCAGCAATTGTCATTCTTTGTCTTTTGGGGTTTTTTTTTTCTGTGAGAAGAATCAATTGTAATTACATGAGTGTCTCAATGACCTGTCCTTTTTTTTGGGCTGGAAGTCCTGATCTGATTAATTGACTTCTCTGTCCTAATGTCTTCTCCAATGCCCTAGGTCCTGAGTGCCTTACCTTCTTCATACATTTTGTGGCAAGTGCTTCATTTTTACTGGCTCATACAAGACAGAAATTCTTCTAGCAGAGGAAAAAAAAAGTGCCAAAAATTAGATGCAAGTGTGTTATGTCATGTTTAAAGGAGCTTGAAGGGAAGATGAACCAAAGGAGAGCAGCAAACACATAATTTTTACTCAGAGCAACATCAATATCATTAATACAATGGCAAAGCTGGTAAAATAAAGGTGCAGGGTGTGTTTCTCAACCTCATCTGACACAGCCACACACAAGTCCATGGGCTGGAAAATTCAAACACTGCCAGTTCCCTGGGGCACAAATCATCAAAAATCCTCTTCTGAGTGAGGAGAAAAGCAATTTGTCACGGCCTTTAAACACATAAATAAATTCAGCTAACAGGAGCAGGAAGTCAGTCATGTGGCTTCATCCATGAATATTTCCTAGGTGAGATCCTGTGACTTGTAACCCAGCTTTTCTTCCAGGATACAGGATGAGACAGGAGCAATCTTTAGTAACTAAAAGCTGACTTATGCCTTCTAATTATTTTGCTCAGAACAAATCAAGTAAATTACTCAAAAATAAATTGCAAACCTATTCTAACAGCTTTTTTGCCTCTTCTTTCATTATAATTCCTTTCTCAACCTAGGCAGTAATAAAACGTCATGTTTGGATCAGCCATGAAGTTCACATTACACATTTGAGGCAGATTCTCACTTCTGAGTACTTAATTTCCCTCTCATGCCCCATGCTATAAAATGAAGATAAAAACTTACCTACAACCACATAATATGTGAATATAGGCCATTGAAATAATTCCACCTATTACTGTCCAAATGAACTGTCATTTCTTCAGATATAATTTGAGTGTTTCTCACACCAAATAATAACCAGATCAACAGAAAGTCCTGGAAGGTGTTTTCCTGCATCCTCTGCAGACCTAGAATAATTCCAGCATGGTCAAAATGCCAAGGCATCCGTGCTTATAATGAAGAAAAATGCAAAGGGCAGAGAGTACTAAAGCATTCAAGGATGGACGTTTTCTAGGAACTCAGATCATCATTCTCATTCATCACATTTTTGTGATCTTATGAGTAGGCCTACAAATAACAGGAACTGAAATCTGAGCTCAGCAGCACCTCGTGCGCAGGAAGGTTATTCTAATTCACTCCATTCTCTTTAGCACTACGTGTCAGTCACTCCCAAATCCCTGCTCATCACAACTATTTGCAATACACAATGCCCGAGAAAGCAAAAACCAGAAGATGACAAGTATAGATAGCCTCATTCCCCATGGAGCAGCAAGTGGAGCACCCCATAGTAAATAATGCATTCTTTAGAGAAATCTGATATTTCACACTGTAATATATTGAGGACTCTGCACTGAGGAGAGTTGATCTGCTTACAGCTTATTATTAGTAACCATTTACTTTTGGTGGTGCTGCTGTTAGCATTCCACGAATTTAAAACTTGAAGACATTTTCCCTTGATACTTCCTTCCCACCCACCTGACACTCCTGGCATTCCTCCTGCTCTCAACTCCTCTCTCGCTCACCTTACAGCCTTTTCAGACTGTTGCATCTTAGCCCAGACAGAAACTGAACGAGAAGCCATGCTTTCTGTCTAATCCCCCCTTTCCCCATGAGCACATCCTGCTCCTCACACTCTCTCCAAGCTTTGGAGGCTGATAGTGTCGCTATCCGGGCAGTACTTTCAGGACAGCTAGAATAGAAGGCATTTTTTTTCACCACTCTCCAGGATTCTCTTGCATTAGATGTTGCTTAAGGAATTTTTTTTTTTTTAATTAATTAAAGCAGTTAAAGCGGAGCGTCTATCCTGTAGGAAAACAGTTCTCACACTATCCAGTTTGTTGTGAATAGATAAGAGAGCCTAAACTTTTGAGATTAAAAGCCCGTTTGGCATGGTTTGCCTTGATTTAGGAGGATGCTTCAGTGGCGCATAGCTTTGGTCCTCATAAACCTGTCTTTTCAAATCCTCTGCTGCCTTCCTAAACACGGGATAGATTTGAGCAGACCTTACCCAGCAGCAGCGCAAACTTTGCTGTAATTCCAGTCTCCACTGGGTGCCACTATTGCACAGCATAATGTGCATTTGCTGCGGGAGTCAACAGCCTGGCAAAACTGACTTTCGACTTGTGCTTCACTCTCGTGAAGTTTTCAGACCATATGCAGAGAATTATCGCTTGGTTTTTATGACCTTAAAATGCCACATGATAATCATTTTAGCACAGAAATACGAGGAGGATTTAATTCTTCCTAGATCGCTACAGCTGAAAAGCTCTCATGCAAAAGCGCTCAGATTCGTTCCTGATTTTGTATTTGTATAAGCCTTTTATCCCCACGTGTGGATCTCTTCCTCCATTCTGACTGATAATCAATTTAGCCCTCTATTTTGCCCTATCTTTTTTAATCTCACTGCAGAGGGCTTGGATTAGATGACCTCCAAAAGTCCCTTCCAGCCCAAACTATTCTATTGTTCTCTGTCTCCATCTACAGTGCTTTGACGACAGTTTAACTAGCACAAGGGTAAAATCTTACCACAGACCCACAGATACCTTAAAAACACTCACTCAGTGCTCTTAAACTGTGTGCACATCCCAAGGATGACAATAACACCAAAAATACATTATCAGCCAACTTTTAATTTAATAGAAATTAAGTATTAGTTTTATGGAGTGGATTTAATTGCCATTTGATGGTGCATGGATATCCACAACTTGATCGATATCATTCTGGTGACTCAACCTGGAACCCAAAAATACTGAAGCTTAATGTTATGAATCGCTTCTGCAAATTCTGGGCAGACAATTTAATCACCTTTTGTTTGTCTATTTCACACTATCCCTGCTCTTGGATTTTTCTTTATTTCCTTTTCCCAGGCCTCGAAGAATTAAATAAATAGATAAATAAGTAATATTAACATATTATAATAAATAAAAATATAATACTATATTCAATGATCTATGTAATTCTATAAATAAATATTACCCAATGGAATACTTTGAGACCTTACAGAAAACATACAAAATCCTTCCAGGTGAAGTATTGTGAGAAGGAGATTTTCATGCCAGTCTTCTATCATGGAATAATTTATTGCCCTACTCAGTTGGCAGAATTGACATAACCACAATTGTTTCAAGTTGCTGAAGATGGGGGAAGCAGTGTCTCAGCATTTATGAAGTCTATTTTTTTTAACTTTCCTCACACTCCTCTCAACACTCATATAGGGTGACACTGATAAGTACAGAAATGTCTATAGTCCCTGGCCTTTGAAAGGATCTTTTCCAGCAGAGATCCAAAATACTTCTTTGAAAATCTGCTGTATTCTGACACAGGTTTTATTGCAAAGAGAAGCTTAAGTGACTGCCCAGTGTTGGTTGTATTATCACAGAGATGGGCAAAAAAAGAACATGTAAGCAGTAGTCTGGCAGTATAGACTTTTCTAAGGCCTGGACATGCAGCAGGAAGAGAGAAAGAGACTATACAACAAAGCAGGAAAATCAGCAAAAGCAAACAGACCGAAACTTAGTCTGACCCACAGTTTTTCAAAGTCAGCTAAATCACTGACACCAGCAGCTAAACAGATCTGTGGGGCAGGTCTGGGGGCAGCAGGGAAGACCAATGTCCTGAAGCCTGGCTGCTCTTGCATTGTTGGAGACTCAAAAGTGGTGGTTTTGGCAAAGGAGAAACAGCAATTCATCCGGTAAGGTAATCTAATAAATTCAAGAAATTCACCCAGGGCAGGAAACAGAAGCATTTGCAAAAGAAGATTGAGACAGAGGCAGAATTTCACTCTACTAGAGCAGCCCTGTTCTAGTGCTCTCTCAGCATTTCAGCTGCTGTTCATCAGATATGGCAAACTCTGCAGGAGTGACCATCACCCACGTAGTTGCCTCCATTATGCCTGCTTATTGAATCATGGTAGAAAAAGCAACAGGACAAAAGAACTATCTACCTGCTCTTTAACCTGATGTGTGGCTATTAGACAGATGCATGAGGATGCAAAGGAAACATAACAGATGCAAAGAAGTTCAGGTTTATAAATCAATTTGTGATCCCTGTCTTTCTATTAACAGCTGAACTAAAAATTTCTGGGTGGGAGAGCCCATTCCCACTTCAAGGAATCTAGAATGTGTATGGTCTTTCCTACCTCACCAACAGCTCAGGAAACTGCCTCCACACAGCCACCAGAAATACTTTCTAAAGACTTGTTCTGCCTTCAGCATTTTTCTGGGCAATTGTCAGGGTATCAGAAGGCTTCAACCTCAGCACTGCTTTCCATTTTTACTTATCTGTTAGGGTTTGGTATTTTCTTTTGGTTTAGGTTTAATTTCTTTCCGTTATTTTACAAACCTTAATTAATCAGGACTCTGGCCAGTATAGCTGAAGGTTTGTAGAAGACAGAATGACCAGGAAATGATGTCATCACATGCAGATCTTTCATGGCTCTTACTGGACATCTGCAAGTGACAAGGTCTCTCCAGTGGCATAGGGCTCAGCTTTGTGGGCAACCAGCTCTGCCTTCAGTCACATTGAGGCTGTCACAAACTCTTCTAAGAAGGGGCTTCTTTGAAAATTCAAGATATACATAGAAGATACATATCTCCTTACAAAAGATGGATGTACATATGGGAGAAAAGGATATAACGTCCTGAAGGACGGAGGGAGAACCTTCAGCTGACCTCCCAGTAGTAACTAAGAACAGCAGTGTAGGGACTAGTAAATCTAGTAAAACAGTTTCTGCTCAACTGTCAGATACCACTGTAGTAATGACATCACAGAATTTCATGGCACATTTAATAGAAAAAACTCAACTTCTTCAGTGACAGACGTTATAGATCCCCTCTTGAGTGTCATCTTCATGGGATGTATCTATGATAAACCTTTGGCTTCCCTTCCAAATCCAGTTTTCTGAAGTGTTCATGCCAGCAATGCCCATTTTTTGCAATCCAGCTAAGCCCATTTTTAAACAAAGACAGACAAGAAGACATTTGGACTCTGGCAGAGACATGCAAGTGTGGCATAACGGAGACACAACAGAAGCTAGAAAGACACATTAGTTACACCAGCAGGCTTGGGATTAGACATGGACTTTTTGTTGGATGATGTGTTGGCTGGATTTTCACAACCAGAAAGTAGTAGTCAACTCCTCGGTGTCCAGATGGAGAGCAGTGATGAGTGGGGTCCCTCAGGAGCCCATATTCAGACCAGTACCATTTACTATCTTCCTTCAATATTATTTTCTTGAGATTGAAACTAACAGTTAGTTTCAAATAAAAATTGGTGAGAGCAAAATAATCTGTCAGTTATATCTGAAGTATAAAGGAAGTGCACACATTTCCAGTAAGACAGGATTCTCAGTATGAAGACATCATGCCAAAGGCCTTACAGAAGTCCAGATAGATTATATCAGTAGATCTTCCCTTGTCTGCTAGTGTAGTCACTCCATCATAGAAGCCATTAGGCTGGTCAGGCAGGACTGGCCCTTGGCTTAAGTTACTGTGAAATCTTTCCAATACCTTCTTTGTGAGAACAAAGTGACAAAGATGAGTTCCTGCAAAAACTGGAAAGACTTCCGTCTTCTTAATTCAACCTGCTGGTCCCATAGGGATTCCTTCTTCATCTCAGCTGAAGATCCTTGTCAGACAAGCATATGAGCGTGCCCTGATCCATGCAAAAGCTTGCTCATCCATTCCCAGGGACTGCAAATGAACAAACTGAAAGCCCTTAAAAAGGAAAAGCTCAAGACAGTACTGGCAAGGGAAGGAACAGCCAGTGAAAGAGCTACTGTCTGGGAACTTAATGGTAGGCAAGAGAAGAAAGGTAGAGGTCAGGTAAATATACCAGCAATGCTGTTAGATGTTTGTCTAACAGTATTATTATCTTTACCAGAAGAGGTTGTTTTTCCAACAGCCTTTTAAGTGTTTTCAAAGATGCTTTATGAAACATGAAAGTTTTAGTGTAAATCAGGCAGTGCGTCAGACATAAGTGGTTTCCTGCAAACAAGCCTAAGCAAAAAAATCCTCTTAACACTGACACACAAACACATCTCTACATCATCTGCCATTAATTATTATTTCACCTTCCCTTTTTTAAGAAATACATGGAGACACCTACAGATCATGGGTGAACTTCAGTTAAGACACAGGGCAACTCTGAGCTCATTACAAACCTGAGGTAAGAAAAAACTCAGGCAATTAACTCCCTTTGGTTTGTTGGGAGCACATGCAAGACACTTCACCTGAGTAATGCCAGCCCTGACTTAAAATGAATATCACAAGGAAAGGATACCAGGTTTCATCTAATTAACCAGCTGGATTACACTGGGTTTTATTTCATCAGTTTCTTTTTTTACAACTACCTCTGGGGAGAGACTCAGTTTCTCTAAGGGTTAGTTTCTGGCCCATGTAGCAGAGTCAGAATATTACCAACAGGAAAACACTGGTTTTTGTTTCGACAATGTTGTTTGAGGCGTAAAATTAAACTACTAAGCACTCATTTAAACTAAGCAAACCTACTGGTAGAAAGTTTGATAGTGGCCAGGGCTAGAACTGGCCAAGGCTGATATTGTAAAATTTTCCTGCATGTACTTTTCCCTTGTTTTGTAAAGTGTTTTCTGACTTTCTTACAGTGTTAGGTGCTGGAGAGCAGGAAAGAGAAGAGAGTTTGAACCAAGTATTTTGACTGTAATTTTGGTAAACATTGCGTGAAACCAAACAAAAACTACGAGCAACTGTATAAAATTAAAATTTGCAAAATACAAACTTGTGCGTTTCCCTCTCAATAACAATATCCAGATCTTTCAGATTTTGGGAGCCCTTCTTGGACCTGATTTGCAAAGGTTCCTCAGTATCTGCAGCTAGAAAAGATTCCCAGCTTACACCTGGACTGAATTGTGTCACAGCAGGACTCTTAGAGCCTCCCTGCCTAAGTGTGAACTCTGGGAAGTGCTGTGATGCAAGGGCTTGTTAACCCCAGGTTGAACTGGAGGAGGGGTAGTAGCACTCATGGGAGTAGAGAATGGCAAAAGTGGTTTTGGAAAAGAGCCAAGTTCTAAGCTGACCATAAGCTGAGGTTTATGTGTTTTGCTAGTTTGAACTACTACCAAAAAGCAAGCACAAGGAAGCGGCCAAGATGAAAAGTTGATTCAGAATATGGATGCTCTTGTGATGAAAACCAATTTTCTGCACTGCTCTCATGTCCTGACTGTCACCCCAAATACGACCAATATCTATTTCCAGACCAAGTAAGCCAGTCACTTCATCTAGCAGCCTCCATCATGTTACCCTCATGTATGACAGAGATCTGCTCATTTATGAACATACAGAGCTATTTGTTTCCAACTGTCATGCCCTAAAGATAAGAAATATTTATCACCTGGAACCAGGAGAAAGAACTCTCTATTCCTGAGAGTTTTGATCATTCAGTACTTCTCAAAGTATAGTTTTAGTAGGAATTCCATAGGTGCAGTTAGATGAATGAAGAAAGGATTTTCTCCTTTTGCCTTTTAGTAATGTGCATCTGAGAATTCAGTCCTTCAAAATTAAATATGTATTAACATTTTTGAAAATCGATGTTATGCAAGCAGGAATAGATGAACAAGAAACCATACAGAGCACTAGAAAACTTGAAGAGTGATAGTTAATTCAGGCAGGAAAATAAACATGACAGAAGAATTAGAAGGAAAAATAATGCTGGCAACGAATCCTCAGGCTCCAGAGGCATTTAAACCCCTGACATGTTACCAGATCTCTGCAGGAAGGTACCTGCTCTTCTTCCTGCAGAGGCCTTAGAAACCAGCAGGGCTTTAGGTAAGCTCAGGGATCAGCCAGACAAGAAAGGGAAGCTCTGAGCAGTAAACTCTTTGGACTTTTCTAATGAGCCAGAAAAATTATCCACAATACTGAGTCATAAAATCTGCAGCAGGATGAATTGGTTGGATCAGCACAACTTATTCAGCAGAGATTTTATAGAGGGGAAATAGCTAATGTATTTGTCTCCTTTTACAAGCATTTTTGCTCCTATCTCTCCTTTATCATGGCTACAGCTAAGCTATTTAGAAAATGCAACTAAAGCACTTTCAGTACATGTGTTTACAACTGGATACAAGTGCAGATATGAGATGCAATAGTTTCCTGCTGAGTGAGGAGAAAAGGATTATGAAAGTTACTCATCTGTTAGGTCTTTCTGTAAGTCCATCTCTTTCCAGTTTTCTGCCTCTGTCAGGGACAAGGGGAATATTCGAGGTCCAAAAAAGCTCTCTCTTTTTAAATGCTTCAATTGATTCTCATTAATCTCTGCCTTCAGTTTAGGAGCTGAGTAAGCTGTTTCTTTCATCTTAAAATTAAATTTGCTCGATAGATTATTATTATTATTATTAGGTAGGGAAAACCCACCTGTTATTTGATGTGTTGGCTTCTGTTCCTTCGGACATCATTCGTGGATCATTTGCTGCCCTGATCACTGTCATCACTTTAGGTAATACTTTAAATTGTTACAGAAAAATCATCATCTGGTGATTTCCAAATTATTTTTCATTTATAAAATTCTCTTAACATCCTGACTTTTGAAACATAAATCTAGAGCTATTTGGAGTGCTTGAAGTAAAATACTTAGCGAAATATAAAATCAATAATAGCATAAAATACTAACAGAACTGACTGCAAAAACCATGTGTAAATTATATGGGAGCCAAACAAGTGCAGAGCAATAACCTGGCAGCAGTCCAAAGCTTCAAAATGAACTTGGAGGGAATGGCAATATACAGGCACTGCTCCAAGTTGATCTTGCACACTGAAGTGTACACCTCAATAACCTGGCATAGCCTGAGGACTTTCCTTTTCAGCTTTTAAAATCTATTTCAATGAAATTTATCTTTTTAAAACAGGAAGAAAAAAGAAATCTGTAGATTCTCTTCTGCATCTCAATTAATAAAATTGAGGTGTATAAAAACACAGAGCTGAGGGATAGATTAGAAGAGAGGTTTCTCCTCCTTCAGTAACTCCATCTTGAATGGAAACCAAATACCAAAGTACACCTCATTCTGTCAGCTCTCACCTGCTGAACACTGCTCTGAAGCCATGAAAAACAGAGCAGTAGCAAGATTTACTCCCAGCACATCAGTGATAATACCTGAATGCCACTGCAGTGCCTTCTCTTGATCAGGTCTTGCCGAAACATGAAAAAAAAAAAACCAATAAAACTGGGCTGCTTTGTCTGCTACAAAATTTTTGCTTGTGGACACATTATCACAGATCCATGCTTAAGCAATACATCGCTTAAAGTACAGGACAAACCTCACAAAGCCTATATCTGAGGATGATGTGAAAGAACTCACACTAGAGGGAAAGGACTTAAAGTATTCATTGTTGGTTTAGAAGACAGCTCATTTTGAATTGACATACAAATCTATCCATAAATTGTTAACAAATTTATCAAATTACAAATAGATCTGTTGTAAACTCATAGACTGCGTGTTGCACTCCATTGAAAAGGCAGAAAAAGTGTATCAAAAAGATATTGCACCTGTTTGACTGGACTCTAAAAGTTTTCCTTTGTGCCACAGCACTGTGTTCAGTAGTCAACAAATTAATATTTACTTTGTGAAATTTATTGCCATCAGAAATCTGAACAGACCAACAGATGTTCATGTCTGCTGGAATTTTTAGCAGGGAGTAGTTCTCTTGTTTTTTAAATTAAATTACTCACAGGTTTAAGGCTGAGTGCACATTTTTATGTTTGCAGAATCTGGGCAAGGCCAGATATCTAAATGAGGATCTGCTGATAAAAATTAGAATCTGTGTCCTCCAAAGCCCAAGGCAGGTATTCACCAACTCCTCAGCTAAGTTCCACATTGTCCTCCTTCACCAGTCTTATCAGAATGTTTATCTTTAGTGCTACACTTGCTGGCTCCTTTCTCCCTCTTTTAAAATCTATATGATTTAAGTGAAGCAAGGTTTGTAAGGAGAGGTAATATCTTTTATCAGAGCAATTGATATGTATCTCTTCAGAGCATCAGGACTACAACACAACCACTATAATTTCATTAGTCATTTTAACAGAATTGAAATAATGGCCATGACCTCAGCCAAAGCAGCTTGTGTAAACTTTTTTCCTACAGACATCTGGCAATGTACGCATCCAATGTGTCTGTCTTTATTCAAGTCTACATCTCTTGAATAAGGCATAAAACCTTCTTGCTTTCCTTTTTGCATGAAAAAGTGAGTACTCCCACAAAGTGAACAAATTTGAATCTGCTGTGTAACTGGCAGAAGGTTTTCGATAAATCAAATGCTACTTCAGAGATTGGCTCCCAGTTGGTTTTAGGCTTTTTCTTTTGTTGTTGTTGTGAGTTTTTGGGGGGAGGGATGGGGGAGTTTTTTAAACTTCTTTTCACACACTTTTTCAGTGTTCACAAATAAGTCACTTCCATGACTTCCTTATTTTGCCTTAGAACTGCAGCCTGTTGCATCTAAGATGGTCAGATTCTGCAGTGACCTAAGAAGTCTTGTTACTCTTGTCTGGGAAGGTTCTGAAAGAGGCTCCATTTACTAATTACATGTACATAACTGTGTAGTCAGAGGTAAAACTTGAACCACCTAACACATATGAAGCCAGCACTTGAGGAAGGGCAGCTCCTGCACTCTCAGATGTGATTTAATGAATCTTGCAGGGGCTTTGACAGAAATGTAATTTGCCAAACACAGCACATTTTTCACTGCCAATTAATTAAACAGCCTTACTCAGAAGAAGTGTCCAGTAAATTAAAGAGCTGCAAGACTAGAACTTTACATTATCTAATTGTACCACAAACTCAGCTACTGAAACAGATATGCCTGGTTATCTAAAAGGCTATGTAAAAAGCAGCTTCAAAAATGTTGTTCCCCATGCTACTCCTGAAGTTTGACTTCTCTTTTTTTCTCATTGCTTTTCATTCTCACATGACTTGCACAATTACCCACTGACAGCAGTGAGACACAGTTCCCAGCTCCAGCTATCAATGCCACCAACTTTCAGCGTGCTGTGCTCTGCGTGTCAAAAGTTGCCAGAATTAGTCTTTAAAAGGTTATCCTTCTCCCTCAAAGTTCTGAAACCTCTTTATCCATTCCTGCTTACCATTTGTAACTTCACAAGTGTGATTTCAAAGCCTGGCTGCAAACAGCCATGGAAGATGAGCCAAAACAGTGTTCCAGGATGGAAAGAAGTGTGTTATGCCGACCAGAAGAGTTGATTCTCCAGCCAAAGGGCTGTAAAAGCAATACATCATTGAATCCTATCCACCTAAATCATTTCACATGTTTTTAGCACACAAGCCAGCACTCTGTGTTTTCAAGCATGCACAAAGTAAGTTTCCAGGCTCTTCCTGACCATGAAGCTTCACAGGTTTCTCCTGTAAACAAGCACTGCTTTAGGGAACCTAAAAGAATGGTACTCCCCTTTAGAAAACAGCATTAAAGAAGTGTTTGCCAGCATGACCCATGAAAAATTCAGAAAGGGTTGTAACACTGCACGTTACCTGTTTTTGTGGGAAAGAGACAAGAGAAGGGTCTCTAACAACCTGACACCTTCTAATGGCTTCTAAGAATCCTATATTATGTTGGTATTACCCAGCCTTGTCCTGTCTCACTCAGGAAACAGAATAACATGAAATTTGACTCTCCATGAATTAAAACTAAATTTTGAAAATTATGGCCTTTTTGAAAATATTTTTCTTTAAAAAAAATCTCAATCATTTGAGTTCTTGAATTCAAATCATTTTAGAATAAAATAACTATGCTATTTTTTCATCTCATAGGCCATATAATCCCTTGTTTTGAAACTACTAAAATAGGCCATGAGAATTTTTCACCTAAGAAATAAAGAAACTTTAACACAAAGCTCTTCTCTGAGGAGTGAGAAAGGCTAAGAGGCTGAGGCAGACCTCTGTGCTTTCTGAGATTTTCTCAATGCTGGAAGTCCTCTGAATCAACCACTATTTGCCATGATAAAAATCAACATTTCACTGCTTCTCAGAAAGCTGCACACTACTATTGCACTTCTTAAAAGAAGCAAACAACCTGCAGACATGCTTTTAAATGTAGCAGCCTATGGGTTTCTCCTATCTAAACTGGCAATCTCACATACCTTTCCGAGAAGACTATTATTAATAATATCCCTTGACATTTTGTATTTGGAATAATGAAATATGAAGGCAACTATATCATTCATTCAGATCAGGAAAATTTTCCATCCCTTGTACAAAGTTATTTCCATTGTATACCAGGTACTATGAAAATTAAAACATTCATGATTGTGGAGCATTCCCATGTTGTGACAATGAAATCCGTAGGCCACCAGCTAACTTTTGCATTCAGCCTTTGAATTAGTGACTTTACTTTCATACCATCCAAGCTCTCATAATGAAAGCCCTCTCCATAACTCATGGAATGGTTAGGGTTGGGAGGGATCTTAAAGATCATCTACTTCCAACATCTTCCACTAGACCAGGCTGCTCAAAGCCTCGTCCAATCTGGCCTTGAACACTTCCAGGGATGGGACATCCACTGATGCCTTAGGTTTTAACTTTTGTATTTTTCAAATCCTGTACTGCCTAGTGTGTAACTCTGAAGTTTCGTGTGGCCTGTTAGCTGCTGTTCTCTCATGCTGGTTAGACATAACAAAGCCTCTCTAGGTTTGCTCTTCAAGGACACCTTGATTGTCCCAGGCCCCAAAATGTGTAAACTAAAAGCCTCTGAAGAGGAGGGGTAAACTTGGGGTAATTACATCATGAACTGAAGTTATAATTGGAGAATTAACCCCGATATGCAAATGGACCAAACTTATAAAAGTGTGAAGAACCCGTGACCCAGGGTCCATCTTGAGTGGAGCCCCTCATTGGTTTACACTCCCAAGGTGTACCTTTGAAGGCCTTTCAAATAAATACCTACTTTTATTCTCTTAGTCTTGTCTAGCCTCTGTTTTCAGGTAGCCACTTCCAGGCATCACCACAACTTTTCTGGGAAACCTGTCCCAGTGTTGCACCACCCTCATGGTGAGGAATTTCTTCCTAATGCAGAGTTCTCACTTCCATCTCATTGTACGGTTACATGAACTTCAGTGGGTTCAGAAGATGAGATTTCACCTGAAGCAAAATTACTCCATGATTTTTACTGAGTTTCATGTTTGAAACTCAAAGTTCAAAGTGGTTGGAGCTGAATTAAGTAATCAACACACATGCACCCAAAAACTGTGAATAAGTTGTAGGAGGAAGCTCTGTAATGTAGATTTTAATTAATTCCCCAGAAAAGCTTGTTTTTTCAGCTGCATCATGGACAGACTACATTCCCATCATGCAGAAATTATTACTGTGTATAAGAATATGGTTATTCTAAGACTCAGAGTGGGTTCACAATGAGTAATAGATTTTTAGGTCACTCATGTTTTATAACTCTTTGTAGAATCCATATAGTTTCCCAGCCACAAAAAAATATATACTTCATACTTTCTTTACCCTTCTTTTTCTGGAGGTAATTTGATTTAGTGTGCTTTAAATGAAGGATTCAAAGTAATTTATAATCTATTCCTAGGCAATTTTACTTAAAGCACAGTGATAAAAGCTGTGTCATTTGTTAAAAAGGTTTTACTAATGAAAGCAACAGCTGTTGTCACCCACGTCTCTGGATTATCTCCTCTTAATGAGTTGATTCCAGGTGTCTTGCATTCTGGAGTAGTTTAAATAATGTAAGTAACCGTACTCTGCACACTGTGAAAATTTAAGCAGCTGACTATTTGTATAATCATCCTGTTTTTGTGGCAGTTGACCCATGATCTAGGTCCCACCTAAGATGCATTTTTTCATGTGATAACATTTCACATGCAGAGTAAAAGCTGCAGCACATTTCACTGTTTGCTATTTAGTTCTGAACCAGCTCTGCAGCTCTTTTATTGCAGCAGGAAGTTTATTGCCCCAGAAGCTTCAATGGAAAGCCACATAACTGAGCTTCAGTAGGGCAAAAATTGGAAAGCCATGCCTTTTAGCACCACCATCACCAGCTTTTGTACAGACAGCCCTGAAGCAGAGAAACTGCCACAGTTTTTAGACTTTAATGAGACTGTGTGTCAGCAAATGTATAGGAGACACTTTGTTCAGAGAGCTCTGCAAAACAAGGAATTAATGCAGCCTCAGGGGGGTAAGGGCTGAAGAATTGGTTTAGGAAAAACATGTCAATTCAAACACAAATCCCATTTCCAGGCAAGGTTGCTCCATGTTGAAGACCATGTCTGTTAGGTTTTATGTGTGTCTTGATAATGAAAGCATTACTTGAGTACAGTTATTCCTAATTCAATTTCCAGGATATACATACCAAGATCACAATTTTTACTTTTTTGAACCTTAAGTGCCACTAAATGCACACAATAATCTCTCCCAAATCTGTGCCTCCAACAGTCCTTCCTACATTGAGGTGAATTAAGTTTGCAAAGCTCATTCATGAAGGTTCAGATAGTCTTCTCTCCAGAACCCTTAACAAATCTTGAGAGCCAATCTCCCACTACATCATTGTATTTCTGTCCTAAACCTCAGGCACGACACACCACCAGGTCTGTCTGCATGTGCAGCACTAACATTGTTCTTCAGTTTCAGTCAAGCTCAGCTCTCACAAACTCCTTCCAGTTCTGGGTTGAGGGATTTTATCTATTTTCTCTATTCCCAACTACCTGTATTACTCATTGCCTCTGTATAAACTCTGAATGCCCAAATCTAGAATAACCGTCTTTTCTGGTGCAGTGAGTTTTCCCCACAAAACTTTGCATGCTTGAGTGCCACAAGACACAGATGACAAAGTTTACTTGGGTACAGAGACAAACAGCTGTAGGAATAATATGTTCTGATTGCTTTTCCAGGGTCTCTCCACTCCACTCTGAAGTAGGACTGGTCGGGAAGCTGAGACCAAATAATAATCTCAAACCTGCTGGTGTCACAGTGGATTACAAAATTAAAGTGTATTAAACAACCAGACACCCAAAAGCAGCTTGAAGCACCAAAATTACCACTTGTTGAGCATAGCTTACAGAGAACATTTATTTATGCGGTTCTCGGGCACAAAATGGGACTATTTCTTCACTATTTTTCTACTTTAATTGCCTGATTTGTTACTCTTGAGTTCCTGGAGCTCTGCACTTCAATGTACAACAAAGTAAGAGTACCAGTATGTTATCACAATTCAGTAAATTACTTGCAAGTGAAATAAATGTTCCAAACTCGCATTTTAACCAACTGATTTTACACCATTGTACACAGAGCCAACTAGATTCACTTAAAAGAGGAAGAGCTAATCATTGCACCAACTACCTTATCATTGCAATTATAGCAAAGATCAGCTTGTTTATCAAGATGACAAAAAAGGTGATAATGGCTTTTTCCAGTGTGATATATTTATGTGTGGCTGGGAAGAACAATATTTTTTTTTTTTTTAAATGGAAAGAAATATTTTTCATTAAAATAGACAATTTTCTACATCTTTAGAAATGGGCACTGAATTGGCAAGGTCAAAAAGCACTGGATAAATAAATATTCCTGATGTCTTTAGCAATTAAGCACCGCAATTACTGCAGAAAGTGTAGCAGTGTTTCATAACAAATTAGAGCTCTTGCTGCTTTCTTTTAAGTGGTCTTTTAAACACTGCAATGGCTGTGCAATTGAATTGAAAAATACAGGGAGAAGGGCTTGCACAGGTTTTTGTTTGTTTGTTTGTATCTTGATTTGCCTAATCTGAATTGCTTGGTGGCTACATTTGCTTTTTTTAATGAGGTTTCTGTCATTAAAAACCAAGTTCAAATTGCACTGATATTTTAATGCACTAGGTGGCATAATGATATTCATATTAGAGAAATTAAATGATTCACCAGCATCCAGATACTTAGTTGGAGAAAAAAAGCCACCCTTTCTGCAAGATAAGAAGTCCTATGATAACTTTTGTAATTACAGGATTGCTAATACTTTTACCTCTTTTTTGTGTTCTTTGGAAGAGTGCTTCAAATTTTGAAAGAAAAATCTATTCATATTTAAAGAAGATGCTTTAAGAACTGAAATGCCATGAAGGTAGGGATTTCAGTTAAGAATCCTTTAAACACTACTCCAATGCCGATTGTGATCAAGTTTACCCTAACCAATTTTACTCGTGGCCAACATTAAAGCAGATCAAAGAAACATGAGTTTGAGAGTGTTCAATTTTTCTGGGATTCGTGTTCCATCAGCTTTGATATGGGCCACATTAAACACATGTTGGCGCTGCCAGGAATTGGACCGGGTGACTTAAATCAATCTTTTTCATTTCCAACTCTATTAACTCTGCCATTATAGTGGACATAATGAAAGATCCTTTTAGACTGATTCTGGTGTCAATCTGAACCAGCATTATGTCAAAAAAAATTTAAGTCATCTTCATTTACTGTAAACTCAGAGACTTGCTTTTGCTGCAGGTGTTCGGTCACAGTTTGCTTGAATTCGGGGCAGTAAATTACAAGACATGTCAATGTAAAGAGGCAGTGAAATCATTTATCATTAACTTGAAGAGGCCATAATTCAGCTGGGGAAGATGACTGTTTTATGAAATACAAAGGATGAGATCATGATTTAGTGACCAGAAGTGTTCGTTTTCCAAAACACAGCAGAAGGTAGTGAGTTTGAGAAAGGAAAGGAGCCTAAAGAAGTTGCTATAATTTTATCTGGATAATTTTTTGGTGTCGGCCATCACAGTTAAAAGTGGCTTTTATGAAATCTGCTGCTGATTAGTAGACGCATTTTTTGATTGACTAATGACCATATCTGTCCCACTTCTTTCTGTGCACTACAACTCTCACAAGCTGCAGCACTGGCACAAGCAGAAGCCCTATCAGAGCATCAGGAAAGAATTTAAAGAGGTATTAAGCCTTCTGTCTTTTAAGGATGATTTGAAACAGTGGAGTTTCTGAACAAACATTCAGAGAGTCCAGAAATTATAATTTCTCTAGTTTGTTCTCTTTTTTTGATGTAGTTAGTAACATGTTTACCTGCTTCATAAAACTATCCTACTTAGAAAGCTTATTTGTGCAAGGATAATAGCATAATGCTATTGCTGGGACTAATTTTGTAAAGACTGAAGATGTGTTCAGCACTGAAAAGGTGAGCATTATATGGAACACAGTATCAAACACCACCAAATTATCAATTTCTGGAAGAGATTAAAGACAGAGCTTCTCTATTTATGACACAGTCAGTAAAGAATCCTGAAGTGCCTACCTTTTCCAGCTGGTGCATCCCTTCCTCTACACAGCAAATTGATGCCAGTGTTCTCAGGGTCTGGGGATAAAGGCACCTGAAACAATCCTGGCGACAGATCTTAAAGAGAGAAACAACACCTCCTTCCTGTAGGGGAAAAATGGAAATCAGGAAAGCAGCACTGGAGGTTCCCCTAGTACTTAACCAAGATTGGGCTGACGGGTGGATTCCTTTAGCAGTTTATCCAAAATAGCTATAGCAACAACACCAACAAAGAGGGTGTTAAGCTCACACAGAGAACTCAAGTGGACTAATGCTTGTACACTAAGTGATGGAAAAGTAATACAACCTCAGTAGGAGGTGTGCTTAAGTGATTGACTTCTACCAATTACAAGCTCCATTTAAATTAAACCTGACATTCCTGCAAAAGTTACAAAGAATCATCAATAGGTGGCAATTAGAGTGACATTTAAGTGATCCTTCAGCCATATTCTATTAGTATAAAATAGATTTTTATTGTCATATATTTCCCATTCCTCTAATTTCTGAGCTCCACATTATATTTACTTACTGCTAAAATTATGAACCAGAAGGTCATATGGTTGAAGAGCTACTGAAAATAAGGTGGAACTAGGAGTCAAATGTTAAACAGACACAATCCATATCTTCATCCTCTAATAAACAAAATTTTCATCGCTAAAAGCTTTTCTTTAAATACAACAATAGTGACAAAGACTTGTGTACATACTAGGGTAGCTATCCTTAATTAATTTCCAACACAGCTTGCAAACATACCTTTTAGCAAATTTCACATAACAAATAGAAATATAGTTAAATGCCAACAATTGCTGCACTTCGTGTGGTGGGGTTTTTTTAAATTATTTTTCATTTCAAAATGTTGTGCTATCAGGTAAACTACATATGACTTTTATGATGCAAAAGCAGACGTGGTGAAGAGGAAAGCATTTAAATTATTGACGATGGATGAAAGTTCTCAGACTAAAGTATTCGGATTAGAGCAGTAAATCAAAAATAGTTGAAATCATGGACTGTGTTAAAAGTGCACCCTTTTTTTAAGCTTGTTTCAGTAGATTCTGTTTAAAAATATATTTAGATTCACATAAGTCATCTATTTTTTCCTCAGCCATTTTTTCCCCAAGCATTATTTGAAAGCTCAACAGGTTATACTCACTTAAAACCTCTGGGCTACAATTCAGACTTTACTCATTTCCAGAATTCTATATTTCTGTACTAGGTCTGCTTGAATACAGTAGAGAATAATAGAGGAAGCAAAACCCTCTGTTCAGTCTAACAAAAAATTCACACCAAGTCATATAGAATTAGACAAAGTTAACTATTCAACACATTTTCCAGATAGAAGTTTTATATCATGTCTTTGCACAAGCATATGGAATTTCTGTGACATCAGTGAAAACAATGGGCCTGCTGAAGTTTGTTAGGAGTAAAACTTATTTCTGGAATTGCGAGTGTTCATGTTTCTGTTATTTTTTATCTGGTACCTCAATATATAGTCTAATGCAGAAAGATATTTCTGAACCTTTAAAGGAAAAAAGAGGCAGTACACGAATAAAAAAGTTTCAGTCATATTTTTCCTTCCTCAAAAGGATACCGATATTTCACCCAAGCAGTAATTAAAGTGTCTATCAAAAATACAGGGAAAAAGGTGTTGCATTATCATTCTCAAGCCAAAGGTAACAGGTTTTTGGTTTTTTTTTTTTTAAATTTCATTATCAATTTGAATTTTCCCACAGTTCAAAGGAATCAGGGATGATCTAATCCTCTGCTTTAGCCATAATAAGCAGAAGTTTGTGGACAAATCTAGTAATGCTCAAGTGATGCTGGCACATTTGCTTCAAGCCTTCTCTTTGCCAAATGGGTGCCCTGATTTTGCCTCTGATGGACAGGAAGTGATTTATCACCGCATTTGTCAGGAGGAGATCTGTACTCTTTATTTTGTGCCTCATGTGCCATTACTAAGCTGTAAAATATTGACCACGAGTAATGAACCGAGAGATCTGTAAGTGAAATATTGGACGGGTGGAAAATGCTGAGCCTCATTCCTTGGCTTGTCAAAAACCAGTCCCCTCACTGGGATCGGAGCAGTTCTCAGACTTTATTCACCTTTTTCAAGATTCATCCCCTGTATCTTTTGCAGTGATGCCAAACCATTCCATCTGACAGGGATATACACAAATTGGTCAAGAGGGTAAACATTCAGAGGAAGAGAAGGACACTTGCTTCACTACTTGATGACCTATGTCTCTCCTATATTGGATTAACAGGAATTCAATTTTGTGGGATGCTGTTCAGAAGGGCTAGGTGTAGGTCACGAAATCATCTGAAACATAATCAACAAAACTATGTGAATTGAGTGAAAAAAGAGGGGAAGCAAAAGGCATCTAATGCTAAGGTGGAATATTTTGCAGTTTCAGACTGAAATGACACAAAGCACAGTAAATTCCCATCAAGGCTTTGACAGCTTTTATAATTCTTTTGATAGATGATCTCCAAGAAGATCTTCATCATAAATACTTGTTAGAAAAGGAATTGGCATATCAAGAAGGTAAGGCAAGATGCATTAGAAGCTTCTCAGACTAAGTGATCTGCTGCACAGGAGTAAGGAATTCCAATAGTCAAGTATTCTCCAAAGGGGGTTCTATGAAAGTATGAATACCTTCATTTTGGCTTCTTTCTCTTTTACAAGCTTATTACCACAGCACTCTGTTCAGTACAGTTGGTATTGGACTCTATCATCAGTATAGTGGATTTTTTTAAAAATACTATTTTCTTTATCACTCTATGACCTATTTACTGGAACTAAGAAACAGATTTCTACCAGTTCTTCTGATCGTTACAAATCCAAATCTATTTATAGCCCTTTCGCCCCAAGGAATGCTAATTTTCTTATCTTGTCCGTGCTACTACTCATTTTTGTTAGAGACCTTAGGTTTTATGTCTCTGACAGCTAGTGAGAACTACTACTGCCTGCCAGGGTGAGTCAGCAACATGATTTTTTCACAGCAGATTACAAAGTTACATGCTAAAAAAGAAAGTGTCAAAGAATGCCTGTAGGTGGAATAAAATTACAGGTGATGCTTCAGCATTTCATAGACTTTCTTAGTTTCTGTAAAATATTAGCAGGTGATGGGGGAGAAGGAGAGAGAAGACTAAAACCCTCAACAAAATGTGAAATAGACCAGCTCCTGTAATTCTGCAGCTTTGCAACACTATCGTGGTTTTTTTTTGTTTGCACATTCTAGATATTGGTGTGCTTTAGAGCTGTAATTTATAGCTTGGAACAGGAATAAAACTAAGAGCACTGTTCCACAAGATCACACTTTGTCATGGAGAGTAAGACTTCAAGGTTACAGGAACAAATTTGTTAAGGTTTGCTTTCACGGTAAACAAATATTCAACCTCTCTGGCTAGTTTTAAGAATACTATGACAGCTCTCAAGGGTACTACAGATTCTGTAAAAGATTTTGAGATCTTTGCATGACTTCAATCCTTTTTCACCCTCATAATGACTGAGAACAATTACAGATTTTACAGATTATTTTTTAGTTTATTTTTTTTCAAATCACCCTGAATTTTTCTGTCATAGCTAACTAAAACCAGTGCCCCTCTCTTCCTTTCTGCTTCAGAGATTGTGATGCCTGTCACAAATGAGACTTGAATTACAGCACAAACAGTATTTGTGTGTTACTTGGTCAAAAACTGTAAATGCCAAAAAGTCTGCAAACCATAAATAAAAGCATACTTTATTCGTATTGGGAGCTTTTGGAAAGGTGCAAGTTAACCTCCAAATCAAGCAAAGCTCAGTGCTATTAAGTTTCCTTGTCTGAACAGAGCTCTTTACCCATTTGACCAATTTGAAATTCTGGTCTGTTGCAGTTCCTCTGCCCCCTTGGTCACTGATGCAGGTAACTGAGGCAATACAGAGGGTGAAGGATAATGGTCAGTCTGGACAAATGCATTTCCCAGTGCACAGGGCAGACAGAGGCACGGGACAGGTTATGCAATCACTGCTGTAATTTGGCAGCCAAACACCACTTAGGGTTCTTTGCATAAGGGGATGCATTTCCTCAGTTGTAAACCTGTGACACACGCCCAGGTTTTAGAAATATATTGGTTTAGTGATTTATGAAAGGTCAGACTTCACTTCTGCTAAATTAAACTGTTATGGAAGTCGTAAAATGATAAAAAGCCCAAGACCAATTTTCTTTAATTTGTTAGTTCTGCATTTTCTCAATACTCAACATTTTAGCATTGTTTTTGGGTACCACTGAGTGGAGCTCAAATACCAATTTAGAAAAAAACGGACTCTCTCAGGTTGTTGCCAGAATCCACTATAGGTTTCTGAGTCTGCCTCATTCTCAGGCTTCAGATCAGAGGAGTACGTTTTGTGGTGTAAATTTCCGTCTAAAGGCACATCAGAAGTAATGAAATGCTGCTGTCTAACCCTGTCTCTGGGTAGGACAAGGAACTGGCACAGCACTCCACAAGCAGAAGCTGGGGGAGGGAGGTTTTCCTCTTTCTGCATGCCCTGTGGTTGTGCTTATCCCATCCTCATCAAGACACCATGTCCCACCTTTCGCACTTTTTCAAGATTCAAGTGTCCTCAAAGGTGCAAACTCTGCAGGGATTTCCAGTATCACAGATCTTGGCAGAATGACTCATTTATACCAAAAGTTAGCACCAACTACTCAGTAAATGAGAACACACATTGACAGAAGTAACTGCAATGATGGTCTTTTGATAAAGGATAATTATGGGTGTGAAGTATTTCTACATTTGCATCTTTAATAATATCTCTAACCCCCCTGTACACACAGCTGAAGAGGTCTTGCTATTTCTCTGCAGAGTCTGCCACAGCCATGGCCAACTGTAAAGTTTTTCTCCGTTTACATGACTGGTATTTAAAAAGTATTATCAGGTGAGACACTAAAAAAGTTCCCAAAATGATGAAGGGAGTGATAATACCTCAGCTGGCACAAAGACAGCAACTGAAGCAATGCTGAGAAGCCTGTTGGAGCTAACCATCCTACTGAAGCTGCTTGCACAGGTACTGGGCTTTATTAAATTAAAGACTGAGGGGATGTGGTCCTCTTTAGAAAAAAAACCTCTAATACAATAGTTGCAGTGGTAAATTATGTAGAGTAAGAGTTGCAAAAGCACCACAAGAAGAGGAAAAAAGTAGTTTCTCAGAGTAAATTTTGTTGCTCTTCAGTAAAATTACTTTCTTGTATGGCTAGTTTGCACTGGATTACTCCATACATCCCTTACCTTGGCTATGATGCGGCAGAGGTGAGCACCTTCCTGGGCAAGGCTGAATAAACTGCTGATGGCCGACTCCATGACGTACAGACTGCCCGAGAGCTCTATCTGCCTCAGCAGGTTCTGGGGGATGCAGGATAAAAAACTTGGAGTCAGACTGATAACACACATTTCTCACTGCATTTGAGTAGATGTAACCAAAGATAGTGATATTCAAAAATAAATATTAACAGAGTGAGACAACAGGTACATGTGTGAGAATATTCAGTACGGTCTTCAGCTATTTAGTAAATTGTTATGGCTTTTGGTCTGGGATTGAACCAGAATTTTCAGAAGGCAACTAATTTAGTTAGTGTAGAAGCTGAATCACATGGTCATACAAGATTTCCACCTTATTGATAAGGAATATTGCTACACCCCTTCTTACACTACTTTCTAAGGCTCTGGGTTCACCACTACTCTTAGTCAAAACATCACTGACAAATAGAGATTCTTATAAAGAAACATAGTTTGTTTCTCCAATGTATGAAATAGATTAAATAGTTTTATCTTTGTAAATAATTATCTTGCTTTTGCATTTGTGCCGCTGCAGCTTTAGAGAAGCACAGCTGTGAGAAGACCATAAAGTCTATTTAATTTTGTTTCTGAAAAAAGGCATAGACTCATTAGAAGAATTAATTATATTTGCTAGGAGGAGGAAGGTAAGCATTTTTGTATTTAATCCAACTTTGGAAAAGCGCAAGGAAGTATCCCACATTTTACACTGTTATTTATAAAAAATTCAATTACCTTCCCTCTAAGAGGCTCTGTTCTTCCACCTTTAGCATTAGAAGAATATTCCATAAAAACCATAGCTTGAGTTCACATTTTGATATGAACCTATCCTGAATAAAGTCCTGATACACTGATTTGAGAAAAAGCTCTTGATACAATTTAAGATGAAACCTCTCACACAGACACTTAGTCTGCTTCAGAGCAGCAAAATACCCCCAGACAGTGTGTTTTTATGGCAGAAGTGGGCACATAGCCTGACTGAATGGCTCAGAAAACTCTTCATAAAATTGTTTTTATTAATGACTTCTAATCCAAGTCCTTCAGCCACACAAATACACACAAGATAATATGAAGTCAATAATTCCATTCCCTTAAAAAAAATGGAGTAGGATTTCAGGTGTATCAGTAGGTGCCAAGATGCCCAAAGGCAGAAATATCAGCAGTGAAGAACTGCTCTTCAGACTGAAAAGAATAAGCATCTTAACAACGGCAACCTACTCACTGAATTTGAAATATGCAAAATTATTTACACACTTCAACTCATACATTTCATGTAGCTCTCATAGATCCCACCTGAAGAGCATTAGCAAGTAGCTTGTTAGTTTGACTGTAATTCTAAAAATGTATTTGGGATATTCTCACCTCCTGGTAATAATCATTTAAAACCAGAAGGGATATTTCTGAAACAACCACAAATTTTTTTGCCATCTTAACAGATTAGGGTATGTTAAACTTTAACCAATACCATGCATTAATTTTGTTTTGGCACTGTAATAAATGCTATTTAACTATTTGTGTTCATTAAACCTCTCCTCTTTTTCTGCAGGGACAACAAAATAATTCAGCATGACATCAGTCTAAAACATGGACACATTAACTGAGCAGAATTACTTTTGAGGTTTTTATATGTGAGGAAGATTAGAGTATGGATTTCTACTGAGAAAGAAAGAAAACAGTGTAAGTCAAGATAGGTTGGCTAGACTCGCTACTGTTTCAATAATGATCGAATGGAAAAACAATTAACTTATTTGAAGCCTCAGAGAAACTACTCAGTGTATTTCACAGAATCAGAATCACAGAATGGGTAAGGCCGGAAGGGACAACCAGAAGTCATCATTTAGATGCCTTGCAAGAAAGAGACATCAGGAAAAATAAGTAACATGATCAGCCACAAGTTCATTTTGTTCAGAATTTCAGGTTATTGCAGAATTTGAGAATAAGAATACCTAAATCTCATTGCAACATGTGTGAGTTACTGATCATAAGTTTGTTGAAAATTGAGAGCTGTAATTCTAATCCTTCTCTTAATCACAGAATTATAGAATGGCTTGTGTTGGAAGGGGCCTCTAAAGACATCCTGTTGCCATGTCCCTGCCATTAGCAGGGACAACTTCCACTAGATCAGGTTGCTCAGAAGCCCCATCCAACCCAACCTTGGATCCTTAATGGATGGTTATCCTCAAGATTCAACAATTTTGGAAGACCTTTTTGGTTTGGTTTTTTTGTTTGTTTGTTTTTGGGGTTTTTTTTTACTACAAACAAACCTGTGTTTCATGTGTCAAAACCAGCTCTATCAACTGGCCAAAGTACCGGGCAACAGTAGTGAGTGTTTCATTAACACAAGATTTCATGGACTTCAGTATCTCTTCATCTTCAGTCTGTAAGCACCTGAAAAGAAAGAGAAAGAATAGGGATGAAGGAAGAAAGGATGCAACAGAGCTGATTGTCAGAGGTGAGGCCCGTGTTAATCACGGGGTATAATGGGAATTGAGCTGTTCACAAGGACATTGTCTTTGTGCCATTGGCATCATTCCAGATTTTAATCAAAGCTTTGCCTACACAGGTAAGTACACCATGAAAGGATAACAGTGGACACTATTGAATAATTTTGGTATCACAATTTACCTCACAGACTGCAGGCCAAATTTTGCCACAGATGCTGTGTGTTTATACAGTTGTAACACTGCTCTTTTCCAATCACTCTTGGATGCCTGCATTTCAACTGCAGCTGTCCATATCCACCCCTCATGATCAATGAAAGGCTTTCAGTAATTTTCATGTCTTTACCTTCTTTGTCATAGTTTAATGGTAGCAGGATAAGGATGAAGAAAGAAATGTGTGTCCAGATGAGTTAAACAGCATAATCAAAAATAAAATTTGGCCCTCTATAGGGAAAGATACATAAAGCATCTTTACAGAGTTGGTATAGTTGTCCTGCAACCAGTGATGTTTGGCTATAATTGAAGAAATGAGATAAAGATGGAAAACTTTATACAATTCAAATAAAATAACTAATACATCCTCACAGAAAGGCATTCATTTGAGTTTTCAAAACATATTCCACCCAGGCAGGCCACTGTAATGGAACATATAGTTTGGGTGATCAGCCTCTCTAGCTGCACACAGGTCACCTTTTCAGCTTTACCTGTCTGTCAGCCACATATATCAATTTTTTGTCAAAAAGACAAGGGAGAGGGCTGATTTGGGGCAGGTACTTTGAGATTGGAGCTCATTATTTAAGCACCATGTCTCCTAGTAGAATATAAAACTAAAGTCTGAGCTGTGCAGGTTTGGCAAAAAGCAATAGTGCACCAAAAAAATGTTATTTCCTGATAATCAGATGGTGTCTTTTTCCCTGATGATATCCCCAAAACAGAATTACTTGCACAGTGTTTAAATTAATTTAAAAAGGGTGATTGAACTGTGCTGGGGGAAATGGGTAACTTATGTTAGAAAGTGTAACTATCATGAGAAGAATTACAGAGATTTTTATTTTCCAGTCACAGCATTCCAGAGTGAAGGGAGATGAGTAAACCTACAACTACAGTTTAAAGGGATGTGTATTTACTGTGGTTTGATTTACAATACGTGGATCTCTTCATACAGGAACACGTAATACGACAGTCTCACAACCCAAGTTTTCACACCACCTGAAATCTTGACTCCACAGAACTAAAAGGGAACTTTGTCACTGATATCAGTAGAGCCAGATTTTCTCTCTTGATGCCTAAAAGTCCTAAAAAATATACTTGCATGCAGCTTTGCATCTTTGTCAGGCTCTTTGTGCAGCAGCAGATCCCATCTTTCATTAGGATGAAGTTTACGTAAAAGCAACTCACTTCACCCACAAGAAATTAACATTAGGAACACTGCAGAGTTCCAGGGGCCTAGCTCAAACAGTTGAGGGTGCTCATGGATTTGTGCTTCTCATTAGAAGTTCTACAACATAATAAAACAGCAAAATTAATATTGCAACTGCAAAATTTAAGTTACCTTTCTGTGAATGCTGTAAATTCTGAACACTTGTCTACTAAAAGTTTTTCAAGCTGCAGAGAGAGAAAGAGAAAGTGGTTTTAAAGTTATGTCCCTACACACAGTTGCCTCACAAAAATAAGTAATGCTTGTTTGGTAATTGAAAACCCTCCCAAAAGATAATATTTCATAACACCCTTCAGCTACTTTTCTGTATAAAACAGGTAGAGATAAAAATGAGGTCAATAAAAAAGTAGCACTTTCTACATTGTAAATGCAAAGGAACTCACAGGTTGGTTGTCAAAATACTTTAGTCCTGTAGTCGTCAAAAGCAAAATGGTTTTTTATATGCAATTTGACAACACTATTAATATTCAGAATCAAGCCCACGATAAAATAGGATCCAAAGTAAGTCAAGAATCTTTCCATTGCTGGAACAGGATAGGAAAGCCTTAAACAAGGGACCAGTATCAGTACGTAAGGATTTCTTACAGATTGTTTAAAGCAAGTTTTAATAATTACAATAAAATAAAAATTCCAAAAGCAGGAGAAACATGCCATCAAGGCATCTTCTCACCTGGTGCATTTCTTCTGAAGAACTCCTGGTGAAGGTGTTGTACTCGTTTATCATGGAACGCACGTGGCAGTTGACCCTCACTGTCATGCTGTGGACCCTCTGCCATCTGTTCTTGTCCAGCTTCTGAGCAATCCTGGTCAATTCTGTGCTTATGATCCAAGCCCTCTTTAGCAGAAGCTGCAAGTTATCACAGGTGCTGTACTGTGAGGAAAGGATGAGTTCATTTGGTTCATCCTTCTCAATGCTGATGGGCTTGGACTGGAGAATGCACATACATTCACAGTCTGTCATCAACTTCAGGTCCTCCATCCATCGCTGAACAGAGTCCACCTGGATTAAGTGCATGCTGGAAGGCAGAGAAGGAGAGGGAAGAATGAGGTAAAGCAAAAAAACCCTTAGAATAACCACCAGCAACACCATAGAGCTGCACCCACTACGAGGTTGCAATTGATTGACCGAAGGAAATAATTGAACAAATAATTTGCTTGTAGTAACACAGTGAAATGTTTAGCTCTTTATTCTAAAAACAGGTTCTAGATTTCTAATCACTTTTACACCACACACCTGGCTATAAATTATATCTAAAAAATCAGTGGATATTAGAGAAGTAAACAGAAGTTTAAACTTCGTTTTTTTGGGAAAAATGTTTCTTGTACATTCAGAGTTTAATGTGGAGTAGGAGCAAAGCTATGAATGTGTTTTCACGCAAAACAAAGACAGTGAACAATACTGCCAGCAATGTCTATTTGTTCCATGTCATAATCCCTGAAACTAGAGCTGGATTCTTCTTCCAAACCAGACCTTTACCTTCCCCCTCATTTCTCATTGCTCTCTGTACAATTTGCACACTGATTTCCAAAGCATATTTTTTACACTACAAAAAACATGATGTGAATGAGCAAGGCTGACAAGCTCCTTGACAAGTGTACCCTGACACAAGGGCAATGTGCCTACATTTCGTGCCCTTGCACACTCCAGCCAGTAAAATGTGGTACCTGAGGCAGAAGTTGCACTGATTCTGAGCTCATTTTTTGAGGGATCACAAATTTCAAAGTCTTGAGATGAAGATGCCTAAATTTTTTTTCTTATAAGGTGCCCAGGTCCTAACAAAAACACCTTAATCCTCACCCTAACCATGCTAAAAGTTTCCAAAGAATTGAAGATGCAAGGTAAAGAAGAAATTAGATCAAGTGAAGGCAAGACTGGATTTAACTATTTTAAAAAATGGATTTAGCTATTTTTTTCAAAATTCCACTGGTATCCTAGAGCTAGTCTGACAGTGTAGTGGATTGTTGCCTACTCCCTGGATACATGAGCATGAGCAGATTTTTATGATGCTATACCAGAACAGACAAAAAGAAAGTTTGTATCATAGTCCTCGTTCCTTTAATTCAGATACTGATTTATTGCAACTCAGCAACACACCAGTCATGTTCCATGCTGTTATATAAAGCCTTACTGCTAGAACAAAATCTGCAATCACATTAGCTAAGCTAAGGAGGACCAGGTGGAAGCCTTTTTCAATTCTTGTGCTTCCATTTATACAGTGAGCACCAGCTGAACTTGAGAAATCTCCTGCCAGACCACTCCAGTAATATTCCATAAATAAACAAAATGTATTTACATATACAGGAAAAGGAGGCTCACCTCAAGCATCATTTCATGTAAATTGACAGCAAACAAGATACAAGAGATCAGTTTCATTGATCCAATCTCCCTTTTCACAATATATGATGAAACTACTTTTAATTCCAAACTTTACAGGCTACTGTTATTTAAGGTCTTTATTTCACTCAGTTTTGAATATTGTGTAATTGCATTTCATGATCGATTGAGGCCCACTTTCTTCTTGCTATGTGTAGTCTCCTTATTGCCTTTTTGGATCTGAAGCAAAGTTTCCTAATAAACAAAAACAACAACTTTAGAAGTTTGAGACCATGATTTATGACGATGTGCATAGTTTGCATGCAGAACAGGATAAACTCATTTGACACAGAGTAATATATCTTTCGTTTCCAAAGTGCACTGTGACAATTGATTAAATCTCTGTTTAGTAAGTAGAAATAAACTTCTACATTATAAATTCACATAGATAACAAAACTAGAATAGAAAGTTAGTGAGGAAAAAAAACCAACAAAAAATTCTTATTTCCTCTAGTCCCAAAAGTCATTCTTCACTCTAAACAGAAAAAAAAATAATGAGTTGTTAAAAAAAAAAAAAGCACAGATGTTAAAGAAAATCTCCTTGTTTGCTTCTGTTCCTACTAATTGCCAGAAGTACAACTGCAGAATGTAGGATATTCTTTTACTGAAACTTATTATTCCTTAACTAACAACAAGAGCCAAAAATAATACCATTCATCTCTTTCCAGAGGACCACAGAAAACTCCCCCTGCTTACTGTGTCAGCTTTTCTGACACATTGTCCTTTAAATTAGACATACATCATTATCGAGTGATAATGATGAAATACATTTGTGAAATACATAAATGATTCACCTTCATCCAAATCTCACTGTATTTAGAGAAAATCTTTGTAAGCATTCTGCAGATTAATTTGTAGACTCATATTAAAATAAGGAAAGCAAAAGAATGTGATCATCCCTAATTAGTTATTAGGAGTCATATTCCAGATAGCATTTACTGAACTCAAAATCAAGTTGGAAATTTCCATTTTGTCTTCCCATTACTGAAAAAAAAAAAAAAAAAAATCTACGCCTACAAAATAAAAAGAACCATAATGGTTCAGACAAAAAAACAAACAAACTCTGTTTAGCCCATTATCCTGGTCCCAACATGCCCATTAGGAGATGCATAAGGAAAGATTATAAGAAACGTGGCAAGAGCTGAACAATCCCTCCTTCCCATCTTCTGGCAATTAGTGGTTTAGGAACTTCCTCAGCCAGAAGTCGTGTCTGAGCAGGATGTTTTTACAATTCATGAAACAAAAGTAGCCATTAATCCCTTTTTGAACTCAGTTAAACTCTTGGCCTTTGCAACATCTAGTGGCAGTGTCTCACATTGTTTATTTTTTGTATGAAAAAGTGTTTCTTATTGTTTGTTTTAAACTTGCTGCTTGGAGATATGAACACAAACACTTTAGTTGCTATATTCTGAGATGCTGTAAATGAGATGACAGTTCTGTATTTGCCCTCTTCATGCAATTCATTATTTTATTTGCTCTACCCCATCTTCTCTAAGTTATTTTATTTCTATGGTGTAGAAACTCAGTCTATCTAGTCCGTCCCCTTATGGACATTATTCCAACCCTCTGGTCATTCACTTACTCTCCCCACCTTTTCAAAAAGCTTTTTCGAGTTTCCCTGTGTCCCAAGATGTGATGGGAGAAACAGGACACAGTATACAAGACTCAGGTAAATTTTTATATTTGAAACACATTTTCTACACAGTCCCTACTTGGCAACAATTCTTAAATTGTTTTTTACTAAAGTGTTTTCCAGAGGGCTGTTTCATTTTTACCTTTCTGAAAATATACTTATCTTGATTTTGGAATCTTTTCCATGAGTGATAATACATAATGTAGAGTTCACTATACCTGTGATGAAAGAAATTGTGCTCCCTTTCCCTCCTCACATGCACTAATTTATGTTCATTAACATATAAATTCTTCTAGAATTTTACAGTCTTGTATGTTCCTGCTTTTATAACTATTTTTCAGGTCATTAAATACATTAAACAAGATTTGTTCAAGCATAAGAGACCTTACTGGTGTGATTTTCCACAGTTCTCTCTAATTTAGCAAAAGTATCTGGTTAACTGGCTGAGACCCTGATGTTTATAGAATCAGAGAATCATTTAGGTTGGAAAAGACTTCTAACACCATCAGTTCCAGCTATTAACCCAGCACTGCCAGGTCCATCACTTAACCATATCCTTAAGTGTCACTTCTACACAGCTTCTAAATACCTCCAGGGATGGGGATTCAAACACTTCCCTGGAGAGTCCATTCCAGTGCTTGACAACATTTTCAGTGAAGAAATGATCCATAATTTTGAATCTAAACCTCCCCGGGGCAATTTGGGACTATTTCCTCTTCTCCTATCACTGGTTACTTGGGAGAATAGGTCAACTCTCACCTTGCTCCACTCTTCTTTCAGGAGGTAATAAAAAGAGATATGTTCCTCCTCAGCCTCCTTTTCTCCAGGCTAAACACCCCCAGATCCCTCAGCCACTCCTCACAGGACTTGTGCTCCAGACCCTTCCCCAGCTTCGTTTCCCTTCTCTGGGCTCACTCCAGCCCCTCAAGGTCTTTCTTGCAGGGAGGGACCCAGAACTGGACACAGCACTCGAGGTGTGGCCTCACCAGTGCCTAGTACAGGGGGACAGTCACTACCCTGGTCCTGCCTGACACAACGTTCATCCAAGCCATGAGCAGCCAGCTTCTCCAGTGGAATGCTGTGGGAAATGTGTCAAGGTGTTTACTGAAGTCCAGGCAGACAGAAAACATCTACAGCCTTTCCCTGATCCACTAAGTGGGTCACCTTGTCAGGGGAGATCAGATTGGTCAAGCAGGACCTGCCTTTCCTGAACCCACATGTCTGATCCCCTGGTTGTCCAGGATATGCTGCATGATGGCACCCAGGATGACCTGCTCCATGACCTTCGCTAGCACTGAGGTCAGGCTGACAGGCCTGGAGCTCCCCGGATGCCCCTTCCGGCTCTTCTGGAAGACAGGTGTCACACTGGCTAAAAAGCAGTCACCTGGGACCTCTCCGTGTAGCCAGATGTGCTGGTAAATGATGGAAAGTGGCCCAGTGAGCACTTCTACCAGGAGCCTCAGTATTCTTGGGTGGATTCCATCCATCCCATAGACTTTTGTGATTATTTCCCCTTGGAATATGTAGGTTTCATTCTATTCCCTGCCCCTGTCTTCCAGCTCAGGGGGCTGAGAAGATGAAGAACAGCTGGTCTTACTGTTAAAGACTGAGGCAAAAAGGCATTGGGTACCTGAGCCTTTTTCTCAGCCTATGTCACCATGTTTTCCCCCCACATCCAATAAAGGAGGAGATTCTCCTTAGCCCCCCTTGTGTTGCCAATATATTTATAGAAACATTTTTGTTGTTTTTTCTTACTGCAGTAACCGGATTAGTTCTGGTTGGGCTTTAGGCCTTCTAATTTTCTCCTGCATAATCCCATGGCATCCTTGTAGCTCCCACGAGTAGCTCTCCCTTTCTCCCAAAAGTGATAAACTTGCCTTTTTTTCCTGAATTCCAGCCAAGGCTCTCTGTTCAGCCAGGTCAGTCTTCTTCCCCATCTTTTGGCACATGGCCACAGCCTGCTCCTGTGCCTTTAGGATTTCCTTCTTGAAAGGAAGATGCATAGATACATAGATGGATAGTGGTTCCCCACGAGTTAAAATTACTGAATTTAGTGCGCCGTGGCATATTGACAGAAAAGCAATTTATGTAGACTCAACACTATAAAAGCAGCATTTAATGTAAAAACAGTTGTAAAAATAATTCAGTGCAAGAAGAAAATTCAAGAGAAAGTCTCCAATATTTCTTAAAAGTCATCCTGTTTTAATTGAGGTTGTAAAGTATTTGACACAGTTTTCAAGAGCACTCAACTGAACTTGACTAACAAGTAATTTGAATACTCTGAATTCTAGTGTGCTTGCCAAAAAAACAGCCTTTTAAAAATTGTGTAATTTTGAAAAAATCCTCTTGTATCACTGGCTGAGGCCAGCTTAGAGCAACAGCCTGTTAGAAGTGTGTTACTTCAAACCTTGTTTCATATAGATGTTTCTGCACTACATAGCACATTGCAGGCAAATTTCATCCTGGGTAAAGACATTAAAAAAAATACTCCTATTTTAAATATCTAAGAAGAGACACATGATATTCAAAGTTCTGTTACCAGCATTTCTCTTTTCTTTCCTTTTTTTAAATTTTTTTTTGCTATTTTCTATCTTCTCAAGTAGTTTGTTGACTAAAAAATCATGATTTTTAGGACAGACAAGATGGATTGATAACAAAAGGATTGATCTCTCTCTTGTTGGAGTTACATGAATACAAAAGTCAAGAGTTAATAACTAGATCATTTGTCTAAAATTTCCAGCTTGAAGCTCTTTACCACCATTTTACTGGCAGCCCATACACTCCTGTTTTAAATTGCAAATGTTATCATGAAAAAGAGTTATACCTCCAATTTAGCACTGAGTTTCACTGAAGTGCAAAAGTTTCATGTTTTATAACATTGTGCGAAGTCTGAGCTGATCAATTCACGTGAGTAATTCCAGTGGTCATATTTATAAAGTGTAAAGGCTTCTGCTCAGTCAAATTATGTTTTCAAGGCTTCTTAGCCTTTTTATCCATTTTCAGCTAATATGACAGATTTATTACCAATACTAATGAGAGCATTTAGTACTGCTTCCAGATAAGCCTATGGTAAAAGTCAATGCCAAATCTTACAACAGTGTTCAAATTTATTATTCTAATTAGTGGTAGGTAATTAATTGGCAACAAACAACTTACTGAATGAATTTAGCCCCCTCTTTGAACATAAATAATCTCTAATTTTTTTCTAATTCATCTTTTCAAAATTATTCATGGATATGCAATATACCCAGGGCCAATTTCCACATCAATACAATGGCCAGCAGAACTCAACTCTCAGTGGAAGAAGAGAGTGAAGAGCCATAGAGACAGTGCTCATTTATCTTCAATTGCTTTACATGACATTAATCACATAAAAGAGCCCTCTAGATACATGATATTGTATTTGCACTGATTTTGGCAAAATTTTGTAGAGCTAGCGGGAGAGATAGCTTAAAACGTACAGAGTAGCTTTAAAGTAGATAAGAATCAGATTCCTGTTTTTTAATTGATTGCACTTGCTGTGTAGATCATTCCTAAGGTAATAGAATCTTACAAATATTTAGGTTTTGTACTTGATGTGGCAAGATAAAAGTACAGCCAAATGGTTTGCAGGGTGTTCTTTTTCCCCCTTAATTTTACTTACTCCTTTCCCAGTGGAGCACTAGCAATCCAATTTCTCTGTGACAAAAGGTGACTTTAGCATGAATTACTTAGACCTTTAGAACACATGGATAAAAAGCTAGTTCCTAGGTTTTAAAAAGTTAACAGGCTATATTAGAACGGTATTTTAGTTTGCCTCAGTGATTACTCAATTGTTACAGTTACCAAAGTCTAACAACTTCCCCAAATTAAGTCAGTAACAGATCATGCAAATTACAGCACAAATATTTCTCAAAACAAAACAACTTAAGGAAAGGCGCACTGCATTCAGCCAGCTGTCCTGAAGTGGAAGGCAGAACTTTGTTAGCCAGTAGTGATTACCCTTGGACGTTTCAAAATTTCTCTTTACTTTAGGAGTGGGTTTAAACCGCAAAGAAATAAAAGAGATATGACCACTAGCCTCAGGAAGCAGAGTGCCAATGGGCAGAATATATAAATATTGGCAACAAAACCAGAATTACTCAAAAATCATCAGTGTACAAAAGTCTGTAAGGAAAGTAAAAACAGAGTAATCACTTGTAATATATAATAGTATGATGTGTGAATTTACAGCTGTTTCATCAGGCCTCTTTAAAGGGCCATATAAATAATTTAGTGTAAATGCTGCACCAGTGTTCTCCTCAGATCTTTATGTTTTTCTGAGAAATCCTCACTGTGAGTTGTCCCTCTAAAAATGTCTGGAAATATTATACCAGCCCAGAATTGCTGGGACACTACAGAACATAAGGAAGTCACTCTGTAAAATCACAGACTAACTCAGCTTGCTGATTAGTTTATGGAAAGTCTAGGACAAACTTATCATATACTAATTTTCTTTACATGGGTATAGTCGTCTCCAGCCTCCATCAGCTGGAGGGATACTGAAGCACAGTTCAAGCTGGCTTTGAGGAGTTTTACTTCCTGCCTAGCACATTACATTGCTAAAACAGTAGCTGTCTTGACAAACACACAGGCCACTGAGTTCCCAGAAATTAAGACCTCAGTAAAAGAATATAATTTCCTGAAAGAAAGGAGGAAAATGCTAAAAAGCCCCACTATCAGCAAGTTAATGACAGTATTAGGCTGTTAATTGGCGTCTTTTCAGACAAAGCTGGACAAAGACTAGGCTAATATTGTCACAGCGCTTACCAACCAAAATATGTAGGTTTTATATTTGTATAGTATCGTTAATTCATGCTAACAATTAATATTACTGCATTGTTGCTATAAGATAGTAAACCAAGGAAAGTTTTCAAAACCACTGAGCTTACTGAACCCTGTGATATCAGCATGTTTACATTTAACAAACTGTTATGGACTCAAATAAGACTTAATGAGCTTTGACCCAATTTAAGGAGTTGAAAATTTAGAAACAGGCAATTTTAGCCACTCTTAAATTTGGACATAAGGGATGGGGCAAAAAATAATCTGCTGACCAAGTTTTGTGAAGGATATTGGTTCTTCTGCTCAGCATGTTACCTGATGATTGGTAACAAACTATTCTCCAGTGAACAGACAAAAGTAGTGCTGAAGATGAAAGATCCCATGACTCAATCTCTTTGCAAATGACAGCCTGGGTCTTGCAAAAATGTGCAACATTTATAGTTTTCCTGAGAGATGAGATAGTAGAGCTGAGAGACCTTAGTGTTTTACACAATGGCAGAATCCATGACTTTTGGCTTCATTTAGCCCAATGTAAGAGGAGCAGCACTCATGGAACATTGCATGACAGATCTGCTCAGAACATCCACACAGATTCTTCCAGGAGTTTAAAATCTGACATGGTGACTGAAGCATGTTGATAAACTTGAAGGCATGTTGCCATCAGCACACATTTAAATTGCAGATTCCCAAGTACACATATAGTTCTCCCTCCCATAAATAACAGGGCATGTTTCCTGCATTGTGAAGGAGAAAAGTCAACAAGGCCAGCAGCAGGAGAGAACATGCTCGAGAGAGCTCATCCTGGTTCACTGCTTCCCAGTGCTCAGGCTACACTTGTAATTGTAGGGGAGAATATTTCTCATGGCCTCATAAGAAAAATATGCTGCAGAAGAGGGACACCTGGCAGGGAAGGAGAACCAGAAATGAAAGTGAGAAGGAGAAAAACAACATTGGACATAATCTGGGGCCGTGGATAGTGAAAGTGCTCAAATACAATCACAAGCAATGACTAATTTGGAGACTAGCATGAGAGTCCATGAAAATAGCACCAGTGCCTCGTTGAACATTGTTTTTTCCTTCCTCCAAATCTGCCTTAATTTGTAGTTTAATAACAAACAGTGCAGCTCTCTGTGCCTTATTCAAAGGAGTTATGACATGCATTATGAGCAGCAGCATTAGCCTTTCACCTTCTACTATTTACTCATTTAAGGTCCTAACCCTACTGATTAAGTAAAGCCTGGATTACTTAATGAAGGGAGCAACAAGCATTTTACAGGGAGCTATGAGATCAGTATCACTCAGGAGACTAGAGAAATTTGGAGACCCTTGTTCACATGTATTACACATCAGCTCCAGCTAAAACTGTCAAAAAAGGGGTGAGGAAATGACTGTCTGATATTGACTTTTCTAAGATTCCCATCAGAATATTAACCTTTCAACAGAAAAATTTAAAAAGATGAGAAGTAGCAACACAGTGTCACAAATACTGGAATGAGTTGGCAAAAATATCTTAGGTGGTCTCAATCAAATAAGGAAGCAGTTTCAAACAAATTGAATATTTGTGCATAGGTTTATATATTTCTGTAGAAGTCAGAAAATGGAAAAGGAAATCTTATGCCATTAAACCTACACTTCGGATAATTTGTTCATAAATGGCTTAAAAATCACTCCAAAAATAATTTAGAGGGCTCAAATATATTATATTAAATGGTTATTCTAGAATCACAGTGGAAGTTTGGTTGGAAGTTTTTTATTTTTAATCTAAATTTCTTAAAAGCCAGTCTGTTCCCTTTTGGTTTAATCTTTCCTTTTGAACAGGATTTTATCTTTGAATGCATTTCTAGAAAGCAAACACATGTTCTCAGCTTCTAATTTGCAAGACTCGACAAGCAAAATTCTTCAGATTCCTTTTATGAAACCATGTCTTTCCAGACCCCTGCTTTGAATAGATTTGTAGTTCTTGTTAAATTAATTTTTTACTGAAAGACTTGATATCCTGCTTGATACAAAACAAAGTCTAACAGTAAGTTTCAGTGATGTTGGTACACCCTTATCTCCACCAGAAATCTCATTTCATACAGTCTAGGACTGAGTTTCTGCTTTCATCACCACATCTTACTGGAAAAGGCACTCACAGTCATCTCAATCAACCAGCATATGTAGGTCATCCTCCTATTGGTTTTTTTCCATAGAATGAACTACAGGTTGTTGCAGACTTTCTAGTTCCCAACCCCCAAATGCATAACCTTGAGATTTCAATTACTCACCCCTTTTCTTCAATAATTCAATAAAGTCCACTTCTAAATCTCTACTTTCAAAAGTACCTTTTGTCACTACCCCTTTGTCTAATAACTAGTTTTCTGTATTTTATAGTAAATACCATGTATATAACCCACTGAATTTCCTTTGTTCAGAGGGAAAATGATAAGGGGTAATTTTGTTTGCCCTAGAGAACGATTGATTATTCATTACTATGCATCTTTGGTACGTTCATTTATTGTCATCCCATTTCCTGCTTTATTCCAAACCTTTAACTACTCTACTAGGTCTTCCTTTTCCTTTCCAATTAAATCTTATTCCACCCTTTCTCACTTCCTAGGTACAAACATTATATTTTGTTATTTTACACCTTGAGTCACTACAAAAATTTTTTAGTAAGTTCAGCAGCCTAAGTAGAGAATTTTTCCTGCCTTTTCTATATTAAGTTATGTTTTGCTTCTATCTCAGACACATCTTTCTCTTTCCATTTACTAGACAAAGTCAAAACTAGGTGGTTAGTGTTCCTGGCTGCATTTCATTCTCGTTTGTGCAGGTGTTGAACCTAAGAAAGCCAGTCTAAATGAAGGTTTAAACACAAATAAAGCAGGTTCAATAATTACAACCAACAGGAAAAGCCAGACTCACACCATATCTGCATTTCGGGCCACATCTAGAAACAGAGACTCAGGCTATACTATCACTTTTTCCATCATGCTTTGCTCATGATGACAGTGTGCTTTATCATAAAACGCTTGAGGCAAAAATATTTTCACAAAGTAGTCCAGTATTTTTCAGCTGAAAATGGGAATTCTGAGCCACCTTGCTATAAAGCATATTTCTGTGGGACAGCGATGTAGTATATCATAGGATTTTGGGTGATAATCATGGATACCTGAGGATTGTAACATAAGCAGCAAATGTGAATCACCAGTTTTAAGTGGGATAAAGGAAGTGTAGTTTCAATACTCCTTAAAATTGAAAGTAAATTCCCCCTCTGGCTTCAGTGGACTTTGGATGAGGCTTGGGTATGCGCCACTCATGATTCTTCTGATGATGCTTACAGTATATTTCCCCAAGAGAAACAATCAAGGATAAAGAATTTTAAGAACAACATATTCCTACATTGGAATTGAGAAGAGACAAGATATTCACTGAAAATACCAATACAATTAATGGAGAATGTTCTCAGGAACCTGATGGCTTAGCATCATCTCCAGGTAAAAAGTTCAGCATCAGAATCTGTGGTTTCCCAGGATTCCGTGGTCTAGGACTCCCTGACCCTGGCACCCAACGACCCCAGGTCTGTCTCCAAGGCAACAACAGACCGTAGGTGTCAGAGGGAGGTGCAGCCACCATTACTGCTGAGAGGCACCTGCTGGTGGTAAGTGACCTTCCACCAGCCCCTCAGGTTCAGTCAAGGTCTCTCCAACATCTCTAGGCATTTAGTAGTAGAGGGAGACCCTGACGAACTCTCACTTTTAAGATTTAAAACTCCTGTGAACAAGTGAGAGCGTGTGAGTTCCGTAGCAACAATTCCTTCACAGCACTTCATCGTTCCCTGCCTTCCAGCAGAAGGTCCTGCTGTACCCAACCTGCTCTGAACCACCCTGAGGCCGAGCAAGACAGCTGGGGAATGTCTCCCCCATCTGCCTGCCGCCAGCTTGTCGGGCCCCTTCTCTCCTCCTCCTGCTTGGAGGACTTTGTTTCCTCTTCCATCTAAAATTCTGGACTTCTTTCTCCTCAAACATGGCCACTTCTGTTTTGTGTCTCGGTGTCTCACACCTTCCTCACCTTCCGCATCACTACATGCTGATGGAGCCTCTTTGGGCAGCTGAGTTTGGAACTTGCAGCACCAGACATGGACTGAGGAGCACCTCTGGCTTCCAGCTTTTTTTCAGGGCTGGAAAGGATAAGAAAGGTTTTATGCCAGTGTGAAGCTTCTTTTTCTTCTTGAGAATCTGAATCGTGGGTAATTGCACCTTTCTTTCTTTTTCAAGGAAGGATCTGCCATGGTTGTGGGACTGTTCTGGGTGCTCCTTTTGCTGATGGCAGCTGTTGACATCGACCAGCTGCTGTTGTCCTCTGAAGAGAAGGGAATTGTTCATGAGAAGGGAAGAAGAGAAGAAATCCTTCAGAGGCTGAAGGAGCAGGAGGCGAGCCTTCGGCTGCTACACTTGCGTGTGAGGAAGGAAATTGCAGACCTGGAAGCCAGACAGGAGGCTCTGACGACACCTGCATTGGCAGCGGAGGGAAAGATCCAACAGTACATATACAAAGCCCTTTTCTTGACTGCCTTCATGCTGCTCAGGCACTGGAGATAGCATTTGTAGGAAGTCACTTGTCAGCACAGCGGAGAAGAAGAGCCTGGGGAAAGCATGGAAAGGAGCGGCCTCCCTTGACAGAACCCTTTGTGCTAAGTAGGGGCATTCACATCCACACAGACGGATCTGCAGCAAATCTTTGTTTAGTTACAAGGAGACTGGTTCCATTACCTTTGGAATTACTTCGCTCCGCTAACAATAACTTTGTGCTTTGTGTATTAAGAATTTCCTCTTTTTTGTATCGATCGTTATAAATTCTAGACTTCTGTTGGGGTCTCCTCATCCCTGCCATGTAGCCCTGGGAGGAGGCACGGGGTTTCCCTGTCCCTGGGTCAGCCTCGTTCCCCACTGGTTGGTTTGTGTTTCCCAGCACGGGGAAGGACCCTCGGGTCCTGGGGTTGCCTCAGTTCCTCAGCAGAGCCCCGGCCATGCGGCTGGAGAAATAAACATCTCTCTGAAATATCTACCAAGAATCTGTCCACATATATATTTCCTTTCCACGGGACTCCTGGTTTGATATAGGCATGTTACAGTATCCCCGCTGTAACAGACTTCTGTTTATGAAATAAGACAGGTTAAAGCAAAGGAATAAACTTATCAGAATTATTTGCTTGCAACCAAACAGCTTCATTTCATCTTTTGACTCTGGCATTTTCCTTGCATTGTGCATTACTGTTACAGGCCAAACTACAAACACCATAGAAATAGAGACTGTGTTTGCAAAACAATACTATGGATGTGCAGCACATCTTTACTATGCTAAATGAACAGAAACTTAGAGGAAGATGGTTCAGAAAGAAGCTAAAGATATTTTGACTGGAACGCAGGGAAAAAACAGTCTAGTGTTGTTTCCTCCAGCAATAATGCAGACAGAGTTGTTTGTTCAGAATGAAGTCTTATACTGTCATCCAATGCTGGCAAGAAAGAGTAAATAATAAAAAAGCTGAAATATGTTTGAAGATGCTGACTTAAACAATGATGGCAAACCCATCCCTAAACTGAACATTAAGTCTCAAAACCATACAGTTTTAGGAAGGAATTGTGGGAAATACTTCCTTCACTGGTGTCAATAGATTTTCCTACCCTTTGCAGTTAAGAAAGGCTTTCACTCCTTGAATGCATGAATGGACATTTGAATGCATAGTGAATGCTTTGAAATTCCAGGGTTTGGGGGGTGCACTGTGGGGTGCAAGGAAGCACTGCCCAGGCATGATGGAAGTTGTACATCTGTTTAAACAAAGCAGACCTCAATGGGATTATTTCCAAGTTTGATTCCTTTCCATTCCATAAGCGATGCTCTTCACAGAATTTATTTTTCAAGAGCAAATACAACACATGTGATGGGGAAGGTGTATAAGCAATGAGTATTGCTCCAAGATAGCCAGAAGGGTGCAAGAACCACTACCCAACAGACTGAAGCACCCAGACAGATCCCTTTTTTCCAGGGATCTGTGCTGATCATGCAGGTTCAGTTAACAACGTGCCCTTCCCACAATGTTTTCTGAATAACTCTTGTTTAAGGTTGTAAGCTTTGTGCTCTATTTCATATCAGAAAAAGAAATACAATATTTTTCTCATTTTGCCTCACTTATCTATGCAGATGTGGTGGAAGGCTGTACACAGCCAGACTTATATTTTCTGAATTCCTTAAAGCTTTTGTGCCCTCCAGCCACAACAATGTTACTCAGAGCAGAAGACCAATCTAGTGGATACATTCAAGCAGAAATTTCTAAGGTTGGGCTCCACTCTTTGCTTTCCTACTAATTTTCTGAGAAGTTTAATTACCTCCTGCCATCCTTCTCTCCTGCTAAATTCTCTGCTTAGCCTAAGAAGTGACACTTCCTTGGTTTTGCACTGCGCATTGCACACAGTGTTCTCATCTTGAGTGGAGCTTCCAGATGCTACCATAACACAATAAAGGAGTAAGTTTTTCCAAGCAATCCTGAGAAGAGTTCTGAGGGCCAAATAGGAAAAGGAAAAAGGAAATGGATGGTTATTTTTACCACCGTAGAGTTGCTTTGGAATGATGGGCAACAGCTGAAGTATGAAGTATGCCTGAACTAGAACACTCTCATTAAAACATAGAATCCAAAGCAATTGGATTCCAAGACCTGAAATAGACAAGAGTTCAGGAGGGTCCTTCGCAAGACTGAATGAGGTGAAGAAACAAACAAAGCCTGGTTTCCTGGCAAAAGTAAAGATGAGTGGGTTAGGAATCCCACAGATTGCTCATTCCCGGGAAATAATTCATTAGCAAGGACTTTTCACCTCTCCGCTGTTCGCAGGAACTCATAATATCAGGTGTAAAAGAGGAGCAAGGGAGGGAGCAAATCTGGCTGACAAGAGCCCTATTGCACAGGTGCCAATCTCCACCTTCACAAGGGAGCAAGTGAAAAGAATTACGAACCCCTGAGGATAGAACCAAATGGCTTTTACACAGACTGAGAGAATATTACAAACGATGACAGAAAGAAAAGACAGAATAAGGATTGCTTCTTTTTCCCCCTTCTTAGTGAGTAGAATGAAACAGAATATCTATTTATTCCTCTTCATTTAGCAGGAGCAGGGTTTAGGTCACTGTCAGTGAATCTCTGGCACAAATGAGTTATCCATGATTCATAAGGGTATGCAGGCTCCACATTCTGCAGTACATTAAAAACAGAACAATGATGTTTCCCCCCCCCAAAAAAAAGCCCCACATCATTCTGGTATCATTGCACAAAAATAAGCCAATTATCCCTTTTTAATTATTTATTTAGCAATAATAAACTCTTAGTGGCCATCAAAGAACCTGGAAAACAGCTAACAGAGCGTAAAATGTAGTGAACACCATTGTTTTGCAATAATATATCCCAGGTTCAATGAATTAGCCTCTGGCACCAAATATAAATAAATGGATGTTTTATGGGAGTACAGTATTTTGCATTAAAAAAACAATTAAAGGATGAGTGGAACTAGGTTTTTATCCTCTTATAATCCTTTATGGTACCTCACAGCACATCAAGAAAATCGGATTTGAAAATATATCAGAAATGGAAGCAAGGATATATTGCCCCATATTAAGTCTTTTATTGTCATCAGCTTTAGCTAAAGGAATTTATTTCATACAAATTACTGTGAAATAAAAAAATTTCCTCAGAAATGAAAAGTACACGTGTGAAACACACACAAAATAAAGTTACTTATTCACTGAATATTGTCTTTTAGTTTCCCTTTTTCAGCCATATTATGAGAATAAAGTCTTCGTAGGAAGGAAAAAAGCTCTGTGTTTGTCTGATTAAAAATCCTCTTCTGCTGCCATCATGTAAACAGAAAATAAGATAACTAACTTCACTGTATAGAGAAGCAAATAAAGTAGATCCAGTTTTCTATGTGATTTCTGTGTTCTACTGTTATTCAGCATGCAAGGATAAATCAATTTAGCTTTATTAAAGGCTTTTCATCACTTCATAAAATTTGCAAAGCCTCTGCTCAACACCTTTTCAAGCTCCAGTTCTCATGCAAGATGTACTTTTCTGCAGCTGCCACTAATACAAAAAATTCAGGCAGGAATCTCAGCACTAATTTGTCACATCAATTGCAAGCAAAAAGATGTGTAATTTGGATTCCACTTCTCACCTGACACCTGTTCCTGGAAGGTTTCAAACAACGTCCTGAAACCCAAATACTACATTTAAAACATTTTACAGGCTTAACACAGTGTACTTTGGGCCATCTCTAACTTGGAGGGAAATGTTGTTTCTCTCTCTAGCGTCCCTCTCCCCCAAAATTTTTATTTCACTAAATTAATTCTTAGACTGGACATTATCCAACTGAAAGAAAAGCAGCTGAACCTTCCTCCTGAAATCAGAAGGCAAGATCCAATTATCCAATTCCTACCTGGGGAAAGAGTCATTGTTCCTCTTCAATATACTACAGAATTATTAATTTGAATACACATGCTCTTCAAAAGGCACTGATAAGCACCTCTGTTCCCCAAAACAAACAAGATAATGTCTCTGATTTCCTGCCTCTCACTATTGCTGTGTACTGAAGGCAAAGATGCCCATTTCCAGTGGAGAGAAGAAAAGAAATGCCAATGAATTTATTTAAGGCTGATCAAAAAAAACAGCTATTAAAAACAGTGTGAAAGAAGGCACAAGCAAAACAACAGCAGTTCACCACAATTTCACACATTAAAACTACCTTCAGTTCTCTATTTAAAGCTGGGAGTGGAGGGAAATCAATGCTGCATGCTGCTAACTTCCTCCAACAACTGAACCAGTAAAAACATCATTAAATATCTTCTGTCTGTATTTTGTCAGATGTGCACTGATGGCCAAAGTTGTGTACTTATGATTTTTCCCTTCCCACCTTTTTTACACCACTACAACCCCACAGACATCTGACCTGAACTTGGAAGTTTGGAGGACTTCAGATATTCCAGATTACACTATTCATGTCAAAGTCTCATAGTGAGGTTTTGAAGAGCAATATTGATATAAGTGTCATTGGTTCCACTGGGATTGGAGAGGGATGAGACTATCCTCTTTCTCTATTCATGAAATATCACCTTTGTCTCTTGATATATTAAATATATTGTTGGATTTTGCACCAAGCATAACCTTACTGGAACTAAATTTTCCTGTATTCACAGCTGCCTGGAATGATGGCTGATGACAGCAGGAGTGAAACCATGACAGGGCACATGCCAATTAAGTCATTATCTTGTCTGTGTCCATACACACACAGTTGAAATCAAATGTCATGATACTTCACATAATAAAAGTAACTACCAGATGGAAAAGACTACAACCCAAATACCAAAATGCTATTTAATACATCAGATCTAGAAGTAGCTGGCTGTTTTCTGAGCAATTTTATTGCTTCTGTCTCCATCCCATTCTCCCTTTTTTTTTTTTTTTTTTTTCAATCAGATCAGTTTTTATGTATCAGACTTAGGTTGGAGTCACAATTAAGGGTGCACATATATGCATATGTGGATACCTGTGGGTGAATACCTGGTTATATATCTCCTCATTCAGATCACTAAGTTGTGTTTTTAACATATTTTAACTTCATATTTCATTTGCTAGATATTTGCTGTTCTAACGTTTGCCTCATGCAATAAATCCTGCTGGAACCGTTTGCCTATCAACACATATATATGTATTTATCCAGAAAAATATTAGGACATTTATAATGAACTTGGGCTCAAGCCCCAATTTTGAGGGTTGTTCTTATGGATAGAAGCTCTCAGTGGAAGGTCTTCCTTTGCTGGTTTCAAATAATTAAGTGGAATAGGTAAGAAACATCTTTGTGCAGAGATAAAACAAAATTGCAATCTCAAATATTCAAGCAGAAGAACCATTTCTCAGCCAGCTGTACTCAGAACTCCATTTAATTTGTTCTGCAACTTCAGCTTTGGGAAAAACAAATGCAGTACCTTGATAATCAGTCCTACAAACTTCATTTCCCTTTTATTTAATATTCAAACCTAAGATGTTGAGAAATAGTCACCTTCCACAGGCATACGAGATACATTCAACTTTCAACCATCATATTTCCTGAAAACTGAAGAAGAATTTCCCAAAGGAATGCTCTAGGTGATGCTGAATAATCTCTGTGTCACTCTACCATTGGTTAGGATATCCTTTCATCACTTTTTAACATGTGGCTCAGTGAACCACATGGTTACCCCTTGCACAGGTGCTTAGCAATGACAGCATTATGAGCTTTCTGAATGTTTTTCAAAACACCCAGAGGAAAAAAGCTTGGAGAATAGTGTCGAGACAAATATCAGCATCATTCTGCTGCCTATTAGCAAAAATTTTTACTATTTCTGACATAAAAGAATGCCTGAAATCCTAGCATATCTTATCTTACATAACTGTAGTAAATAAGCTAACCTGTACCACATTTTTCTGACTGAAGTCAAAACCTTTGTCCTAACGAGCTGCAGGGATGTATACAAAGCTCTGATGGTAATGGGCTGTTTTCACCACTGATGCTCTTTGAGATATAAAACTAAACTCACTTCTAGTTATAGATTATTTAAGGACCTAAATTGAGGAGCAGCACTGTTTTACTCTGGGAATAAGAGTGATTGGAGGCTCTTTATAGGCTCAAATCAAACTAAGGTTAATATACCTGCAGGAAGCAGGTACAGTTCCTGTATCACATTTGTGAAATATTATGCATGTTCCAGCATATCCATTTCCTCTTTCCTGATTCATTTAATGCTGAGGTGATCATATTTGCGGAAGGCATTTCTTCAGAGTATGAAACAGGTAGAGACATATGAAAAGTGCAAAGGGTGACTTCATACAGGGCCTCCATGTAAGCATCATTTTACAACACAAGCACATGTCCATGTGCAAGCACACATTGAGGGGGATCCAAATGAAATGCCAAAGAGGGGAAGAAAAGGTGATACAAGACTCAGAGCTATGTAACCTAATTGTGAACTTCCAGTACCTGGAGAGAGCCTACAAGAAAGATGGAGAGAGACTATTTACAAGAGGATGTAGTGACATGACAAGGGGCAATGTCTTCAAACTGAGAGTAGGTTTAAATATTAGATATTAGGAAGAAATTCTTTACTATGAGGGTGATGAGGCTCTGAAACAGATTGTCCAAGGAGATGCTGGATGCCCCATCCCTGGAAGTGTTCAAGACCAGGTTGGATAGAGCTTAGAATAACCCAATGTAGTGGAAGGTGTCCCTGTTCGGGGGGCTGGAAGCAGATGATGCTTAAGGTTCCTTTCAATCCAAGACATTCCAATGGTTCTAATATAAATATGAGGACAACCTCCCCACATAGCTTTGGCTTTCTTTGTAACCTATCTCTCTAAGAAATTCTGAGAAAATCTCAGCTTAAGTGTCATTGTCAAAAGCATCATGTATACAAAATGAAAAGGGCAGTGATGCAAAACCATTCCTTAAGACACGCTGGGGGGACAGCAGGAAAACACCTATATGTAAAAAATAAGTTGTAATCCTCAAAGTGGATGGATCACTGGAAAAATGCCTACAAAAGACAGAAGTAAACAACAAAAACAGAGAATGACAACAAGTTTTTTAAATTCATGGAGCCCATTTTATTTCTTCCAAACAGTTTTAGGCTTCTTTCTGGAAACACAAACCACTGCACATTATTTGCTAGAAGAGTAAACTGAAATCAAATTTTCTGTGCTTTTGCACTATCACAACTGTATTAAATGTATGTCATATATATCCCTATTCTGTGTCAAATTTAAAAAGATAGACAAATGTTGAGCTAAATTCTAATTGAAAGAACATCAGATCTGTCCAAAAACCCTTCCTGTTTCTTCCACAAACACATACATATGCACACTGAAATTTAATTGGTGAGAAAAGAGCAGTATCACTTTTTAGATGCTGGAAAATTCATCAAAATTGTGTCATCTGTTGAGGAATATAAATTTATATCAAGCTGTTAAGTGGTAAAAATTGTTCAATTTGAGCATCTACTGAGCACCTTGCATTTGTAGCAGCTGGAACTACAGTACAACAATCCTGAGAAAAACATGCACTTTGAAATACCCTCTCTTTCACAGCAGGGCAGCTGTGCAGCAGTTTAGTCAGTTGGACTGTTTTCACATTTTACCAATAAAAAATACATTTTCAAAGTTACTGAGATCAATCTCTCATCCAGCACTTAAACAGAGAATGTTCAGCACAATCCCAGCCCTTTGGAGCAGAACAAAATATCTTATTTGTCCCTGGCAGTAGCAGCTGATTGCTTTCCAGGTTGCTCCTGATACTTTAGCCAAGAGCAATAGGGGGTTAGACTAAGCCAGGAGTGTTCCCATCTAGTCGCTTCCTGATTCACCCTCACAACATAAACACAGCCCCTACGCCTCCACATCAGGACTGTGCCACAGGAAGACAAGCTTGAGAAAAGTTTGTTTGCTTCTAAATGAGATGGAAAAAATTAGCTTTGTGCCTGAACCATCACGGAGAGAAGTTTCTGTCAAAACAATATAAAAATAAAATTATGAAGATACATGGCTCTTCGTAATTCTCCCTCCTGACTTCCCACTGCTTGCACTGAACTATAAGAAAGAGTTAAACAATAGTTGATTTTAAGGATTGTTACTTGAAATCTGGAAGCCTGAGGACTTCCTTGATGTTCTCAAGATTGAGAACCCAACTCAAACACCTTTGGATAAAGGACTCTTCACTGCTGCAGACTAGACACTTGTAATATTCACAAGGCCAGCATGGCAGATTTTATGCTTGAAATATTAACTTTAGTATTTTAAGTGAATTCATTTTGCAAGTTGCTCTTTAAAATTAAAAAAAGTTTTAAAATAATGTAAAACGTGTCATTTTGCATTGATGGCACAAAGCATAGAAATCTCTGGCCCGGAAATCAAGCCTGGCCTGTAAGTCAGCCAGTGGACATCTATGGCTCCCTTACTTTGAGATTCTGGCAAGCAAGGTTAACAATCTGAGTAGGTATCATTAGCTGATTTCACTGCTTCCCAATTCCAGTATTTGCCTGCCCTTTGCTTTCATCCCACCCCACTATCACAGTTATCCCAGAGTTAAGTTGTGTAACACAATACTCTTATCTAACACATAATAATCAAAATCAAAATGCTATTTCTGGGCAGCTGATACCGAACAAGATATTTTTTGCTCTACAGCACTTCCCAAAAATTTGCTTTCACCTATCTTGTCATCCATTGAACAGCCTCAACTACCTGGATACCATTGCCTAGTTCTTCCCTTTTTCCTTCAATAATTTTCTCAGCTTTTCCCTGCTTTGCTCTTGTTTAATCTTTATCCTGACATCAGTGCTGCTGACATTTAAGATATTGGAAAATTATTTCCATGTCCTTAGTTGAAGAGAATATTACATTCTTGATGTAGATGTTTTCTATACTCCCACAATAGCCCTGAACTAAATTCAGCAATAAAGTATGCACAGTTAGCAAAATGCAAAATTCAAATACCTGAAGCATAGTTTATACCTGCAACATAATGAAAAGCTGTTTGTTTAGAAACAGGAACTACATATAGTCCTTTATGCAGATTGCCCTAAATAAAACAGTATGTTTGTATATGTGTGTACATATATTTTCACTTTACCACATTCTCTGAAAGACTGTGAGGAGCAAAACAAAACAACTGGAATTGTTAACAGTCAGATTTCAGCTTAATGTTAAACTCCTGTTTGCACTCCAAATCCCTCAGGGTTAATATGAGCTCATAAACCCAACCACTAACAGACATGGGCCAATTTAATGAGACCAGAAATGGGGTCACACTGACCAGCACATTTTTTAAGATCATTATATTATTTGTCAAAAAGGGAAAATAACAAAAAAAAAAAATTTACAAAGTTGGAGCATTGTCCTTACAGCTTTCTTAAATTTGCTCATTACTGGCTACTGAACAACTGATTACAAGATCCTCCCAACCACCCCCAGGCAACAGTGAACCAGATTAAGAGAGACCAGGCAATTAAATAAGGAAGAAATTTCCAGGAAACATGAAATGACGTGAAAAATACTGTATTTAACTCGGTATGGTACTAGTATTTGTCCTACATAGCTGAAAAGACAAGCCATAATAAGACCATTAAAATATCTTTAATGAAGGAATTAATTTTAAAAAAAATTAATTGTGGGGAAAACCTCAGAAATACCAAGGTAGAGGTATTTATTCATCATACTCTGTTATGGCCATGGTTGTAAAGAGAGTTTAATGAACTCACTTGCCAGAAAACACCACTGTGAAAATGATGATAAAATGTAACATATGGAAGGAACAAGTTATGTTTTTTAAACAGAAACATATTTTTTGCATTTACTGAAAGCAGCCTGTAGGTAACATTCAACATTTCCTACGTGCCGCAGTGCAGGAGGATGCTGCACCCACAGCAGGCATAACAGGGCACATGAGCTCATAGCATAGTGCTGTATAAGAACCATTGCAACAGAAACATATGGAGATAGGCCAGTTAGGACTTCCTCTGTGTTTCCACAGCTGAGGTGGAACACAAAGACAGGGGAAGGTAAAGAGTTTTGCCTGAGGCAAGAAGATTAATCAGCATTACAGCCACAATAGAATCAAGAGGAGTGATGTCTCTAGTGTTAAATAAGTTTCAACAACCCACACTGCCCTTTTGAAGACAGGTGACAACACCATATTTTCTCAGAATAAGTCAATAATTGACTCAGTGAACTTGACTCCTTGAGTTTTAGGATCCCTTCATTAGTCTGATCTTTTTTTTTTTCAAGTTCCATGCAGAGTTGTATTTCTGTTAAGGAGGACAACTTGGTTCTTTGCCCTCTTTGTTAGAACACTAAAGGTGAAGGACCCTGGAATGCTTCAAAGCAGCTTCAATTTTGTACAGGAAAGGTATTTTGGATATTTACTGAAGTAAAAAGATAGGATTTCATCCTTAATTTCCTTCCAGGGCTAACCAGAACAATTGCAGCTACATTACCAACGTGATAATACCAGTAATACGGTCTAACTGCTGAAAGGAGAGAAAATTATGGAACTTTTGGTTCCATGGCATGCCATTTGATTTCAGCTTAGTCTACCTATTATGATAATAATTTACACTTTTTACCTCCCTTAGTATTAACAATTTTCCCTTTTAGTTCACAGGTGGTGTCCCATACACTTCCCTGCCAAAAAAAAATCATGCTATAGTTTCCAATGTTATGCCAGCAAGAGTAGTAAGTTCAGATTACCTGACATAGATAAAGTTGCATAGGAAGTCAAAGTGTCTCAATAATACAAATAACTAATAACTTTGTATTGTAAATGGAAGAGCAGACACACAGTCTTTTCTGTCATTTGCAAAGTTCAGACTTGGAAAGTAAAGAAGTCAAAGATTAGACATGGCAGGCTCTGCGTTTTCCTTGTAAAATGCACTGTTTACCAATAATACTAAACCTTGCCATCCTGAAGGCTCTAACTTGCAAATTCTTCCCTGCATGACCAAATTATCAGAGCAGGACAGGATCAGACCATTACAATAACTTGATATGTTTTGTTGCTGGGAGGGTTTCCTTTTGCATGTGTCTTCCCCACAGCAAACACACTGGGTTCAGAAAGTGTACACTTGGAGCTCAGGCTCAGTATTATTTAATGCCAGGAAGCTCACAAAGACAATACAGCAGTGAAGCCTGTGGTTTCTAGCACCTACCCATGGCTGAAACATTATGACAAAAAACCATAACATTACTGCACAGCAACTCAACCAAAAGAGGCATTATAGTAGGGTTTTAGGTGGGGTTTTTTCTAAGGATGTATGGCAAATAAGCAAGATACCTACGTACTTCACTTAAGATTGCACCAAAATTAAACAGTTTCAGGTTTTGACTTTTGCCCTTTTTTTTTTTCAGAGAGAGAATTTATGGGACACCACCTGTGAACCAAAAAGGAATACTGTTAATGCTAAGGGAAATATAAAGTATAAACCATTATGATAATAGAAAATGGCAAAATAAAATTCTGAGCAAAAGTACTAAGATGACAATATGAATTACTTTACAATTTTAAAAAATTCCATGATCTTCTCATAGTACATTTACAATATCTTAGACTTCTAAGAATCCATCTACCTGGCTAGAAGATTTCATAAAGCAGAAAAGTATCAAACTGCAATAAAAATATTTGGCAGACTAAAGGAAATCAGAGCATTTGTGTCAATGCATCATCCATGTTGTTAGATTAACAAACAGGAAAGAAGGCTCCCATGTGCAAGATAAAACCTTTAATTTTACACAGAAATAACTAGCAAGTCTGTCTTCTGAAAACAGAGCACTCCAACAGGAGCGGTGGCAGATGTCTAAACCTGATCAACATCACTTCTGAGATGTGGTACAGGAAAACACGCTTATGAAAGTCAAAATGCAAGTAAGCAACACAGACCACAAATATTTGAATTGTTTGAAAAGGTCTTGCTAGGATCAGTGAAAGCAGAGAAGCACAAACTGTGGAGTCAAAGCCATAAACCAATGGCTAGAAGAGCAAGCTACAGGGTGTAAAGTTGACAGGACTACTAATTTGATGTCACAATAAAAACTTCCTGCAACAGTTGTGAAGATGCAGTCAGAACCCATCATCTATGCCTGGTAGATAAGGCAACCAAACATTCAGGCACAGTTCTGTCAGTGATTTCAAAGACATTAATCTGAGGGTTAATTAAAATTAATTTCTGAAAAGGATACCAAGGCCCAAACACAAGATATTCACTGTGCAGATCTCAACTGGTTTTTATCTAAGACACAAAAAGAGAGGAGCCTCTTCTACAGATTCCCACATTTCAAAAATACTCATTCTCAAAATAATAGGGAGAGTTTCTTCCATAATAAAGGCTACACCAGCACTACTTTGAGCTCTTTACAGTGCTTGTGTGCCACATGCTAGGAAACATCACTGACCCTGACAAGGGATTCAGAATAAACTCTTAATTGTCTTTAAGGATGAAAGGCAGTCCTTGATCCTTAAAAAGTAGTTTCCAAGTAACAGCAAGCCACAAACAAGAAATATCAAGTTTAATGAAGGAAAGGTCTAGTGAGGCCAGTCAGATTGTTTAAATTCATCAATTTGTTCACATTTTAAAGTTACCATAACTTCACAATTATTGTAACAGAAACTCAAATTTCCTTCGGGTTAAAAGCCAAAATTCTTTTGTGACTTCTACAGTTCAACATACAATATTTTACAGCATAGCTCTGGGAAGTAGTATAACATATTTCTACAGTGCATTATACAACTAAATATAAAGATATAATGCTAAAACTATTGGAAGGAAAAGGTTAGGAAATATCTTGCATTCTGGCAGACTTACAGACCCCAAAAATGCCCAAAGTACAAGTGAAATGCAATTATTTTTGCTGCTTGCTAGCTAAACTGCTGACCTACATTCTAACATCCTGAAATAGAGGAACAGAGATATTTTTACCCATGGATTCACATGGGGGTGGAAAAAAAAATCTGTTGAGTTCATATTCCTCATGAATGCCATCAAATGATGGCAAATCAATACATGCTGCTTTACTAACATCACCCTTTGGACTTGGTCAGCTAGCATGCCTGAAAATCCTTCCCAGAAGGACCATACAGATTCACAAATCTGTTTTACAACCGCCATAAAACTCCCTACAAACAACTCAGTTTTCAGTTTGGTTGCAGGTGCCATGTAAATCACTAAAGTCAAAAATACTTCATAGTAAGGTGAGCTCAATTTCTGAACCTATAAAATTATTTGCTGAATTGTTGTAGGGTAAACTAAATGAAAGGAAAAAAATGCAAGGTCATTAAATGAGGTATCATGAGTGCCTTGAGCTATGCAATAACTGATTTTATTTCTTGTCACTAGAAGGTGATTTTATTGCATTATTGCCAAAGCACCCTCCTTTCTTCTGTCATAATCTATTCCCACAGCCTATCGCAAAAAGAAGTTTTTCAAAACACATTTTCAATTCCCCAGCAAGCATTCAATTCTCAAATGGTTTTCGAAAACTCAAAGCAGTGATTCATAGAGCCATGTAAACACACTGAACTTGGAACTCTGAAAATTTTCTGCTCTACCTCTTGTATTACAAATAAATTGGGTTTTGTTTTTTGGTGTTTTTTTGTTCTAGAGTTTCTTACAGTCTTTATCTGACTACTTTCAAGGAGCCACAACAAACAAATTCCTGACGTAATCCAAATAAAACTGATCATAGGGAATGTAGGATTCTAACTAACAGGGCAAGATCTATGCACAGAAAGCAGCTTGTAAAATACAAGACAGAAATATAAATGTTGCTTCCTGCTTTGAATGAAGATCTTGTTAGACAGGAAGTTCAGTTTGCAGACACAGGTGGGAAAAGCCAGAAATACAGAACAAGGCCTTGGTTATCAGCAGTGAACACTGTAGGAAACTGAAATAGGAAGAATTCAGCACTTACAGAAGATGCCTAAAAATATAGGACATATACAAACCCTGATCAGACAAAGCATTTAAAGCAATTTTACTTAAAAAGGATTTTATGATTAATTATAACTGGAGCATGGTCTTAAAACTGAAAACTAAATGAGGTGGTATACAAAAAATAAACTGAGGAAAATCTTGTGAGAACAAGCACTAAGAGATGTGGCAACAAATTACAGAAGCCATGCAGATTGGAAATAGAAAGGTAAGAGGAACTGAGATGGTTAAAAAAAAATAGACCAGAATGAGGAAAAAAGAGAACAATCTTTATTCACATTTATTCACAGAAGTCAAATCCCTAGAAATCCTCCTCTTGGGGACTCATATCTAAGAAACCACGTAGATAATGAAACAGCAAACATTTCAATGAACTGACATGCAACCAAACAACTCACTGCCCAAAATTCAGGGCCAGAAAAACTATAGCATCAATACCTACAGATTCCCATGACCTACAGAATACAAGGGGCAGGACATCATTGGCAAGCTGAAGGAAAAAAAATTAAAAAATAATAATAAAAAAAAAATAGATGCCATTTTAGTCAGAATTCACTTTCTATGACAGGATAACAGAATTTCACTGCCTTTGATTCAGAGCACTAAATCATATATTGACTACTGAGAAATTTTAGACACTCTGCAGGTAGAGATCAATGGATGGATCCATTCTTTTCCTGACAGCCCCATATGAACACAATATGAAATATGTTGAAAGATTTGCACGTCTTACCCCTGAAAATACCTCTTTTCAGCTGTATAGGGGCCACATGAAGCTCTAAAAGTAGAAGTAAAATGAGATGTGAATGGTCCCTGAAAAAATTCAGTTCCTAATCAAGTAGAAATCCTCTTACTTTACAAAGAGGTTTTTTCCTTTTTTTTTTCTTTTAAACAATATTCACTTCTGGGACTATAGACTTCTCTATTTTTCATCTCATATGTCCATATTTTCTATAAAGTGCTATGAGTTTTTCATCCTGATTTGGCAGAGTAACAAGCAGAATCAATGCAGTGCCTGCAGTATAAAGTCCTGAATTTCTCTTGCTTCTATTTCCAGTCACAACTTTCAACTTTTGATGAATATTATCTAAGAGTCAATTAATACCAAATATAAACAATTCTTTTTTCCTTCTATTTCCATGAAGGCATCATTTGCATCATTTCAATCAGTACTTCTTTCCCCACTGGCCAAGCAGCAATGTACTCAACAGAGTTGTGAAAGAGAACATGGTGCCCAGCCCTTCAGGGACACTCCTGGAGTTCTGGAAATAGCCTTAGTTTGCTTGCTGAAAACCATCAAGCTATTTTAAACAATTCATGGAATCATGGAATGGTTTGGGTTGGAAGGGTCTTAAAAGATCATCTGGTTCCATCCCACCTGCCACGGGCAGGGACATCTTCCACTAGACCAGATTGCTCAAATCTCCATCACGCTTCTTTTGATGCAGCCCAGGATACAACTGGTTTTATGAGCTGCTAGTGCACATTGTTGACTCATATTCAGGATTAGGTTTTTCTTCAGTTTGTTTTGTTAATTTTATTTTGTTTTTACTTGGTTGTTGTTTTGGGGTTGGGAGGTTTTTACGGGGAAGAGGGGAAGTTGGTGATGACAATTGTGGTTGGTTTTTATAACCTAATTTTGATAAAAGATAATTCTTTATTCTTTTAAAAAAAAATTCTAATTATACTGTATTTCTCCAATTGCAGCCCTGAACTGAACACATAATCCAAGAAGCCAAAACAGCATCCTATTTCAACTTTTGGTTATGAGTACTCTCTCTTTAGTTGAAGGACTTCAGATTCAGCACTGTCTTAAGTTTAGTTTACCATCCAGTGTGGAAAGTATAAAAATCTGCATGTCTACAATGAAAAAAGCCTGTGCAAACTACAATTTTAACCCACTGAAAGCAAGAAGGCCAACAAACACTCATGACACAGGATGAAGGATGGGAGCATAAGTGAAAGGTAGGTTTTATTCCAGATGGAAAAACCAATGTAAAAGCTCACCAGAAATATGGAAAAACAATACCAGTATAAAGATAAGGAAAGGGCACTGACATTTTCCCAAAGTTACACAAAAACCAGCTATTTCAGAATAGGGCTAATGTGCATCTCTAAGGAATACACACACATTTCACATGCTATAGTGAACTGGCCCTCACTGATGAAAACATAATTTTTATGGTCCTGTAAGGTTCTTCACAAAGGAGTACAACTTTTGGAGAGTACTAAATTACTCCTTTATAAAAGTGATCTATTTCCAATTGTTTTCTCTCCTAAGAGACAAAACCTTCATTTAAGTTCCTAACTCATTGAAATAGAAAATAATGTTTCTGTAACAATAATTTGTGTTTTTCCTCAGGATAGCGCATAGTTTTAAATCCATAGAAGCCTAGATGTCAATTAGAGCCAGCAGGTCTGACAGTGTGTTAGGAAGCCATTAACACAGTGACTCAATACCCTAGAGACTCCAATATAAGCGGTGATTTCCCATAAAATCTAAGGAAAGAGTGTAAACAACTCATGCAGCACAGAGACTTGGTTTAAGGCCCCAGTTTTAAAATCCTTATACAGCCAAGATAACTGTTGACCCCAATGACCACTGTGGAAACACTTGGAATCTGCATGTTTATGATACACTTTTCCTATGGAGACAGATATTCTTGCTTAGGGACCTGCCTGTTTTTACTTCTGAAAGATCATGACCTCAGCATGAACCAAGATATGGCTGTGGTCCTACACAGGATTAACCTCAGCTGGATTTGAGGTACCTTCTCCCTGTGACAGGACACAAGAAGTTAATTCAAGCCCCTCTCACCAAAAGCAGGAACTGGAATCCTGAGACTGTCATACATCCTAGCCTTGGATACAGGAACAATAAAAACAATAAGATTTGAATCTTGTTATTTTGAAAATTCCCTTAATCGTTTTAAATTCCCTACAGGAGCCATATCACTCCTTTCTCTAACCCAAAGAAACTACTTAATCTCATAAAAATTCCATTTCTTTGGAAAAGCTGTTTAGTGGGATTTGTTGGTTATTTTAGTAATCAAGAAAAGCATTTTGTACAGCTCCTGAACTTTATCTAGTCCATACTGTGCTCTTTCTGCTGAATTCTTAAGTTAAAAACACCTTTTCTTCTTTTCAGTTCCAGCCTTCTCTGTACCTTCACCTTTCTGACAACTAACATCTTCAGTCTGCCCATTTCTTACAGGGGCTTTACCTGAAACAACCCTCATCTTTAGGAAAAAGGATTCTTTTTCAAAATAGAAATTTTAAAAAAAATAGGAGCTTTATATTTTAGTGTGGTTGAGGGAGAGTATTTATTTATTTACTTTTAAAATTCACTATAGAGAATTTCCCTGCTGAGTCAAGCGCTTTGTCAAAACATAATGCTTGCTATATGGGACTTTTCCAAGTCACTTCTTGTGCTAAGTTACAGTGGAGTCCTTGTAGGGTGGTTTTGTTCACATAACATGGCAGAGCTTTGCTTCCCCAAACACTGCACACCTGTGAATTGCAGGCACTTTCCTTTTCTAAAAGTCACCAGCCTACGAAATTCAGTGCTTTTCTGTTACCTCTAAGTGCATTATTCCTACTCCACATTTCCAATTGCTAGCATGGAGAGACTCATGGTTATTTCCCCATTTATGTACTGGTAAACAAATCTTGCCATCATCAGCACGGATCAGCCTTTGGCCACCCACAGGACCTGTTCCCTTGGCTCTCTTTCCAGCTGGTTTTCTACAACTATAAGTCTTAACTAACCCATCGTTCTTGGCATACCTCTATATAGTGTTTATTCCAGAAGAGAATGCATTTATATGGTCTTACTCTGTGAGTTTAATGGCATTATCAGAGTGTCTGCTGGAAGACCAAGGTAAGGAAAGGTAGAGAAATATCAAATTATTAATGAAGAAAAGCATCATATTTTGAGGTTGTATGTCAGCAACCAGTTAATTACAATAAAGAATTGCAGTCTGACCTGAAGAAAGAAGACTAGGGAAAAGATGAAATGTAAATCCATTTTATTTCTGATTTTATTCCTGCATTCAGCAGGCCTCACCCTCTTTCCTCCTCCTCCTCCTAAACAAAACAAAACAAACCCAGTTGTGCCACATAATGACTGCAGGTTATTGTATTCTTTTTCTTTTCATAGCACCTCTGTTATGCTATAAGCAAAACTACACTACACAGAGCCAGCTACTAGATGGCAACCAACAGATTTTTTTAAAATCTGTTGATTAGCAGAGTCACCAGTGTCTCCACTCCCAACAAGGCACCACAGACTGGAGAATTTATATCATAACCTTCATATCATTACCATACCTACACCAGAACAAAGTCAACTACACTAAATAATTTACATTTGTAACTTTCAGCAGTCTTCCCAGAGTGCAGAGGGTTCCAGTCATTTCCATCATGACTAAGAACCAGTCCAGTCACTGTGGTCACATTTCCACTGCAAACATGGTCATCCATTTAAAACGATGGCTGCAGAAACACTGCTATGATTTACCAGACTCCAAGTATACAAATTTGCAAATGCTTCAAGAAATTTATCTCAAATTTCCGTATTCATTCTCCAGATTCTGTAGGAATATTACCTAATACTGAGTTTAAAAGTGAGCTTTTAAGAATCTTCAGAGCCTCAAAGGAAAGTGCAGCTGCAGCCTCAGAAGCATTTAATCACTCAAATCTGGATAATAGAGTGCACCACTTACCGCTGAACTGGTAAGGAAAGGGAATCTAAGTGGTCCTCGCCCTTAAAAGCCATATTTATCCAGTTCTTATGTGTACTTCTCCATAGGCTGGAATCTAGAAAAAAAAAAAACCAGTCATTTAGTAAACCTAGGGAAACTCAGGCATCTTCAGCCCAGGCTGGCGTGGCATTGTCTTGCTCTTCTGTGGAGAGAACTCATTAAAACAATTAAAAAGGCTCCTTTTCCACAGGTACCCCACAACTCCAGCAGATAACCAAGGCCATTAATTACATTTCACAGCATAAACAGTGTAGGGTTTGCATATGCTGGAAGATCCTGGACTACTGAACAAGTCAGAACCATCTGGGTTTAGCATTTCTGAGTTAATATTGGGGTATTACTTAGCCTCATTTATTTTGTAATAACTCTAATGCTAGAGAAAATGTATTATTATAATAATTCTTCATGTTATTGTGAGAAAGATTGCAAGTGAGGTCCCTTCCAACCTTACTTATTCTGTGATATGATTTCAGGATTGTTAAGTACTACATTTACAGAAAGGTCCTTGATGTCTAAGTTACCGAAGTATTTGACCGTTCCGTGCTAAACAATTTCCTTTTATATCCATTTTAAATGCTGCACACATCTTTCTCCTCTAATGTTTTTCCTTAATTCCTAGTGACCAAGAGATGTATCCAAACATTATTGTACTAGAGAGAGACAAGAGAGGAGAAGAAAGACACCTCATTTTCACAAAAGGAAGGGGTGCTCTTCTTTTAATTAACCTCACCTTATATTACGCCATTACCTACTATAGGTCAGTCTGGTATATTCACATCAAAAATCATAGAGGATTTATTCTACCAAAAAAGGTGAAGTCCTTTGCACTCACACACAAGGCTAGAAGAAAACTAAGGCAAAATACTTGAAGGAAAAGATTAATCCATGACTCAGGAAGAACAAGGAGGAAATGAATTTGTTTGGACAAGGAGACAGGAACAGTGGGAAAATTATGCTTTCTTAGATGTGAAGAAAAAACTGGGTTCAATGGATCTCACTCCTAGAGAAAATACTTTACACAGGAAATTACTGTTGTTTGCATCACCAACTGAGGCAGAGTGTCTTTGATGTGGCTGCTTGTGAAATTCTGCTATTTGGTTATTGGCTGCATTGTGCAAGCTGAGTCAGCCAGCATTCAAGATATTTGCCACCCCAAATTGCTCTTAATTGACACAGAGTGGTCCTCAGTGCCTTTCCTAGCAAACTGATCTCATTACTAATGCATGGCCTTGTTTTTTCCCCAAGATCTCACAAACATGCCCTGAGTACATAAAAGTATTACGACCAACGTAATGGGTTCGCATGTCCTGTCCACTGTTAGCACCAGATTGGTTTGGTGATGGTGTCACCCAGTGTTCCTCCCTACCCCCCAGGTTTTTCTGGAAATAACAAACTCAATATAATTCTTCTTTAGATGTATGGACTAAGAAGATTGAAATATAGGAAAAGAATCTGTTAAAAAACACGTTAAAAATAGTTTAATTGTTACTGAAATCTCTGGTTTAAAAAGATGGCAGATAGTTCATAGGCTTTGACTGAAGGTTCATATACCCAAGTATGAAAATATTAGTATGTATTCTTCTGCTCCTGTGACACACCAAGATCTGAAAAACAAGCTTATTTTGGGGGGCAGGGGGAATTTAAAACATTTAGTGTATGATATACCAATTTCACTAACAAATGGAATAAATCAGCTATCTTCATTTCCACTAGTAGAATTTGTCTTTTTTTAAAGGCATTTAAGATTACCAGATAAAAATAATCATATAATCACATTTACTGGAAAGAGACAAATATCATGATAATCACTGTCTTCATTTGGAGGAGACACCCTTAAAGCTGAATACGTCTGCATAAAATCTTAATCTCCAAAATGAAGCTTCCCCTTCTAAATCTTATCATTTAAAGGACCCCAAAACCCACCATTTCAGCCTGCAGAAGTACAGATTTCATGGACACTAGCTATGTGTTTCTGCTCAGCATGAGACCTGGATTTACCTTCTCATGCTACCAACACTAAATCAAAGGCTTTCCTCTGGCAAGCTAAAGCTACTTCACCATTAGCTCAGCCTACTACCAATTTCTACACATACAAATCAAAGCACCTGCTTGTACTCCATTACTTGTGATCAGTGACATAATGTACACAGACAAATTAGGTTATTGCATGTCCTTGTTCCCCATAAATTAGAAACCTGACAAAAATGCAAGTTTTTATATGCTGTCTTCCCACAAAACACACTTTTATATTATGTCTGAGAGCCTTTAAAAACATTATCAACTCCTACTTAGAGGTTACTTATTCTTCAGGAACAATAACATAATGCCACAACAATATCTTAACCAAACTGTCTGGCTCGAGACTATGATTAGATATTAGCTCAAATCTTTAATCCCAAATTAATGTTGGCAATGTGAGGAAATGTTCTCCCCAGGGACCTGGCAGTCTGCCAGAGCATCCACTGCACCCCCAGGATCACAAGAGAGGTTGAAACACCAGTGAAATATGGTACAGGCTTCTGGTGCTTCTTGGAACAGCCCCTCTACCTGCTGGGCAATTACAACATCCCATGACAGATATTGTTCAGTTTCCAGTGTTCTCATTCCTCTTTCCAGGTAAGACCAAGACAACTGCACTTTCTAGTAAAGACTGGGAGAGAGCTGATGAGTCCTCCTATTTAGTTGATTCTGCTTTTTATTCGTGTCCACAGCACAGTGAGGAGCTCTAGTCAGCACTCCTAAAAGCCAAGTCCTCTACTCTAGCTGACTATGGAGATGTTACTCACACACTCACTCACTTTTATTAAGTATATACATAATAATAGGTAACATCAGTAGAGTTCTGTAAGAGAGTCTAATTTTTTTTTCCACTGGCTTCTATGACCAATGATTAGGCCCACAACTGGTCAGAGATGTCTAGGTAAATTTGTACAAAAAAACAAGACCAAAACCCCACTGCTTGTAGTTTGCAATACTGGTAATTTCGGTAGAAACCTGAGTGACACACTGCCATAATAAAATTGTATTCTTGGACTATTATGAGGCCTTTTATTTAACACCTTATATAGGGTTTTACATCTGCACATAGGTTTGTATCACAGTGTAAAGGCTGACTTATCATTTGTTTGACTCCTTTGGTAGGTAGCAGTGGGTGCATGTGGAGTTACACGTATTCGAGGCAGCAGGCTCTGTGTCCTGCATTTTTCTCTTTGTCATGTCAACAGTGAATTAGGTTTTGAGATGTTATTTCCTCATGGAAGAGATGTAGATAAGCAGAGCACAAACCACATTTCAATCCCATCCAAGACAGTCAGCCAAAAGCTTTTTCAGAGAATGGGAGTTGAGAAGAGAATAATGCATCACACCTGAAAGAGCACGTAAGCATTGCTCTCAGAAATCAGCAACGTGTCACTAAAGGACGTGACTGTCATGGCCAGAAAAAAACCCCAAAAACCACAAAAGTGGGAAGGGGAATCTTGCTCATAGACAGGCACCAGGCCTTGCCAGCAACTGACAGAGAACTAAAAACAGCTTAAAAAACTGTCCAACAGCCCACCTGTAAATTAAAGGAGAAGTCTCATCCCAACTTACACCAGGCTTGGCAGCACGGGGGAAACCTGTGCAACACCTCATTAGCAGAGTGGTGCAGCTGGCAGCTGTTATCCCACTCTTTCACATCAAACTCCTCCGGCCTTACAAGAACTCCCTGCTGGGAGCCTCCTGTTGGCACCAGCCTGTTTAGAGACAGAGCAGCTTCTACACTGCCAGATGGCTTTTTAGCACCCTGCAAAACCTGTTATTTCTGCTAGGAAAACAAACTGTATCTTGTAAAATCTCCCAGTTTAAATTTCTTCTCCATCATTCAGTGTGTTTAGCTTATATTTAACAAGCTAGAAATTAGGAGGGTTCTAGCATAAGGATTCTTTTCGGAATAACATCCATGCCCAAAAGTATCATGCTAACAAAGCATGTTTTTCAGGTGAACTCAGTGTGACTCATTTCCTTCTACTACTGATAGCCCTAAAGTTCTCTATCACAAAATGATATCCTTAATAAATAAGCCCTGAAACTTCACACAATTAAATTCAAATTTTTGAGCTCATTCATGTCACATATGTTCACCCTTGGAAAGGCTCAAATCAAAAGTCAAATCTGTGAACTTTCACCAGGCCCTTTCTAACCCCTAACATCATAATTTCAACACTAACCATATCTTAAAATAAGGTCAATTAAGAGCATCATTTCTCTTTCAGAAAGAGATAGAAATCCACACATCTAGCCTCTGATTATTAATAATCATCTGAATTAGAAGAGCATGTTACCTGTAAGCAATATTGTTAACCTGAGAATAAGAAGTTATTAGCTAGAAGTCATTTCAGACCAGATATCACTTGATTAATATGAACAGTTCCTGTCTGTACTAAAGTACAGTCTCTTTTCTGCCAAACAGTGCCTGCCCTTATTTTACAATTCTGGGAGTCTGGGAATCATTAGTTATTATTCTCCTATACGCAGAATAACTGTTAATGGAATGCCACAAATCAAATTTAGAGCAAAATTCTGACAGCATTTATGTGAGAGGTCAGAAAGTAAATACATACATTCTGTCCTTCAGCAACACATCCAGCCCATCAGAAGTTTTTCCACACCAACCCTTTAAGAACTCAAGATCCTGTGTCATTCTGCTTTATAAGAGGCTTATATAGACATGAATTAATTACAATAGTAGGAGCCAACTCAAAATTAAGCTGGGTGTCACAAATCTAAGAAACCATAAAACCAGGAGCAAAAATAATGAAGAGCCCTTCAAACGATGCATTAAAATGGGTTGTATCAGCATGGGATCATATACACAGATCTATGGACCACACTCCTAGAATGCAAAATTAAAACTAGGAGGGAGAGGTGGGAAAAGGCACTGCCTGTGGCATTCATTCATGGCAGCTGCTCTTGCAGAACCAATAATCAGAGAAAGTACTGCTGAACCAGTTTATGCCTTACACTTCAAGTACAATCTGAAGCATAAATCCAGTTTCAGTCAAAGAGGGGTTTTATTTTTATTGCATGTTTCTTCCTCTTTTCTCTCTGCTTTCTGCAGAGAGAGGATCTCATTTTACATGAGTCTCTGTCTTTGAAAATATTCCTTTTATATATCATAGAACACTTTGTTTTGGAAGGAACCATAAAGATCATCTAGTTCCAACACCCTGGGTTTGAGTAAGGTTACCTTCCACTAGATCAGGTTGCCCAAATCCTCATCCAACAGGTCCTTCAATATATACACATATAAAAAACATATATAATTTTTTATTAGCATCTATTTAAATTTTTTTTTGCATTCACTTATATTTTCATAATTGTAAAAACTATGTCTTATTATATATTCGTTATAAATTTCTATTACATTAAATATTTTTTAAGTATAAATTTTAATATATATGGAGGTTTGGAGAGTGTATGTATATATATGTATACACACACATATATCTAATGTAGTTTTTCATGCAAATTGGTTTGTGCTATTTCTTTTTCCTTCTGGATATTTCCCATTTTAGCCTTGTTTTACATATCTGTACCTTGGAAATATCCAGGGGGATGGAGAGGGAGAAGCAAATAAAAATCTACCTCAGTCAAATAGACCATCCTAAAAATTACAGACAAGGAACATTATTGTGTAGATCCTTCAGGGTGGAAGAAAAAAACCAAAGAAATCTGAAGCCAGTACCATTCCTCTGCTTACAGAGTTCAATTCCTTAATTCCTTTCCTGGTTTTAAAGCCCTCCTTGAACACAAAAAAAAAATTGTTTATGATCACCACAAGGCATAATCCTGCTTTGAAAGCTAGATCTATTGGATTGCTCCTTCCATATCTTTATTTTAGATAGTGGATCATATGAAATGCACTAAGTAGAATATATGCAATGCAACCAGAATTCTGATGGCATCGGGGGAAAAACATAGACACATTTATCTAGGTAACCCAGCTTTCTCCAAGATTAGGAATGGAGATCAATAATCACATGAACTACAGTAAGTCCTTGTGCCAAGGCATGAGTTTTCTTACAATGCATCTTTAGCAAATTTTCCCATTTAGATACAAAATATCCAGAAAAATTGAGTTTCCATCATCATGGACTATATTATGAAAAGATTTAAAATAAGGAGATAAAGAATGGCACAACAGATTTGATGACGACTTCATCCATTCCCCCTCAAAATCATTTCAGGCAGCAGGCCACTGGAACAGCCACTTGGCATCTTTTGGGTTTTTTTAATCTTATCAAAGTCTTTAAAATCTCCCCTTCTGAAAGGAGCACACCAATTTCTATAGCTGGCAGTATTGTGGTCTGATTAGTGGTCACCTTTCTAGCAATTAGCATTTTAGTGGCAGTTTCACTGGAAAAGAATTTACTTTTGAGGTCCAGGAACTGAGTAATAAGTGTCAGGTTGGTGCACTCCAGAGCTATATTTTACCTTTTATTCGGTACAGAATAATCACCATATAAAAATGTTTATTGGTTCTCAGAGCAGCAGCAATGCAAGCTGCTACCACGTCATTCTGAGGGGTACAACTCCTAGGTTTTTACACTTCCCTTACTTTCAGACAGACAGCACAGGGCTTTCCTATTCCCTTAACCCAAAGAGCCAGTTCGACATCACCTGCACCGACACCAATCTTGATTCAAACGTGCACAATAGGGACAACCCTGTTCCTGGTCACAGACTCTTTGGTTCAACTATAGTACCAGAGGAACAGATAAAACAGGCTTTCAGCACCTGGTTTGCAGACCAGCTCTCTTCACTGTGGGTTTCTCTCAGCCATGGCAGTGCCTGCACCTGTGGCCAGTGCATGGTATTAGGGCTTTCTTTTCCAAGATGCCCAGCTGCCACCAGGCTGAACAACTTCACTCCAGCCCCTCCTTTTTCTCCCCCCACCCCCATCCCCAAGATTAGACACAAAGCAGCAATCAAGGGCATGCCAGCTGTAAATTCATCACCTCAGCCATGGTTCTGAGAGCCTCCAGCTTCCCTGTGATGGGAGCCCCCAGCTGGGGCCGGCTCCCCCGTGCATCCCCTGACACAGAATGGTGTGGGTTGGAAGGGACCTTAAAGATCATCTCGTTCCAACCTCCTGCCATAGGCAGGGACACCTTCCACTAGACCAGGTTGCTCACAGCCCCTTCCAACGTGGTCTTGATCACTTCCAGGGATGGAGCATCCACAACTCTGGGCAACCTCTTCCAGTGCCTCACCACACTCACAGTAAAGAATTTTTTCCCGATATTTAATCTGAACTTGTTCTCAGTTTAAAACCATTGTCTCTTCTCCTATTACTGTGTGCCTTTGTAGAAAGTTGATCTCCAGCTCTCTTTTAGGCCCCCTTCCAGTACTGGAAGGCTACTCTAAGGCTCCCCAGAGCCTCCTCTTCTCCAGGCTGAGGAGTCACAATTCTCTCAGCCTCTCCTAATAGGAAAGGTGTTCCACCTCTCTAATAGTCTTCATGGTCTTCCTCCGGATTCACTCCAGCAAGTCTGAATCCTTCCAGTGCTGGGGACCCCAGTGTGTTATTAGAGGTCAGAGGCTTGTGTTGACAATAAATTAACTCAAATTAGATTGCCCTGTTTTGGTCTCATTTACCCCTGACACCATAGCCAGGATTTCATCTTGCCTCCATGTAGAGAGATCAGAAATAAAAGGGCTGTTCTTTCAACCAGCCACTGTGTAGGGCACAAGGGAAAATAGGAGATTTTTGCACCTTAGATTGAACAAACATAGAAGTGCAGATTGTGCTGCTCAGAAGAAATGCATACAGATTATCACAATTTTCTGTTATTAATTAACATGACTCTTCCAAGCATAATTAAATTGGAGCTAAGATTCATTATTTCCCCTACAAACATGCAAAAATTCCAAAAGAATCTTAACCAGAAAAGAGATAAAGGAAAGTCCTTTCCCTGTTGAGGAATAAAGAAAAATAATTATGTGACTTACCCAAAGTTAAACATGATGCAAGTACAAACTGAAACAAAATATTCCAGTGTTCAATACAGTAAACAAGTACATAGAGAAGATAATGCTGTATTTAAGCACTTCAAAGGGAAAAGAATGGAGACCTACACAAATAACTCACTGCAAGGAAGAAATATTTGCACATCTGTGTACAAACCATTACCTGTAATGAAAGGATTTCATCTTAATAGCCATTCCTGTTAGTCAGACAGGAAGTTTAAAAGACATCTTTATTTACCTTGATATTCCTCAAAAAGAAAAAAAAAAATCTGACATTTTAACAGAGAAGAGCAAAACAATATTATTAATTCAGGTCATAGCCCACACTAGCCAAGGCTGTATTGGACTAGCATCAGAAGGCATTACATGGCAAACAGTGGTGGTATTTTCACAATATTTGCCAGTGGTGATTAAGTTTATCATTTTACAGAGTTAATATCAAATTGCTTTATTTTGGTCATAACTCTGAAAACCTTAAGATCAGCTTTAAACCAATACAGATATACACATATTTATCAAAAAGCTAGCTGTTCTTGGCCTTCTATGATTGTGTTATCTTTAGTCCTTAAACCACTCCCCTATTTGAATTGCTAATAAACTTACTACTTCTTTTAATAAACTTCAGCATAATTTTTCACCTTTCTACAACAAACTGGGGAAAAGGAAAACATGGACATCAGAGAGCCACTGAAAAGTTAAAAGGGAAGAAAGGAGAAGAGAGAGATCCATTAGTGCCTGCTAATAAGATAACTCAGCAGAATGCAAGAGCAGGTGATCAAATTGGGCAACAAGCATACAAGATGGACCAACACACCACAGAAAATGTAAAACACATGTGGTTGATCTATGTATTTTCAAAGATCCCAGCTTTCTTCATGCTCATTACAAGTTCTACCTTCAAGCCTGCCTTTTCAAGATAGACACAGCAAATCCAGTAGACAAACTTCCTGAAAGCTGGAAAAAAGTTTGGTAATTTCACAATATACTCTATTCACTAAAAAATAAGAATATTGAGCCTGCAGCAAAATTTGAGTATAGTTTCTGTTGCTTGCTTTTTCCTTTAATTAATTCCAATTAACACTTCCAGACAGCCTGTCAGTAAACTATGCTGCCTAGTCATTATAATTCTACACAGAGAACAAGTAATAAAGAAGCAGTGGGCTTTTTTCTGTTTGTAAGGAGAAAATACTTCGTTTATAATTTTGAACCACTGCCAAAGAGTATCCAATCACCAGACATTTTCTTCTTCCTCTGCCCTTCGCACAAAAAATGTGGAGGAGCCAAAAAGCTGTAACAACATCACAGACACAGAATCCTCAGCAGGGCTAGAGGCAAAACTGCTCTGCAGGATTATTCCCATATTCAGTGTCTCAGGGGTGGGTGTAACATGAGCAGAGCACATCCGGAAACTCCAAGCAAACCTAAAGGCTCGGGGGGACTTTCCAGCCTGCTCATATTACTTTTGCACCAGAGATCAAGTTGGGTGTGGGAGCAGAAAGTGCAAATCCTACTTCAAGTCAACGAGCTGCACTCAGTCTGTGCAGTCTGAGCACTCCTGAGTCTCTGGCTGCAGAGCTATGGAAGGCGAAACAAAGGAAGTTTAGGTGGTATTATCTGATGGAATGGCAGCTTTTGTTAGGGCCACAGAATATCCTGAGTTGGAAGGGACCCCAAGGATTATCAAAGTCCAACTCTTGGCCCTCCACAGGACAATCCCCAAGAGTCACACCATGTGCCAAGAGTATTGTCCAAATTTTTCTTGAACTCTGGCAGGTTTGGTTCTGCAACTACTTCCCTGTGGAGCCTGTTCCAGTGCCCAACCACCCTGGGTGAAGAACCTTTTCCTGATATCCAACCTAAATCTCCCCTAACACAACTTCAGGCCATTCCCTTGCATCCTGCCAGTGGTCACCAGAGAGGAGATCAGTGCCTGTCCCTCCTCTTCCCCTCATGAGGAAGCTGTAGCCTATGATGACGTCTACAGAATCATTGAATATGTTGAATTGCAAGGGACCATCAGGATCATCAAGTCCAACTTTTGGCCCTGCACAGGGTCAGCTTTCTTTGGAACTTTTTGAGTTTGGGGGTTTTTTTGTTAATGTTGTTCCTGGTTTTGGTTTTTTTAATCTTTCCCCCCTACTCAATTTACAGGCTGAAATTTTAGTATGGAAGGGCCAAGGCAGAGAGCACAGGCAAAATAATAAGGAAAAATATAAGGAGAGGAGTACTGTTTGGTGGGAAACAAAGTTTGGATGTTGATAAGTGCGTGAACAACTATGCCACACCTGAAAATATTGTAGCTCAGTAGGGACCTGTACAGTTTCAATTAAAAAGTACTATGTGTCACAGTATTTTTAATTACTATACCTCCAAATTCGGCAGGCATACAAGTCACAGCCTGTATCTTCTTTTGCACTGGTAAGTCCCAGATATGCAGCAAACTACAGGAGTCCAACTACTTCACATCTATCAGCTGATGTTCAGTAACCCATTATGCAAGGAACTGGCACACAAGTTCTGAGTACACAATGAACTGCTACACAGTCTGTTCCAGGATGGCTACATTGTTTGTTCTCACGATTTTCTAAAAATTGATATGGAAAGAAAAGAAAAATTATCTTTTAACCTATACAAGTCTCCTTGCAGAACAGGGCTAGTGTTTTGATAAATATTTCCCATCATTATCATGAGGTTGTAACAGTTTGTGATGGCACAAGTAGAGAGACATACATCAGAATTAGTTGGAAGGAAAGGTCCCAGCGCCAAGATTTTGCTATTAGAAGCCAAATTCAGTGAATTTCTAATCATTAGGCTTAGGAGCGTTCACATTCCAGAGTTTATTTTTCCTCCCTATAGAAAAAAACCCCATAATTTTAGGTTGAGCTTTGCAGTTATTTATGACTATGCCATAGAACTTTGTTTCCCTGCAAATCAAAGAGAGACAGGCTAGACCCACATTTGGAAAGTAGTCTGTTCACTCATTTCCAATGCAAGTATCTGCACTATTAACCCTCCAGACATGTGAGACTGGTAAGAATAAAGAAGTGTAGAAGTTCTCCATGAACTTCAATTTCCAGAAATTTGTCATTGACCCTTTCAGTTGCAAATGCACCAAAGCTTGGAAGTCACACTGCTGATCCACTGCCCCGAAAATTTCAGTCTTCCAACCTGTTTCTGTTGTTACCTGTGATATGTGGGCTGTGGAGCAGCCCATCTCCCATTTGCAAGAGCAGCTGAGAAAACTCAAAATCTCTCCAGAGAGCTCATTTCACTATGACAATGCCAGCATTTTCCATCTACCACTTCTAGAGATGGTTCCATGATCAAGAGTTTCCTTCATCTCCATTTTCCACGATCAGCCTCAGAAAGCTCTGCCAATCTTGAAACACGCATCCATTTCCCAATATTTCCAGTGTACCCTTAGGCAATAATTGGCCTCAGCAAGAAAACACACATTCCTAACCCCTCAGGGTGACAGAGTGTACATTCCACCTGCAAATGTGGCTGTCATTATTTTCAGCGTGCCTAAGTTTAGAGATGCTATCAACAATCCAGCGCTTACATCAGCTGGATCCAAGGAACCGCCTGTGCCAATTACATTATACCAGGAAATATCTGAGGGTCAACCATGTCAAATACCTTGCTAGGTATTGCCAATGCCTACCCACTGAAGTGCCAGTGCCTTGGCATCCAACTGGAAGGATCTGCCACCTGAGCAGTCAGGCACAGTCTGCCCCCAAAAGCAGGACAGAATGCACACAGAACTTTTTTTTTAGATTCATGTTATCTGGACAAGACTCAGAGCAGAGGTTTCAGGGAAATAGCCCTCTCTCAGTCAGTGCTCAGGTGAAAGAACAGGATCCTGAAGCCACATATCATCGATACTAATTACCACAACTTGAATGTCACATAGGTAATTTGAAGCTCATGTGCATGGCCCAGCTTTTCTACCTACTGTCAGTACAGACCTCAGTGAGAAAACTGTCCCCAAAAGCACAATCAGCACTCATACAGCAGACCCAAAACCTGAAATATATTTATTTATTTAAAGATAGAGTGATCAGCAACATGTACATGCAAGGAAAACAGTGACATCCTTAAATTGAAGGAAAAAAATTTAAATTACTGCAGTGGTAAATGTAAATCAGTTCTGAGACCCAGCCACCTAAATGTCCATTAAGATATCAAAAAGCAGATTCTTCTTTTAATTTAATAGTCTTCTAAAAGAGAACCCAAGAAAATGTTAGGCATTACTCATGGTAGAACTACAGGACAGAGCTTTCGACTCATGACTCATCCAATAAAAGGGAAAGCAGTTCATAAGCAAATTCTGAAAAGTTTCAAAGCACAAGATGAATTTACCTTTAGAAAAAGGCATTTCAGTAAGATGGGGTAGAAAAAGAAATCAGTTACAGGAAACATAGGGCAGTGGTTACATCCAGGGAATGAAAATACAGAAATCACCCTGCTTTTCACAACAGGGTTTCTCACCATCCTCTCACAGCTACACAGAAACTTATTTAACCTCTCCATATTCTGAAGTGATAATGTTCCAAATTCCTCTACTCTCTTTAGTGCAATGACAGATTATGTCTGCAAAGGTGGGGGCTGAAGGTGCCTTTTTACATCCCTTGAACCTCAACTTGATTTTAAAGCATCATCCCAAATCTAATTCCAGGAATTGAAGACCTCATACATGTGAGCGTGAAATGCGTAAGGCACAAAAATAGACTTTGGTAAAAATGTGAAATGGTTGAATCCTGACAGGAGGTGACTTAAGAGGGGAATCCAGAAGGGAGTAAACATGGAAAAATAAATCAGGAAGTTTAACATCCTAGAGCCCCTAAAAAATTAGAAGAAGAAAACAGCAAAGTCAAAATTCAGACAGGCAATGCTTTTTTGTAGCACATGTATCACTACTCCCATAAAGTCACTGACTCAGAAAATCACACAGCCACAGAATCATTGAGGTTGAAGGGACCTCAGCTTCAAAAGGGAAATTCTTATGGATAATACAAACTACCAAAGTTAAAGTTATTTACAATAATTTTTAAATTGTCATACCTCAAGACAATTGCTGCTTGTATTACATCCTCCTCTTAGGATGTCCTTTAAAGTTTGGCTTCTGATTGAAGACTTTTAAAGACCAACCTTTTCCAGGATAACAGAAAACTGAATGCAAGAAGTAGATAGGGTCAGGAGAAGTCAATAAGAGGAACAAATTCATTTAAGTTCCCAACAGCCCTGCCACTGACTTGAGCAGTAAAAGAACCCAAAAACTTATTGTACATTTAGGAGTTAAGATAGACTGGGACCTTTCTAAAATTACATGTACAAAATACCAGCTTCTGCAAATAATTATCAGGTCATATACCCATAAAAGTCAAGAAAATATATTTTATTACCTGCTCATCTTACTTATTCACACAGTGGAGCCAATATTAGTCAGCACAAGTAGCTGCTTGCAAGCAGGAAGGCTTCAATCATTAAGGAAGGGATGTAATTAAAATGAGGGAAATCCAAAACACAGTTATACCTACCAATCATGTCATCTAAATTGTACTATTTTATTCATTAAAAATAAAGCTTTGAAACAAAGATGCCATATTTATGCAAGTTCTTGATTATCTTTCTTCCGAGGGAGCATGTAATTTACAAGAAAGAGGACTTAAAGCTTTAAGTGCCTCTGACTTAATTCAGCATTGCTGTATTGATGGTCCCATTTAGATGATTCCATTTTAGGCCCCTCTAACGCATTAAAGGCATGACTTACTCACATCCATTTGGCTAATGATCCCCTACTGCTCTAAAGTAAATGACAGCTATTTACAGTAAATTATTCAATTAGATAGAGGGAAGTGCAGTATTCATTTTATATTGTTTGACATGGCAAAACAGAAGTGTGCAAGAAGGCAGGTAGGGCATTTTAATCTTCCAGAATCAATTGTTTAATCCGCAGCAGGAGAATAAATACACTCCACAATATTCGTCAGCATCAGATTTTTATTGTAAACATTCTAAGAGAGACTGAAGTGTTGCAACTCCAGTTAATATAATTCTGTCCACTTCAAAAGTAAGTCATCATACTATGCAAGGAATACCAGCATCTTATAGGACTGCTTTATTTTAGGCACAATTTCAAGGAGCACACAAAGTGACCATATGCTAGCAGGAGACCAAATTTCCATTTAAATAAAAGAAATAGGCATGAGCAATTCTGAATCCCATTTGTCTGTAATGGGATTTACACTACTAAGTGACTACCTCACTCTCCAAAACAAGGACTCAATGTCCCAAGACATTTGAAGAGTGGGGTATTTTTAATTTATGAAATCCCAGGACAGGACAGCTCATCTACTCTCACAAATTAAGAGGGGGATTCAGAAGGATAATCAAATAAAGAACAAGTTGGGGCTAAAACAGAGCCCAGAAAAGGGGGGACTGATTGCGCTGCAATAACTCAGAACTATAATTTGAGGATTTTTTCACACATTCATCTATTCTTCTCCAGGAGTTGAAGGGGGTGTGTGAGTACATACACATTACAATCACCACTACACCTGGAGAAAAAAAAAAAGTTGTGACCTTGTTGTCCCCTGTCAAACCTTTGACATATAAAAGAGAAAATAAAGCAGTGCTTCTCATTATTATAGGCAGGACCATGAAGTCCAAGGTGCAGGACAGGCCACCATGTGTGCTGGGCCTGCCAGTGACCATGCTTGTGCAGCTCTCAGGCCTCCCATCGTTTATCAGAGGCAAAGAAGGAAGAGGCAATTTGTCTAAGCCCTCGTGGCTAGCCCTAATTTTGGAGAATTTCTCTTATCCACAAGCCCAGAAGGCCTCAGAACAAGTGCCGAGCACCCCAAATAGAAGAACATTTTCCTCTGGCTAACCTGCCAACACATTTAATTTTCTACAGGCAGAGGGCCAAGTTCAGCAAGCACAGCTCCTGCTAAGCTTAATGGGAGCTGCAGTTGCCTGTGCCAGCCAGTGAAGGTTTGCTGGGGGACTGCAAGGAGCACGCTACAGAAAACACAACTGCTGCCAGTATCTCTATTCAGAGGCAGCATTTCAATGGACTACTCTTTTTTTTCCCCCGATTTTATTCAATTCTTCTAAAGCAGTTGGCACAATGAAACTCTTCCTACTCTTAGCATGTATTAACTCACTTCCATGAGCAAGGAGTCCAGGCTGGCTGCTTGCAGTGATGAATTTAGTCCAGAGACCAGCTTACCATAGCTAGGCTGTTATAAATTTTACAGTTATTTGGTGCCTTATAGCCAACAATGCTGGCCAGATTATTCAAAAGGCCTCCTACACATAACTCCTGAATTCCTAGGAAAGGCCTGCACATCCTATTTTCTGCAAATCAATTCTTATTGCTCATTTTCCTACCTGCCTTCATCCTCTTATGAATTACTACGTTGTAGATTCTAGCTCTACCAGAACCAAACACATTAAGAACATTTTAGTCAAGGTTCTCGATGGATCTAAGCTATGCCAATTTTTACTAGGCAAAGATTGCTCCATTATTACTTGCAGAAAATCCCCTCCCCTTTAAATACTTTTCAGATGCTATGGCAATACAAGAGTAATAACAGTTCTAGACCTTAATAAGCAACACTCTGGTCTTTCAGTCCCTGGTGGCTACCGCTGCTCAACCTACAGCCCTTCATACAATGTCTTCCTTGTTCACCCTCCTGCTCTCAGACTAAACATATCTGCTGACATTCCCTCTGGTGCACAAGGAAGTGGCTTGGACTGAAATCCTTTAAACCTGTGATGACCCTCTGAAACATTCCACAGTTAATTTCCACTGAAAAATCACCTGCCTGAAAGGCACTGAAATAGACTGCAAGCCAATCCTTCATCTAGTAGTTAAGAAGAGTGAAAACACTTTGTGTGGCACTTAAAATCACACAGGAAAGTGAAATTATCAAAAGGAAATCTAAAAAATCACAGATGACAAAATGCAAGGACAACATGAACCTGGATCCACATTTTTAATGCCTTAATTCACCAGAATAGACTTCTCTACACCAAATAGAGAACATTTATATTTTTCTAGTTCCAAAATCCCCCCACACAACCAAACAGGAAAGCTCAGAGGAACGGAGACATTCAAGGTACATTGCCAGTAAAATTGCTACACATCAAAACACCACCAAGCAGTACTGAGTGTTCAAAATTTCCGCTAAGCTGCTCAGATTTTGAGCAGTTGCTCAGAATATGCTGCTTGGAGTAGCAAAAATTAGAAGACACTGAAGTGGAGGAGGCAGGGGGAGCCCATGTTGCAGCTGAGTTTTCCCTCATCTCTTCACAGAGAAATCTTCCCTTCCCCTGGGCCAGGCTGTAGTGGGCCACTCCCACCAGCAGTGACAACACGGCCAAGTTGGCCTGATAATGTGGCCATACTGCTGCCAAGAAAATACAAGAGCAATGATTGGAAGGAATGATTTGGCCTAGGATGAGTCACTTGACATCATCTCCTCTCAGATAGTGCAGGCAGGAATGTTGATGCTCACAGCTCCTGTCCTCAGCCCCACTTCCTAGCCAGTCCCTGCTGTCCCAAGCAGGGGCCCTGTCCATACTGTGCACAACTTTCTCCAGTACAAGGACATAACTGCTACAAATAGACCTGATTTGCAAGTGTTATTTACAAAGCACCTGAACATCCTTCACATGTAAGTGAAATTATACCAAAATACAGTACACAATTTCACTCCACCTGAGGCAGGTGCGCTGCATTTGCATCAACATCACAATTCACGGACATTAAGGGTCAGGCACACACATCAGCTGGAAAACAGCACCATGATAAGCAACATGAACAGCCCGTCTCTGCTCACATAATATCAAGCCCTGCTTAGTTTTGTTTTGAGCCCTTTTTCCTCTCAAAACCCTTGACATTGTTTTCTAGCTGAAGTAATACTTAGATAAATAAAAAACCAGGCAACATTTCCACATGTGATATTGAGTATGTCACCCTATAACAGCACTTAATTTCATAATTTGTACATGTTTAGATTTAAAAATTATATGCAGAGTATTTTTAATATAACCAAACACAAGGTACAAAAACTCCCTGAGGGTTTCCAGGTCTCCCACAATGTCAGGAGCTCTTTAATACATCTCCATAGAAGTGGAAGTCCAGAAACTTTTTTTTACATTTTCACAGCAACCAAAGGTCATCTTCATTCACAAGTCCCACAGATGTTCTCCAAAGGAGAGGAGCTAGAAATGGGAGAAGCAAGAGCATTCAAACACAAAAAGAGTGCAAGAAAATAGATTTAAAAGAAAAGTCTCCTCTGGGGAGGCACTTTCATTGAAAATGACCATGTAAATAAAGAAGATGCACCATGAAAAGTCCCGTTGTATCTCATGCTTAGGACATCAGTCTGTGCTGGAGACAGTAAGTCCCTGGCATGGGGCAGTGTTTCAGCAATGATGAGAGCACATTTCAGACACAGCACAGTGTCACATTTTGCAATTCATGTTGGCTGAATTTTTCTTCTGTAAATCAACATAATTTGGCTCTTTTAACATTCCTCTTACTTTTCCTTCATTTAATGATTTTTCCAGAAGTGCTTAAAATCAAGGATGTTATAAAACCTGGCATATGAAACCTCAAATTCCTATAAATAGATGAATATCCCATTTTCTGGAACTCTAATCAGCTTCCACTTTTTATTTCACCTCTATTAGATGGCAATCTCAAGAGCATTTTTACAACTGCTGAATATTCATTGCTACTTTTTTCTTTAAAGAAATTCTATTGATTAACTGATTTTCTAGCTTACATCAAAGTGCAGGTCCCAGCTAAAAAAAAAAAAAAAATAATGTGGGTATAAAAGTAACAAAGTTTATACCTCATAAGTTGGAAAGATGACAGAATTTCAACAGCAAGTCTCAGTTTGAGAGATGAGTAAAGCTCTGCACCTCACTGACTCTACACTGGTATCTAACAGTGCCATGCATCATGACCTTATTCTAATATTTCTAGGGAAATCCAACTTTTTATCCACCTCATGTTCCCCAATCTACATTTTCCCTGGATGAGAACCAATGTTTATATTAAATAGCTGCTCTAACTCAGGGCTGGCAGGAAGATTCCTGCTGGATAGCATGGACACTTGGAGAAAGCGGAGAGGATGGAGCTCTGCAGGTACGCACACACCACAGTTTTGTCTCCCACTCTGCTGCCAGCAATTGCTCCTCTGACCACTTCCAGCTGTCAAACCCCCTCACCAGCACTGCAACAACAATCTCAAGAGCAGCATCTGCCTTGGGTCTGCCCACACTCCACTGCAGCCATGCCAGGGAGATGAGCAGCACCGACTCAGGGCTGAAGGCAGCACTGGGAGACCTGTCCCATGCTCAGTTGTCAAAGTCTGCACTCACCTTTTCACTTGCAAGTCCATGACAATGTGAGATCAAACCAGACTCGCTCTTTGTTCACAGCCGTGTTCATACGAGAATTTTTATATAAAAATCAAAGGGACAAAAGTCTCCCACACAACACACACCTAAAATACTGTTACTTCAGCTGTGCCTTGGCAAAAAGCCTAGGCAGCAGCAAAATTTTTCCCTTTAGCTAGCAAACAGACCCCATTTTCCTTTTTACCAGGGCCCACATCCGTATAATCAACTATAGTTTTGGTATCAGCATTTATAGGTTTCATATGGCAAACCACTTCCTCAGTACAGACACAGTTAGTATATTTTCTCATTTTCATTTGGCAGAATAGTTGTGGACTGTGGGAGAGAGTAAGCAGAAACTGTAAGGGACAGAAATCAGATCTAGAAAAACCAAAGTGCGTTTCTTAAGATGAGAGATCAAATATGCAAAAATCACTACACAGAGTGTTTCAAGCTCACTTTCTGCCTTTCCTTTCTCAGTGTAGCTATTGCAGCCACTCAGACCTTCCTGGCGGGATTTCATGTGGATGTGTGCAAGCATTGTGTGTAGAGGGACTAAAGTAGCCACATCACCATCTTCACTACTACAGCAAAGAAAACCAAAGTTTCCAGCACAGGCTAGGTATTCTTCTATCTTCATTTTCCTTCTGTTCTAAACAGCTTAGAAACAAATCAAAACTTAACCCTGTTCCAACAGGCAGGGAGTAAATTTGTCATTTCAATGTTATATTTGAAACAGGAGTTCCAGAATCCAATACACACTCTTCAGGCTCCAAGACAAAGACTGACATTAAATACCATGGCTTTAAAATAAAATAAACCCCCAGTCCTCAGCCTGAGCTAGTATTAGTGACTGCAGACTCCCAGGAGCTGGCTTTTGCCTCTAACAGTTTACACATCAATGTGTGAACTGGTACTGATAAAGACACAAGTTCAAAAAACAGGAGCACACGTTTCAGTCTGTCACTGCTGTGGCAGGGACTGACGTCAATCCTTTCATCTGCCTGCTCCATCACACAACATCAAAATGATTTTTTGTGACACATTGTGAATACTTCTTTTCAAAAAAAACAATCAACCACCCATCCTGAAACACTTCACCTGGCCTGTAACAAACAGCAGCCGGAAAAAATTAAATACCAAAAGGTAAGTCCATTGTTGGTACAATCAAACACTTCCAACTCCCTTTCACTGGGGCTGGAAAGGCATGCTCAAATCCTATATGCAGTGTATGCTTACCAGTACAGTTTCTTTAGATGAAGAAAGCTCATGTTTCAAAATTACTCAGATCATGATCTTTGAGAACAAATTGACCTAGTTTTAATTATTTGCAGGCTGGACTCTCAACAGGTTGGTTTTCCCAACTGCAGTGCCTGGGAAAGTGTATAACCCAGCCAGCCCTCAAAGACTTCCCCACAACAGTTTCTAATGGTTTGTTTCTGATTACAGCAAAGTTCTTGTGTAGACATTTTCCACCTGTTTAATCTGTTGGTGGTACTCCATCTGTCTTTTGAAGACGGTTAATGATCAACAGGCCACTTCATTCTACTGAACAAGTCTTAAAATATTTTTTTCCTCCACATGCCAGTAGGCCTCATAAAGCAGATGCTGAAGAACAAAAACCCTCAAGAAATCAGATCAGATTCAAAGGATCAGATTTTAAAATTAAGAAGCATCACAAAAAAAAAAAAAAAAAAAAATCAGAAATATTTTCCAAATTTGCAAACACTCATTTTCTGGGTAAAATATGGACTCCAGAATAAATACAAAGCTCACATCTGACATATGAACTAAAAAGTTACTTTTCCGAAGTAAAACTGTGTTCTGATATAGATTCATTATGAACATAACCTACAGTGGATAAACAGCTTCTGTTTTACTGGAGGACAGCATGGATATCAACAAAAGAGAGCAATCATGGAGCAGTGCCAGCTTTCACCAGCTGAAAATATGGCTCACTCCTTTTGCTATAGAGAATTGGAATCTAAAAATACTGTGCTATGGTCCATTATTTTATTATAAATTTACAGCTATTCTACTTTCTCTGAAATTTTTACACTCTGCTCTGAAGTAGGCAACAAACCAGAATTCAGCACATGCAACACAGCAAACTGCAGGGAAAATGCAGCACCTCTGGGTACCACTGCCCCACACACTCAGTGTGCTCAAGGTACACTTCCTTTCCCTTGTACACTGGTTTTATTTTGCAGCATTGGACCAGTAAGGGAAAATGAAAAGCTGCTTTCCTGTACGATCAGCATAGTCGAAAAGTATATGACCCAGAAGGATAACATTTATATTCTGTAAATATTAAGAATTTATCAATACCAAGCTAGTTTAAAAAAATCGTTTGTTTTCACTATTAAATAAGGTACATGAAGAATAATTTTTAAATCAAAATTATTTGAAAAGATGTCATAAAGCAGAAAAGCATTTAGCTGCTCTTACAAAAATTTTGCAACTTTATCCATAACTTGTAGGAACGAACAATTTATTGTGAGCTGATACTAAAAGAACTTCGACCACACAAAACTTATTATTAAAATCAACTGATATTTCATTAGTTAAAAGAAAAATTAATTACCATCATAATTAAAATAAACTGACTTAAGGAAAACAAAGAACAAATATTCTTATTACTGTGAAAGAAGGCAATGTTCATTTCCAGTCAAAGACTGAGATTTTTATTCTGGCATTCACTTCACCTTGTAACAGTTACAAGAACATTTAAGTCCAAGAAATATAAAAAGTAAAGACATGAACCAAAAGATGAATAAGAAAAAATCCTTCCCTTTTAAACCATAAACTGTTCCTTCAAATTATGTGACTAAAGAAATGCTCATAATTAGGGCTTGAAAGTATTTTTCAAAACTATAAATCGTGACTAGCAAAGAAGGCAGCGCACTAATGCAATCTAGATGTAAAGTTCAATTTGTTTTACACAGCACAGCAGCACATCTTAGTACTTAGACATGACATTTACTTTTCTGTCTTTTAATCCATCCCAATAAACAAGCAAACGTTTATCCCATAAGGCACTTTTTCAAGTTCTCTATAGGACTGTTGAGTGCATTCGTGCCTGCTGCACGCCTGCAGAGTGGAGGGCTGGAAAGCAGTAAATGCTTTAGCCCTGCACAGATACTTTGCGCTCACACTGCATTGAGTGCAGAAACTTCTCATGAGAAAAAAAAACAACAAAAAACCAAACAAAAACCAATAACAATAATTTTTAAAAACTGCCACATACATATTGCCCAAGACACTTCTACATCTCCCACGTGCTCCCCCTTCAGTAATCTGAACAAAGACAAACAAGCAGAGCTAATGTCAAAGAATTGCTCCAAGAGACCTTTACCATCATTGAATTAATAGACTCACCAGGAAGGGGGTGGATGGTGCAGGGTTCTACTTATTTCACAGTTCTTGTGAATACTGGCCTACCTGCAGACTTGGATACCACCATAGATTCAGATCATTAACCAAAGCCTTGACCAGCAGCTGACATAATGCTGAAAGTAGACTTAATTCCTTTTGCTTCCACTGGAACAAGGAGTAAAAGCTGAGATCACGTTTCATTACTAGAATGGAATTTTTGGAAGAGAAATGAAAGGGCAAATTCATCCCTTTGGAAAACCTTTGCAACCTCAAGATAATAGTCAGGTCTGGGATGTGACTGAGGCAACCAGTATCATATTTTGGGGGCCAGCTTATTGGGTATGCTTCTGTAATTACAAGTTTAAATCTAACCAGCTGGAGGAACAGCAGTAATAGTGCTTATTTCCAAAAGATCTGCATTTAAATACTTTTCTTTTTTCTAGTAAGTAAAATTCTTTATGAAATCATGTCCTCTATGTTTTTTTTTGCTTGTCCCAGTTTTCAATATTGGAAACTGCTGAAGTCCATCTCAGGCAGACAGAGAACCTACAGCTGGAACACCCCCCTTCTGCACTGAAAAACTGCTGTATTCTCCCTCCTTTCAAGCCAAGAGACCCTCAATCAATGTGAAAAATCTGTTTTAGAGGAACAGCAGGAAACCTGCAAGCTACAATAGTGCAAACTGGGCAACTACAGTCCAGGTCCTGCTGCCTGAATCATGAGAGCTCTCCCAGCCTTCCTTCAGCTTTCTTCTCATCAGCCAAAAGAAACATATGCTGTTCTATGCTGTAAAGTCATTTAATTCAGCTAGTTTTGGCAAACAACTAACATCTTTTGAAAAATGCATTGCATTCAGTATTTGCCATCCAGTCTCCCAATTCCTTCTTCGATAATATACAACAACAGCATGAAGAAACTTCACAAAAGGGAAAGGTATCATCACCAGAGAAACACAAAGACGTGCAATGTAATCATGAAACATAAGCAGAATCAAGCTCAACAGCACTCATTTTGTAGAACTAATCCATCATTTATGATGGTTTGCTGTTAAGTGTGAGTTCTTACAGCTCAGATAAGCTGAGCTCAGCTGAGCTGTTGCTAGACGTGCTTTATCTTTGCCTCCATGCTAAGTGCAAATATAGCTCTCAAAATCACTTTTTTTTTTTTTTTTTTGGCAGGCCAGAAAACAAATAAGTGCTTCTCTGTGATGGCTTGTTTGACAAGACTGCAATTTTTTCTCTGGACAGCCTCAAAGCTGTGCAAGAGGTGTATTTTTCATCAGTATTAGTTTTGCAGGGTTTATTGATTGGTCTCTCTTTTTTTTCCAAGCTCTTTAAACATGTTTGCATATCTAGTAGGAAGAAAATGTAGACTCTTAAATATTATAAAACCCAGTGAATTCTTTCAAGCACCAAAAGAAGCAGGAACTACCAATAGGGAAACAGTATAACCATCTTACATAATTTTTTAAAAAGCTGCAAATTCAAAGAAATTCTTGCTATAACTTATGCTGCTTAATGTGCAAAGATATTTAAGGCTTCAGTCCTGCCAGGATCCCAATCCAGCAAACTACTTAAGGATGCTCATATGAAACAAAATGAAAAATCTGACAAGTTTAAAACCGGACACCTGTTGAAATGCTTTGCTACATTAGGGCCAGCAGCCTCAGCACTTCCCAGACAAGCTGCTTGTGAGTCTTCACTGAAATCGGTTGTGTTTTCCTTTGACACTTGCCTTTAACTCCCCCAGACACCCCACGGTTTGTGCATGTGCTACCTCTGGCTTGTCTCAGCACAGCTGCTGTTTCACCATTGACATGCTTAGAGTACCAAGGTTTCTAAGGCTTTGACACAACTCTTGAAGACATTCAAGAGAAATCTGGTACAGAAACTCCTAGTAACAGCAATACTGAATAGAACATGCCCCTCATGCAATAGCTTAGATTCAGAACGTTGTTTTAATGCCTCAGAGGGGATGGCCACGTAGCCCACCTACCTTAAGGTCTACATGGAAGCTATTGCCCCCAGCAGCTCATTTGGAAGTGACATGCTTTCCATGACACGGGATTTCTCTGCTTAGAGCACAAGTTCCATTCTGTCACCGGTTCTTGTGCAGCCCAGTGAGTCACTCACACCCTGATTCTGCAAAATACACGTCTAGCCAGGAAGATACAGAGTGTGTGCTTAAAGCCAAACCATTTCATTAAGGCTTGAGCATGTTCTTTGTCAAATAAAGCAAGTTTCTGCCTTGCAGAAATAACCACATTCCTCTTCACATTCCTTGCTTTGCACTATTCCTTTATCTTCCAATAACCCTAAGCAATCTAGCTCTCTGCTGCCAGAATTGATAGGGACACTGGACACACTCAAAAACCTGTATTTTCTGGACTAGATGGGAACTCATCAAGTGGAAAAAATTTAATAGCTCTGAGAAAAAATTTCAGTCTATTTTATCCTCTACTGTGTGAACATAACTCTCAGTTAAAGACCATTAAGGTAAATTGAATAAGTCTAAAATGTGAAAATTTGGCCAACACTTTTTTTTTGACAAATTAAATACATACAGATTGTAGCTGGCAATCTATTTCCAATGATAAAGTAAAAGACACAGAAATGGGCTGTACAGACCTTTCACAGCTTTCAAATTCAAAACAAAATACACAGCCACTGAGTTTTTAGACATATGTCTCAATGAAGAAGCAGTACCAAAAATAATGTAGTTGTAGGCAAACAATGGTCTTGCAAATGACAACATGGATTCATGTAGAAAAAAATAACACAAGTGGAGAGGATTTGTGAATAACAAGTTGAACAAGGAACAATGATATCACAACTCAAGCTCAGATAAAAATTAGTTTATCATTTAGGGAAAAAAAGAAAGGAAAACCAAGAAAAGAGAACAAGGGTAGAAAATAAAGGCTGCTTTTGGTTATATGCAAGTTTGTTTCATTCTTTACCAATATCCTAAAGAGTCTGTGCACATACTGTCCTGTTTTTGGTAAAAAGAGGTGATGCAAGAGCTACATATCTGTGGGAAAAGACTGTTCAAACACATGAACACTGTGTCAGCACACTGTGGGGGTGACACAGCATGGTGGCTCACAAGCATATGCAACTTAATCAGTCAGCTTCTGCTCCCCATATAGAAATTACTGGCACAAATGGGTATTTTGAACATCAAAATTGAAAACCCACACTGTGATTTGAAAGGCAGTTTACTAGGAAAACAATATTGGTAGGATGTAAAATTGTATCCCTCATTTTAATTAAAATAGAAAGAAAAAAGATATTCTTTATCAAGTGAACCTACCAACTTCTTGTCAACACAAGCACTTCATTCCTCACCAAAGTTTCGTTGGACCAGGGTATATTCCTTTGATACTGCAGTGTTAAAAAACCTACCTGGATCTAATGACATTACTACCTGTAATTTCTAGTGGCACTTTAAAGGCTGGACTTTCAAGGTGCTGTTGCAGAAAAGTATAAGTTACAGCCACATACAGTGAGACACAACAAGTTTCATACCAGTATTTTCAGCTTGTGAACTGATACTGATCAGCTCTGAACTGTGATGGATCCCTGTCAACTGAGCTGACTTGCACAGAACTTTGGCCACCTGCTCAACATTTAAACAATCTCACTGAAGACCCATTCTGCATCACTTTTTTACTTCAGAAGAGTATTTTGGACAAACCATAAACAATGAGTGTTTTCCCACTATTTCCTTATATTTTAGTGTATATATTTAGTGTATTTAGTACATTTATATTTAGTGTATTTACTGTATTACTGGTTTTGATCTATTTGCATAATAGTTGAGGGCAACACTACAAAATAGTGCTCACAGTCCAAGGAGAGACTGCACCCAACTACCATAAGAATCAGAGCCACATCTGGCTACTTTTTGTTTTAAAGGGGTATGAGAATGAGCATAGCTACTTCTTGGGCTCATTAAAGGCAATGCCTCATCTTTCTTAGCAGATTAAACTGAGAGTAAAAGGCAGAGAAGGGCTTTGTTCACTCTACACACGCTGTGTACTTGTGCAGAAAGGCAAAATCTGATTGTTTTAGTAACACATTGAAGGTTACTGCCCTCCCTGATATCACACTGCCTGCTCAAACAAGCAAGGTTACTGTCAAACTGAGACATCAGACACTTGTGCTAAGTTTATCAAGCAGAAAACCTTTCTGATGGCACCAAGAGAGCTTTTATCCATCCAAGATATTAAAGGGACTACAGATATTTCATAGAATCATCAAGGTTGGAAAACACCTCCAAGATCATGAAGTCCAACCCTTGATCGATCACCACATTGTCAACTAGACCATAGCACTAAGAGCCACATCAGTCATTTCTTCAACACTTCCAGGGATAGCAACTCCACCCATTCCAAACACTCAACCATTTCAGTGAAGAAATTCTCCTGATGTCCAGCTTGAACCTCCCCTGCTGCAGCCTGAGGCCATTTCTTCTCATCTTGTCATTAGTTGCCTGAGAGAAGAGACCAACCCCACATCTCTTCTCAGGTGGTTGTAAAGAGCAAAAAGGTCTCCCCTGAGCCTCCTCCCAGCTCCCTCAGCCATTCCTCACAGGACTTGTGCTCCCTACCCTACACCAGCTCTGTTGCCCACATCTGCAGAACTGAATCTATTTTCACTCATAATTAGATTTCTACTAGACTTTTCATCATTTTGTGATTAATTTATCTAACTGGCCATCCACTAATTTTTTATAAATATATTAAGAAACCATTGTGCATTTAATTACTTCTCATGTGAACATATCATTAACCACACAAACTAAAATCCAGAGTAAATCTCTCTTTTCAAGGTGTTGTCACCTTCCATGGCAACACTAAAATGGACAACATTATAAAATTTAAGTTTTAAACTGTATCCTGTTTTTCTCCTATTAATACCCGACAGGTGCATGGAGTACAGGCACTATTCAGACCACCATTTAGACAAAACAAAAAGTCAGCTTTTACAAGCCCTGTATGAGGGACTGCTTTATGTGATTTATTACAGCAGAAGCCACATAAAATGCAGTGTGTGGTCTTTGGGAGAGAAGGCCTTAGGTAGTGATGCTGCAGCAGGAAGGTTTTGCAGCCTTCCCTCCACCAGACAAGAGCAAAGCCATGGATCAGACCAGGACAAGCAGAGTGAATACAAGACAGGCCTCTCCTGAACTCCAAAGAACTCTGAGGAGGAGACAAGGCTTCCTATATTAAATGGGCTGCCAAACAGTGATGTCAGCCAAGCTTTGGGATTGTATTTCCCTGGGTCTTTTTAATCTCTTCCTCACCAAATCAACACTACATTGTTCAACAATAAACACAGCTGATTCCATCCTTTATGCAGAATGAAGCAAGTGTTTACCAGCTGTCTCAAAGTCATGAAAGAGCAAAAAGAAAAACTGAAGTATTTGGCCATCCTAGTACATCAAACCATCAAAGCATTAGAACAGGTTACACTTACTTCTATGTTAATGTTAAAGAAAAATAAACTAACAGTGACCTTGGACTACATTTATATAATAAACAATTAATCTACATACCTGTAAAAAGTTGGTCATGAAAAAATTGACTTGACAGATTAGCTCTACAAGAATAGAAAGCTGTCATACTTAAAGGCTGTAACATAGTTCTCCCCCACAGCTTCTGGCAAAGGAGAGACTGACACAACTTTTCAACATCCCTAGTTAATACATTGGCAAAAGGCAGAAGAATTTATATGCCTCTTGTGAAAGGTTTCCTTAAAATTGCATCTATTTTTGCAGCACATCTTATAAATCCAAATCCATCTGCAAATATCCCTCAGTTTCCAGAGCACTGAAGCCATCAGGAACTCAGCTCATCTGAGACCAATGACGAAAATCCCTGCCTTCCCACGTGCTCTGTGTCATATGCAGATTGCAGATTGCCTGAAAAAATAAATAGCAAACCCCTGACAAAAAGGCAAGGTAGGGATTTATTCTTGCTTTGCTTGTAGGTACCACATATTTGAGCTTGAACTCCAAAAATTCCAGTAAGCCAAAGAGCAAATCAGAACAAACAAATCAAGCACAGCACTGTTTTCCCAGGCCTGCCACAGCGAACCTGCTCTTTTAGCAGTTCCTGTAGGAAGTGGTTTCCTTGCACATTGGATTTAATTTCAAATGTTTGAGACCATTGCCTACTTAGAAACACTTTTTGGTCTTTCTTGACTCCTGGATCACGTTCTCATGTGTGCCTCAGACTACATGAGGCTTTGGGTATTCACTAGTTTATTTTTGCTGTAATTTACCTTGTATTTACCCTTCCTACCTACATGTTTAAATCACTTAAGAATGAATAGCCACAAACCTTCCTAGGAAAGGCATTACAGTATGTGCTGTGAACTAACTTTTCTCATCAGACACTTATGAAAACCTGGCTCCACAAGAACACTTATCAGAGAAACCCCCAAAATACACTTCCCTACACTCACCACACCACAGTATGTGATGTGCCACAGCCATTTCCTCCTCCTGAGGATGCACATAATTGTGGTATCTGAGATAATGCTGCAAGCATGGAGAAATGTTAACTTTTGAAATGGAAAAATGATAGTTTGTACAGTAATTGCAGGCTATCATAAATGCCAGAGTTACTTAACTGCAAGACAGAACAAAGGCTGGCCCCAGTTTGAGGCAGTTAAACTCCACAGCAATCAAAATAAAAATAAAAAGTCTTTGACACAAATGTGCTTTTTTGTTTTTTACTGGAAACTGTGAAGCAGTTCAGCCTCAATAAATCAGAGGTTGAGCCAAGCCAAACTACAGGTCTCCCCTCCAAGAAGACCCTGCCCTGGGGGCCTTTGGGCTTTCTGGGAAGGGAAAAAAAAATAAATAAATAAAAGATGAACATCCACAAACTTAAATATTCTTTCCAGAAATACCAGCCATCAGCCAGGTCAAAGGGAGTCAGGCATTGCTTTGCAGAGACCTGGAGCCATGACAGAATTCGTCTGGTATTTCAGATATGATCTCATCACCACCCATGGGCACTTCGTTTGTGGAATCAAATCCGCAACAAGTAATGAACATATCGATTTGGCAAATAGAGTTGCACGTCAGTATTTCTCCAAAATCTAGAGTTATAGTTACTTATATCTAGTATATGCAACAACTAATAAAGCCATTGAGCTACTACAGCCTGAAAGCTCAAATAATACTTTTAAAACACTGAGATGGGTCAGTTGCCTCCTTAAAGCAAATCCCTCTTTAGCAATATTTTTCAATTTTTGCCTCCCTGTCTCATTTTCTTCAAACCAATTACCACTGTGCCCATTCCTTCAACTTATTTTGGAGGTACCTACACTGTGAGAGGGGAGAGAGAAGGGAAAAAAAAAGTATTTTAAATCGAAAAAATCTTTATAAATCTTGAATACATTTTTAACAAAAACTTGAGGCAGTGTGAAAAAGTCTTTATGTATTATACTTCTATAGGAACTTTTCTCCCCAGGTTAGTTCTTGTTATTAAAGAGTTCTAGCTCCTTACTCTTTTCCCCCTTCTCCTCTCCTTTCTGACACACTGTATTCACTTTTGAAAGGAATTGGGAATTTTGAGCCCTTTCCATACCTGGTGTGTTAGCTGCTACAGACACCTTTCATTAGCAGACAACATAAATGGTACTTGAAGCCATAATGGTACAAAACAATATTCTAAAGGAACAATTTATTCATGCGATAAGAAGTGCCTCATTTATTTTCCATAGAAATAGATTTGATTAATTTATTTTTTCTATTTTGAAAGCTCAATTAAGCTGTGGTCTGCCTTTGACAAAATGGTACAGAGATTCGCAATACTATACAAAGTTTTTGTTTGGTTTATAATAAGTTTTATTTACTACTGTTTTATGATGTAGTTTGTTGTGCTCCAGTTTTGAGAGGGACAGTTTCCGTTTTCTGCTAAAAATAGAAACAAATAATGAGACTTCCTAGCTGGATCCAAAAAAATGCGAGATTCAAGAGAAAAGCCAAAATTATCTCATTAAGTGCAAGAGCTGTCGACTAGGATCATAAAGGCAGAAACCATGAAGAGGAACTCAAGGTATAGGGAACCTGATTAAATCTAAAACTGTTCTTCTGTCTGTCCTTGAGGCATTATTGCCAGCCTCTGCACAGAAATAACTCCAAAATCTGCCACCAGGTGTTTGTGAAATAACCTCACTCTAGGAAAATGCACATTTTTATAAGTACCTCATTTAGATGGCATGTTTATCCATGGAAACCACCCAGGAACTACGAGAAGGAAAAGAATATTCTTGAATCCAGTGACATTATCTGGATCACATCCTGCCACCAGGTCATTTTTCTGTGTATGTGGGGTTTTAGTGGGAGGTGGAACAGAGCACTAGTCCATGAGCTCTGGCACTGCTCTTGAGCACTGCACAGCGGGCAGCTGCATTCTCACTAAAAGTTATAACTCAAAAGAGGCAAAAATAGTGTTCACTTCAGGCAGTCTATGAGTAGGATCATTTTTAAAAAGCAGTTTATAGGATTCTGAAGTTCCACTGTTCTTTTCACCTCTAGAACAAGGCTTTTGCTTTTCTTCTTTGTCTTAAAATAGCTCCCTAAAGACAACTGAATGAAGAAACTTCATAAAGAAACTAAATTCCTCTCTCATCTATTCATCCAGTAACAAAACAAAATCCTCAGCGCCCAGAGAGCAGCCATCCACCTTTGACTTTAGTTTGGACAAGGACTTGTGCTGCAACCAGAACATTTCTGTCAATCTACATCAAACCCCATCTTGATTATTGCCATGCCCAGATCAGCATCAGAATTAAAGTGGTGGTTTGACTTCCACTCATCACCATGATGGGAGTATGGAAGATCCAGAAGCATTAGAAATTTAAATGATCAAACTGAAAGAGATTCAACACCCCTGTCCTCCCTATTTTTTGTATTTGCCCTATTTTTGTTTTTAAAAAAACGCAGTAGTGGCACATTCATAACTATGACCAAACTGTTTCACCGCTTTTGTACTTTATTATGAACAAGCAACACTAACAGGTGAGTAAAAGACTTCATAGTAGTACTGAAAATTTACAGCATTTCCTCTCTTTGCTTTCATATCTGCACAAAACCCTCTCCATGACACTCAGACTGAGACAATGACTCTATTTTTGTCACATTGCCACCCTTCAAACCAACAAGACACTTACCAGCACTGCAATTTACTGTTACATTGTTTTGGACCTGTGTGCAGTACCCAGGCCTTTTTCATCATTGACCTTTCTGCAACTTGTGCTGGGTCCTGCAGAATATGGTGAAAATAATTTCATAAATCAAAACTTTTGCTGCAGATTAACAGATCCAACAGGAGATAATCTTTACTGCACACAGCTATTCCAAAGGTCTCAACGGGAAGTTGTACTCTTTTTTGGATCAACAGAGAGTGAGGGCTTGGGGATCATTTTAGAGACAGAAAAGGAAAGCAGATTTGGAGGGCTTAAAAGAAGAAAGTGGGGGAGAGGACAGATTCATACTACTCAGAATAGGAATACTAACTCCAAATTATTTACTAAGGAATTTACACCATCTGCTGTTTGACTGAAACAGCTCTCACAGGTGTTGGCTGTATTAATCCTAACATACACCTAACATTTTCCACTCACACAGTAATTATGAGGCAAGCTTCTTTTTTCATACTCCATTCACCCCTAAAAATAAACCCAGCTAACATGCACACCTATTTCTAGTTGAGCAGAAAAAAAAACCAATTAAAAATCACCCCACCTTCCAAAGCATAGAAAACCAAGTGCTAAATGGGATTCAATGCAAATATGCATCCCTTGTTATGACAATAGGTCATTCATTACAAGTTCAGTTGCAGCTTCTAAGTGCAAAGCACATATTGCACATATAGAACATAATCACAATTTTGTCTCCAAATTCTGCATTTCATAGGCAGTTCATTGCCTTTCCATTTATAGAGGACAAAAAAATAGCAGTGAAAGCTTAGAGGACACTTTACCAGGAAGCATACTGAAGATTTATCCCAGCTTCAAACACATTACTAATTTCAAAATTACACTGGACTAAAAAAGCAGTGATTTAGATTTGCCCACCAAATCATCCAGTATTGACTGTCCAGCCAGCTGAGGCTTGGTTTTGTTTCTTTTCTTGTGGTAACTCATTTCCCAAGAGCTGTACTCTTTTGCACAGGTAGTGCCTCTGCAGCAGGACATTCAGGATCATCATACTCAGTGATTGCTATGGATTCCTACCTACAGCATTTTTCTGAAGAATACAGTTAGGAAAGGGAAATGCATTCCTAAAGTTACTAGGCCAGTTAATCCTTAACATATGGAACAGAGAAAGGTAGTTTTCTGTCCGGGAAAGCTTTCTCACAACTGGCTTGCAGAAAGGCTAATGTAAATGATGAGAGTAAGGTGGTGTTCCAGCCAAAAACATTGAGAATATTTTCAGAGACAATTTGAGGATGCTGATGTTTTAAATCCTCTCCTCCAAGGCGTTTTTTTAATGTCCAAGATTATAAAGCCTTAAATCCACATCTAGACCACAAGTTAATAAGAAGGACTCCTATATTTTTATTAATTCATATATGCAGACTACAAGTAGTAAAACCCCTACACCTGGGACAAGAGAAAATTCTGCAATGGGTAGGCTCACTGTATGAAAAATGTGCTATATCACATCAAAATGGGCTTCTTGTTCTAGGACAGAAACTGTCACTTAGGCTCTAAGTAATATAAAGTTCAGAAGAAAGTCTGAGTCCATAAATCACAATTTGATTAAACATCAACAAGTGTTCAGTGGCCCAGTTTCAGTACTCTCAGAGCATACTGAATTAACTGGCAGCAGAGCCTTATACCTACACAAGGGAACACTGTACTTTCCTAAGTAACAACTCTCCTCACATCCACAGGGAATGACACGGACCAAGTTTTATCAAAGATAAAAAGTCTGAACCATCTTTTGAATTGTGTGTTGCCTATTTTCCAAATACAACAGCAAGGAATTACACCAAGACTATGAATTACTTGACTTCCCTTAGATGATGAGATCTAACCACAAAAGAACCTGCTGTGTGTTTCTAGGTTTACATCCAAGTGGCACATGCTGAAAGACATCTGTTGCTTACGCATTTTTCAGGCTGATTATCTGTTGTTGTTTCCATATATGTTTGTATAGTCATACACTTATAAACACACTTTTATTTAAAATAAATCCAATCCTAGACCTCTTGAAAATGAAGCTATCCTTTTTTCTTTTTATATAGAAAGTTTTGGCTCATTACCCAGCACCGCTTCCCACCTGGGCAATGGCTTGAACAGACAATGATTCTGTGGGCTCCAATTCCATTCACTTGAAAAGCCACAAACTTCAGCTGTCTTTGAGAAAGTGAATTATTCAAAGCTGTGTGGCTTAGTGGCTACAGGGTATTTTTTTAGGGTGCAGTATTGCTATGGACAGAAGTTTTGGTGGTAGGTTGTTTAGGTTTTTTCTGAAGATTAGGTAGCGCCATTTTGTAGTTTTTTGAAGTGGACCAAGGGGAAAAACAAAAACACAAGAAGAAACACTACTAGATAGCAGATTCACCACTCTCTGCAAGTCATAGCCTTAGGAACACATCCAGCAGACACATCCAAGAAAAAATCCAACATAAAATCTGAACAAACAAAGCCAGAACCTCCTCTTTGCAATTTACAGATGCTCATTGCAGAGCAGGGCCAAGCACAGGGTTTTAGATTTGAACTTTTAAAGGCCTTTCCCCACACAAGGGAGGACACATGTATATTTGTCATACATACACAGTTTCAAAGCTCACTCAGCCTGAGGGAAGGTACATTGGATACTTAACTAGATTTAAGTATCTTGAAATCATTCTCAGATATCTATTTCAGTTACTGCAAACACTTAGTTTAGAGTATAAATTAGAGTGCTAATGAAGAAAGATTTTGGCCCTGAGCCTCCAGCCTATGCAGATCATGAGACAAGGACAAGCTAAATGCCCAGAGGAACAAGAGGCAAGTTGTCCTCCCCACTTCTGCAGCCAGGAAGGAAATCCAGGGTAAAGCTTGGGCAGCCTCCTGTAACACACACTAAACAGCTTGCTGTCCCTTAGCCTCTGTTGGCAAAGGCTCCTGTGGAACAGCAGTGACAACAGAAGTTTGAAGAGCTCCTGGGAGGCTGTGCACAGGGAAAGGAGAGCCTGTGGGATGTTACTGCAATGCTGTACCTCCAAACAATACTGAACAAAAGGTTCTGAGCTGCCCTGAGAGCCAAGCAGCCACTACCCTCAGGAGCATGGCCAAGCAGCCTTGCCTCTCCTGCGAAGAGGGGCTGGCTTCACAGAGCTTAACTGCAGAGCCAGCAGGTAATGTTTCACTGTCATCATCTAGCTCCACACACAGCCCTGTTTTCAGCTTCAAAATCCCCACCACAGAGTCAAATCCCCAGAAGCAGCCATACTTACACAACCTCCACGTTCACAGAGATAAACCATGGCCTTTCTCTCATACGTTGGAGCTGCCACTTTCTCTTCCTGTCTCAAGGTGCTCTCCACGGTGGTGGTCAGTCAGTGACATACACTAATTTCCCATTTGTCAAGCACCATTTAAAGCCTGTGCTCCACAAGTTGCTGAATTCAGACACCAGCTTCTGTGTAAAAGGCACAAAGAAAATGTACTCCCCTTAACTTCCACTCTCAAATACTTTCCAAGCTTAGTGGTGTAAATATAACCCACCTGTGCAAGCTGGTGAACAGGCACAGGTTGTGCTTGTCAGCACCAAAAAGCAGTGGAAGGGGAGCAACAAATAAACAGCTGTGACAGAGGAAAGCTGTCCTGCTCGCAATCAAGTCAATGGCAAAACTCCCAACAAGAAGCAGTGTTGCACCCCGCATTGGCAGCCAAGAGCTCAGTGTAACAATCTTGCTTTTCCTGTGTCTTCCTGTGCAGCTTTCTAAAGGAAAGACATTCCCAGTGTGTTCCTTTCATGGCGTATCCCTTATCTTCTGCCTGGAAACACAAGAAAACTCATTGTGCCCAGACCCTGCGCTGTAAGGCTGATCGTGTTTCAGTACAACTGATAAATAAAGAAAAGCCTTACATGGCAGTCTTCATTCAAGACACTTAAATCTGCAGCTTCAAATCCGCTTTATGCGCTTTCAGTCACGTCAAAGCAAAACGCTTTCCCCTAGAAAAAAAAAAGGATGGTAGGAAAAGCCACTGGGTTCTCCTGGCCCATTTAACAAATGAAACACTTACTTTCTGTTTGGTGTAAAGTGACAGCTGGCTTATTAGAACTGACACTGATCCTCCCGAGAGGATTTCAGGGAGCGAGTCATACAGGTGAAGGTCAACACAGCAAAGGAGTTAGATGAAGAGAGGAAGGAAGCCACTTCCTCCTAAGGACAGAAATTAGCTAACAGAAAAGCTATTACTAAAGTGGCCCTCGCACGTTGGAAATACACTACTTGTAATATGTTCTGTTCCCAAGAAATACTTCCAAGACACTTTTTGAATGCAAGTTTTTATGCCTCGTCACCAGCTCGGTGTGCTGCAGTGAGGACCCCAGTGCAGTTTCCACCTGCAGTAAGGGCTCTGTGAGCACAGCTTGCGCCCTGTCACTGTCTGACTGACGCAGTATCAAAGGCAACACATGAAATATTCCTATTTATTAATCATACATCACTTCTGACATATGTGACAAGGATCATTAACATGGGACAACATGTTTTAGAGTGGATGAGACAACAGACACAGCCATACTGCCTGAGTGAGTTTTAACCAGGCACACACAGGCAGCTGCAGATCTTCATGAGTGCTCTGGCTCCCTTAGCAGACCTTCAGCAGGCCAGAGGAATAAAGACTTTAACCAAGGGATGATCAGTTTTTGCCAAGGTTTGTTCAGTACTCCTGCTTTTGCCTCTCCGGGTCTAGCCCTGGAAATGACCTCCCTGCAGCACTGGGACCTTGGCAGCTGCTGCCTGGAGAAGCAAGATTGCATCCTCACAAGGGGAGACACAAAGCTGGTGAGAGAGGGTGTATCTGGTGCATAGCTGTGGAAAGAAATGGGGGTTTAAACCCTGGCCAGAGTCAGAATTCCTGCCTCAGACAAGGTGCACTGTCTTCCTGTGGCAAATCCCTAATGGGAGATAGAGCCCATGCTGCCCAGATGATCTGATTTTTATTCCTTTTCATGTTTTCTCAGCTGAAATTACAGCAGTGAAACATTTTAACTAGCCCTGCTCCTCTGCACTGAGCAGGGCAGCATATCTCTGTCCCAGCTAACACACAAAGTCAAATCAAGGATTTGGGTGCTGCTCCCCATGGACCTGAGCTGGACAGCCTGACAGCCTGGCATGGGCAAGGCAGGATGGCTGTCAGCCACCAGGGACTGTGCTCCAGCTCAAAGCCAGGGCTGACTTTTTTTGAGAATTCTTGAACTAGGCCAATACCAAATTACTTTTTTGTGAGCCATTCCTTGGGAGCCCTCACAGCCAGTGGGTTTGTTACACCTTTCACAGTTTGAGAGCAAGAGAACAGCAGAAAGTGCTAAGTCCACCCTCAATCAGCACCGCCCCCTCTGGAAAACTCTTACTCTGAATATTTCAGTTCACGTCCAGCACTGGTTTTAACTCCTTCCTAACCAAGAATACAAAAAGCATCAGAGTGAGCAGTTTCTGGCTCTCAGAGACCCATCACCATTTTAGTTTACCCTAAGAATTCTAGAAGTCAGTGACTTCGGATTTGCAAATCAAGGTCACTAAATTAATCTGACAGGTACCAGCATCTCCAGTTTTAATCTCATCCCTCTCCAGGCATGCTTGTATGATACAAGTTCACAGATTTTATTATTATTTCATGTAGATATGACTTACTTAAAATTATGAGGGCTTTTCCTGACCAAGGACAAATTTATGTGACTCTACTAACTACACTGGCACTCTGCCAGGGTGCAGAGTCTGGCGATGTGAGCATTTAAAAACAGCATCATTTCTCTAGAAGTAGCTTTTCCCTGGTCTCTGTTAGATCTGGGGGGGAAAAAAAATCTCAGTAACTCTGAATTATTGCAATTTTGATAAGCTGTAATTCTGGTATCAGAAATTATCATGTGCAGCTCCACATGAAAGAGCTCACAACCACCAAAACAAGATTTTTGTCACTTGAGCTAACTGAGGATGAAGGTGTAAAAATAATAATGTTTGAGAAGTAAATTTGATTCCACAGGTTTTTTCTGTATGACAGGAGAGGTAGGCAGGTTTAAATTCACAAAATGTTCTAAATTTCCTAGGTGACTTAGAGTGACACAGAGCAGGTGTCTTATCCCAATATGTCTCAATTTTCCCAGAAAAATATGAGTCAGAAATCCACCTTTCCAATTCTCAGTCCTCATGAGAGCAACTGGATTCCAAGGGTACACTCAGAAATATGCAAAGAAAGGCAGGATCTGAGAAAAGTTTGGCTTAGCCCTAAATTTTTGCAGAGTCCCAGAGATCTGCTCCAGTTTCAATCAATAGTTTCAATTCTGATGCTCTGGATTATATCCTGATCTTAAGCACATCTCCATGGAAGACCCCAAGGAGTAGTTATAGATAATCAAATACATTCCTTAGCTCTACACAGTTTCTGTGAAATAGCACTTGCATACTATTCACAGCTAATATAGAGCGCCCACTCAATTGAATATCGGAGGTAGAAATAAACTAATAGCTAGCTCTAATCTCTTTTAAAGGTCACAAGCCTGCTAAAATGTTTTCAAGCATGAGCCTATCCAAAAGCTGTGGATCTCTTTCCTTCTGCTGGGATCACAGCATGACGTGCTTTCTCTCCCTGCGGAGCTTCACCTGCAGAAGTTCAGGCCTTTCTAGGGCTTTGTCTTTGGAATCTGAGGTCTGCAGAATGAATGTCTTTCACCAGACCATCTGCTCCCTGCTACCTCCCACCCCATGGACCTCTGCAGATGGAGGGTTGGAGTCCAGGAAGCACAGGGGCCATGGCAGGGAAAGAACTGAGCTGCTGTAACTAAGCGCAATCCATTTACAAGTCCAATTAGAAAAGTTATGGTTAATCCCCCCTCCTGGGAGGCAGGCAGGCAGGCAGAAGCAAAGAAGAAATCTTGTTTAAGAGATAAGAACAACCGTATCTAATCCCAGCTGAAGTTCTTCCCTTTGTGCTTAGCTGAAGTTACTCCACTGGGTCCTCTGTGTGGCTCTCCCAAACTAATCCAGCCTTCATCTCATGACCTGTGTTACCCAAAGAGACTCTTCCAGTAATCCAGTGCACAGGTACATCCTCTGAATTTCCTTTTGGACAGCACTGTTGCCCCTGACAGTCTCAGAGACCCCTACAAAGGGCTAAGACACCCCCTACACCCTGAAACATTTCCATATGGGCCAGTGCCATGGGTTTTATGGCCCATTAAGACCAGGTAGCTACCTGGGGAGATGACTGAAGAATGAAGAATGGAGTTAATTGGGCCAGGTACACAGGAGGCAAAAGAAAGTTGGCAGGCGGTCGCTTGCTCCACTCTAGCTGATTATCCTGGTAGTAAACCTTGCACTCTGAGACCACATTTGCTTTCCAGGCCCAGGAAAGTATGTGCTTCCTCCTGTGTTCATTAAGTTGGTATGAGGACTGGTACGCAATTCCTGCAGGAAAAATAAAGAACTTTCTATGGCTGTGCCATCCTGTGTGTGCCTTTCCAGCAACTTGCTTCAAGCCAATTTTGTTTCCTCTTTGATCACCAGAACTTTCTGCCAGAAATGACACATTAAGTATTTGGCATTCGAGAAAATAAATAAGAAAGGTCAATGGGTAAAAAACATGTCCACACACAGAATGACAGTCCTGAAGAAACTAGGAGCAATGTCAGTGCCCTCTGGAAAAAAATCACGCAGGCCAAAGGATGACTGCCAAAAAATACTAATTTCTTTTATTAGACAGTGCATGTCTTAACCCCATTTTCCTTAATGCTTTAATAGACATTTTACCTCATATGACACTGATGAAAAGTTAAAGCCACCTCCAAGAGTACAAGGGTGTACAAAAGAAGAAAAGAAACACTTTTCCATCTTTACCAAAGGGGAGGAAACAAACCTTTGTTTGTTACAGGTAGTAAAATGCTAAAAACGCATAATCTGTTTTTCAGTCTTCCAAGTATCCTCCCTACATACAGCCAGGTAGACCTACCAAACCCATTAAATATTTCATTTTTGTCTCTTTCTACACATGCAGCACAATTTCAACATCCAACAAAGTATACATTTTTCCTGGTGAGATTTTCAAGAAACAAATTAAAATCAAACTGTCCAAGGACTGGAATCCTGCAACATAAAACTGCAAACATTTTTGAGGTAAATATTATATTCTTGTGTCAGTCAGCTCCAGGGAGATTCATCATACATATTTACCCACAGGGACAGATTTTTGGAATAGCAAACCCCAGATATGTGGGGTTTTACACAATATTATGAAAATTAAGTTAGATTTTATGTTATTCTTGTATCTCTCAGCCTTGACTTTAAACCACATGCTCCATTTAGTTAAAGAAAGAAGGGAGAGAAAAAGCAGAGAACAAAGAGGTTTCCATGAAAATGGCCCTGTTTTAGGAGGAACCTGGTACATCTCTCTTTACACTGCCAACACACTTCCCCACCCTATCTGGACATAAACCACTTTAAACAAAAGCCATACATATACCATTACAGCTTTTTTTTTTTAGTCTGCCTGTAGAAACTGCCACATGTGCAACTGAGAAAAAGTACCTAACCCAGTAATAACTTTTCCTTTCCAAGAGGAAATACTTGCCACAGCGTATGCAAGGTTTATAAATACAGAAAAAAGTTCCTAAAGGCTGAGCTATGTTCACTTTCCACAGGCATCAGATAAGACCATTCACACAAAATGAAGCTATCATTCCAAATAAAGTAGCAACACAAAAATGTACACTGAGATACAGAAACACAAGCCCTGAACAGCAGAAGAAATCATTCAAAAAAGCCGTGTTATCACACACACATTCACCTCCTCTCTTATATTCAAAGCATATGAAAGTTCCAGCCTAAAATGCACTGACAGAAAAAGTTGCTCAACTGCCTAAACTTCACATTTAACACACTCACTGCCTTTACTAAGTGCCTCTATGGGTTTAATCTCACAGACACCTCAGAGGACTATGGACAAATATTATCACCCAATAGCAATTACCATTTCTCCTCATTTTCTTGTTGTATATACCAACAAATATCCTTTCTCTGCTTTTCCAACTGAAGCAGCCAATTACCTGCTGTGCTTGGTAAGCTCCCATCCACATTCCCCAGGAAAAGGATAACGTGCCGTGCAGCACAGTGAGGAGAGCTCGCTCAGATGCAAAATAATTCCCAACTTACCCAAGTAAAGTCTCTCCACTGCATTCGCAGGCTGAGTTCTGTGTTAACTGTATTTATTCACCACTGAAAGACTACACTTTACAGTTATAACCCTGACAAATACTGAGCATTTAAATAATTCTGCTTTTTCTTATCTGCACAAAGGGGTTTTATTCCTCTACCACAGCTGTACACAAAAGAATAGAGTGCCATTTCAAACCAAAACTCTCTGAAGTTACTACTTACCAGCTTGTGATTATATATTCAGTAAGCCCGAAGAGCTGAAAAGATTTTGTTGCAGGAGACAAAAGTTACAAAAAAGCAGGCAGAGTTAACAAAAATGAAGGGAAACTAGCATAAATCCTCTCTTCATTCATCTACTTAAATGTTCCTGAAGAATAGAAAGGACCTTAAAGAAAGTTCTCTCAGCAAAGACTACATCCTCTTGTCAGTCAAACCCTGCATAGTTTCAGCTAGGCATCCGTCCAAAAAGACATGGAATTATTCTATTTTTGTCTCCCAATGCAAGTGGAAACATTTTTACAGATTTGTGGTGAGGATTTCAATTTTTGTAGTGGTCAGCTAGTAGAGGAATGTAATTAAAGACCCTGATAAATGTAAGATAGTCCAGAAAGGAGGAACTGGATAAATTTGGAGATAAATAGCAATTCCATTACAATACAGTCTGATATAAAAGCTCATTAAAAACTTTCAATGAGGTTAAAAATCCAGATGTGTTTTACTGGAAGAAAGTTGTAAAAACCTTTTCTTTTAAAAGAAGATTGTTGTCAGTACTGAGACACTAAGACAGTTTCAACAGACATAGGCTGATATTTTTTAATCAAATAATTTTAGTAAAGAAATTTAATGATATAATGCAGAGCACTAAAAATTTGGTTTACCACCCATGTTATGTCTGGTATGTTACTGGTTTTACACAACACAGGTGTTTCCTGAGAAGTACTTCACATTTTGCCTATTGCTGTCTTACAAAATAAACCTTCTAAACTTCTGGCTTTGTAAAGTAGGAAAATATTTTGGAAATTATGTTTGGCTTCTATTGCATTTAATTTTTACTCTTCTTCTATCAGTAAGAAAGTATGGCCATTTCCCATGTACATTCAGTCTGGAAGCTGACTCTGAAACTCAGTGTACATCATGACTGATCCATGGAGCTCTTCAGATCTGAACTTTCCTCACAAGGGAAGCTTTTAGTTCAATTCCCCAAAACTCTGTCATCATCGAGGAGGCTGGACTTTTGTCCTTGCTGCCTTCTGCTCTCTGCTCCAACTTCCTCATCCACTGTCCCTTTCACAGGGGCTGCTATTCTGCTCTCATCCATCCTCCTCTGATGTTCTCCATCACTGCCCTTTTCCATTATGGACTGATTTTTAGTCTTCTTTGCAGGTCTGAGTCCCTGTCTCAAGGTCCTGCCCAGCCTCAGTCTTAGGGCATCTCCAGCCACAGCTGCCTGCTGGGCTACCTTACACACTGCTCCTAAAGAAATCTCCCTCCTGATTTAGTCCAAGAAGTGAGCTGGTCCTGGCTGTCATCATCCCTCAGGCTAAAGCCTTCATCCACATGCAGTAGTAAGTTGGAGGGTTGCAAGGAACAAACAATACATATTTTAACAGAGAAGAAAATAAGCCCTTGTTGTCCCCCTGTTCCCTGGTTCTTAACTTACATGTTGCTTTTTTGCTTGGATTTTTTAATTTCTCTTACAACGTAAATGTCCTTGGGATAGGAATTTTCTCACGCTACATTTTGAATTAGTCTCTAGAGTAACAGGATCCAGTCTTTTCACACTGCAAAGCAAAAAAGGAATAAGCTCTTTCTTTAACATCTTGTTACTTATTATCTTCTTCAGCAAATCACAGGTCTTCTGAGATGCAGCTTTCAACTAACTGAAGAGATTTGGTTTTGTTTTAGGGATGAAAAAGGGAGTTAAAAAAACCTCTGTGTAGATGCACAGGGTGCACATTGTAGATTGCTACCCACACGTTACCAGAAATGACAAAGGGCTATTAAAGCTTCAGCAGGATGAGGAAGTTCCTTCCCTTTGAAACATCTCAGGCACATTACAGTGCAGGTTTCTCTAACCAGGAACATGACATGCTATCATTCCATTCTTGAATTCTCATGTTTGCTCAGAGTGGGACAAAAAAAATGTGAAGGAAAGAAGCATAAGCTGGAGAACAGGGGTGCAGCAGAAGGGTAAAATGAGCCCTGGATGCCAAGGCATAGTTCTTCTTGAATTATACCTGGGAAGGCAGGATAAGGACAAGGCAGGGTCTCTATGAAACTTTTCAGCCCTTTCCTTGCTGACATAGGATTGGATTTCTCCATTTAATTCTTAGATACAGGATACCTGGAAATCCTTCACCGGTGACAGGTAGAGACGCATCTACCTCAGGAAGTGCCACAGGGGTACCCAGGAAACCATAAACCATAAACTTTCTTCTGTCTCCTTTTTACCTCAGACTTCATGAATAAGCACAGCTTCATCCATTCCATATCCTACAAGCCTGCCCATATCTGCTCTAGCACCTACTGATGGACTAGTCCCAGTCCTCTTCTTCCAAGGTTCCGAGTCCAATATTTAGTTCAACCCCTTGCCATCCTCTCCCATAGCAAAACTGTGGCTGTTTTTACAGCTTTCTCCTTCCTGGGCAGCCTTTCTCTCCAGGCCCCTGTGAGTGTGTGGGGCAGAGCAATCCTGTCCTTGCACCCACAGCAGCTCCACCTGCACCTCCTGGGGAGAGGACAGTGCCTCCCAACCTGGGCCAGCACAGAGGGTTTGATTTTAATTCTGCTTACCCCAATGTGATGCCAGTCATCTTGAGGATGTATGGTGCTCTTAAGACAAGCAAAATCCTATAATTTAGAGAGCTTGCAATTTACCAAAAGACCCGTGAATTATGTGCTCAGAGCAGCTCCTAAGTAATAAAAGACTTGTGGTGACATAACCTAGAAAGCAAGGCCCTCAAACCTTATGTTCCTCACAGCAGAGAAAGGCTGCCAGCATTCCCATGCCTTCTCTCTGCAGTGGACAACCCAAACAGACACCTGGCATTGATGCAGATCACTGTTAAGCTCCACCACCAGCACCTGATGTTGAATACAATTCCCAATCATTCTGATATCCAAAATATAGGAAAATCATCAAGGCCTTGCATTATTAATGTCTAATTAACATCACAATTCTTGCTGGCTGGCCATCAGCCACTATTACACCACTATGACATTGACTTTTAAAATGGAGATGTTTTATGGTACTGATTGCTTAACTGTCTTATTCTAAAATTGCCTGGCCTCCAAAATCCATCCATTTTAAAGAGTTCCTGAGAGGCAAAAAGCACTGGATTAAGATTACTGTTCCATTATTGGTCAGAGTGTTAATTTCCTTCCTGTGATACCAGGCTGCTTATCATCTTTGACAACACACTTAATTGCTGTTACAACCCCCACATCTTTTTCATAGGTGCTGTCAAGATTATTTTAATTAAAATAATATCTATTCAGAGGTTAATGAAAACTGGGGGGAAAAAATCCAGCAGGAATTTGTCATTTACCACACTTCATTCCCCAGGATTCATGGAGACCAAGTGGGACGAGGAAAACACCCCTGCATGGCTTCCACAGAGATACAGCTTCATCTCACTCATTTTGTCATGCAGATCCAGCACACTTTCCACAGAGAAACCATCAAAATCCTTGTTACTCCCCTCAGAAACACCAACGGCCATAGGGCATGTAAAATCTCCTTCATTAAGCCAAATGCTACTTTGATAGCACCATAGACGTAACCTGGGGTCACCTATACTTCTTCAAAGATAAGACAATTTGGTATCAAGAAGTGCATTTCTTCTTATACATTTTAGAAGGAAATAAACGATACCCCATGTAGGAATCCCATGCTTCCAACAATAAATGCACTGGGCACATAATACATCTACTCACTACTACATTTTTTTTAAAGCAGACCAATCTCCACTTTAAATAAACCCTGCCTATAATTAGACAAATCAATATCTATTTCTCTTTTTTTTCAGTTAGCAACCCTCACTTAGTGCTAAACTGTATCTCTGCAGACTGCTAATCTAACAAATTACAGGTTTTCAGTCAAACCAGCACACTTTGTTCACTGTGTATGGTTGCAGTCCACAGACTTTGGAGACTGTTTCAGTAAAGTTTCTTGAAGTAACACTTACGAGTGTAGAGCTCACTCACTCCTCCATTTTAAATACAATTTACCACACTTCATTCCTCAGGATTCATATGCTTGTATATCTTCGTGTGTAGGTGACAGTGGGCACATCAGTCACCTTCTGCAATTCAAAGCAATGCCTTTGGGGGTGGTTGGCCATAACTTCAGGCTCCTCTTCTAGCCCAGCTCCTTGTTTGCTCTGTGGTCCCATTGTCTGTCCCATGACCAATTCACTACTACTGGTTGCTTTTTATCTGGAAAAATGGTCACCTCCCCAGCTGACACCTGTTCCCACTGAGGAGGAACTGTAAATCCACATCTCTGTACAGGCAGCAGAACAAGCAGAGGTTGTTTTCCCAGAGATTTCAGTGAGGTTTATTAAACTTTCTGTTCTCAGTTCCTTGCCATGTGCCAGATTACACCCATTATGGCTCCCCTGCTTCCTTCTAATAGGCCCCTCAAGCTCATTTCCAGATGACAGGCAGTTCCTGAAAAAAAAAGAGAGAGCAGCCAATTCCTCACGTTTCCCTTAGTAGGAAGCCAGTTTTGGTACAACTTGTAGACACTTAGCATCTACGACACATTGGAATTTTTCAGACTTTCCTGGTTACACAGCTGTCAGGTGTGTCCCACTCCCTCCTGTGAAGTGACCATCCCAGTGTGAGTGTGAGGACGGCTGACAAAAACTCGTGCTCCATTCTGGAAAGCAGAGCTCCGAATGCTGCAGCATAACAGAGCACAGCTGGTGGAAACTTCTTATGGATTTCCTATTGTGTTATGTACTGCTCATGCAAAAAGCATACAGTTGTTAAAAAAACCAACTATGTATTAGTACCAAAAAAGCCCTGGGAAACAAACTGAAAGGGATCCCTTATGAGGTCAACATTGCTGCTCTTCATCAAGGGGAGACAGAAAACCGAGGGCCTACTGCAAATAAGGAAAAATCTGCCTGCACAGGCAGTGTCAGAGAGATTTTCTTGGCCAAATAACTGCCTCACACTGCATCTGAACACATCATATTCCCCCCATCCTGCCTGCAAGCATGTGTTGTTCTGTTGAAGGGAACTTCTTTTAACATAAAGTTGCCAAACATAAATCAGCCTTGAATAGGAATAATTAGAGTAAGTTAGAAGATTAAAACCATGGGAACAAACTGAAATATACAACAACTCCTCTGTAGCTGTGATTTTCTGTGGGGGAGGCAGAGGATTCTTGTTCTCACTCACACACCATCGGGGCATTTTCTGGTAAAGGGGCAGCATTGTCACTCGCTCTCAGATTTCCTCATGCCTTTTTTGTGACTATGATGATGCCTCAAAGCCTTTTCTATTAGCCTTTCCCATTACAAACCTTCTTTAGCTCATAACAGTTCATGTGCTTTCTGCTGTAAGAATAAAGGGGCTCTTCACCCCTCACACACTGCAGTGATTCTGATTACTGGGAAGATATTTGAAATATAATATTGTGAGGAGAGGTGTAATTATGTCTGTATTTGAATGGAGCTATTCTAAGGGGCTTTGCAAAGGCAGACTGTCATGGCTGCTATAGGCCCTTGGGGTCAAGCAGTTCATCAGGAAATAATCAGGACCTGAAAATGGTCTGGTTGTTTTTTGGATGCTTGGCAAATTCCACCACCTTCTCAGGAAACTGGTATTAATTATTCTCATTGTAAGTGCTCAAACTGTTCAGTGAGCACTGGCATAGATACCAGTGCTCCTTAACACTCCTACTGGTACCACCAATATTCTTTTCCTGGCTACTGGATGTGGTTGCATCCTGCATCTCTTGTTTTGTATATTCTAATTCTTTTATCATCATTATTATTGTTGTTATTTTCCCTTCCATTTCTCTCCTACTGAGCTGTCTTTATCTCAAACCATGAATTTTACTCTTGTTTCCCAACTGTGTCCCCCATCCCACTGGCAGTGGGGGGAGAGAACATGAGTGGCTGTGTGGTGTTTATCTGCCTGCTGGGTTAAACCCCAACAATCCAATGCAGATTAAACAGCATACCAAATTCTTAAGATTAGGACACATTTCTTCCTCCATACACCTTTTAGTGAAAAGTCAAAAGTGACTTCCCAAAAACTTGAAAGGGGGAGAAGAAGCAGAATCTTTGCTCTTTGAATTTAAGGTTTGGATTTCAGCCCTTTCTGGTTTATCTTTTCTCATTTCATTTGTTATATATTCTCACTGCTGTGTGCTCTCAGCCTCTGCTCAGCCTTTGCTTTGTGTTGCCCCTGGCAGTAACTGGGCAGTGCCTACAGCAAGGCACGCACCAAAATCCCCACACTATCACCACTGAAGTTTGTTCTTAATCTTCTGACTAGAAAACATGAACTTCCTTTCTCCTCTTCTGCCTCCCTCATGGATTTATTCCAGCAACTCAATAATGTAAAATGTGTTACACATAGAGAAAGTCAGAGGAAACCCAGCTTCTCACTTCCCAGACAGCTTGGCCTAGGCCAAGAGCTCTGTGAGGAAGGCCAGGTTTCCATACACTCTTCCCACCCATACAAGCACTGTGTCCCAAAACAAGATGTTTAATCAGGGTCTTGCCAAGATAGCCCAAAGTTGGCTTTCTGATAAATCTTCCTTCAAAATTTTGTCTCATGTATGACTGCAGCACTCAGCCAGGCTCTGTCATTCTAGTGAGACCTGCTCAGTGCAGAGCTAGTTTAGAAATCTGGCCTGAAGAGTGATCAACCAGTTTTTCACATAATCTTTTCTTAGAAATACTACAAGTAAACATATGTTTCAAAGGAGGAACAGATCCAAATTTGGGTTTAAGACATCAAGGTCCCTTGGGAGTGCAGGCTGCAGGCGGAACCAGTGGAGCACAGGCTGAGAGGAGGGCCAGTGACCCAAGGACCATTCCCGTGGGATTTCCACAAGCTCAAATTACAGTCTCAGGAACACATAACAGGGCACCCAAAACAGGCCAAAGAAACACTACAGAAATCACACAGCCTCTGCCGAGGCCAGCTTGGAAGCAGCAGTTGAGCAGTAACCACATCCAATCATGCAGGAATGCCAAAGCTGCTGGAGTCCTTCCACAAAAAATGGGTGCTCTCCACGTTCTAATGCTGTCCTCCATCACAAGACAAAATCAAGGCTTTGCCTTCCAAAAGAAACAAGCTGAATGGCTGGGTGGCTCATGTGCAGAAACATCTGGACTGGATAGGGAATAACATACAGAAAACAGCCAGCGAGAGTGTCAAAAGTTCAGACAAGCAGGAACTGAACTTCATCCTATTTCAGCCCTATAGGCAAAGATATCACAAAAGATCAAGTCAAAAATTTCAAGCCCGTTGTGCAGGAGAAGTCACGAGTATTTAACTTTTTAGAGTGAATGGTTTCCCATTGTCTTCCCTTCTCCCTATTATTACAGCAGGCCTAGGCCCTAGAGTATACCACCGTGTCCTGCAGCCGTAGGGAGGAGGAGGAGAGAAGATCCAGCAGGCAGGAATTGTGCAGCAAGATTGATTGATTTAATTATTTTACAAACTCTTTTATAGACTTTTTTCTTCGTAGTCTAATTGGACAAAGGATCAGCCACCCCTTGGGGTGATTGGCTAAAATCCTAAAACATCCATTGTCAAAATATTTTCTACTATACCATAAACAAGACTTTTCAAGGTTGCAGGTGTTTGGTTGTTTACTGAACTCTGCTACCTCTTCTGTGAGAGAGAAAAGTCTCTCACGGACTTAGAAAATAGCAAGAAAATCCTTGCTAGCAGCATTTTTTTGTCCACACCCTATAAATTATGATCTCCTGCAGGTCAAGCTCAGAGAATAAAGTGCCAAACACGGCAGATAGCCCCAGTCAGCAGGCAGGAAAGGGGAGGCCTCTTGCAGTGGCAGCACAAAATTATGTACAATTTCAGGGAAACAACTGTAAAACTTTTCCGTGCCTCTGTCTAGCAACATGGTCTCACCAAACAGAGCTGTCAAAGGTGGGATGCACACCTATAGGAAAGGCAAAGACAGCAGCCCTATACTGCATGAAGTTGATAATATTGTATTAAATTTAAACCTGCATTGGTAGGACAAGCCGTGTCTCAGTCTCCCACAAATTACTATCAGGAAAAAAAATGCCTTTAAGCAGAGTCACCTTCTCCAACAGCCATATGATTTGATACCCAGTAGCAAAACAAATAACTTTTTTGGATCCTTATGATAAAGTATGAGATTAATTTGCTGCATTTTATTCTAAGATTACAGGACATCCTAATAAGCTTTACTTCCTCTTTAATGAACAAGACAAATGTTCTAATAAATTGTAAATTATATTTTTTTAAAACATTACAGATTGAAAAAAAGAAATTATTCTATGACACTTGATGATGAACCAAACTCTGTACCTTGTCCCTGATAAATTTCAACTAGTATGACAGCTCTTAGCAGTAACCACCATCAGAAGCAAGCCAGACATCTAAAATGGAACATCAGCTGAGTTAAATTAGTCTGTGTATTACTATATACTAGGATTTTATATTAATATAATGTTAAAAGACATTGTATTACATGCAAAGTCACACAGGGGAAAGCTTGAGTGCACCAGCCTTTCCTTGGCTCATTACTGCCCAGTTCAAAATGCAGCCCTGCTTATATGCTCATACTCTATTTTTTTTTTTTTTTTGCAGGATTCTGCCTCACTGAGCAGACAGTACAGATGGCACCCAAAGAACAGCATTTTATAACTCGTGTTTCTCAGACCCTGTGGTATTACCCACTATTTTGCTCTTGGATTTTCTCATAGCACCTGTCATCACTACCATGTTCAAGCCCAGCACAAATCTGAAGTGACAGCATGATTCTCCTTGCCAGTGCTTCTCTGCCATGAGTGGATACCAGCAACCAGACTATCATGAGCTAATGTTGCACATTTATTGCTTCCACCAAAGTTTATAGTGGGATTTTGGAAAACTAATTTGCTTTCGGGAAGGCAAGAGGCTTGGATTACAAATTCATTCCACAAAGAGGTTTCTTCCTTCCCCCTACCCAATGTAATCTTTCCTCCAGAGCTGTAGAGCAAAGCACTGCTTCACACACCATTACTACTGGCAGGCTTCAGCAGACACTCCTTCTCAGCATCATCCAAAATTAAACCTCCCAATATTTTTTATTTGAAAGACCAGTTTAGTTTTATAGACACAGTTGGTCTCACCACCATAATTTTCTCCACTCCAGCTTCTCTGCCCATGCTGGACACCCTCCTTTAAATTTCCTACTCACATTAACATATCCCTGGTTGTTCTTAAACCATGACAGCAGTGGGAGTAAAGTACCTCGAGATACCTACTTTGGGATGAGGCTGTGCTGTTCCTCAGCTTCCAAAGGCCAGCTGGGAAAATGCTTCGTGGCCTAAAATTATGTTGCTGGTATAAAATACTCTTTTTTTGGAACCAGTTGATGGAACCTGGGTGATGTATTCTGTGTTTTTGTAGCTATGGGAGACTACTACAAGGCATCATCAGATTTCAGGCAACAAGCCTGAAGATGTGCTTCTCTTTAAAAATGTGTAGAAGTCCATTGCTTTGCAGCAAAGTATTCAAACGTGCTTTTATGTCCATGGCACTTGAGCATGCACTTAAGTGTTTGTTTTTTGTTTTTTTTAATTAGATTGACTATTCCAAGATGAGTCATTAATTCCAAGATGAGTTTGGTTGACATCTGATAAACATGATTGTTCCAGTCCATTTGTGCAAAGAAATGGATTTTTGCAGGTGCCTTCCTGGGAAAACAGGCCAGGTGCACAGCACAGGCAGGGCTGTGCCTGGCACTGCTCTAGTCTTCAGGGCTGTTTACTAAGAAAATGCTCCCTGCATCATTCAGGACCCAATGAATAATTTAGCAGTTTCATTACTCCACCAGTGCTGTTTTGTTTGCTGGAATATCATCCCATGGTTCAGCACCCATCTGGCTTTAGGCATAAAGCCTGTGGAAAATGTAGAATCCCCAAAGGCTGGAAGGAATCTTTTCTGTGTTGCTGGAGCCCTACAAACTCACAGTACCTCTGATTTTCTGTTTAAGTGAGGAAGTCAACTGCCCTGAGAAACTCAGCATAAATTACTGCATACATATATCTTGTATCCTTTGCAGACTGGCAGTTCTCTCACTGGCTTACTTGGAACCGAAAACAAAGCACACTGGAATTTGGGGAGGTCTTCCAAAGAGCAGATCAGGATATTCTGTTCCACTTACACACTTGGTAAGCCCTGTGAACTTTATTTCAAAATGCAAACAAAATAAGGATTGGTCTGTACCACAAAGTGTCCTTCTCATGCAGGTATTGCACTGGTAGACACTTGGCTTGTAACATAAAATACATCAGGACTGTCACAGAAACACTCTGTAAGGGTGAGAAAAGTTATCAAATACTTCCACCAGACCAGCTAGACAACTGAAAATCTGAAATGTGTGGTTATTAGGCTTGATAGCAACACTCCTATGCCCATGAACTCAGGTCTGACCTTTTCCATTAAAACAGTTCTCTATTAATGGCAGGATCTCCTGCAGAAAATTATCTTATTACTGAACTAATCTGGATTAAAAATGGAAAGCATATATTGGCAACTTCACCTATATCAATAGCAATACGAATAATTGATTTTCCTTTAGACCATCTGCAAGACCAATAAAAATCCAGAAAGACAATTCTGATTTTCAGTCACTTCTCTTCAGAAAGAGAACAAAATCAGTTTGAACTTGAGTAGCAAGTGCCATTCTATGTGAAAAGAAGCAAAAGTTACTCTGACTCACTCACACCTCCTGGTAACTGAGTTATACCAGAGGCTTTCTGTGGCTCCTGTGCCCTCTAGCTTCTAGAAGATGTATTTACCAATCACTCTCAACTTGAGCAGGTTTATAGAGTTCTCATTTCTATGCAGTCACTAAAAACTTGCTAAAACAGAAAGTGAAACGCATTTTCCTCTCTTGCTCCTGGATATAACTTTAACCTGAGACTGAAATAAAGACATAGAAATGTTAGTCTAGATCCTTGTTTACCTTACAGGCATTTCAGTGGTGATATAAACGGGATTTAAAGGTACACACTATATTTGTATCAATTTAGAGTCCTCTGTGTGTGCTTTAAACGAGATTCAGCTCACCAGAGAAATGCCAACCGAACTGGAAATAGCAATGTTGAGGAAAAGGTGAGTTGTGAGACATAAGGGATACTAAATAAAGTCACTAGATGGTATACAGCAAAAAGCACTTGATGCACAAATGGTGGGCTGAGGGCTGTACTTTGTGACACCCAGCAGGTTTCAGGTTGAACTTCTGATAAGAGAGTAACTGCTGGCTGGGGAGGGAAATCACCCAAAAGAAAAGATAATCCTGGTGTCCATAGAGAACCCACAGCCTGATGGAGACAGCAGTTTTCTTGGTGTTTAGGAGGCTGATGGAGCATGATCAGCTTGAAGCTGGCTGGCTGTGAGAGACAACCCAAGTTACTTTTATCTTGACATATCATCAAAAGCACCTGAACTAGAAGTGTTTTTCACTTTCACCTCCCAAATTACAAGCCTCTTTAAGAGTAGAGGCTTTACCTCCAATCCTACCTGCCACATCACTGCAGTGGCACCAGTGGCAGCCTATGAAGTGCAGCTTCTGCAAATCTTACAAGCGATAACAAATAAGCAATGAAAGTTTTGTTGAGAAAGTCACTGGAATAACAGAACAGGGACACAAATCCTATCAAAAACTGCAGTCACAAAGGCACTTCAGTGAGTTAAATACTAAATGCATGTGGTTTTAGAACACACAGTTATAAATCCAGTGTTTTGACATGGCAAGCAAGGTAACACATAGCTCTGCCACTGTCTATCAGAACAAGGTGCAATAAAGACATTTTGTTTCTTCTGAGAACCTAAGCCATGGAAAAGAAGCAAATGGAAGCTTCACATAATGCAAACAAACCTTTTGTACACTGAAGTGTATAACCTTACCAAGAATAAGATAAAACTAGAGAAAGCCACAGCACAGACTTTATGAAAAAAGGCTGACTTTACTTTCAATGTACATAAAGTGCTTCAAATGGCTTGGTCTCTCATCTGCTTATCTGTAGGCATTTTAAACAAAAACTATGGCAGTTTTCATTTAAACTCTGTATTTCCAGTATCTGAAGATCAAAACTATTTCCTTTTTCTATGTAATTCTCTACTTCTATTACATTAAGAACACAAATCAATATTCATTTCCATAACTAATTTAACTCTTAGATAGTATCTTTAACTACGGAATGATAAAGAGGGACTGCATTAACAAGGAGTAAAACCTTCCTTGGAAAATGTACACACACAGGAATGACGCTGGCAACGTTGTCTTCTTCTGCCTCTCTAGCAGGATTGACATGCTAAAAAGTTCCCCTCAGCCTGTTCCATCGATAAAATTTGCTTGAACTACAAGGACTGTCATCCTTCCCCTGATGCACCTTCTTGGGATTCGTTTCCAGCAACAGGCCATTCCTATCCACCACAAATAACAACTATGACATTATTCCATATAAAATCACGGTCATTTAATGAGCTACAAATGGAATTACAAACTATTTATTCAACTATTTTAGGAACATATGCTAACTAGAATAATTGGCTCCCTCCACAAGAGACAGTGTAGACCTGTAACAGTCATTCAAGCACGTCAGCAGAATAATATGCAAATTAATGTGTCTGACACAATATATTTGTACATTCAAAGTGTTTGCAAAGCTACAAAGAAACTATAAAGGGTCCAAATAGCCATGTGATAATGTTTCTTTAGTGTGGTGGGTTGACCCTGGCTAGACTCCAGGTACCCACCAAATTCATTCACTCTGTCACTCTCTATCCTCAGCTGGGCATGGAAGGGAAAATATAATGAAAGGCTCATGGGATGAGATAAGAAGAGGGAGAGATCACTCAGCACTCACCGTCATGGGCAAAGCAGACTAAACTTGTGGAAATCAGTTTAATTTATTACAAACAAATCACAGTGAAATAATAAGAAAAACCAAGTCTTAAAAACACCTCCCTCCCACCTCTCTTCTTCCCAGGCTTAACTTTACCCCCAATTTCTCTACGTTCTCCCCCAGCAGTGCAGGGTGATGGGGAATGAGGGCTGTGGTCAGTGTATCGCACGCTGCTTCTGCAGCTCCTTTCTCTACCTGGGGAGGACTCCTCACACTCCTCCCCTGCACCAGTGTGGGTTCCCTCCAGCAGGAGAAAGTCCTCCAGGAACTTCTCCAGTGTGAGTCTTTCCCATGGCTGCATTTCATGAACTGCTCCAGCATTGGTCCCTTTCCACAGACTGCAGTCCTTCAGGAAGGGGCTGCTCCAGCGTGGGTCCCTCGTGGGGTCACAAGTCCTGCCACCAAACCTGCTACAGTGTGGGCTCCTCTTTCCATGGCTCCACAGGTCCTGCCAGGAGCCTGCTGTCTCCATCAACCCTGGCAGAGAAGGAGGAGGAGGAGGCACTCTCCAACACATGCCCAGCATTCTGGGTCACAGCTGCTGCGGGAGGACAGGAGCTAGTGACCAAAAACACTAACCTGGCTGTCCTGTCCACCTTCTTTCTGTGCTCTAGTGGGATAGGTGGCCTCTCAGGGAGACGCCCGGGGTGGCTGGCAGGCAGCTCCCCCTCATCGCTGCCTCTGCGCCCGCGGTTCGGAATCACACATTGTTCCATGTTTAAAGCCCTCGTGGCTTAGCAGTCAGACTTGAAGGCAATTATTTGCTTTCGTGGAGGTGAAACCAATAATTTAGCTGGCATCACAGCTCAGCCCCAGCCAAAAGAGTAATTGGTGAAAATAAGAGCTGTGGTGAAGCCAAGAATAGAAAGAAAAGATAAATGTTCCAATGATTCTGATTACTCCATAGAATCAGAAATCTCACAGAGATTGGAAAGTTCACAGAGAAAGTATGACAACGTTAGGGGTAATTTGGAAATGGGAATTATTTTCTTTCTGTGGGGAAAAAAAAAAAAAGAGGGGTACTATACTACTTGGACATTACCTGCAGAAAAGAACAATTTTAGAAGGCATAAGGAGCATCCAAAGTGGAGAATAGGGGAAGGATGTGGTGCCTTTTAGAACAGTAAAGAGACAGCAGATGTGTGCACCACGCAGAGCCCTTTGAGCTGCCAGGGCAGCCTTCAGCTGACTGTCAGAGGCAGTGATTGTGACCAGTTTGGAACCAAGCTGCCAGTGCTCAGCCTGGGCGAAGCCAGGTTTAAAGCACCCAGTTTATCTCTAACAAGTATTCACCTGTTCTGAGACATTTCAGTCTAGAAAAATGCACAGGCCTGAACTCTCCAGCATGTTTTAAACTCTTCACCTCTTAGAGATGTTCAATCTGCTGATTAGACATGACAATGCTGGATTAGACAACCAATACCAAAATTTACTACTGCCTGATATAAGTTGCTTTTGGCAGTGTTCAGTGTCAGAAGCAATAACATTAGCTCTGCTCCTTTCTCACACTGCAGATAATGGAAGCTTTCAGGAAGATGAATTAAATTTCACTAACAGAAGAAGAAAAAAAAATTGCCACTGTGGAAGTCCGCTTGGATTATTTCAAAATGATGCTCTATCAAGACGTGCAGCAATGTCCTGGTGACCAATCCTGAACCAAAAACTGAGTCAGATCTAGAAGCAGAACACCACCTGTCTCCTGGGAAAAAGCACACAGCTGAAGAGCTCCTGCATCTCTGTTTTGGCAGCTGCAAAGGTCCATGAGGACACATACCGGTTTCAGCTCCTGTTCTTCATCACCTGGTACCACACCAGCTGCCCCAGGACTGCCTGATACCCCCCAGTGGCACCACAGCCCTGCACAGTGCCTCTGGGGGCTCCTGACAAGAGCAGGAGTTTGCCTCCTGTCACCAGCCCAGGTTGCGTACCCTGTTCACATCCAGCTGGAAGCTGCACCCACCTGCAAGGCAAAAGCATCTGAGGGATCCCTGGACGCCGTGCTCTCACTGTGCTTATTCACTGGCCACAAGATGGGGCTTTTTTATCCCCCCATGAGCTCAGAGCAGAGGATTGGGCAAAATTCATAACCTTTCATGGGCCCTCAGTGATGCATGCGTCCATATTGGCACTGAAAATCCAAACCACTGGAAAACAATTGGCAAATTCAAACCCCAAAACTCTAGTTGCATGAGAACAGTCTACAATAAATTATCCTCTGATAATATTCTTTTCCTTCTCAGAAATTTCTTCCACTTTTGCCTTTACTTGCAAAGCACTCTCCCAAGACTTCATTTGCCCACAGATTTTAAAAAAACGTAGTGGTTAAAGAAAACACACACAGACAAACATCTAAAAATGTTAGAACCAAACTATAGTCAGGCTGACATTGCCTCATCAACAAGAACATAGACACTCGTGCATGAATACAGAATACTAAGTAATTTGGGTTTGGTGCCACTCAGGTATACTGCACCAATGTTATACTTTCCACCAGCTTCAAATATTCTTAGAATGGCAGTGTAATCAAAATGGAAAGACAAGTACATTAGAAACCACACTTTTCCTTTTTAAATGCTGATTCCAAAATAGATTTTCTCCTGGGTGGAAGTTTGGGGTTTACTTGAGAGCTGAAAAGTTTGGGTAATATTACCCAGAACAGTACCTTTTAAAAATGGAAGCAATTTCTTCCACTTGTTCACAGTCAGTAAAAGCAACCTTCTAGCAGCTTTGCAATTCTTTCTACCATGCTTACTACCTTAAAATTTAAAAATTTTTATTTAAAATATTACTGCTTACAACTCTGCTTTTCTCTAGTTTCAGTAACAATCTGCTTCTTCTAAAGCTCTGAGCAGCTCCGTTTTTGTGGTGAAGGGCTTCTCTCCCTTCACATCATGGAAAAGGTTTTTTGTGTTCACCCTTGCTTCCACAGTGCTCAGCCCTCTATCCTTTACAGGGATATGTACTGCTAAGTGTATTGCATTGATGTGCAGACAGATTCTCAGGAGAAATGAGACAGAAGATAGAACAGGAATAGATCTTGAAACAGGAAAGTAGCTAGTTCTTCCTAAGGAAAAAGAAAACAAAAATCAACACAAAAACCATGTATCAAAAGTTTCACCCAAATTTCCTACACCCAGGACAATGTAAAAGCCAGCACCAAGGTTACTAGAATGTTTTACTTGTTAGGTTTTTGTACAATGTTGGTCTGAGGAAATCCCTTTGTCTGACAGAAAAATGCATAACTTTGTTAAACTGAAAAGAAAGGCTAATAGTTTTTAAACTAGATGGACACTACAGCTATCATTCAATTACACAGAGCCTCAGGTGTGTCTCAGCAGAGAATGGCTAGAAATGGAAAAATAAACTGCTTGACCATTTAGACATTAAAGCCAGGAGGGGCCTATGAACATTGCCTGGCTTCTTGTTGAATATGAATCACTAAATTGCAAGTATTCACCCCAAAAACTGTGCTTGCATTTTATCTTGGAGATTAAGCCATTAAGTGCTGTAATAGGAAACAAAAGAGACAAGGTGCAGTGGCAGGGAAAGAGGACCTGCAGTGACAGGGAAAGGTGAGGTAGCCAGGTGATCCCAGCATATGACCCCCACTTTGTGTAAAGAAAAATGGGGAAAAATACCTGAAACATAGGAACAAATGCTTACAGGCTCCAAAACTGGCAGTTTGGCCTAACCCAAGCAGATCCTTGGGTTCATCTCCTACAAGGCCTGCTTTGTACACTGACTTACCGGAGCTGGTGTTCCCCAAGGAGTGAACCCACAGCCAGGAACAAGCATGCTCTGGAAGCACTGTCACCGGGCAGCATCACTGTCTCCACCAGGCTGGCCAAGGTCCCCTTTTGCATTACACCTGCAGCAGAGACACGCAGAGACATCGTGAGAACCCCCACCTCTGCTTTGCACAGCAGGGTGGAGTCTCCCTCACTGGAGATATTCCAGAACCCTCTGGATGCAATCCTGCGTCGTGTGCTTTAGGATGACCCTGCTGGAGCAGGGAGGTGGGAGCAGATGACCACTGTGGCCTCTTCCCTCACCCATTCTGGGATTCATCTGAACTGATGAAGCAGATTTTAGGGTCAGGCTGTAAAGCACGAAACAAATCTAAACAAATATCTGACTCAGCTACTAAACTGAAACAGCAGCAGCTTTGAGAAGGAAGTTGGCAGCACCACTTACAAGTCCATGGAATGCATCCAGCTACCCTCTTCTGCACTCACTCTAATTATTTATCCCTGATCCCTAAATAGACTCTGCCTCAGGATTGCTTCAAAGAAATGTACATTTCCGTAGCTTCTCTTTCCCTTCCTTTCGAATTCACTTTTTTGACCTTACACAAAAATCTACAGCAGATGTCAGGCCGTTTCATCTGAACTACAGCCTGTATAAAAATATTTAGTCTTAAACTACACATGATTAAATTTATCTCCATCTTTTTACTAAATGTATCTGTGGCTTCTTTTTATTTTTCTTGCAGAAGTCAAAGTAGTGTCTCTTGGTTCAGTTGGGGTTTTTTAATATATATAAAAAGCAGCTATTCTTTCTGTCCTGAACTTTTGACTCAAACCCTAGTATTTATAGTTAATAAGGCTGGAGCAGATCAATGGACTAGCTGATCTGCCATGATGTTGGCTTAGTGCCACATGTATCCATAAGCGTGTCCAAATGAAAAATCAGTTTCTCAATCCAAGTGTATCTAAAATACTTTTTTTAATTTTGCGTAAATTCACAAATAATACAATATTGAAGTGATTTCTTTTTTTTTTTTAAACATACTGTACAATCAGGATAGTTAAGTGTTTTACATCAAGGCACAGCACACTGTATAATACTCATATGCCTTGCCAGGCAGCAGTTTAGTATAATCCCCGAGATTTGGCAGTAGGGCCAGGATAAGTAGCATGGATCACATAAGCTGGAAGATAAATAAATAATAGATGCCGTCACATTTTATTTGAAATAGAGTTGCATATAAAAAGAATATACAATAATTTAACTTTAATAACTAGATCCTCTTTTACTATACATAACAGAAGTGTTTTCATTTGTATTAAATAAAACATTTTCAATAGTAGGATGAAAAATTAATATTTTTGGCGGTCTTGGTTTATGAAGAAGAGTTGCTTCCATTAGAAATTAAAGTCGAGTTTTCAGTTTCATTGCGATCTGTAAGAAAGAAAACCAGAGTTTACTGATATGTTGATAATGAAATGTTAGTGCTAAAACAAGCAAAGAATTCCAAACAAATTGTTGTGTTTAGTTAATGCACAGTGAAGGTAGTTACCTAAGCACAACATCTCCAAAAGCTCTTCTTCACAGTCTAGGTGTCTTTATTCTATTTGTAACATCTCTTTTCTTTTTACACTGTTACTTGGCCTGCCTTCTCAGAGGTTACCCATGCAGCTCTGTTATTCCCCCAGCAAAACTAAAGTTTTGGTGATGCCACAGGTTCTGTTTGGTGCCATGTACTTACCGTGTTCACATCACCATTCAGCTTCTTATATCTGGATGCTTCTTCTTCGCCTGCCAAAGGCCTTGGAGCCCACATTGGTTGGGACAAAGTTGTTCTTGCCCACTGCCCCTGACCTGCTCAGGAAGTCTGCCAGGCGGTGGGTCACACAGGTGGCTGTGTTGCAGGCCCTCTTCTGTGCTGTTACACTGCTTTTCAGGAGGAAAAGGAAGAGTTAGATCCCACAGCATGAACCCTGCACGCAGTGGAACATCACTATGACGAGCAAAGACTCTTCTGTAGGATTAAAAGCAGGCTGGCTGTGCAGAAGGCATTTGCGCCTTCCGTGTGCACAGCTTACATCTGTTAAAGATGCCTCTTTATGGTTTTCTCAGTGTCAGGCTCACTTTACAGAAGCAGCTGGACTGAAGACTAAATCCAGGCCAGATTTTCAGCAGCACCTGGGCTACTGCCTTGCCTCCAGCCAGGCATTATGGCCACAGAGAGGAGCTGAGGAGGTTCAGGTCTGGAGCACTTAAACAATCCCTGCTTCCTCCAAAAGCTCACATTTGTATTTAGCTTGAGGTGCTCCTGAAAGGCAGTAGCAGACACAGTCTTCACTTCTCACTCCAACACCTGTGCTCCCTAACAGCCAGAAAACAAATGGAATTGCAGCATCACTGATGACTACAGGAGCTTTGTCAGTGACTATGACAGGGCTGTACCTGCTCAGCAGCTGACCAGCTGCTTTCAGAGCTGAACCACAAAAACACACAAACTGCTTCCAGGAACTTAGTGGGAATGGGAGAACCTCTCTTTCCTGCAGTAGTAGAGACCTCTTTCTACTACAGCACTTCACCGTGGAGCACTTCAGACTTTGACAGCATTAGTTGTGTGCTCACAATTCAGCCTACAGCTAACAAGTGTGCCAGACGGGGACCTGCAAGGAATATGCATTCACACAATCCTTGCTTAAAGAGTTTTCTACTAAAGCAATGATTTTTTTCTTGCAGTAGGAGGGATTTTTCTCAGCTAAGCATCACAAGGCAGTTTATTAATGTTAACAATGAAGAGTTGTTTTTAACATCTATGCCAAGTTTTTGAAAGAGGCCTCTGATTAAAAGATAGATGCAGTGCTGCAACAGAACTGTAAAGAAATCTGGGTTTGGCTCTTAATTCAAGACAACATAATGTAGGTGAATTGTAAATCATCACAAATATTTTAAAGGTACATATGTTTCAAATATAGTGCAAAGACCTATTGTAAAATAAGAAAAGAAAAAAAACCACAAAATTCTTACCTGGACATGTTCAGTACCCAGTTTTAAACAGGATTACATTTCTAGTTTGTTTGAATGAATATGTATGAGTCTTCCTGATTTCTTTGCTTCTCAGGGTCCCTACCAACAGGATTGCATGCATGCCTGATTACAGCAGTACATATCAATGTATACGTAGAACTTTGACTTCTAAGCTCTCTTTCAACTTTTCTAGAAGTTACTAGCATTGCCTCTCCTGAACATTAAGTTGTAAAATGTTTCTAGCCTCACCTAGAAATCTCACATTCTAAAACAAACTCTTAAACCAAGCAGATCTAATCCTTATAGAAAAATAGGTTTATTGAACAAGTGCATGGGCAAGCACAAAAGAAAGAATCTACTTGTACATTTAGCAGCCAGAAATGAAGAACCCTGTTTCAATTTTTTTTTTTAATCAGTGTCTAAGAAAATCATTTGGAATGTCAAGGCAGTGCTGATCATTTTTATTTATTTTTTCTCCCCTAGCTTGGTATGCATGTTATGTTCTCTGTCTTCCTACCATTAGGTCCACCTCAAACATTCTCTGTCGAAAACAGAACCAAAAGAACACAGCAAAGTTAGCAATCAAAGTTAGATCCACATGCATCAGGTTAAAAAAGGGAGAGGGGAGAAATAAGCATGTCTAGTTGTTTCCTAGCGGTTCCCCATAGTTTGCATAGCGTTCATGTTCCAGGTCACTCAGCACATTCCGCTTCTTGCCAGGAGTTCCAGCCCCGACGTCAGTGCGAGGGTAAGTTTGCAATTTGTGCAATTCTTGAGACAGTTTGCCCAGCACACAAGTACTCAGACTGGCACAGCGTTTGGAAATGGGTCTATCCAGGCTGCAGGGGGGAAAAAAATAAAAACATGCCCAAAGGAAGAGTAACCTCAAACATGCACATTCATGCATTTCTTCCCTACATAAAAATCTACTGTTAGGAGACTTAAAAATTCATTCAAAATAAATCCAAACTCTCAGCATCACATTCCATGCAAGGCAAGTTCATACATAAGCAGTCAGAAGGAAAACACTATTTGTTAATGAATCCAATTTTGTTGACAAGCAAGTCCATTAGCCTTTTGGATGCCCATATAGTCAGAGGTCAGGAAGTTGAACCGCCCCTATATTCCGCATGCTGTTCAGTGCCTCATCCATCCCCATGCATTGCAATGCAAATCCTGTTAGGATAATGCAAGTGCTCCTGCATGCCTTTGGTCCAAGGGAGAGTGGCGCTGCGTGCATCGGGGAGGAACACATCCCTCCTGCCAGGGACTTTCCATGCCTTACAACAGCATGCACTTGCACAACAGAGAATCCAAGAGTGACTGAGTAATCCCCTAACACTCCCACTGGGAAGACGTACCTTTTGCTGCCATATTTTAACACAACCCACTCATTCAAGCTCAAATCGCCCTCCACTTTCAGAAGTAAGAGACAGAGGCAGGTTAACTAGGTGGAAGCCATTCTCTTGACACCAACACTAGGATGTCTCTGCAGTATCATCCTTTACCAGTTAGCCATAACCCCAAGAAAATAAATAGACCTTGACCTGCAGAGGGTCGTCTCAGATGACTTTGGCTAAATATCAAACACATAACACTCCCACATTGCTTTTCTGCTGCCCAGGACTGCAGTCCTTACCTGTTCCCCTCAGAGGCTTGCTCCAGCTCTTCTGCTGTCATCTGTATGAACTCTTTCACCAGCGCATTTAATAACCTCCGAGCTTCGTAATCACTGAGAGTCACTCGATCCGTTATGGACTCCAAGCCAGGTCTGGGCAGAGGCAAGGAAAACAGGGGTTTGACAGGCACTCCTGCATGTCACTGACAGTGCCTTCCACAGTGTGACTACGCAAAGCCCGCTGCGCTCCCCTCATGCGCACCGTTAGGCACTCATAGGTGGGATCAAAAAGCCACAGCACAAAAAGCAGCCACCTTTCTCCTTCACTGTGGTCTGTTTCCCTCACAGACCTCTAAAGAATATTAAGCATTTTCATAGCATTCAGACAGAGCACTCAGCAACAGGACCAGCTTCTTACCTGACTGGGGCTGCCTGGAAGCTGTCCAGCTGGCACACAACCAAGGCATAAACAGCAAGGAAAGGTGAAATCTTCAGCATAACCATGATTTCCTCTCTACAACAAAGAGGTACATCAAGCAATGGCAGTTTTCCAACCTTCTCAATCCTGCAAGTTCCACTAAAGAGGTCATTGCTTCCTAGCCACAAGTAGCACAAATATGAAGAGCTTTATATTTTAAGTTCACCTTTTTGTTTATTTTGATTAGTGCTATTATGCTTTCATTTTCTCAAAATTTTATGGTAGCTTAGCACTATTACAGGGCAGAAAAATGTGGCTTTTCAGACATGCAGCTGTTTGCATTCAACTTAAAGCACCTTTCCTCAAACTGGCAGAAAATACGTTCCGGTAACTACTGTACACAATGTCTCAGACAGTGTGTCTGACACGGACAGATACAAATCAAAAGGAAAAACAGTAAGTGTTTAACATGTTTAAGAAAGAAGTGCCCCCTTAGCACTTTACCTGAAGCTGCTTGCTTCTTGCCAGCCAGCACACTAACACCCCAGTTCAGATTACACTTTAAGAATTAAGTAGTTTAATTTCAATAAATATTTCTACTCTGAAACCAGAGAAGAGGATAAGTTAAAAATCAGTCATAAGCACAAAACCTGTAAAATTTGCTGTTATTGAAGATCTGAGATACAGCTCTCTCACAGCATCAGTGTCTTGGACTCCAAGGAGCACATCATAACCACCACATCATCCTCATTTTTGCCAGCTCCCAATACTCGACGGGAACTGCGAGCCCCCTTCCAAAGGACGCCCCGCTTCCCCGAGGCTCCCCGGGGCGCTCTGGCCGTGACCTTTGCCGCAGCACTTCGTCCTGGCCGGACACCCCACGTCGCGTCGGCGGGGTAAGGAAGTGACCGACCGGGGAAGGACTGTCCCCCCCGCCTCGGCTCTCGCTACCCGCGTACACGAGCATATGAATGGAGGTACCAGGGCCCCGCGCTCTGGCAGGGACTCGGCGCTGCCGGGACCCGCCCCGCGCAAGAAGCCGCGGCCGGCGCGGCGCTTACCGGGGTGCGGAGCGGAGCGCGGCCGGAGGAGCGGGCGCGGTGCCGGTGTCGCCGCCGATCCGCGGTGTCACGCACTGCCCGCCGCCCCCTTTATACCTGCCGCCGCCGCCGCCTGCGTGGGCGCCCGCGCGCGCCCTCCAGCCAATCCCCGCGCCGGCCGCCCGACGGGGCCCGCTCCGCCATTGGGCGCCAATTGGGCCCGGCGGTGACGTCATGGCCCGCTCCTTGAGCGTCCCATTCACAAAAAAAGCCGCGGCGCGGGGCGAGGCGCGGCCGGGGCGCTGCGCACGGAGGGGCGGGGGGGCCGCTCCCGCCGCGCCCCCGCGGCACCGCTCACGCGTGGCGACCTCTGCAGCAGTGGGACCGCATTGCAGAGCGGGGCCCACCCTCCCCGGGAATTCCCCGGCCGCCGCCACGGCTCCGGCGCGGAGCCGGGTGTACGCGGTGCTCTCCCGGCGCCCCGACAGCAGCCGCGTGTGGGTGGCGGGGGCTCCGCGCTGGCGGGCACGGGCGGGATGTGCGGCGGGACAGGGGCAGGGCGGACGACAGTGCTGATCGCTGCCCGAAGGGAGCACACCAGAGCCCCCTCGGTTCCCCGGCAGAGGAGAGAGCGCTGGCGCCGGCACCCGCCGCTCCTCCCCGGGGCGAGGGACGAGTGACACCTGCGAGCAGCCCCATGGAGGCAGTGAGCGGCTCCCGCGGTCTGCCCTGCCGGGCGCCCGCACCGCCCCCGGGCCGGAGCCGCGGAGTAACTCCGCGCTCCTAGAGGAAACCATCAGCATCACCACCGTCTCCACCACACAACTTCAGGGGCAGGTGCAGCGCCTTTCCGCGCACGGAAGAGGCGCCTGGGGAGGGGGGCTCGCCCCCGCGCTGCCCGGCGCTGAGCGCCGCCGGCGGGGATTACCGGGCAGCTGCCCTCCGCCCATGCATCACCCGCCAAGGACCCTCTGTCACGGCGGCCGCCGCCGCACCTGCCCGCTCAGGATGTTTGCCCAGGCGGGTATTTGCCCAGACGGGTGTTTGCCCAGGCGCAGCAAGCACCGGCCCGGCGGGGGCGACCGCAGGGAGACGCGACACGGGGGAGGGACACAACAGCGCTGCCGCCCGGAGCGGGCGTGGGGAGGGGGAGAAGCAGCCCGGGCGAGATGCTCTGCAGTGCCTGGGCGCAGAGAGCGCTTCCACCGCCTCCCGGGAGACCGGGAGCGCCTTTCCTGCCCGCCCGAAGTCGCTGGGCGTTTGCCGAGCACGGCGGCAGCGGCAGCCCCGCGGCACACGGGCTGGCGACGGCCGCGGGCGGGGATGCGCAGGGCCCCGGACCGTCCCCGGGACCCCCGGTACGACGCGGCTCCGCCCATCCCCGCCCCTGCCCTCGCTCCCCTGCATCGCTTCCCAGTTCCCGGCGGCTGCGGGCACCGCCGGCGGCAGCGGTGAGAGACGCCTATGCCGCTGTCGCCGTCCCCGGCGGCGACACGGCGGCGAGCAGAGCCCCGCGCACACTGCGCTCACACTGCGCTCACACTGCGCGGCCGCGCAGGGAGCAGGTGACCAGCGTGGCTGGATGGCGCGTTTCGCTGTTCAGATGGACAGGGAGCTTTCCTGGGAACATCCCGGCGGCTCCTCGTTCATGTTTTTGCAGCCGCCAATGACAGGGTCACTCCCGGCGGCAGGAGCCGTGTGTTCAGCGGGAGGTGGATAAATTTTGCGAGAGCCGCGGGGCGGGTGATGTTTTGTTGATGAGATTTTAGGTGGGAAGTTTGAAGAAAACCCACGGACATACAGAAAGCACACGCGAGTGGCTGCCGTCCGGGGAGGGATTGCTGTGTCCATCGCCATCCGCCTTTCGGGATGCCCCGGCCCCCTCCCCTCCCAGCGCGGGGGCGGCCACCGGCGGGCGCTGCGGCGCTTTGCCGCCCTCGTTTTGCAGAACGACAATTGCAAAACCCTCTCGGGGTCTGGGTTCTGCTTTTTTCCAGGTGAAAACCCAAACCACTGTTTGAGGCGATTTTGAGGTTGATTTTTTTTTTTCCCTAACACGTCTTCGTAGCCCTTCACGAGCTGCAGCCGTCGAGAGGGTGGCAGAAGGGATGCTCCCTGGAAGGCTTCCTCCTCCCCCCCCAGCTCTGCCAAATTTGAAAGTTCGTTTTAAACAGCAGCTCCCTCGCACGTATGCTCACCAAGGGAATCCCCAGGGAGAAGGAGTCAAAGTATTTGATTTAAAACCTCTTCCGTTTTCACGACTCGTGTTCTGGTTTTAAGGTAGCTTTTCTGAGGATGCATTTACAAATATTAGGCAGTACCTAAAGGAGCGGCTCGGCTTTGCTTTTACTGTTTTAATGTGATTTATACAGTTACACCAACAGAAATAGAATTTAGGAACTCAAATGACTAGGCTGCTAGACTGATATTTCTCTCTAACTCCGCTCTTCTTTTTCTCTACTAACAGTTCATCGTTCCCATTTCCTTTGGGGAATTATTTACTCCTTGTCCACACAGAATATTCCCGTGTTCAAAGTTAAAACAATAAAATTCCAGACGATTCTATTGTAATAGGGTATTTCAGTGTCCTCCTTTGAGGAGGATAAAGCTAAATTTTGCCTTTTGGTTGATTCCAGTCATCTCAAGCCCTTCTCCTGCCAGTGTGGCTCGGTCCCGGGCTGGAGCCTGTGGGATGCGGTGATTACAGGATTTCAGATGCCAACATTTCTACTTTAAGCTTTCACAGGAAGGAGTGTAAATTTAAACCAACAGGTACGAATGCCAATAGATCCACTCTTGTGCACGTAGAGATGATGTAGCACTTGGATGTTGGCAGGCACTTTGGCTGCTCCTAGCCAGCGCTAATGGAGGGACTCCCAGCTGGAACGCTTGTCCTACTTCCCCCGCCCCTTAGCTATATGTCATCTAGTCTCCCCAAATTTATTTTCTTTTTGCAAATCTCTCTTCTCTTGTACGTGAGATGGAGAAGAAGGGCAGTTGACCAGTTTGTCTAGTTTTGAAGCTGTGAAAAAGATACAGGATTTTCACAGGATGACGTTCTTGTGTTGCTTAATAAATCCAAAACTAGAGGTTAAGTGTTCGTGGAAAATCTAGCACAGAGGGGTACTTTGCAGCACTGCACTAAAAAAGAGAGACATTTACTGAAACAATCTGTTCCAGGGACTTGTTCTGCCTTTTTCAGTGCTGGCTATAGGTTCAAAGCAGATTAAATAAAAAGCCACAGAATTACTGGATTTTTTTTGTTTTTTAATTTAAGAAATCAGATGATCTAATGCAACCTCCAGCTCCAAGTAAAATGAATTTCATTTTCAAATAAATTTGTTTTAATTTGTAGAGAATAAGAAAAATCTGGGCTATTTTAAAGTGACTTTCTCTACACCAGATGCAGCTTCTTACAATATTACACTCTTTGATATAATTTAACAAATACATTTAAAAGTATGACTATTTTTCCTACCGTAAATTTTGCCATTATGCCAAGAAGCCACAGACACTGCAGTGAAGTTCTTCAATGCTACAAACTGACACGATGGTAAACAAAAATATCACATTTGTATCGTATGGTGCAATTTTTGTTCAATACTAAAATGTAATTCTTCAAGAAAGACAAGACTGTGAGCTGCACAGATAAAATCTCCATTCCCATAGTTCATATCAGAGAAAGGTGGACCCTACAAAAATTAAAGGGGAGACAGTGATGAGGCCACGATCCACAAACACAGTAGGTTCTCCATGAGGGAGGTGATTCAGGTCTCTGCTCTCTCTGAGTTTGTTCTTCATAACAACTAATCAAGATTTTTCAGGTAAAGACTATTCATGATAAAGCCAGCTGTAAAAATCACATGCTCTTTCTTCTGGGGGAGTCACTTCTCTGGGTTTTTGGTGGATGCCTGGTCTTTCTGATCCAGGATCCTGTTTCATGAAGAGCCAGCAAACACTGCTCCCTAAGAAGACTCTACAAGCCATGTAGGGCAAGGTGAGCAGAGCTAACATTCTAACATTTCATTGTAACTTCTTCTGCAGAAAATGAAATACACTAAGCCAGAGTTAATGGTGGTGTGCTGCTGTAAAAGCAAGCTGTATGTCAGCAGGAGTATCTTGTTTGAGGCCTGGGAGGTAATCCTTACACTCTACTTGCTGCTGATAAGATCTAGATCAAAAAGACTTGGGCAAGTTTGAGAAAGTCCAAAAAATGCCAGTAAGAGTTATCAGAGATCCTATAAAACTATTTAGGGAAACAAAGATCAAGGAAACATAACAGAAAGAAAGACTATGGAGAAAGGTGATAACAAAAATATAACTACTTGCCATGAAACAATAACAATCTGCAATCTGGTGCTATATTATATATATATATAGTCTTGAAGGGCAACAAAGGACACACCACACATGAGAAGAGCTTTCTGCAACTGAGATTAATGACATGCAAGAATAGTTATGGCACCTCTTTCAGTGGAGGATTTTATGGCATGTTACTCTAACATCTGTCAGGAGGGACAAATATAGGTGAGATGCTCTGGGGAAGGAACATAATCCATTTCATTTGTTCCCTTCATATCTTTCACCTCCAGTTTCTGTGACCATAATTTGAACAGCTGGAGAGTGGCTTAAACTCCGAAACCTACACTATAACTTTTGTAGGCATTTGGTTTTGCAAAACTTACATCCCTAATCCTCAATCCTGCTCCCATAGTCTCTGAAAAACCACATTCAGATTTAGCATGAGCTCACACCAAGCTTATCCACACAAATAACATTGTACCTATCTATCTCACAGCTTCATTTGAATTTGGCCCAAAAAGGAAAGCTTTTTTATAAAAATGCAGTACTTTCCTGAGAACCAGAATACTGATATAAATCCCAACACTAAAGCATTTCCTTTTCAATGGACATTAAATCTGGATTTAGGCTGCTTCAGTGCCTACTTTTGAGTAAGTGGAACTGCTGTTGAACTAATTAATGAAATATCTATGAATCACTCTAGAAGCAAATTTTCCTCCAAAATGCCTTAGAAAAGCTCCAAGACTGATTTATGAAAGACATTTTAAACAGCAGATCAGTGTTGCATTGGTTTAATCTCCTTGAAACCTTCTTATTGCACAAAAAACCCAAAAGCCTCTGTAGGTTTTGTGGCAATTTCCCCAGATATATTCAAAATCCAGTTTGGAATAATCCTTTAAACCAGACTGGGCCACACTGTCCTGCACTGAGGTTTGCTTGGCCAGGCAGAAGGGGCAGACCACAAGGAAGTTTGCTATAGCTTTGTCATCTTCTGTGCTGCGTTAGCACAGCTCAGCCTCCAAGCAGGTCTACAGAGGCTCCAGCCATCTCCTGCCACCTGGAAACACATTCCCACCCTCTACAACTGGCAAAATTCCAGCTCTGTCCCAAGCTACACCTCCAGCAGGCTGACAAGGAAAACCCCCCACACTGAACAAACAGAGGCAGGGTCAGACTTGCAGCTTTACCAGGGTAACACTGAGGGGATGCACTACAGAGGAAAATCTCACTCTGAAAATGTTTCAAAATCAACACCCATTTGGACTTCAGTTTTTTGCATTCTGCAGGTAAAATGAGAGTTGAAAAAACAACCGCAGAACAGAAAAATAATCCTGTTAAGCAATAGCACGGTTATAAAACTTTGATTTCGTTGCTTGCACAAGTGCTGTGATACTATCTTATGTATTGTCAGAGCATGTCAGCAAAAATAGGGTGAGAAACTGTTTCTCAAGTCCTCATGTTAATCCTTGCTTGTTATTTACAGGATGTAAGAAGAGTGGAAGTCCTCATGTCATCATTTCATTCTTTGTCTTGCCAGTACTGAGGTGTGATGAAGCCACAGGGTAACTCAGTATTTTCCTCAGTCCCTCCCACAGCCATGCACTTGTCCTGACATTGTTAGGTCCTAAAGCACTGATTTAGCCTCTGCCATCAGTGAAATTTGGGGCTAAAAAAGATCTCTCTCCTTTCAGTGCTGGTAAACAGTATGTGAAGGCAAAGGCTATTACAACATATTTGCTAATCTACTTTCAGCAGAGTTTCTGGGAACCGATAGTCATACGAGACCATCAATTAAAAAGATAAATTTCTAAATTTATGCATAGAATTGACCTAAGTACACTCTGAAAGAACCAGAAAATACAACATGCCAAAACTATTTTTGAAGTTAAGCCAGTCTCTTAGCTTTCTGAGTCTGCTTGACAGACATGAAATGTTTAGGCAGAGTAGGACTGCGATGAAGGAAAAGGATGTGACTGAAGGAAAAGGTGGGTTTTTTCTCAGCAGTCAATCACCAAATTCACAAGGGAAAACATCAGATGTGTTTTTGTGTTTTAGATAATCCGTAAAGCACCAACATCATTACAGGATTAGCCCAGGAGATAATTGTAACATGGAAGTTGATCATTCACTATGATGACATAGGTTAAAAAGAGCTTTGTGAGTGTAATAGGTAACATCTGCACATGACTCTCAACTTGTCAGTGGGCTTATGAAATTAATTTCTTTCATGACAAGCATGCCTGTTTTACATACATCTGTACAGATCTCCCTCTTTTCCCTGACCCACCATCAAAGGCAAGGAGCAAAATCGTTACAAATCTGTCTATAAAGAAGTTGTTTCCCTGCATTTTATAAATAATGTCATGATTTCACTGGACAAGAGACATTACTATAGGAATGGAAAACACTTTAACCTGATAAAGGTTTACCTTGTTTTCCAGAAGTGCAGCTACAATGTCAGCTCTGAAGAATTAAGAAAACCAGAGCCTGTTTCAAACTTACAGCTAAATCCAAGTTTGTGAGATATTTAATGGAACTTGGAAACAACTTAATTTTTCTCCCCAGAGTTATCATCAAGATCATAACATTGCTACTAAAAGACCAGCCACACCTGTCAGTATATTTCTTCAAAAGTCAAAGCTATATATAAGTATGTGTAGCAAAAGAATACAAAGCCAAATAATTGCTTTCTGATTTTCTTGAGTGGACAGGAACACAATCATTTCCTGTTACTCCAACTTCTGCTTACAGAATTTCCAGTGCAAAGTAATTGTAAAACTTGATTACTAGAATGTTTTAGAATTTAATAAAGATATATGCTTTAATGGGTTTCTTTACTCAGCCATCATTTTTATAATTGAAATAAAAAAAACCTCTTTATTCATCCTATGAGTTTGCTCATTTGATCATCCATGATTAAGATGAGTAAAACATCCCCAAAGAAGCAATTCAGCACAAGCTGCCCACACACTTCTGAAGGAATGAATGAATGAAAAAAAATTTAAAAATAAAAAGATCAATCAGAAACTGGCAAGGAATCCTGCCCTTGGACAGAAACTGGAGTCATGCATCCCTAAACCTGCATTCTTAGGTGATTTCATCTGTCCTCAAGGGTTTATTTATCTCTTACTTTTGACAAGTTTCAGTCATCTTTGTCCATGCTGCTGCTTTTTACCTCCATTTAATCACGCATCTTTTAGAGGATCTCAGATCATTAATCTTGGTTGATTCACCACCTTTTAGCATTTGGCTTGACCAAAATGGATTTCATTTTCCTGCAATCATGCTCTTCAGTTTCTCTTCCTCTGTTACCATCTCTTCTCCATCCCACGGCTCAAACACTATGGTAAGGTCAGTTTTGACTGTTCTCTCCTCTGCTTGAAGATAAGTGTCAAATATTATTGGCTTCCCCCCACCCCCCAAGTCTATTCTTTCCTTTTTAGTCAAATATTTGGACTTTTCTGCTGTGTCTTTTTTTCTGTATCTTTTTTTCTCCCTCTTTTTGGGTCTTTCCTATGCTATTTTTGCGTTGTTTTTCCCCTTCAAAATGCTTGCTGCCAAAACTGTTAATCGCCTTTCTTTTCTTACATAGATGCAGTGGAAATCATGACCATCTACAACTTTGGGTATTACACACTTGAATAATAGAACATAGAATATAAGAAGTAAAAATAAACCAAAGCAATGTGTTTCCTCAGACACTTGAGCGTGTGCATGTCTTACTTTACTCCTTGGCAATTTCTCCTCATTCTTCCTCTGGCTGGAGCCAAGCTGAGGTTCTGAATCTCCTGTCCTATGGTGAAAATTCTTTAGGCCCTGACATTGAAAATACCGACATTTTTTGCAGTTCAGGCCCAAGTAATTTTGTTAAGACACCAAGCAGTATCATACTGGAAGAAAGGATGAGGAAATAACTTGGAAGAATGAAAAAAACAAACCTCCAGCAGGGCTCAAGCCACTTCTTTGTATTCTGACAAACTTCGTAAGATTTTTGATACAGGATGCTGGCATTGACACAGGTTATTAACGAACTCCACCAGCATAAATTCCTTATCTGTTTAGATCTTATCAATGTTCTTAAAAATCTAAGTACAGATATTAATTCAACAAGAAAGACATTTCCAGTTAGAAACACATGGCATAGAAATTGTAATGGGCCAGGAATGCTCCTGTTACGCCTCGAATTGCCTGTAAAATAGTAGTAATGTAATAGCGAAACCAGTGTGAGTGGAAACAAATCTGGGTTTGCTTATGGAGCGTTTTGCCAAGAACGCCACGTGGCGCAGCAACGCTGCTCTCTGCCCTCTGCCTCACCGATCTCGGTCTCTCCTGCAGCGCAAGCCCTCCTTCCTGAGCCATCATCCCGCTAGGTAACAACAACCTTTGCATGCCATGGATGCGATCTCCGAGCTCCTTGGTCCCACGGCCGGGGACGTTCCCCGCCGCGCTGCCTGGGAGCGCGGGGACGCCGGGCCCTTCGCTGCTGCTGCTCCCGGCCTGGCCGTGGCTGGCTCTGGCCACGGGGAGCTGCCCCCCGCCCACCTAGCACCAGGAACCTCTAAGGCACACATCTGCCAGCGGGAATCACAGCGGGGTTCATTGGCCCAAGGCTCCCCCAGCCTGAAGCGTCTCTGGGAAAGACATCTCGAAACTGTGGATTTGAGATTCCCCAGAGACCTAACAAGGAGCAAAGAATCGCTGGTTCCTTCCCTCAGCTGCCGAGGTCGGAGCGTGAAGCCGGCGGCGGGTTTACACACTCGACAAACCCCGCGGGCCCGACTCTGACTATTATTCCTGGAAAACCCAGCAAACCAGCAGAGAAGCAGAAGCGCTCCTGACGCGGCGGGCGGAGCCTCCGCGGGCCAATCCGCGGCGCCAGGCGGGCGGCGGGACGGGGACGGGAGGAGGAAGCGGCGGCGGCGGGGCCGATGCGGGCGGCGGCGGAGCCGGGGCCGCGCCCGGACGCGGCGACAGCGACAGCGGGCAGCGGCACCTGGCTCCTGCTGCTGGCGGCGGCGCTGGCGCTGCTCCTCACGGCCCTGGTGCGGCAGCTGCTGAAGCAGCGGCGGCCGCCCGGCTTCCCGCCCGGCCCCGCGGGGCTGCCGCTGCTCGGCAACATCCCCGCGCTGGGCGCGGAGCAGCCGCACGTCTACATGCGGCGGCAGAGCCAGATCCACGGGCAGGTACCGCCGCCCCGGGGCCCCGCGGCGCGGCAGGAGCGGGGAGGGCCGGGCAGCGCAGCCCGGGGGCGAGCAGCCGGCCGGCGGGATGTGCCCGCCCTGCCCTGCCCCGGCCCGGCCCGGCCCGAGCGGCTCCCGGTGGCCGCGGCAGCCCCGGGCGCAGGCGGAGGGCGGAGCGCCCCGCCCGTAACGGGAGCGGGAGCGCGGGGCTCTGGCGGAACCGCTGCTGCGGCCAGCCCGGACCGAGCACCGGGACAGAAGGGTTCCCACCTCTCTGCCGCTCTCTCAGGCTCCTGCGCTTAGTTCTTTTACGTCGGTGCAATGCTGAAACCGGTGTCTTGCCGCAAATGGAACTCCCTTGTTCCATATCCACAAGTCCTGGGCTTAAAAGTGATAAATTACAACAGTCAGTGAGCGGGCACTGGGATAGATAATAAGTTTTCGCTGAAAACACCTTCAGTACCGTCAGTACTTTCAGTGAGTGTAATAGGTGTTATCTGTTACACTCAGTGAAAGTACTTTCAGCGGAATATTTGAGATACAGTGTGTTAGTGTAACTATGTAAAAATGGATATTTTTTCTTTGGTTTTGGTTTTGGTTTTTGGTGGTTTTTTGTTGTTGTTTTGGGGTTTTTTTACTTTCTTCTATATCGTGTATTTCTTTTCATCAGCCAGTTTTAAGCTGCCGATCTCCTCTTACAAGCTTCATAAAACTTGACTCCAAACTAGATCTAATGTGTATTTTGGTAATAGAAAAAAAAAGAAAAAAACCCGGTAAATGTTATTCAAGCAAAATACTAGGACAAACAGATCAGAAATAGAAAGGAAAATGTGTTGTCAAATAAACCAATCTTTCTACTTGCCTGGAATGCTGTATGGAGATTAGTCAGCTGGTCTCAGAAAGGATCCCGGAGAATTTGATGGAACTTGGAAACAGCATATGAGGATTTGGGGGACTGTGGAAAAATACAATCAAAGGGGTTTTATTTTTGTTTTAATAATGTATATCATAGTAATAAAGATAAATAAACTAGATCAAAGTATACAAAACTCACAGATGTGGGCAGAATTATATTTGGAGTGTCTTCTTGTCACATAAAAAAGAAGAACCATTATAACAGTGAAAATACCAAGTTTGCTAAAATAAAATAGTCATAGACTCATAGAATCATTTAGGTTGGAGAAGACCCTTAAGATCATCAAGTGCAAGTGTTAACCCAGCATTAAACCATGTCCCCAAGTGCCACATCTACACCGCTTTTAAATACCTCCAGGGATGGTGACTCTACCACTTCCCTGGGCAGCCTGTTCCAGCACCTGACAATTCTTTGGGTGACAACCCCAGTTGTCACAGAATGTATCATTAGGCTAACACAATTTCATGTTGTGGAGGTCAACAGCTTTGACGTGAAGAAAAATCTAGAGATTTGTATCGGTAAAAATACAGATTTATAATCCTGAGGGAATGTATGGAAAGGGATCTAAGATTTCAGTCCTGAGTTTAGCCTCAGTTTTAATTTTTAAAATGCAGATTCAGATTTTAATTTTTTTTTTCTTTTATCCTGTATCTGCCTTCTGCAGGCTGTATTGTACTTTTCTGCAAAGCATCCAGGGCTAACCACTTGAGGAAGGAGGAGCTGGGCCTAGCTGGGCTCTGCTCTCAGTTGTTGGCTGTCACCACAGCTCTCACTGCTCTCCAAGGACTATATGAAAGTGTCCCCAGTCCTTAGATTGGAGAGCTGGTTGCTTTAGGTGCACAGCAAAGCACAGAATGTAGTGTGGGCTAATTTACTTTATCTTTTGACAGAACAAATTAGCCCACAACAGACTCTCCTGTGTAATGCCACAGCTGTCCCACCTCTGGTCACCTGTATGCCCTGCTGAAGGTTATTCAACTCTGCATTTTGCATTGGTGTTTAGTGTTGTTTCACTTTTTCATTCCTTGTTCTCCAGATTGGGGTGTAATAGCATTTGACACTTTTTATTCCTTTCCTTTCCCCCAAAGATCTTCAGCCTTGATCTCGGGGGTATATCTGCTGTTGTGCTGAATGGCTATGACGCAGTCAAGGAGTGCCTTGTCCATCAAAGTGAAATTTTTGCAGACAGGCCCTCTCTTCCCTTGTTCAAGAAGCTGACAAACATGGGAGGTGAGTGCTAGTGTCTTTCGTATGAAAATGTAATTTTTGTCCCATAGATGAACAAATCACATGAAATATCTGCTTTAGCCGTTTTCGCTACTTGATGTCCTTTCATAAAATACTTGATGCTTCTTTAAAGATATTATTTGGAAAGGATTGTCACTTGTGGACTGTGTTCCATAGCAAGATGTCTGAAATATTTTATCCCATTTTTTATCTTGTTAAATGATTTTATTGTCTTACGGGGGAAGGAAAACAAAGCATTGCATAAAATACCATGTCAAAATATTTTTTCAGGCTTACTGAACAGTAAATATGGCAGAGGATGGACAGAACACCGCAAATTAGCTGTAAATACCTTTCGAATTTTTGGATATGGTCAAAGGTCCTTTGAACACAAAATTTCAGAAGAATCTCTCTTTTTTCTTGATGCCATTGATACATACAAAGGCAGACCATTTGATCTTAAGCACTTGATAACAAATGCTGTTTCAAACATTACTAATTTGATTATTTTTGGAGAACGTTTCACATACGAAGATACTGAATTTCAACACATGATTGAGATTTTTAGTGAAAACATTGAATTAGCTGCTAGTGCTTCTGTATTTTTATATAATGCTTTTCCTTGGATTGGTATCTTGCCATTTGGGAAACACCGGCAGCTGTTTAAAAATGCAGCTGAAGTCTATGAGTTTCTTCATGAGCTTATTGAACGTGTCTCTGAAAATAGGAAGCCTCAGTCACCTCGACATTTCGTAGATGCATATTTAGATGAGATGGATTGCAATGGAAGTGACCCAGAATCTACGTATTCAAGAGAAAATTTAATTTTCTCTGTTGGAGAACTCATCATAGCTGGGACAGAAACCACAACAAACGTTTTAAGATGGGCAGTGTTATTTATGGCTCTTTATCCAAACATTCAAGGTAAGAAATTTGACATTTTGAGGAACTGATACACTTTCCTATTGCAAATTTAAAATGGTGCATTGACCCATAGTCATCACCAAAAAAAAGTTTCTATATATTATTCTATTGTATCATTTATCAAATATACTATGGACAGAGGTGGAAAGCTTGTTTTAAATGCAGACAAAGAGGATATCAAAAATCAAGTGTCATGAGAAAATGTTAACATACTATTTTCTGAATACATTTTTATAAAGTTTTAATATTTTTAAGTATTTCTAATATATTTAAGTTTAGCATTGTGATGCATGATCTGTTGTTGGCAGATATACTAATCTATGTAGTTAATAAATAATAAGAAAATGTAATTAAATATGAAAGTAATAAACTAAATTAAAAACGTACAAGTGTCAGCAAAAATGTAAATCAGGTTGTGGTTAACAATTTAAGTACAATTTCTTTTTATCTTAAGTGCCCCAGTTCACAACAGATTTACATATTATAGGCAGGAATACTTACACTTTTGGAAGAGCATTAATGGCATTTAAAAATAAAAGGATGTGTTACAGTCATTCTGAAGTAAGACAGCAATAGATGTCTGAGTGTCAGCCCAGACATTTTGTGTAGAAGTTTGGATTGTAGAAGTGATTCTAGTCATGTTTCTGCTTTCACTGCCTCCACTTCACTTTTCCTGCCAAAACCTTAGCAGTGCTTGGTTCAGTTGAGACTTCCAGGATTTGGAGGAAGAGCAGCCCAGATAACTTGGAAAGTTACTACTGGTGCTTTGACCCGAAAAATATTGCTCTAATATCAATTTCACCATTGTTTCAGAATGGGGATAATAACACTACCTGTGGCTAGAAATAAAGAGTCTAAATTTAAAAGCTTGTGGGCTGCTGGTTTTCATATAAGGTATTTCATGTTTCAGTATTCTATTAAAAGTATGTATACACGAATTCTTTAGCTTAAATTGAGATGTAAAGGCTATTACAAAATAAACCTCAGCTTTTTTTCCTTTTTTTCCTTTTATTCCTAACAGGGCAAGTCCAAAAAGAAATCGATCTTGTCGTTGGCCCAAACAAAATGCCCACCTTAGAAGAGAAGTGCAAGATGCCCTACACTGAGGCTGTTCTACACGAGGTTCTGAGGTTCTGTAACATAGTCCCCCTAGGGATTTTCCATGCAACTTCCAAAGACACTGTTGTGCGTGGTTACACGATTCCTGAAGGCACCACAGTCATTACAAACCTCTACTCTGTTCACTTTGATGAAAAATACTGGAACAATCCAGAAGTGTTTTCTCCTGAGAGATTTTTGGACAGTAATGGGCAGTTTGTCAAGAAAGATGCATTTATTCCATTTTCCCTCGGTAAGAGCAATTCCTTCCACTGTTGCTTTTCACAAATCCAGAGATGTGTAACGTGTAAAGGATGGCAATAAATGGACAGAATGATGTCCTCATTCTGATTTAAAGATATTCAATATAATTCAATTTAAAGATATTCAATATCATGCGCTCCAGAGAAAACAAATTTTAGCATGACATCTTTTATATAGATGAGCTCAGTATTCTATATAAACTAGTAAAAATCCACCTTATAGAGTTGTTATAATTGCCAGTTTATAATGACTGGCAGTAGATGTAATTAAGAATATAGTAGGGAAAAAGGCTGAAATTCACAGCATCATTTTTTAAAGCATTTTCTGTCTAGATTGGCACTTCAAGACAAGTTACAGTAGGTAACAAGTGTATCTAAATCAATTTGACAGAATAAGTTCCAGTGGCATTTGTGAGCAACAAATTCTCTAAAATCAGTTTCTTACTGTAAGTTATCACCTATCCTTCTTACAAAATACTACGACCAGGTTCACACAGCACTCTTAGAACACAGAAATGACCATTCCTATTCATCATAAGAGCAAAAATGCAACTGAAGATACCTTAAATCTTTTTAAAACCCTTTTTTTCAATCCAGGAAGAAGACATTGTCTTGGAGAACAGCTGGCTCGAATGGAAATGTTTCTGTTTTTCACCTCGTTGCTACAACGATTTCACCTGCATTTTCCTCATGGAGTGATCCCAGAGCTCAAGCCAAGATTAGGGATGACCTTACAACCACAGCCGTACCTCATCTGCGCCGAAAGGCGATGAAGGGAAGGGTTGAGATGGGCAGGTAGAGCACAGTGCTCCAAGCTACAGCTCAGGATCCACTTTGCCTTCCTTCTATTCAAGTCAGAATAACAAAAATTTAAAGGACTAATAGTTTCTTTTTACGTGGTTTTCACACTAAGAAACCAAACCTGAACCAAAGTTGTGGAACACATCCTGTGTGAAACTGATGTTTTCACTCCAGAAGACTATTTTGAATCTACCTTCTGATACAGTTTCTAAATATTTAATTACTTAGCAAGCCATTTTACTTTGAAAGGATATTTTCATAAGCATGGAGAATATGGTTTAAAATGTTTATGCTTGAATTCATCCGTGGAAATACCATTTACATTATTCCAGCTAAGCCATTCTTTGTAATTCTCCATTAAATTTTCATAGCTAACAGGGGTTTAAAAGGTATCTATTTAAATATCTGTAACCGAGAATAAACTGTATTTTCCAGCCTTGAAAAACAGTTTGTCTATTAAAGCATTTTAATCCTTCTTTCTCCTTGCCCTATCTTCCCAGCTGGTCATAATTTTCTAGTGAACCAGATAACTGTGAATTCACTTTTAAGATCTTTTATGGCTTGCTTCTCACTTAGCACCATACATAAAGTGTTCAAGTATTGCCATACTCCTGACAATCACTGGGCTTTTTTTCTCCAGTATATTGCATTTCCAAACACCTGTGCTCTGCTGGCTCCCAATACAAAGTACTATGTAATGATTAATCTCTGCTTAAATAGTCTGAAAAATCCAGTATTTGTGTTACCAGAGTCACATGCAACTATACTATGGGTAAAGAAAATAATCTGCCCGCCCTTCTGGCCAGAGGAGAGATTTCTGGGCAGGACAAGCTCAATAGGATGGGGAGAAACATTTTAAATTAATTTTAAGCACAAATTTTAGGTGTAAGGTCTACACTTGACTTCTGGCAGCTTCATTTATTATTCTTGCCAGCTCCTGCTTTGTGGTTATTGGTAGATAAAGACTTGTGTCTGCAGACCCTGCAGGAGAAGCTGGAACTTCGAACACAGTATGTTTAGTGCCCACTGTGTGAGGAGAGAGGGCCTCAGGACAGGGTTCAGAACAAAGCATGCACTGAGCAAGCAGCTATTTAAGGACAGGGCTGAGTGTTTGCCCTGGATTTTTGGACAGATAGTGCTGCAAAACTTGGAGCTGCAGGAAAGTTGAAAGGCAGGAATTGGTGTTTCTCTGCTGACCTGATGTTTTCAGCCTATACTGAGGAGAAATACTTCCTTTCTTTTGAAACAGCAAAAGAGAAAAAGCAAAGAGAGCTAATACCAGTCCACTCACTAACAGCCTGTTAGATGCAGCAGGTCCAGGTTAATTTACCCGTGTCTCAGAGAGAGCAGCTCTAACACATGTCCATGTTGCTCTGAAGGGGCTGGGCAGGCTACTCCACCTCCTGAACGACTAAGTGCCTTTTGCAGAGAAGATTTTAAGACTCAGAAAAGAGAGGAAGGAGGCAAACCTCATTGCTGTGCATTGGGTACACCATGAAAGCTGTGAATAAGCCACTCCTAAGATGTTGGCAGACAGTGGGATTAGGAGTCGTGGTCACGGTTTTTCTGGATACCAAGTAGGTGTTGTGTGCTTGTGAAATGTGCACAAGGAAAAATTGTGGAATCTACTGAACTTGGGTGCCTTCAGTATGAAGCAGCCCTGAAGAGTTCAGTGCTGCAGTTTTGGACTCATGGCAATTCTGTTCCCAACCCTGTGCTCTTAGATCAGACAGCCAGAGTTATGTTAATACCCAGTCTTGCTTTCTGGGTTGCAAGAACTCTAGGCCATCCTTTGGTTAAAATGTGATTCTAACAGTGCCAATTGAAGTGGGGGGGAGATTAACAAACATCAAGAAGCAGTTCTTGCAGGCACCCATGCTCAAAATGCAGCTGACCAGCTATAATTCCCTTTTGCTGAGGTATTTTGAGATCTAACTCCTGGCTAGTCTTTAATCCATTTAATGAGAACCATATTGATTATATGTCGTTCTGGTTTCTAAATCAAAATGCCTTATAAAAGCCTCAGAATATCAATCCAAACTTTTACCATTATCTGCCAACTTATGGTCTCGTTTAAGCAATCAAATACATTTGACAAACTGTCTTTTCTATAAATCTGTATCAGTATTAGTCATATTTACATGTTTCATTCTCCATCAACTTTTTCATTTTTTTCCCTCTGACTTAGAATTATCCTAATGATCCAATTTAATAATTTGAAATATTGACATAATAGTAGTTTTTTCTAGTCCTCTGGAATTTCTCCACTGTATCAACATTGATCAGTAACGAACATCAGTAGCCAGCCAGATGTTCAGAATTTCCTGGTGGGATGTTCAGATATTTCCAGCTGAAATATCTAGGATAGATAGCAGCTGGCTGCTATTTAACGTTGTTTGGGGATTAAAGGCTGATATATTAACCAGTGTATCTTCTTAACACTGCTGCAGGAGCTGCAATAGTACCACCAGAGTGTCTTAAATCCTCCTTTCCAAATCTCTATCCTTACCTTTAAGTTTTTGGGTTGTTTTTAGCCATGTCAGCGTCCCCAAAGACTGAAAAGGGAGCACTATAAGCATGTCATATATGACACCGAATAAATGCTGAAGAAAAAGCTCACTCCTTACCACTTAATTTCCTGAGCTCCCAGCAGTTCCAGTGATACTGGTGAACACATCCTAAGTGTGAACCTAATGAGTGCAGGAACGTTCATTAATTAATGAATTCAGAAATTAACTATACAAAGGGAGATTTCATAAAACTTCAAGAAACATTACTGCTTCTCTGAAAGCAAATGGTTTAGTCTTACTGTGATATACTTTTATGTGTATCCAGAATGTGTTGTGAGAGAATAACCTAGAGAATTTTACTAATGCTTTGTTTTTTTAGTTTGTCAGTGCTTACTTGAAGTAATTCACCTAACTCAGACTATATAAAAGGATGTAGCTACATTTTTTTCCTTGAAAAATCTCTCATGTGCCAGATCTCAATTTCTCTTCAGAAAGGGATGATGACACAGAAAGAAGTGAAAAGGAGAACATTATAGCCAGTGATTATAATATAACATGTTTGATGTTATGTACACAGAAAAGTGTTTTAACTGGGAGCTAGTAACTATTTAGAGAACTTCTGTTAACTGTTCCAGTGCTAAAGCAGCCTGAGCTCACATAGCAAACAGGTCTTTTCTTGATTTAATGTGTTGTTCTGCTACACAGATTATTAATCTAATTAAAAGTCAGGCTGTCTGATTAGTGAAAATAATGACTAATCTGCACTTTTTTAGCCTGAATTGAGCTTAAGGGTTTGTGCAAGCACTAGAGAGTAGATGAGGCAGATTATGTTGTCATGAAGATAGTGAGTTCATGAGAAAAGTAGCAAGCTCAGAGAAAAATACAGTAAAAAATAGCGAAATCCCTTTGAAAAATGAGTGAAAATTAGATTGTGTAAATTTTGTAGCAATGCATTGGATTGAAAACAAGGATTTGGGATAAACAAGGGGGGAAAAAATCATAATGGTGAAGATACCAGATCAAAATTTGTCTTTGGTTGAGAGAGATAGACTGATGAAAAAAGGTAACATGGCCAAGTTCAGAGGACTATTCAGTAGGAGGTTGAAAGAGGAACTCTCTGTACAAATTGCTCTGTGGAGGTGCAGACATGAGTTTCCAAACCAGCAAGTTTTCCCAGGTGTTTTTTGGCACAGGGCCTGATAATTCAAACCCTCTGTCTAATCAAGATCAAATTAAACTATGGCTCTGGAAATCTCCTGCCTTATTCTGTCCTTTCATAACAATATAAATTGAGCATCAGCAGATTCTCCCAGTTCTAGATTATCCCTTCAGGCATTTTTGAAGGCTGTCAACTCTCTCCATGTCATTAGAATTAAGCAGAACCCACACTCGAGTGGTCATTCCTTCGGAAGGCTGCCAGGCTTCAGGAGACATTACATTTGTTACATTCTTCCGAATAAGTAACATTCCAAATAGATTAAACCCATTAAAATAATGGGAGCATATCAGGAATGTGCAATCTAATCCAATATCTTGCTATTACTGCAGCGGATGGCTGCTTGCCCAAAATTTTACATGTGATGTAGACCAGCCTATAGCAATATTCCAAAAAATAGAATAAACTTACTATTTATTCTGCTGCTGTTTTCAAGTCCTGACTTCCTTTTCTACACTCATGCCAAAAAAACTTAAAGGAAATATTTTTAATTTGTGTAAACTATGATTTATCAGAAGCATGAAGAAATTATTATGTATCAAAAAGCTTTTTACAGTACAGTTAATTTGCTTGGATGCTCATCCACATTAGGCCCATCAGCATCTAGACAACAGGATCCACCCATCCATGTCTCCTGGACACACATACCCACACCAAAACAAGGGGGTAATGGATGCCTCATTGTTCAGGTCCCTCACTAATATAGGTAATACAGGTACAGTTTCATACCATTAAGGAATGAAAGTTAGGGAATAGAATCACTATGGATAAAACATCTGAAAGAATTCCGGCTTTTCTCAGGTAATTAAGTTTCCTTTCTCCACAGGCGTCCCCGTTTAAGGGGTCAAAATGCCCTTTTGGTTCTCTTCAATTCCCACAATAAGCTCAATTTAAAATAATAATAATAATGCTGAACATGCACCACAGTGGAATTTTATAAGCCTAATTCTTCCAGGAAAAACATTGGTACTCACAGCCCCTCTTTAGCTGATATAGCTTAGGAAGTTAATTTAATTGCCTTTTTTTGGAAGCATAAAAATTGCTTTATAAAGCTACTTCAGGACATTTTCAGATCTTGTTCCATTTTATTTTACATTCTGTAAAGACACACCATTTCTCTCTCAAAGAATGTACAGCCTAAACTATACACACTATAGAGAGAAGTGCAACATACCTTAAATATTGCATTTACTTCACCACAAATCGTAGGTATAATCTATAAAATATTCAAGCTCTTTGTGCCATAATGAATGTCATTATTATATAGAGACTGTAAGAATAATTCATTGTTGATTGGAATAAAATTTAGTGCTAAGAGCTAAAATTTGTCTAAAAAATCCAACTCACTTAAACTAATTCTTTTGCTAAGTATATGAATTACATCATCTAAAGCATCCAGCACCTCCCAATGTCTTAAGTATGCACTTTCTTAACATCTAGAAAGGCCCACATAGCTTGACAAATATTTAAAATCTAATTAGCTTTAGCAAACTAACGTTAGATAATCATATTTTAAAAAAATATTTGGCTTCTGATCTCCATTTATTCACAATCTGACAAGTAGACAGATTCTTATCTCTGCCTGAGCTGCAAATCTCATCTATTCTTTCAATAGGATTCTAGCTCTAGATAAAAAGACTCTCTCTGGTGGGAGAGGCCTTGTGGGTTAAACACATTTAAAATAAAAAGGTTTCAATATTTACTGAAATAAAGAAGTTGACACCTCCAGTTCCTGTTGTTTGAATTTTATTATTTCTATAATTGCGCACATTTTCTTCTTGGTATTAAGGCTTCCATATCAGACCTCTAATTCTAGTGTTTAAAAAAATAGGTTCATAGAGGATCTCAGTAAGTTATGCAGTTCACTCATCAGGTCCCCCAACAATTTTACTAAAAGCTGGTTTTCAGACTTCTTTTTTATTGTCAGAGACTTTCTTAATAGCCCAAGACAATCTATTTCAGTGACTCACAGCCCTCTCAATCCTTAGACAATCAGTCATGTTGAGCCTTGCAACCTAAAGGTGTTACTTCTTGTCCTAAACACTACAAACACTGAAGGCATTACTCTGATTACTCTTTGAAACAGGCTTGTAAGGTAACCTTAGAATGTCTCACTTGAGTCCCATTTTCTCCAGACTAGGAAAAAATCTCTTTAATTAATTTTATCTTTCTCCTTCTCTTCAGGCCACGTCATCAGTCTCCACTGGTCTGTACTGGAACTCTGCAATCTGTCTAATGGACAGGTGTTTTTCCTGGGGTGTGGCATCTGAAATTAGAAACGGTATTTTGGTAATGACTTAGCTATGATGAATAGAAAAAAATTATTACAAACCCATTCTCAAAGACAAATAGAGGAGCTTACTTATTCACTTCTTTGACTGAAAGAAAGCTTAGTTAATATGAGTCAGATAAACTGGCAATACTGCAGATTAATAAACTCTACTGGGATGAATGTCATGATAAAGAAAGGGGCATGCTAAACCCATTTGAATGACTATATATAGGAGCAAGTCTTCACATCTGACAGGCACAGGGGACAAAATCTGCACTCTGCTCCTCATGTGCAATAATTAATGTCAACCCTATCCTCTGGATTTTTGGTATGGTACCTGCATTTTAACCTAAGCATTACCTCTTGTTTTATATGCAATTAAAATGAAGATATTTTGATCTCATTCAAGGTGCAAAGGGCTCTGCTGACCTAGAGAGATGAGTCAGAAGTGACTCATCACCTGTTTTTTGGCAGGATGTTTAGAACATGGACAAATCACAAGGTGAATGGTAGGGATCATTTGAAACACCGTGGTCTCTCATCATTATTTAAAGGCTGGGTTTGTTTAAGATTACTTTTTTTTTCTTCTGAAACCTCACAGATAAACCAGCATACAGAAGATTTCACCTCACTAGAAGATTTTTACTCTATGAGGTTCCACGGATGGCAACATTCTGACAGGTGGCACAGCCACAACCTACCACAGACACCAGTTGCTACCACCTGTGATCTCTTGAAGTCCAGAAATAAAAAAATGACTTGGGGTGTGCAGATTTGAAAAGAAACCCTCCTGTCAAACATTTCTGGTTGTGTTGTGCCCTTTTAAAGGGTGTCTGTAGTGTCACATAGAACCAAGTGTCAATCACTTACATACCTCAAGCATTCATTATTCGGTATTCTGATGGTATCCTTAGATTTCATTTAAAGTCAGACCATTTCTGGACAGATGTTTCACCCTCAGAACCAAAGGAAAACAGTTTCTTCTTTACTGGAACCACTCTCTAGCTTAATGCTGTTATTAACAAAACAAGCAATTGGTAGTTACTCTACCTCTTTTTGGAGGATTTTACAGTATTGCAGATACCAGGAACGAGACTAATCAGAAGTACTATTTCAAGCTTAAGCCAGAAATGTCTTAGAGAAATAAGAGTAACAAATGGACAACAAAATCATTGAGGGAGGTTCATGTATCTATTAGCTGGATTCATAAAGTTGTGGGGGCTGTACACTATGCCAGAAGGGCCTCTGCCAACTAGAAAGCCAAGTGCCATGCAATGTTTATCCTGTAGCAGCTTAGTCCATTAGCTTTCTTTCCTCTAAAAATGTGTTGCTCCTTCTCTCATTAAGCAGAGGACAAATACATGGACTGCTTACATCCCTATTAAACTAAGATCAGGTAGAGAGCAGTTAAAAATTGTGTTCTTTTGTCAGCTTCATCTCTGAGAATCCACAGTGTAATTTTTACAGCAAGTTTAAGTCTTACTTCAGAAGATATCAAAAGGAAAATTCCTCATTGGAAAAGTGAAAGCAATTCATTACCTCATTTGCCTTAACAGAGACATGAATGAAGCAGCACATTGTCCAGAGACACAATTCTGAAGAGAGCTGGAGGAAAAAAAGCAAAATAAATACTGTGTTGATCATACTTTTTGTACCTCATTTAATCAACTTTGTATATTTATTTTCTCTCATCTAATCTTTATTGGCCACAGAAGGATCAATTTCCTAAAACTTGTATGACAGCTTAAGTTGTCATAATTGCATCATTATTTCCATTACCATTTTCATTTCATTTCTAAAAATCCAGGTATTCTGACTTGATAAAGACATACTGTTTCCATATTATTTCGAATACAAACTCTCCTGAGACAATCAACAGTGTCTCTCTTCTGAATATCTGTAGTATATTCGTGTCATCCTTACCTCTTCTTTCTGGTTCTCATCATCCAAGCTAATTCCATCCTTTCAGTCCAAAACATGTCTCTCAGGCTGGGATTCCTGCTCTCGCACTCACCAGAGTATGAGACACTTCCAGTTCTGCACATCTCAAGTTTTTTCGGACAAAAGAGGAAGTGCTGCCGTGTGAATGTTGGTGCCACAGAAAATCACAGGATGGGTCAGGCTGGGAGGGACCACAGTGGTCATCTGGTCCAACCTCCTTGCTCCAGCAGGGTCATCCCAGTGCTCATGGCACAGGATTGTGTCCAGACTGTCCTGGAATATCTGCAGCGAGGGAGAGCCCACACCCTCTATGGGCAATAGCACACTCTGGATTACCTCAAATTCTGTCTATGCTTTCAGAGGATCCAGAAGCCCAGATTCAACTAAGTCTGCCCAGGAGCAGGCACCAAAGCTAAAACTTTGAGCTCTTGAACTCTGCTAACTCCTTTTGCTGATTCACCTGCCATAGGTTGTGGTCAAAGCTGGATGCAAATACAAAGAAATGGTTCTATGCACAGAGCAAATCAGGTCTTACAGAAACTTTGTTAGTCTGGACTTACCTGAAGCAATGCTATACCATTCCTTTCATTTTAAACCTTACACTCACCATTTTACTTTGTCATAGAGGAAGAACTCACAGGAAGAGGTTCCAAGCAATTCATTTTGACTGGTTTAGCAGCTCCTTCACATCCAGAGGACTCCAGAAGCACGGAGAGAATTTTGTCCTTACAGAAAGTTTGGTAGGTCTAATTCTGTAAGTATGGGTGCAAGTAATCCAACATACATTGTAAAAGAAGGCAATGAGAAGATGGGAGACTCAAACCTGACAATATTATACATAAAAGTTGTATTCCTGCATGGCATAAACATCAGTGTAGGCTAATTTGGTCCACTTGTGGAAAAGAAAATTTAAAAAGAGGTAGCTTTGCATTAGAAAGTATTTTAAGTGTGCTCCTTTGTGTGGTTTCCAGCACTCCTCAGCATCCCCTGGTAGCTGTGAATTACTGAAGTGTGATCACAGGTTTAAGAGTGATATGCCTTGTACGGGGATATGTTATTTTGGACAACAGCCCGACCAACATTCAGAGGACCCTCCACTACCATTTTTGAAAGATTTAAGACACGTTTGGTTACAGCCACATCCACTTCTGCAAACGTGCCCTGAACCAACCTTTGTTAACTTTTTTCTATTCTTTTCCCTTTGCTCTTAGAGTAACAATTAGTCCCATACTGTGCACACATAAATAACAGACACTTTAAAGTGGATTTTGAATACATTCATAATTAAATATCTTTGAAGCAAGCTGTTGTAACTTGGAAATATCTAATTGGAAATACATATTAGCATTATAGTTTATGAAACACTGAGGTTTGCTGCTTGTTACTGGATTTTAAAATTGCTTCAGTATTCCTAAAGAGTTTAAGGGAAACCTGAGATAAGAAAGTTGCTGGCAAAGATGTCACCACATATAAGTCCTGCCAATGCCCTAGTAAAAGACAAAATCTTAATTTTTACCTTGTTATACTTCTGCTATTTTTAAAATAATTTCAAAGGGAAACTAAAAATGGAAACCTGGCATGTAAAATAATAGAGCAGTAACTTTAGATAAACTAATTAGTATCATTTTTCTCCAACAAAGCAAAATGATATTAAACAATATTAAAATGATATTTTATGTACACAAACACTGTCTAAATACAAAATGCTGAGAACACAGCATACTGAAAGAAGCAGATTTTTTGTAGTCTTCATATTAACTGTTAGAAGAATATATGACTGAGGAAATGTAAAATACAGGTGTATGATCAGTAAGTGCCAGCTTCAATAGTGCAACATTTTATTAATGACAGAAATATCTGGTTTTAACACTGCTCATGTTATGTAAAAACTTCAGTGGTAGTAATAATGGCAGCAAAGGGGGATTTGGCACTGAAGATTTAGCAAAAGCACACTTCAGTGGTCTTTTAAGTGCATCAACAAAAAGCTTATTAGTGAAAAATGCAAAAAAACCCCAAAACTTTCAGTTATTTAAACTGGCCAATGAAATAGCAGAATGAAAATCTGTGTAAAATAGTGTAATACAATTTACACAAAGTTATCTTTTTCTCCAAGTCAATTGATGTAAACACAAATATGCTGAGATACATTTAGAAATAGCACACGTGCATTTGGGTTTTATTAAGTTCAACTACACAGCATATAAAGGTTTAGTAATAAAAGGAACACTTTTAAAACTAGGCTTATTTGTGGCTTGCTTGTTTACTTGTAGCCTAATTTATGAATTTTTTGTTTGTTTGTTTACAAATTAGACCTTCAATGGTAGTGTTCCTAAAAATACATTGGTGTGGAATGTCTAAGTTTGTTATTTTAAAACTCAGCAATCGAAAATGTAGTACAGTGCAGTGATTTCCATCACCTTACACGAAGTTTCCATGTTCTGGTTTCCATGTGTGTATTTTGGTATGCACATCAAACGTGAAGGCAATAAAAGCTGTGTCTGTGATGAAAGAAAAAGCGTGGGGCAAATTAAAATAGCCATTTTGAAACAGTAGTTTATGTCTTTAAAAAAAAAAACTTTAATTCTCCTACAGCTTTACATACAAAGAATAAATGAGATACGATCTTATTTCCTTAAAATTTAATATGGGAAATGGGTGCAAGATAAAAATCTATGATGTGGCTGACTTGTTTTAAATGTGAACCTGAGTAAGGGCAGGAAATAAACATGACTTATGACTAAAAGAATAAAATTCCTTCATAATTTAAGTAGCTGAACAAGTTTTTAATGTTCTACCACAAAACAGCAAGGCAACAGATGCTAATGGCCTTGTATTCAATGAATTATCATGAACATCCACTGCAAACCTGAATATTTTCTGCAAAAATAAAACATCAGATTATGCACAATAATAAAAAGCATCAGAAATAGATGCACCTGGATTTTCTTCCTTTTTTTTTTTTTAAACCACAAATATCAGAATTCAGCATTTATGTCACAGTCCTTGAACAGTTGCTCTGAGATGACTACATTAAGCACACTACTGCACTAAGTAGACACCCCACAACAGGCTTGCACTGCAGCAGTAACATAGTTTTCATGTAGGCACAGACTTTTTTCTCATTCATGTTCAAAAACAACATGAAATAAGCAACTCAAGACAATATTAGGATTCATCCCGCGGTTCCTTGTTAGCGAAAAGTTCTTGCCACTTTGGTAATCGAAGTCACTGAATGTTTTTAAAAACTGCAGGTACCTCGAGGAAGAGTTCCATATTCAGCAAGGCAGCATTATATCAGGATATTTTATACCAACTAAGGCATAAAGAACTTTGCATCAGGGTGTACAATACTCAATCTCTGAATAAAGTTTCATATTCCGTGTGGCGAAAGTGCATAGGAGTGGGATTCCACCAGAGTAGAAAGAATCCTCTCACAGTATTAAGGCCTTTCAATTTTGTGTGAGCTGTGTCAGGCTGAAGTCAGCACAGTGGAAAAAAAATAGGCTGTCATCACACTGAACACCACTGGAGCTCCCTTAGCATGTCTTGTCTTCTCCTAGTTGTCGTTCATCATCTTCATCAGCTTCCTCAATAACCTGAATGTCATCTGCTTGAGGTAAAGATGAGATTTCAGTCAGCAGTTTGGCTCCTTCTGTTTTATTTTTTTCTTCCTCTTCGATCACTTTCTTCCATATTTTGTGATTTTCACTGAGGTGGTGTATTAGCTGGCAAAATATTCGTCTACCTTTTTTTCTTTGAGCTTCTGTAAAATCATAAGCATATTGGATTGTTTGACATTCCAAGTAATTGTATTTCGCACATACAAAACTAATGACAGATTGCAAGACAGACATAAATTTGAGCAAGGCATATGGATGATTATTCTGAATATTTAAACAGTGGCATGGCAAAGGATATCACCAAGTTTCTGTTTCAAACTGCAAGTCTCCTGGTAGCACCAAAATTCTTATTGAAAGAGGAAAATTTATGAAGCAGCATAACAGCAAAATCTACAAGATTTGTACAGCACAATTTTAACTGTCATCTCTATGTCTGAAGCTACTGAATGAGAACTACACACCAACTGAAATGCAGAAACTTACTTAAAATAAGATCATCTTCCATTTCTTCATCATCACTCTCTAACTGTGCACCATCGTCATCCTCAGTGCTTTCTGCATCCTCCTCCTCTTCATCAACCCACTGCCCTGGAAGCAATCCAGCTGCATTGTAGGAATTACAAAGGGGGCCAACTATGTGAGTGATGAAAGATTCCTGCAGTTTCGCCAGCTGGGGAGAAGAACGATCCATGAAGGGGCTTATTGGTAATCCAAGACTTGCTTCTTCATCACCCTGAAAGAGAAATGAAAAAGCTTATCGGAATTTCTCACAAAATTAACTTTAAATTTTTATTTTAAAAATTGCTATTAATGAACCAAGTAACCTACAACTTCCTCACGAGGGGAAGCGTAGAGTCAGGCACTGATCTCTTCTCTCCAATGAGAAGTGACAGGACACAAGGGAACAGCCTGAAGTTGGGTTAGGAGAAGTTTAGATTGGATATTAGGAAAAGGTTCTTCACCCAGAGGGTGGCTGGGCACTGAACAGGCTCCCCAGGGCACCGGCCACCGCACCAGCCTGACAGAGCTCAAGAAGCATTTGGACAGTGCTCTCAGGCTCATGGTGTGATTTTTGGGGTGTCCTGGGCAGGGCCAGGAGTTAGACATTGATGATTCTTTTGGTCCCTCTGTGATTCCACGAACCATCACAAGGATTGTATCTTTTTACTGGCGACAATAATATGGACTAAGTGAATGTAAATGTAATTAGGCCAGTTTAAAATAAAGACACATTATGGCTCGGACTTGCACAGTCCACAATCCTCCCTTCAGCTTATGCCTGGATGGAGAACTAGCTCTACTGGAGCTGCTATTCCTCTGCCTTCACAGGATGGCTTCAGAGGAGGCAGAGACTCCACTTCAATTGCTGAGCTGGTGGACAGAGAAAATGGCAGAGTGATCAGCCACAGCAAGGCACTCTGGTAATGGCATCCCCTGCAAGGCCACAGACGAATGACATGAACTATAACATCCAGAGTAAAGTGGCTTGGTTTGGGTTTTTTTCCCATTTTATAAACTGGACAAGAAAAACACTGAACAGTTGCTCACAGAAAAATCTGATCTCTAATTACTTATCTCAGCATTTCCATGGACTTGATAGTTTTACAGCTGAACATACATTTCCAGCTTGGGGATTTTGCACATATTCTTTGACCTGGAAACATATCTGTGAACTTACCTTCCGAAAGTAAAAGAAGTTATTTTGGTTTATCAGCATCATCCTAAGGAAAGAAGCCCTCCCCCTCAAAAATCCCCTAATATCTGAAAAATGGAAAATATTGGCTAGGAGCTTGTTTTCTGGACACAATTAGTACAAACTAAAAGATCATGCTAGTAAGCTATCAATGAAAATATATTTCAGTATTCAGAATGAGAAGATGGAAATATCTTACCTGAAGATTTAAAACAAGGAATAAAGCTTAATTTAGTTAAACCACTGTTAAAACAAAGAATCAATCATCTGCCCATCATTAAAACAGAAGAGAAAATTGCTCTCTCCATACCCACCTGTTCATAAAATTCATTGACAATGCCTTCAGTCCATTTCAGATGTAGCTCTCTGACTTTGGCAGGGCCATTAATATCAGCCAGTTTGATGCATATTTGACAGGCCAGCAGGCGATCGTTTTCATTGCTCCATTCTATGCCATTACTGTTCATGTCATTCACCTGGCATAGGCACAAACATCAAGTTAAAACTGTTCATCGTGGGTTTATTAGGCAATCTACAAACCATCTACAGCTGGTTTGTACAAAGAAAATACTTTATTTGCGTTTTTAATAACTTAAATTTAAATAATATAAAACTTTAAATGCAAGTAAATATAACTAACAACTACTGAGAAGCAGTGATAACATCGGTATATCAAGACCAGAGCAGTGCAGACACTAAAGTGGAACAAACCTTGGCATTAAATTCTGCAAGGAAATCAAAATGCTTCTTGAGGTCTGTGGCAAGGATTGCTTCAATCACTAAGAAACGAAAACGCTTGAATTCCACGTGATCGAGGTTCGATAAAAAGTTGTATTCTGGTTGTGATAAGAAAAGATTCCAGGCAGATGCAGCATGGTGATTTTCTAAGACTGATCTGTCATTGTAGAGAACAGCCTACAGATAAAAAAACCCAGAATATCGTAAATTACACAGGAAAATTTTAAAGTTATAATTAAATATTCTGAAGTTTCAGGGCTAGTCAGGAACTACATTAGGCAAAAAAAAAAAATAGAAATTATATTTTGCCTTCTAGTTTTTGGGTTAAAGCGACACGAAAATGACAGATGAGGGGGAAAAAAAACCCCCAAACTTAACAAAGTTCTTTGATTCTTTAAAAGTCCTTAACAATGTCCTAGTGACATCTACATTCAGACTGTAGGCACACATACACAAACCACTTAAGACTTTGCACAGTGTATGTGTGGAGCAGTGTGTGTTTTATGTCAAATAGTGATGAAAAAAAAACCAAGAAAAAGAAATCTAAGTATATGCTTTTAATTCCTCTTAATTGTGTTGGAAAAACAAAAGCAAACAAACAAAAAAAACCCCACAAACCAAACCATTTAAAAACAAACAGAAAATCCCCCATCTAACAAAAACAAAGAAACAAATAAAAACATAACAAACAAAAAAACCCACCACAAAAAGAACTCCAAAACATACAAAACATATAAGAGCTGTCATTACTGGGAAATGGTGCAAAGTATCACTAGTTTTCAAAGTGCTATGTTTAATGCTGATGCATAAAGCTAACTAAAATATAAAAGCAGCAGCGGATTTTACTCACAGCTTCCATGTTTATATAAAACACTCTATAAATAATTAATCCTGTATAGATGAAACAGAACCTGAAAGAAACCTTCATTTTGTCGATGCTTTTTGCAGTTTTTCAAAGAATGCTTATATTTTTGAAACTTGGTGATGGGTGTCTGTGTTGTTTGCTTTTCTGCTTCCTTGCATGCTATTTTCAGCAGAAATACATCTCTGCCTACATCCTAAACTCTCTTTGTAAAAAGGAGTTGTTGAAAACTGATTGGAAAGTTCCCTTTCTAAGTTTTTATCTCCTAACAAGCAGTTCCAGTTTCTGATCTATTGTTGTTATTGGTGTTGTAATTATTATTTAAGTTTCCTGTCCATACCTTACTAAGAGAGATCCAAAGAGCCATCAGAGTTGCTTAGACAGACCTAGGGCCAGCTCTCTATGAAATAATCCTTTACTCTGTCCTGCACTGGTTTAGGTTGTTATTTTCATTTTTGCAAGTTGAAAGTTGTTTCTACATGCATATACAACCAATACATACAAAACACACCACAATTTAACAGGGTAGAAAAATAACAATATTACACATGTACAGTACACATTAATTTCCCCATTCCTTAAATTGGGCCTTAAACACTTAAATCCTAAATAACTTCTTTAGGGATATAGAATAGAAGAAATTTCTTTGTACTGATTTCAAACAGAAACAAATAAGTTTCTGCTTAAAGAGGTTCTTACCTGAGGTGCATTTGTGGCCACTAGAAAAGCATTTGTACGTCCAGGATGGTCATAGTCGTGCATGGCAGCTGCTACATACAAAGCCATCAATTCCAAAGCAGGAATGTTTGATGCCAGACAGCCATAACTGTCATCAACAATAGGACAGCTTTTTGAAGAAGTGTAGCTGACTTGAACAGGGGCAATACCACTGGCTTCATCTAAAAAAAAAATCAAAGTACAAAAAATAGAAGATTTTTTAGAATGGTATTTCATTCATATCTGTAATACATTATGAATGATGCAGCCAGACACTGTTGTAAACATGGTATTTTTATCCTTGCTGTCATGAAGCTGAATAATTGGCAGAGACTTATATTTTGAAAAAGAAAAAGTCAAATTTATAGATAAATTAACAAATTTGAAGAAAAGCTGAAATGCCATCGAGTTGCAAATTTGTAGCACTAACAGAACGTTCTACTGTTTGTCTCCAACCTCAATTAGTCCAAGAAAAGATCAATCAGCACCTTCCTTAGTATTTCTATAATTTTCCCATTTCTTGAACTTGCAAACCTACAGGAAAACCTTGGCGAGGGCAGTGGAAACTACCACAAAAGGAACTAACTGCATGAAGTTAGAAGTATTTGCATGATAAGATTCACAGTTTTATTCTTCTCTTTCTTTTTTCTTTTTCTAGTGACAAAGTCACTACTTAAAGAAAAATAAAAAGGAATAGCACTTATTTCATCAGTGCATAATATAAGAGGAACTCCTTTTCCCTCATAAAATAAGCAAGGATTGAAATCCTGAAACTACTTACACTGGAAGAGGTTCCAAGCAATAAGACTATAATTTCTTATTTTAATTTTGCTTTTTTTTTGTAGAAGGGAACAAAATTATTTTTATCACTTTTCTCCAGTTAAGTCTCCAGTCCCAATCCATTTAACACTTGGAGAAAGAAAAGGTGCAATCTGTAGATATGGACAAACTTGGAAAAAATGAGAAAATTCCAGCCTTTTAAAAGCCACACAACTCATGTCTTGTCTTTTTCTACTACACATATAAAGCACAGTTCTTGAAGAGAGTTTGATTTCCTCTCTTCATTTTTCCAAAATACAAACCATTTAGCATCAAAGTCTATGTTTACAATCTTCTTTTTTTTTTTTTTTTTTTTTTTTTTTTTTTAATCCTTCACTTACAGGAAAGATTTTGGTAAAAATTACAAATTCTTAATTAAAAAGTTAGTACTATGAAGTCATAGACAACACAAAAGCAAGCGTCATTGGAAGTAATGACACACAAAATTTGAATTTGGAGTCTGTATTACTCTTTCAGGGATGCTCTTACACAGTTATTGGTAGGGTGGTCACTTCCCTGCCTGAAAGTCTGCATGTGACACCTAATAGAAAATTCTGAAGTATTAATTTTTATACTAAAGCCATTAAGGAGAACTTCAATTACGTTAAATACTTTGGTATTTTTTCTTTGGTCTGTTTAACTTTCCAAAAAATTAAGAAATATTAGTCTAACGTATTTCAAATGCTAAAAATACCCCTGACTATGGCAGGAAACAGAGACTTCATTCAGCATAGAAAATTTATTAAGTGAACCAGTTTTCTTGGCTAACAAACTAACCATTACTCATCTAATAATTTTTCTAAAAGTCAATTGCATGATATTTCTGAACGGTGTGTGCTTTGTAATTTTTTTCTACTGCCTTATATTAAAGCACAAAAAAAAAAAAAAAAAAAAAAAAAAGTGAGTCACAAGAATAATTAGATCTTTTCTTCCAGAATAATTTGGTTTACCTGCTGTAGTTTCATTAAAACATTCTTCAGCAAAACAAAATTAACTGATGTGAATGCATACCTATATCAGTCTCCATTATATGCTCACTACGGATTTGCTGAAATCCAGGAATGGGCCGTGTTGTCAGATACCACACTGCATGGAGAACATCCGTGGCATGGATACGATTGTGGTCTGAAAATCAGCAAGATACAATGAAGAAATGTTATCTGAAATGTCATCAAAAAGAACAACAACAACAACAAAAGAAAACAAAACAAGTACAAAATGTATTATGTGATTAAATTGATTAAATATAAAAGGAAAAATTGTATTTAAGCTGTTAGTAGAGGATATATGTATCACTGAACACTTTTAAGAGGGAAATTAGATAGACATCAAGCATTCAAGTCTATGCACACTTCATCCTACCTGGGCCTCAGGAAGGGATTAAATGTCCTTTTAAATCAACCATGGTGAGAAGCAAGCACAGCTTGCAATCTAACACCTACGAGCACCTGGGCTGGGGAAACATCTGTGGAGTGGGGAAGTGTGTTTCTTGCTTTGTTTTCCAATAAATTTGGCTGCTCTACACAGCAAGATGAACAACTACCATCAAAATTCTCTATTTGCTTCTCATTTTATTAAGGACCTAAGCCAAATTTCTGTTAAGTCAGCAAATATTCTCCAAGTGACTTCAGTATGTTTGATTCAACCACTAATTCAAATTCTTTAAGATTATCTTCAAACTGCAAATTAACAAATTCGGTTTTAGAGTCTACCCACTTTGTCCTACAATTCATTAGAGCAGTTCCAAGTTCTGTCAAGTGTATTCATTAAAAACACACTAAGCTCAGACACTGCCTACCAATACAAATGCACACACTGGAGGAGACACACTGATATAAAATTCCACGTGCAGCCAGGGAGTACTTACAGGGAATATCCCGGTAGCCGTTTTCTAGCGCGCAGAAGTAATTCATGAACTCTTGAGTGGGGATTTTGAAAATTTCAAACAAGCCAGTGTCTCGAAACAAGCTATAAGTTACCTAAACAAAGATTAATATTAATTGAATTCTGAAAGGTATACCAATGCATGTTCAGCTTTTTCAACTTTGAGAATATTCTTGTTTTTAAAATTTTACGTGCCAACAGACTTTGAAATTACTGAAATTCCACTAAAGATTATCAGAATGCTATTGTCATAGAGATATATTTAATAAATTTTTAGCGCAAAAATGTGTATTTTTATGATCCTCTCAATAATAAAAGCTTTTATTTCCTTACTGATAAATTCTATGCACAACTGATTATTTTTAATAATATTGCCAAAATTTTTTCGTAAGGCTAAGTAAGTCCTGCTTTATTCCGTTAGCGACCTAAAAAGAAGAAATTTACATTCTGATTTATTATTCAAAACTTTGAATTACTTAATTATAGCAGCAGAGTCATTAACAATAAAACAAAGAGAAACAAACAGCACCAGCCCCTCAACACTGTGGTTATTTTTGAGACTTTGACAAAGAGATCCTAGTTCTTGTGTTTATTATGACTTGAGTGTTTTTAACAAAACTAGCTGGTAAATGAATAAGTATTTCAAAAAGGTACTCAGAATATCCAATTATGTATATGAAGCATATGTTACGGTTTACATGGAGAACTTAGTGTACTTCAAAGCCTAATCCCGCCCCCCCAAGGCTAAAAATATTTTTTAAAACAAGTCACTGCTACTCATTTTTATAACTTTTTTTCCTAGACATAGCAGAGGAACAAGAAGTTCTGAAATGTGAGAGGTGCTCACAGGAACAGGAGCAGCAAAAGAAGGAGACATCACTCCTTCCACCTGGCCCAACCTTTCCCCTTTCACATACCCAGTCTGAGAACCTTATAACTGATGAGGGTAAAATGCACTTTTTAATTGGCTGCTAAATAAGAAATTAATCAGGTGCTTAGAGCGCAACAGGCAGAAGCTCTGGGGTGGGAGGAGGAGAAGTAACAACACACACACAATCTCAGGAAGAACTAGTACAGAAATTCTGGTAGAGTTAAGGCCTGTACACCAAAGTACATAGAGGTGTGAACTCTGCCCTAGAGTTCCTCTGCACACAAATGGAATGCAAGCCCGTGTGGATCACTGAGTATCCTGCACTAGAAAAACCACTCAAAAGTGGTTTGGGGCATTCTAGTCTGTACATTAACACTTGTCACTAACTTGGGTGACAAAAGACCTGAAAACATTTGATCAACAAAGACTAATTGAATATTAAAAAAAAAACCAAACCAAAACCACCAAAGTACTGTGTATTATGAAAGAAAAGATGGTGTCTAATAACAAGAATTAAATTATTCCCATTGGTGTTTCCTGACTTCAGTCCAGGGGCAGGCCTGTGATTCCAACTGCATCAGATTGCTTCCAACTTGTTTCCTTCCCTCCAGCTGATTGTTCCTAACACTGACCTTGAACAAAAGTGACGTGTTCTGTTCCAGAGTGGAAAACTAAGATACTGGAAATAAAACTATTTAATGGTCAGATCAGAAGCTCCACGATTGCTAAATCCACCCTAAGGAAGGAGACAGAAGCTTCCAGATGACCTTGATGAATGGGAGAAGCTGGGGAAGAGCAAACAGAATCCTATTCTTGCACCTGCCAGCAGGTTTGGCTTCAGCAAAATGAAACTGCATGGAAGAGCTTAGTAGTAGTCAGAAAGAGATAAAAGGGATACTACGTGCAGAAAGCAGCATGGAAAAAACATCCCACTGTTTGTAGGATCAAGAGGCAAAAGACTGCCTAAGAGATCACTTCTCTTCCCTCACGGGGGTAGCGCTGGCAGAAATATTTTACTGAAATAAAGAAAAGAGAAATGGTTGATAAACAGAGTAGTAATTCTGAAAGCAGGAGGTAATTTTGCACAGGCAATGGCATATTGTGATAAAACCCAGTCAGTGTGAGTCTAACCTATGTACATTGAGAATAAAATTCAGAAAAACTGGAGCATGTTCTCTATAGATAAACCATTTTTTATGGTTTACAATGACATGGAGTACATGAGAAGTCATATTTCTGCTTTTTAAGATAGCATTCACACATATGTGCACTGCAAAACTTCTTCATGGTTTAAATAAAATACAGAAGCATGACACCTTTACATACCCTCCCTCGTATAATAAAAGACAACAAACCTGGCTAAGGATCCTTCCAGACTGATCTCCCATTTCTTTTACAAGGTCAAAAATTTGGAAATTCCAATTGTTCATTTTCTCCATTAGTGAATCATGGTCTAATAACATTGTTTCTAATGAAGAGCTCTGTTCCACCTGTATGAGATTAAGATACTTTATCATCTCTAAAATAACAACGAAAACTAATTTATCAGTTGTGTTGGCAAAAAAAAGCCTTGAAAATGATAAATCATTTGTGAATTTATTGAATGGTGCTGCAACTACGGCTATGAAAAAATCATAAATCAATATCACAAATAGCACAGTTAAAGGCTTGACTTCTCCTGTTTTGGGCAGCAAATTCCAGGGCTTTCTGAGATGGCAGTAGATTTTCCTTCTTATTTGTTTTTAAGCAAGATGAGTTAAAACCAAGCCAAAATATGCATAGGCTAACCCAAGATTTACTGAGCTTTAAGATTTTGTTAATTGGACGAGCTTTAAAAACACCTGATTTATAAACCCAAAATGTTAATAGCACTGTATTGAGCATTCCTTTGTAAGTCTCACTGGAACTGCTGCATCTTTCATAAACTTCCAAAGGAAAATACCAGCCAACCAGTGTTTGAGCATACCCCCTCAACATTAAATCTACACAAATCAATAGTGATCAACAAAATCAATACAATCACAACCTTTCCTATCATTTGCTAGGGACATTTATGCAAGATAGAAATAAACAGTTGTTAAAGGAAAATTTGAACTCCCATGTACCACCACCCTTTGGAAATTACTATTTTAGCAATGCAAGGGCCCCTTCACAGCAAGTTAGGAATTACAAAGAAATACTGAATTGAGAAAAGTTACTGCAAGTGGTTTTTTGCAATTACATGCTTACAAGCAGTTTATTTTGTGTTTGATCAATCATTTCCTTCCTTCCATCTTTCCTCTCCTCCATATGGTGGAAAGATTCTTTTGAAGCATTAGCACTTGCAATTTCACCTTAAAGAAAGCACATACAGAAATACTATATCAATAATTTATTTGTAAATTACTACTGTCTAATAATTTTTGGACTGATCATACAGATTTGTCACAGAAATAAAAGTAATAGCTTGTTTCTAAACCATTTAATTTAAGAAATATGCAAAAAGAGTTGTAAAGGACAAAATTTATTAGACAAAACCTATTTGAACATTAAGAAAAGCTAAAAGCATTGCTTTTATTTGCAAAAATTGGTTCAGTGATCAGTTTAGCTTAGTTGGTAGAGCACTTGTTTGATATATGGAGTACAGATCTATAAAGGTATTAGTGGAAGCCTGTTTTAAAATCCTTACTATGGAGCAGGCAATATTTTGTATTATTTTGATTATTCTAAAACACAAAACAAAGTCAAATACACACATAGGTTAAAATATAGGAAAAAAATTATGTAGAAATAATAAAATTTTAATTTAACTGGCTTTCAAAAAAAAAGCAGCAAGTTGATATCAAGTATTCGTCTATTTCGAAATCCCACCTGATTTTCTGTCTCTGTATTCTGCAAATTCTGGTTCTGGTATTGGAACAGGCTTGAGTATCTGACGTCCACAGCTTACAGAATACATGAAAAATATTTACAACATTCAGTAACTTTCTTCTTTTGCTACTGCTGTCTTCTACTGAAAAATATCTGCAGATTACTTTTTAAAAAAAAGGCTTGTGAAGATTTCTTCAACAACTGACCTTAGTGTTTTCTCTTAAATTTGGCACACATAGATTTAGTCTGTCCTTGGATAACAATCAACCATCACCTCCCCCAGACTTAGACCTCTGAATTAATAAAGTAGAGCTCATAACTAAGAGGGTATTCAGAAACACAGACTTCAATTCCCAAGTAAGAAACCCTCCTTTTCTAAAATTCCATAGAATATTGTTCCTCTACAAAACAGCTGCTGAGAAGGATGGGCCATGGCAAAGCAGTGACATACATTCAGCATTCTTTATTCTCCCCTGGATAACAGTTACAGATTATTTTGAGATCTTGTGCCTTTTTCAATCCTAGTAGGTGCACAGGTCTTGCTTTATTTTTTTGCTTTTTTTTGTTTTTGGTTTTCATTTTAATTGCATTCCTTTCAACAGATATGAAGTGACTGAAACTATAACAGAGTTTACAGTACCTGCTGCACATATAACCTACAGGTGTTTTAACTGGCTGCTGAAAATCTGGAGAGCTAGATGTGTGTCCTGGAGCCTTGTGTATATTAATGCTTGGTTTTGTGAGGAAATCAGCAGTGTCAGGGAACTCGACAGGTGACCAGTTGCTGAAAGCCCCACTGGAGACAGATCCGTGACTCGGTGACCCCACGGGACTCAGGCCGGGAGAAGCACCTTCCAAAACAAACATTGCATGGGGTTCAGATGACAGTGAAGTTGTTGCTGTTTACCAAGACTGGATTTAAACAACAAGGGACATACTAATGTTATTTTAGTGCTGTGTTTTGATGAAAAACCCCTTGATGTACCATCTTGTTACTGTACAAATTGCGTGGTCTTACCTGCTCGTCTGGGACCCATGTGATGGGTCAGTGTCACAGAGGATGATCTTTGCTTTGGTATTGTCAGCAAGTTTGCACCAAAAGACCCATTTGAGTGAGATCCTTGGCTGAAAAGAAAAAAAACAGTAAGAATTTTTTTTTATGTCTTTCCTAGTTTTTCTTCCATTTTTATTAAATAAAATCCTTTTAAAATAGGTATACTGCCCTGTGACATGTCCACCACCATTCAAGAAAGAGAGAATACTACAAAGCAGGCAAATTCAAGACCAGCTAGAAAATATGTCAATCACATGAAATAAAAACTGCTGTGTACTGACTGAAAGCAACAAAAAACTTTACACAGTCCTAAAATGACACAATAAATATACTCAGACTATGTGTGATAGGTTTTACTTTCTAACACGCTACTTTCCTTGAACATTTGAAGCAGGCTGTTTCCGAACAGATCTGAGGATTGATTACTTTGGAAACACACTGAGAACCTCACACAGCCACAGCGGTTTTCAAATAAATTCTGCATATTCAATTAATTATTTTATTTAGTATAAACTTAAAACCAAAGCTATTTTTGACATCGAATCATATTTTGCTTCAGTGGCCAAATCGTTCAACTCAATTGCTCAATTCTGCCATCTGCTGTTGCAGAGACGAAATTTCATGCCATAATTTAAAATTCTATTTGCTTTAGTGAGCAGAAATGTAATATGCAACTAAAAATAATTGCATATGCGCACTTCAACGTGAAAATAGTTAATTTAAAACTATTTCTCTTCAGGAGGGGAAAGCAGTATTTACCAAAACAGATTTAATCTTTCTTAAGCCGATTGCAAAAAAAGTCCAATACAGAAATAATACTTGATCTCCCATCACTAGTTTAAATATATGAATATGAAAAATGAGTTAAAGAATAAACATGGATTTGTTTCTGTGTATCTACACCCACTGGAGAGGGTCCAGCAGAAGCCACAAAGGGGATGAAGGGTCTGGAGCATCTCCCTTATGAGGAGAAACTGCAGAAGCTGGGCCTGTTTAGTCCAGAGAAGGCTGAAAGGGGATCTCATCAGTGCATATAAATATCTCAAAGGTGGGCTAAGAGGATGGTGCCAGATTCTCTTCAGTGGCACCCAGAAAGAGGATGAGGAGCGATGGCCATAAACCAGAACATGAGAAGTTTCACCTCAACATGAGGAAGAACTTCTTTACATTTTGAGCTAGTGTTTGAATGAGAAACCACATCAAAAAATCTGCATACAAATAAAACAGATGCTCCCAAGAGCTGCTTTTGAACAGTAAGGAAAGTAAGGAAACCCTCTGTAAATATACATTGAGACTGCAGCAGGAGGGCTGGGCCTCAGATTGAAATCCCATGGTTGCTAAGGTTGAAGCAATTTCTCTGGTCCCTGGTTATTTCCCGAGGATACAACTGAGGAGGTTTGTCTGGACACTGGCAACCAAATCAGCATCAAAATATAATCTTTACATGATTACCAGTGCTCATATTAGAACATTCAATTGTGCTTTATACACAACCCACAATTAAGTTTTACAACGTAAAAACTTAAAGCTCATATTTTACTCAAGGAGAAGAAAAACACTGGGCCAGATTATTTAAATGGTTCACTTTAAAATTAAATATAATACTGACAAGTAAATTCTTGCATGTGTGTATATGAATTTCCATCCTCTACTAATAATTAGCGGTTATCAGCTTAACTCACATTTTCTTTTTTAAAAATGCATCTGTTATACTTTCCTTATGACCTATGTAGAACCATTTAAAGAAAAAAAACAACAAAAACCCCCAAACAAAACAAAAACAAACAAAAAACACAAAAAAATTAAAAAACCAAGAAAACCAATGAAAGCAGAACTCCATCCATTTTTACAGATTTCCAGAGCAAAGATATACACATTCATACATTTAATAAAATTAAATGTGCGAATTTTCACTAATATACAACTTTACACAAAAAGAAAAAAAAACATTTATTTTAATCCTAATTCAGAATGTTATCTCAACTCTGGAAATAAAAGCTCTCTTTGTACCATATTGATTAACAAGAAGAGAAGAGATGACTGCCTTAATCTGTTTCACATCTTGCTTGATGACTGGAGGAACAATAAACATTGTAATACACAAAACAGTGGCTCCCAACCACAAGAAAATTGTCTCACATTTTAGTTATATATGGGTATATGGAAGTTGGCAAGTGATACATATTTTAAATAAAAAGAAGGAGGAAGTCAGTACAAGTTTAGACACTAAACTAGTTTGTTTTGCAATCATGTATGTTGGACCTTTTTTTCATTTCCTACTCAAAGGCCTACTTATTATGACAGAGCAGACTATTTAACCTCAAAATGACCTGATTTCTACTTAAGATCAACCCGAGTTACAAAGCATAGTACATAATTAACTTTTCCAGTTTATGCTGGCAGAATTTGGAGACTTAATTCACAAGACTTTACCTCAAATACTTCTGCCAAGTTCCAGCACTATTATTGCCCTTAAAATGCTGTTCAGTGCTTACCTTGGTGTGTTATACTCCTGATGGGATCTCTTGCTAATGTTACTCCGTTCCCATCTAGATGATGTTGATTCTATAGGTGACAAGCCAGAAACTCCTGAAGATCGTCTCAGCTGTGGGGTTGGCAGGCTGCTCCTGCTAGTTAATCCCTGTGGAGTAATTTGGCCATGGTTAAAACCCATGGAAGTTAAAACAGACGTTAAAATCTTATTTATGGTTTGTAAGGGCTATTTATTGCTTATTTTTATAGTGAAACAGCTGACGTGGTATCTTGCCACAGGTGTGGTATCTTACTCCAGGTGGGGGTCTTCCAAGGGCAACAAGAGACAAGAGATATGAATACTCAGGGGTTTGCCTAGACAACTTTTATTTGCCTAAATTGTGAAAACTGTTCAAATCATGACTGATAATAACAGCAGCAATCCACCCATCCGGCAAGCATTCTGCTGCCATACACTAGGAGAGCTGGGGACACTCTAGGGACAGTCATGATGACAGTGGAAAGTGTTTCTCTCACAGAGCAGCCTTGCAACATTTTTTGTGACAGAATTAATTTTCTTTCTTTTTTTTTAATTTTTCTGAGTACTGGGCAGTTCATGCTTCCTAGAAACCCAAGGGAAAAGGCTAGTGTTAGATAACCAGTTATGACCAGCCCAAGGTCTGAAGCCCAGTTTCAGTTGCATTCTTTCCTTGTTTTTAATTCCTTTCCTATCAAGGAGAACAGGCAGCTCACCACTGAATCATAGAACAGCTTGTGTTGGAAGGGACCTTAAAGATCCTCTAGTTCCACCCACCCTGCTGTGGGCAGGAGCACCTTTCCCTAGACCAGGTTGCTCAGAGTGCAATCCAACCTGGCCTAATATCCAATCTAACCCGGCCCTCTTTCAGTTTGAAGCCATTCCCCCTTGTCCTGTCACTACATGCTCATGTAAATAATCCCTCTCCACCTTTCCTGCAGGCTCCTTTCAGGTACTGGAAGACCACAATTAGGTCACCCCAAAGCCTTCTCCAGGCTGAACAAATCCAATTCTCTCAACCTTTCCTTGTAGGAGAGGTGCTCCGTCCCTCTGATCAACTTGATGACCCCCTCAATCAACTTGAAAATTATAACTGAACCAACTTTGGAAGCCAGTCAGGGAAGAGAAATAAAGATGTACATAATCAGCAGAAAAAACTCATGGAGGAGACCTTTTATATTCTGAGTCAGGGAAAGAGAGAATGGGAACCTTTCAAGAGAGCCCATTTTGAAGAAATACTTTCATATTATTTTCTTTGGAGTTTGTGCTCACTTACCTGCTTTTTGGAAGAAAAAGAAATTTTTCTCTTGCAGTAACACATAGGGGGAAATACTTGGGCTTTACTCTTAAACATACACCAAAGCCAAAAAATCATTGAATGATAGTGGCAAGCCCTAGGAAAATTTCTATACAGAAACCCCCCAAAATTTGAGGGAAAAGTTACTTTTCGGAAGGAGAAAAAGAGAATAGCTGTGAAAAAACATATCCTTTCAATCTCACATAGTCTTCATAACTCATCCCCAGCAATGAATACTTTTCATTTCACACTATTTTGACTAGCTATAAAGAAATTTTAAAAAACAAAAGGTATACAAATCCTTAGTGGCTTTTAAAGAAATCCACAAAGAAAAACATCCTGAATGACTGTGATCCCTGTCCAACTGATTTCTGCAGGTATCCATGTGACATTCTGAAGAATTTCATACTGCAGTGATTCTGCAGGATCTTCCACCAGAGTAACCTGCAGACACTGAGTTTTTTCCCCAAAAATATGGCTCCCAACAGACATTTCACGATCTGAATCTGGCTCCAAAATACTAAGCCAGTAAGATGATCAGTTTGGGCCAAGCCTCCCACTTCCTGGAAAGGTAAACACCTCAAGGGCATGTTCCAGAGCAGCCTCCACAATGAACAGCCTCAAGCTGTCAGTACTGGGCTGGAATTACTGGCTCTGGTGCTCTGCAGCTGAGTTTCTATATTGTGATGTTTTTCCACCACATTCCTTAGTGTATCATGTAGTAACTACATTTTTGCTTTCACTTGCTAACGCAGGGTAATGGAGAAGTGACTGCGGATTTTACAAAAAGTAATTTGTTGAAGAGAAAAGGGAACTTTTCCTTTGACATAGCTGATTTGCTTCTGGCTGATGGCTGGTTTGCTGTCCACAAGAGCAAATTTCTTGGGGAAGAAAGGTCAATGAAAAAGCCAATCTGACAGTAATAGTTAGATAAAGAATGTGGAAGAATCAAAAGCAGCCCTGTTTGTCCCATATCATGAGACTGTAACATCTTCAGTTTATATTTGCTGTTATTTTGAGGAATGATGTTGTCAGGGTGCAGACCAGTGCTTGTACCTGTCTATCCATCAACCACTTAAATTTGCATTTTGGTACCTATCTCGATTTCATTCAATGTGTTTTCACAGCTGCTCTCTTTCAACCTTAAACATTGTCCACGGGTACTCAGTAGAGAACCTACTACACATACAGGAGCATTCTTTCCAGATGAATTTTTCTTTATCTATTTATTTTTGTTTAATTGCAACATACACGTGAATGAAAATGAAAGCCATTTGACCTTGAGCAGCTTCCGGTCTTTTTCAGCAGGATCCTCTATTTCAGGACAGGGGAAGAAGCCAGGAAATGGTGTGAATGGGCTGGCCTTTGGCCTGCATGCTCCTGAGAAAGCACCAATGAGACTGTTAATGCTTCGAAGGGAACAGATCACATGTGGTGGAAGAGATGGGTCACTCAGGAGCTCTGTGAGCATGTTCCGAGCCTCGTTCAGCACTGAGAGATCAACTCCATTTCCACTGCCAGCACCCTGGAATAGATGGAAGTGTTGCAAACTATTAACATGTCAAAAGACTTCATGGTATACTTTATTTTAAATAAGTATTGCGAATTTTTAAAAATAAATTTTAAAAAATTAATGCAACATTTTTCTTTCAAAGGAAATATATACATCTAGACATTCAGACAGCAGTTTCTGCAGGTTTTTATCACACAAATAAAAAGTAATTCACAACTCAACATTAGCTTTCAGTTTATTTTTTTCTATTTAAAATCTGTTCTGAATTTTTTAATCTCTATTTATCTCAGCATTAAACTTAGTATTCTATTTATTCCAACAATATCAACAAATTTTGGCAGTCAAACTGCTGGAGCCCCTTACAGAGGTACAATTTCCACAGCCTCATCATTTTTATTAACCCTGATTCTACTGAAAGAAATTATTAAAAAATTGTCCAAAAAAAAGTGATTTGTTTTAAGTTTGCATAATTCTCTGAACAGGAACAACGAGAGCTTACTACAATGTAAGAGACAGAGGGTAAAATTAGGCAAATATAACATCAACAGAAAACTGAAATTTGACAGTTTACAGTGAACTCTGTACTCAATCACATTTTACAAACCCCCAATTAAATTAATAATATACTGACCTGGTAATAGGGCTTGTACCATTGCTTCAAATCCCAATCCCAAAGTATCATCTGTAAAGATTAAAAAAAATAATAATAATTAAAAAAAGATTAATAGATGATATGCTAATGCTGAAAAACAGCAATGGCATAAATCTTGATTGTGTGGTGCAATGAGAAATGTTTCTCCCTTCATCTTTTCATATGTAATTTGGGCCATATTCTTGGTTAATGCTACCCAGCAAAAGCCCTAAAGAAGAGTTTGAAGAAATTGCATGCAACAGAGATATTGTGATGACAGAATAATACGGCCTTATTTCAATATTTTTGGATTGCTTATAAATCGTTTAACATACACACTCCATTTGGTGGTGACAGTGCTTTCCTGCTCCTATTCACCTCAACTTACAAAAGCAAATCTAGCCTAAAACCTCAAAAATATTTTTTTCTTTCCAGAATCATTCAAACAGTAGCAATTTTTTGTAAATACAGTGCAGAAAGCATTACATTAAATAATGTACTTTTAAAGGGGGTAAAAATCTCTCCAATATCTTAGGTTAAAAACTGGTATTTTAAAAAACATTTTCTTGCAGGAGGTTTTTTTAGGCTTTGCTTGAACATGGCTACAAAGCTCCATGTTCTGAATAACCTCACTAAACCCACCAAACCCACAAGAGAACGTCAGCAACACAATTTGAAGATGCTATCAGCTTCAAGTACGTCAACAGCACTCACTTAATTTGTCTTCTATACTGACAAAAAATGAAAACAACATACAAGAAATGAAATTCAGATGTCTGTTCTGTTTCAAAAGCTTTCAGTCTTCATGACTTCTAGACAGATTCTAACTATTCTCTGATAAATTAATTCATTTGCAAAATGCGTACTCACAAATTAAACATAGCTTTTCACTCTTTTGCGTAGCTACAGAGCACAAATAACATGCCAATACCCCGCTTGGTAGTTCATATCTTGCAATCCTGGAAGCTCTTCTGCTTATTTTTACAGGTGAGATCTAGGTATGTTTTTGTTCCTCTGGGACTAACAGCTCTTCCACGGAGAAAACACAATGTTCCAGTCTGGAGCTTGTCCAGAAGAAGGTGCAGAAAGTGTCGAAAAAGAAACACAGGTGGGGACGTGTCAGCAGTGCCCAGGCAAGGGAGGCACTTAAAGGCTTTTTTTCTCTTCAGTTATCTTCACAGAGATACCACTAAACTATGCTTAAAGTTAGTAGTTATGACATCCACTTCTAGGAAAACTGAAGAGATTTACCTCGAAGCATGTGCTTGGACTGGGAGTAAGTTGTGCTCTGTCAAAAAATCATACTGGGTGATACTGAGTAAAGCAAGCAGATCAAAATCAAGAATTAAGAATTTAAGTATTTGAGAGTTTGGGGTTTTTTCTAAGTGACTAATCTAGCTACCATGTCTTTTTGTTTTGTTTTTTTTTTTACTGTCTGTCACTGACAAACAGTAAGATAATGACCAACATTCTCTGGCCATACCCATTTTGCCACGATGCATTTGGTTTTAGCAACATATTGTCAGACTGGGGTGGTTTTTCATTTGTTTGTTTAAGTGGGTTTTTTTTTTAAATTTTCTTCATTGTGAGGTTTCTCTTTCTAAATTGACATTTCTGTACTGCATTGAACATCAGTAGATCTTTTGGTTTCATTCTGTCCTCGCACACAGAGACTGCATTAATCTGCTTCATTAACTTTTGACTCAATCAGCACCAAAGATCAGCTGTCCACATGGGTTTTGTTAGTTGTGTTAGTAACCTTTGATACTAATGGGCCACTGAGTTGCGTCAGCTCGCTCGCAATCTTGCAGCCTCCATTAGAGGACAGAAAAGAGGTTTCCCTCTTGGACTATTTTATTTTTCTTTTAAATAAGTGGAATGTTAGCTAATTTTATTTATTTGTTGCAAATGAGCTCATAATAATAATTTAAAAAACATAACAAACGAACAAAAAACCAAACCAATAAACTTCTTGCTAACTCCAGAAAATTTCTGTACCAAACATTTTACTGCAACTCCTTTATTCATCCTTTAAGCCACATGTACATGTACATATGCTCACATAAGCTACAATTTCGGGGGTCCACCTTTGTGACTAAAGAGGTTGAAAACCTTCCTTTTGGTTTTAGTCCCACTATGGTAAATAGATAGGCTCTTGTGACCCATGCTCACCCAGTATACAAAAGGCAGAAAAATCTTCCAATCTACTTTCAATGCAAATAATGGTTTGATATTTTAAATGGCAGGGCATAATTTTATGCAGTTTTACTTAAATGAAAAATTTCACAGCTTGGATTCATCACTGAAAATTTTCTGTTGTCATTTAAACCAGAAGATTTAAGCTTCTCCACTGATACCAATTTTACAGCAAAGACACTAAAACAGTTTTGAAATAAACAGAACTTCAGTTTACATGTACTTTGCTATCAGATTTTTCTTTAATTCATGATATATCACCATTAATTAGAAGCCATATCTCCTGAGAGAAGACAGAGCAGTATATCAACACAGCTAGCAGGCTACCACGGTCTGTCACATTTTCAGGGGTCACTCCGTGTGCCACACATCAAAGTAATTAAAATGAACTGATGAGAATTATAGGTATAAAGTAGCAATCTCTTCTGCTAAGCACAACTGGAAAAAAGTGAAAATCTCTAAACAATGAATATTTTTCCACGGTAAATCCGACTTGGTACATCTCTACACTAAGCAAATCCTTGCAGGTCAGTAGTGAAAGGAGGGTTACCTTTCCTTAGGTGCTGAGAACGCACCACAAGGTGGCACTCAAAATCCAGAAAGCCTCCCCCACAAAAAACAATTTCGGGAGAAAGGAGCAGAAAGCAGCAGAATATTCCTTAATATACCTTCTGCAGAATTGACAGGGTTTGAAAGACAAGGAGGGTGACTATTTTAAAGGTTAACAGCTGATAAATTCTATTTCTCTGTTTAAAGAATAATTTTCTCCTTAGCACTAAGGAAATTGTACTTTGTCTCACTACCTACCAGACTTAGTTTAAGTAGCCTAACTCCATGCCTTGGAAGCTAAATCTGGAATACTAAACAAGCAGCATTTCTGGCATTATTTTTTGTTGAGAGCTTAGCAGTCGAAGCTTTTTTTCATTACTGTACTTCAACAAAAGTTACAAATATCGCATTGATATTACAACAGGAGTGAAAAGACACCATTTATTTTGACCTACTGTGAACAGACCAAGAGACCTTAAAATAGGTCTTTTGCAGAGGCTCAGCAATTTCTGATTTTGCAACCATGAGACTTGTTGCAGAAAGATCTGTAATCTGTAATACTAAGATTTTGTAATCCATTGCACATAACGTTCTTCCCTCACCTCCTCCATCAAGAAACACCTTATCTAGGATGGACTTGAGTCATAAAAGTTCCAAGCTGCAGCTTAGACCTCTGCTTAGTAATTCACACACTTGGGCTTTGAGCATCCATTGTCAGTGGCAACATCACAGCAATCGCACGTTTGGGAGCTCCTCTGAAAATCAAACTGCAGTGGGCTCTAATGTTGCAGATGAACTTCTGAAAGGTAAGAAGTCTATAGCCATTCCCACCAGAAATATGCATAGGAAATTGCCAGTCAGCTTGGAGGAGAAGTTCTCATATCAGCCTGAGTCCAACCGCAGAGTTTTCCCAGCTTATCCAGAGAGCCATGAACACACTCTCCCGGTTTTGTATCACTGATACAAGCTGATCAGGGGTTTGAAGGACAGCTTCAGTAGAAAATAGCTTCAAATAGAAAAAAACTAACCAAGAAAAAACCCACACATGCACCATGCCTTGTTCTTTAACAGTCGGGGACTGTATTACTTTTAACTGTAATAACTGAATCTATTTAGCCTCTGAAATAAATTTCAGTCGGTTAAAAGACAAGCCAGCTTACAAAACCCCTTTAAGTACAAGTGACCTTTCCCAATTTGGCCATCATCAGCCAGCATAGGTCAAACTGAAACTTGTCACTCAAAACAGCCTAAGAGTGTCAAGAGAAGGAATTTGCGTCACTGAAAATAAGGGTTTTTTTAAAGGCTAAAAAAGTTGTTAAAGCTCAACAAATTCTGCCCAAAGTTGCTGTTCTGAAGAATTAACACTGTATTCAGTACTATGGGTGTTCAGTCAAATCTCAGGAGATCTTAAATACTTCTCACTTAGTGGATATATGGAGAAAAATTGACAGCAGGCATCAGGCTTATGTTTTCTCAAAGAATAAAAGCAATATTTCCATATAATTCAGAGGAGTTGCCCTGCTATTTGAACACCAGAATAAAAACCTAACCATCACCAAAGCTTAAGGACGGCACTTTTGGCAAAACACACATTGTTAGCAACATCAGAAGCACGTAAAAAAATACATGAGGTAACAGTAACCGAGGCCTTTCCTAGTACAGCTTATAGCTCCAACAGCAGCAGGAACGTGGCAACGTTACTTTTCACAAAGTAAAAGGCAGTAAGTGCTCCTCTGAGAAGTGCATGGTCTAAATAAACTAAAAACAGATGAGGAATGGGAGAAGACAGTCAAGGCAAATCAGCAGGGCTTCAGGGGGGTTGGTTTTGTTTTTAATTACTTTTCCATTGAAAAGGTTATCTTTCCTATCTCAGCGCACCCAGCGGTTCCAGGGCCTGGAATAGAGGTGTCTTTCAGAAGAGTTGATGCCATGGAGGGTGGAGGTTTTTTAGAACTTCTTTATACAAATACCACAACTCCATTTGTCTAAAGTTATGTTTGAGGAGTTATTTTCAACTTCCAAAGGCTTAAGCATGACAAAAGATTATGGATTTTACTTTTGTCAAGATATAAACCACTGAAATTACTATAAAAGTACACTAAGCATTTCTAAACATTTTTTTTTAAATGCTAATGTTGAACTCAAAGTATATTTTACTAGGTAACTGCAGTGATGTTTTCCTAATAATTTAACTTATAAAATACAAAATCATATTAGCTTAGTTACTCCAGAATTATTTGTTTGTGAAAAGTTGTACTAAGAACAACACTAATGCTTATGCAGAGATTTAAAATACACAGCTACAAAAAAAAAAATATTGCAGAGCTTAGAAATCTAAAAATCAATTTTAAAAGTCAAATATAACCAACACTATTCTCCATGCCCCAAGCTGAGATGTGCACACTGTCTAAGGCCACACACAATGTTAACATTTGTAACATTGCCGTATGATTCCCTGAACATAAAATAGGATTTCGTTTCACTGATGATACTTTTTAGGAGATTCAATGTGTGCTTTAATGCTTGTAAAGAAAAGAAAACTTGTCCTATTTGAGGACATCCATTCCATTCCATGCTCCAAAATTTTAATGGAGAAAAATGAGCACAAAATTGAGTTTCTACTTCTGACTGAGGCTTTCATTGATCAAATATAAAGGATTCCTAGTTGCCAGTAGCATCTGTTTGACACCATTAGGCATTAGCTCCGTAAATAAGTATTTCCATAGCAACGAAGCATAGAATTAACTAAACAATGAAACCAACACCATAGCAACTTGATTCAGAAATCAACTCCTCGAAAAATCACCTCACTCAAAAGCCAAATTCTACAACTAGATGAGAAACAAATTTATTGTAAAATATGAGAAAGGTTGCGGTCCATACCCATTTCTTTTCATGACTGCCTTTCAAACAGGATTGATCCATTGCATTTATTTCTAGATTAGTCTTTTGTAGCAGCTTACAATCAATTACCATGTTTTATCTATGTAATTTAATAACACAAAAAAACCCCCCACAGCAGTATACAACCTAGAAGTCCTGGAGGTCTTATTTATTATTAGAGGTCTTTTCCCTCTCTGTAGAACAGGTAGATGTTGAAAAACAGTATGTTATGAAGTAGTTAAGTTGTATTCAGCATGAACTAAAGGTGATGCAACCAAATAATGACTCTCAAAGTAGAGGCAGCATTATTTAGATAACACAGACAACGTTCTGTTGTGAAATCTTGCAGGCCAAAACAGCAGCCACTTGAGTAGATTGTTGTGATCAAGACAAAATACAGCCCCCAGCAGGATACTCTGGGCATTAAGAATCATGATGGTTTTTCTCCACTCCCTAAACCTTCCCATGAAAATAAATGGAAGAGGGGAAAAAACGAGGGTATTTTTGGAACCCTAATACTTATCACTTCCTGACTCTATACACAATTTATTTATCCAAGGTTGTAAAATGGCCAATGGGTTGTGAAGTCTGCAGATAGCCACAATCTTTGAACAGAAGCTGTGTGTGCTTTCATGGTTCTGAGGTTTGGACACACATCCTGACGGAAACAGTCATATCCCCTATCCAACGACTCAGTTGTTGACTCTGCTGCACTCTTTCATGAAAGACATTACTTTTGCTCTTTTAAGAGCCCTAAAATCTTCCTTCAGTGAAAAGATATTTGCTTCTTCTTAATTGCTTTAATTAACACTCTTCTATACACTAAATAGCACCTGCAATCTATTTGGCTGGACACGTAAGAACAACACTGGAACATGCAGGTGTCTCCCTACTATAACGTTTCCACCAGACTCCACAGTATCCTGATCCTCCCCACAAATACAAATCTTTGACAAGAGCTGCACCTAGGTAAACTTTAATAAGTCCCTTTAGAGTTTTCACAAGCTTCATTACTATTTTCAGTAACTTTGCCCTCAGCACGGATACAAAAACAGAGCAAAAATGCCCCACTGTACGCTAAAGCTTCAAAGAAGCCTGCAGCAAGCTTATTCCCACAGCTAATGCTACTCCCTGCAAGCAGAAAAATACTTTTTTGTTTGGCTGGGGTTTTGTTTCTTTTTTTACATGTTTGTTTTATTTGGTTGTTTTTAAAAAGACATGCTACTTCTGCTTTTGTACCCAGGAGTACCAGCAGGACAGCTTCTACTTTGTCTGCTGTAGAAAGTTCTCCATTCTTGTCTGTTTTATTTGATCTGATCTTCTTTTTATATATATTTTTTAAGATCTTTTAATGTTTCAAAAAGGTTCTAAAAGGTAGAAAGTAGAGGGGTTTTTTCTTATTATGTAGGTAATGAAAAAAAAACTGTCTAAAACCACACTTAGGTCATTTCCTGTTCCTTCTAGGTTTTGTCAGACTTGCACGTCAGAGTAAAGGCCAACCAGTAATTTATGGCAACTGGGGGAGGGAGGGCAGACAGGAAAAAAAAAAGCCTGCTATGTGCAGATCCTTTAATTGCCCATTATAAGCATTTTCCTTTGGAGCATGTGGTTCTAATCACCATCAAAGGAAAGCAATAGTGCTAGGTGGATTAGTGCTCTGCTCCGGTGCAGTTGCTTCGGTGTTCTGGCATTCTGCACCACTTTTACTGTCATCCAAAAACCCAAAGCCGTTCTTTTTAAAGCGGTGTTTATTTTACAAAAAGCAAGATCGAGAAATTGCTCCCCAAACATCCTTTTCTCATTTACCTATTGGCATTATTTTACAATTATACACAGTAAAAGCCTTTACTGCTGTGTTGACACACTGTTAATGCATCATGTTGGAACAGACAGAGGGAACAACCTTATATTTTATCTTCCTTCAATAGAAGGATGTGCCAAAATCTTATGCCGAAATATTTTACTGTATGCTGGTGTATTCTTAATGCAGTAACTAAAAACACTTAGAGATGAACCAATTTCTTCCTCTTATGACTTACATTTTTCAATCAATTGGTGTTTTTCCACCTATTACCCTGGAAATATAGGTATGAATCTAGGATTTTTTTCTTTTCAGCAAAGAGAAAATATGCCATATGTACACAAGTGTTCCTACAGAATTGAGCTCAAAAAAGGGGGATACTGAATTTTTCACACAGAGTTTTGTCCCAAATTTTTCTTTAAAATAGCATATATATGTATAAAAATGCTTATATTTTCCTCTCTCCCCACTCCCTCTCTAAAACAAGAAGCGTAAAATTAAACCGCACAACTCTCTTAGTCAAAAATTACCATGAATCTGAGAATGGTTAGCATCAAATTAATTAGACCAAATGATCATCTAGTCCAGTATCTTGCCATTAGCAACAGCAGCCACTTCAAGATAAGGATATTCTCAAGTAAACAGCAACACAGCCCAAGAAGCTACATGGTAAGCATATATTACATGTGTAGTACAAAAGTCTGTGGATCTTTCACCTTTGCATTTCTCTGATAGTCTTTCTCAGACCTAACATTATATTCTGACAGATCCAACATCACACACAAAGGCATTTCTCAAGTTAAACGCAGATTTTGCAAAGTTCCCTTTCATTCTGGGTCTGTCACCGTCGAAGTTGTACAGTGAGGAAGAAAACAACCACCAGAACTTTCATGCAGTTCACCCACTGAACAATTGGTTTTTGCAAAAGCTTCAAGTTGTTCTCCAGCTGATTTCAGGCACAAAACAAATTTTTTCAGACTATGAGGCTGCATTTTCATATCCCTCAGGCTACTTCAGAGACACAGCACCTTCAGCATAACAAACCCTCTAAATCACTGAACACCAACACTTGTCATTTGATTGTGTTAGTTGTCATCTTAGGGGTTTTATTTACAAAAATTGCCACAGGGTACAAGCTTTACGCAAATGGGTGTTTTTTCTTTCAATTACCTGATGGTGACCCAAAAAGAAATATTACAGAGTTAGAGAAGTAAGCTGAAAGAAGCTGGTCAAGACACCAAAGAAGATATTATGTCATAAAGGAAAGCAAATATTGCTGCAGTGCTTTGGTTGGAAGTTATACACTGGGACTGAACTGACTCCATCCTCAGTTGCTCAAGCTAAAGACTTAAAAGCAATAATTTAAAAACAGATGAGAATATAATTATGAGGCTGATTACAAGAGCAAATATGTTAGTGAAAGTTAAATCAGTATTAAGAAAAATTATCTTAATGGACAAGTTTCTGGTTGAAGTGCCAGGAAATACAAGATGAAATCTCTTAGGGGGAGAAAAATATTGAAACTCTGAAGAATGTAATACAGATTGCTCTCAGAAAGAGAGGGGAATGCAAATTGCTGCATTCTACAGAAAGTGCCAATTTACTTTGCTCTAATGTATTCATGGTAAGTACTACTTTAGTTGGCAGCTTTGTAAGCAGCTGAGAAAAGAATCAAATGACAGAAGATTTGAAAGAAAGCAATTTTTTTTTTCCCCACATAGTGACATTGTGATGCAGCTCTAAACAAAAAATAAACAACAATGATGCCTTCCCACTCGTTGCATTAGGTGATGACTAACTTCAAATTACTTGGGAAGTTCTGCTTTGTGCCCAAAATGCAAGTCTTGCATAGATATATTTTTATCTTGCATGTGCAAAGTGAACAAAAGAATTACCACCAGCAGTGTGGGAGGATCACAAACATCATTGCACCTTGCTTTGTGATCAATTCATCTTTCTAGGAAGAAAATATGCAGTCAGACCCCTCTGGTAGTGGTTACCATTTACTAATCTGGTGAAAGCTTTCTCTGTGAAAAGACTGAGGGATGAACGGGTTCAGATTTCAGCTAAAAGAGGGAAAAAGAATCCCAACCAGCCTCAAACTCCAGAAGACATTGTGAAATACTGTGGGTTTAATAAGGTTTAGTAGCACATCCTTCTCAGTGTGATCCCCTTTACGTAGGTGTAAACTGAATTTCACATCCTGCTAATGTGGTAACTAAAGGTGAACTTCCAGGAAAGAAAACTCATCTCTGTCTCACATTCAATGTCTCCTAAACCAGAGGTTCTTTTCTTCACTGGCTTTTTATATATTATGTTCCATTCTGCTGTTCTATCACAGGACTCTCACACACTTGAAGACATAACTGTACAACCTATTACCCACAAAGGTAGTGGAAAATTGCATCCAAAAGCCTATTTCCATTCCACTGTTTTGGTTTACTCTGTAAGCTACTTTGCTACCATATTTGTAGGGCACAACTACAGTTACCTACAGCATTCTTATTGCAAAGGTTTCTAAATACCAAAGCCTAGCACAAAAAAAAATAGTGAAAAATACTGATGCCAACGTGTTCCCTAGTTTTGTTTCCATAAGTTTTCCTACAATTTTGATGAGTGAAATCCTAACCCAACCTCCCTTCCATTAAAAGAAACTTTCCTTTAAAAAATCAAACCTTTGTTTCTATGACAGATTTTACTTATGATTTTGATGACTAAAATCATTACCCAAACCTCCCCACCCCCCTCCAAAAAAATAAATATCTTCTAAATACCCAGACTCAACAAAATCTTTTATTTTTTTTTCTTTTATTTTGGTAGCATGACTCAGATGGAGAACTAATATTAAAGAAGGAGGTCAAGATGGGTCAAGTGTCTTCCAGTGACTGTAAGATAATAATGATAGCTTGCCAGTTTTTTCTATGCAAGCAGAAAGGCATTGGAATCTTCTTTTAAACTACAAGACATTTTTAGCAAAATCATCACAACAGTGAAAGTTACATAAACATCTACAGAGAACAACACTGGCAGTGAGAATATAATTTGCCATTTGGGACAAGTATTACTTACAATAAAGTTACAGTGTAGCACGCCCAATAAATCCATCAGATTTTATAAATGCATGCAAAGGAACTTTTCCTTGGGGAACAACACTAATTTTTTCATTTCTCAGCCTTTTTCTATCAACGTTTTATGTGTTTGCTATGAAATCTCTTTCAGACTGTGTTTTCAAATGTTTTTTTCAGCTACTAATAAGATGAACCTAAAAAAAACCCCCTACACTCATCTGTGACTAATTCTATGTTCTTATCAACAAATTCAGCTCTCAACTAGCATCTCATAGAGCTTGCATATGTTTTGATTTATTTTCTCTAAAGCAGAAAAGGGGAAAATACCAAGAATTTGAACCATAGAAAAACAATGGGATGCCAAGACTCTCAGCAATATCTGACTAGAAAAATACTGTCCCAGAGAGAAAATCAGGCAAGTTTTGACAAAACCTATCAGACCACTATAATTGGCTATTCCATTAAAAAAAATTTTTAAATCCCCAAAACCTCATAATCTTTATTAAAAAGGAAAATATTTATATAGCTTGGGGGTTTTAAACTGAACGTTATGTACCTCATGCTTTAAAAACAAACATTTTTTCCATTTCAGGAATTATAATTTCACTCTAAAATTAATACATATAAAAATATCTTCTGCAGCATTTCATTATTAAATTTAAACTGATATGAAGTAATTAGAATTTTTTTGTCTATTTGAGTATTTTTAACATATCAGTTAACTTATGATGTCCAAAATGTGTATATTAATCAAATCCTTTTGCAAAGCACACACAAATTAAAGTAGGAGAATGTCTGGACAAAACAAACAATCAGGTATTTAGTCATTCATGTAAAATAAGATTTTATTCTAGTAACCCTGTACATTGTGTTAAAACCAATCACAAACTATGTCTTGTATCATAGAACCAGAAAATGGCAGCTACACCATCAGCTTCTAAAAGGATCCAGAAAAATGTGAGGAAAATGTCAGACAAAATGGACAGAAATTGGGGGGGATGAAATAGGGGCAGGACCCTACAAAATTAATTTACAGCTGCACTATGTAAATGTAATATTGACAAAAATCAGTAGGGTTTTCTACACCAATACCATGCCAAACAAGTCTACTTGAAACAGACTTTTGAAACAGACTGCACTTATCAATAAAAGCGGACCAGTCAGTGAGTGTGCTTTGATTTAAAGAAAACAGACACAAACAAAACACAATGAACAACTTTGACATGGTCTCCCATTAATGGTCCCAAAGAAATCACATTTACATGGGAAGAAAGGAATGGCTCTTCTCAGGATTAGCAATTTGTTAAAACATAAAAAGTAAAGAATGAGAGTAGAATGTTCACAGAAAAGAAAAAAAATTGCCAATAGAGACTTCCTCAAAGATTCAAGCTGGGATCTATCCTAATCACCCCTCTCAAAGTGAATTGAAACAGCAGTAGATGTCTGAAGTGTCAACATGCACCGATGACACAAAATTCCCGAGTATAGTCAAAAATAGAGTTGATTGTGGAAAGGAATCAATAGGCCCTAATCTAGTGATTAAATAGGAATAACACATTGCTGGAATCCTGCACTAATGAGTAAACGCTGAGAACAAAAATAAATTTTAAACTATTTGTGTGGAACGCCAGGCTTATATTACACCAATAGCAACCAGGAAAGAGATCTTGGAGTCATTTGCACCAGCCCCATTCTCAAAGATGTTAAATGAAATATTAGAAAAGGAATGTCAGACAATACAGACAAAACAGCGTCACTGCATAGATCCAAGCAACACCCACAGTCCAAGCTGCAGAGAGACAGAAGTATTGAAGAAATAGAAAAGGGCAGGCTAATGAGAGAAATCAAAGGGATGGAGCAGTTTCTACTATGAGGAGCTGCACAGACTGCGAGACTGGGATCCCTCAAGCGTGAGGAAAACAGAGGGATTACTGCAATGCTCTGTAGTTACCAGTGTCATGGAATGGTTGGTCCGTGCTGTTCACAAGCACAGGAATGGGGGCCATGTAATTAGACCATCTGGCAGCAGGCTTAAAACAAGCCTAAGGAGGTCTTTCTCACACACGACATAAATAAATTATTGCAGTAATTCCTGCTGGTTTTTACAGAAAAAAATGTAACCAAAGATGTTCAAAAACTTCACATAGACTCATCAATCCATGGCTACTCACCACAGCCCAGATGTGTCCTCCAGCTAAGGATGGCCCAAACTGTGATCTGACAAAACATGGCAGAGAACCCCACATGGGAAAGAACCCACTTCTGAAAGAAATGCCACTGCTGATAATTGCTCAAGATAAAAGCCTGAGATGAGGAGGCCAGTTTGGTATTATCTCCAATCAATGTAAAAAAGTAATTATAAAAATGGGCCCATCTTAGCAGTCCTCCTAGTTGCATGAAACTGTACTGTCCTTTATATCCTTGGGTAGTTTCCTACTGAGGCCTGATTACAGAATTGCTCCTCTCATCCACCTCTGTCTGCATTATAGATCTCCAAACTCTTTCTGTAAATCTCACAGAATAGTTCAGGTTGGAAGGGACCTCTGGAGATCATCCAGTCCAACCACACAGGAACACATCAGTGGGGTTTGAATGTCCTCAGAGAAGGAGATTCCATGGTCTCCCTGGGCAGCTGTTCCAGTGCTCTGCCACCCTCAGGGTAAAGTCCTTCATTTTGAGGTGGAACTGCTTGTGTTTCAATTTATGGCCATTGCTCCTTGTCCTGTCAATGAGCAGCACCAAAACCAGTCTGACACCATCCTCTTAGCACCTGCCTTGGAGATATTTATATGCACTGATGAGATCCCCTCTCAGTGTTCTCTTCTCTCGACTAAATAGGCTCAGCATTCTTCCTCCACTCTTGTAGTCTGGAATATTCTGGAATATTCTCTACCCAATATGCTCCACCCAGAGTGTTCCACATGACTCAGTCATTCACTTTAAAGGAAATATACTTTAAAATATATAAATATTACCCACACGATTTGCTTATATTATGGCTCAGATACTCTTTAATCTATTTGTTCCCTTTTGCAGAATAATTGACATTAATGATCTAACCCTCCTCCAGCAGTAACTAAGTATGTGGCTTCTTCAAAACTTAAATACAAAACACATCAAAGAGCTTGGGAAACCCTAATAACATTCCTTTTCAGGCTGTGTATATTTTTATATACACGTATATGCATATACAGCTGTATATGTACACACGTATATACACACAAACTCTACAAAAAAGAGTATATAAACTATCTAATCACATTAAAAAAGCTCTTTGAAACACATTATTGCACTAACAGTATTATCACCTCTGTTACACTAGAGCATCAGCAAAAAAAGTAACACAATCAATGAAGAAACATTAAAACATCATCTTGCGTAACACACAGAAAATGCATGGAAAAAGTAAGCTACAGAACTTTTGCTTTTGCATGCATCTCACCTCTTATTTTTCATTACACTTTCAAAATGTGAACATCTGGCAGGCAACTAAAAATGATCAAGAAGGTTCAATAGAGACATCAAGCAGCAGAGATCTCAAGTAACAAAATGCAACACCAAATATTAAACACAAAACTGAATCAGGTGCAGACAGCAGGCCAATAGAGCTGAGAATGGCTTACAATTATACTGAACTAATCAAACACATTGATCAATCTGTTATCACACATCCAATTAGAACCTACTTTTTGAAGATCAGAGGAAATTACAAGTCTAATCCTAAGATGACAGGCACTGTCACAACTGTAACTATAACTGCTGTAAAAGGCACAGGGTACCTGTCTCTGAACATCATCACCGAACAGCTTAAAATAACTTAAATTCAGAAAAAATGTGTAAGAATTCTTGAGGAGATTAGCACTTGCTTTAAAACTAGCTAGAGACCTTCAGAAGCTGCATTTGAAATTTGAATGTGTTCATTACTAATTACATTTCTAAATGAAAACAAGTTTAGTTCTTTCCCCGTTCTTTATCCTCTAATAATTTTACTATTACTGCTTGGAAAGAAATTAGATGAGCAGCAGCCTGAGGCAGGGCAAAGGAGAAATAAGGAAAGAAAATATTATTGTGAGAACCTAAATTACTATTTCTTAACTTGTTATTTTCTTTCAAAAGAATTATTTATTATTTTAAAAGCATTTCACAGACTTCCCATATTGTCGTACAAAGGTCCATGATCTGCTTTATCTACACAAGTGCTTACTTTTCAGTTTGATGGTGATGGCTGATGAGCACATGATCCATAAGAAATAAGAGAGAAATAATCAAATTGTACATAGAAGAATTTCTATTTATGCTAATAGAATTGGAAAGAAAAATCACAAAAAAATCACTGACATATAGTTCTATACACCATGGATACCATTGTAAATAAAGATACTTTGCAGACAAAGGGTTAAAATTAGGCTGTCATAAACTCAGAAATATAAAAACAGATGGAGAGAACCTTGTCTGAAATACATGGAAACACAGAATGATTTCTTCTATGGTAATTTTTTTTGCCTTTCCTTCTTTTTTTTTTTTTTTTTTTTAATCCTTTCTTTTTAACCTGCCTGTTTATACTGTCTAACTTTTTTGCATTTGTTTCTGCCAAGGACAGTCAGATGGCCAATAAGGGCAATTACATCAGCAAGATAGCACATAATTGCCATGCATCTTGCCAGGGATTTTGACCCAAAGATCAGTCAAGAGAAGGTTGATGGGGAAAATAACCAAAACAAACAACGAAAAATCCCTCAAATTTTGAGGAAGACTTCATAAAAAAGAAACAAAAACTAAACAATGAAAAGTCCCTCAAATTTTGAGGAAGACTTCATAAAAAAACAAAAACCAAAACCAACCAAACAAACAAAAAAAACCCCAAACCCAGTTCACCTGAAAATTACCCACTGTATTTGCTGCTTCTTTTTTCCTGCTTTTATAATTTTACAATAAGAACCCTTTAGAGTTTGCCCTTATTTCAACCCCCTCTCTACATTAGACCATTAAGGTTTCAATCTTTCCAGGCCTACCTGTGCAGTGGCTCTTTCTTGGTCAGTGAAGACCATTATCATAGAATCACAGAATACCCTAAATTGGAAGGGACCCACAAGGATCATCAAAGTCCAGCTCCTGGCCCTGCACAGGACACCCCAAGAGTCACACCATGTGCCTGAGAGTGTTGTCCAAACACTTCTTGAGCTCTGTCAGGGTGGTGCTGTGACCACTGCCCTGGGGAGCCTGTTCCAGAGCCCAACCACCCTCTGGGTGAAATCCAAACCTTTTCCTGATATCCAACCTAAACGTCCCCTGACTCAGCTTCAGGCCATTCCCTCGGGTCTTGTCACTGGTCACCAGAGAGAAGAGATCATTGCCTGCCCCTGTGCTTCCCCTCATGAGGAAGCTGCAGATTTCAACGAGGTCTGCCCTGTCTCCTCCTCTCTGTTAGGCAGTTATCAGTCAGAAATGTTCAATAAAGACCCATTACCAATTCCAGGTTAAATCAAACAGGGAGGACACCCTTCCTCCTGTGGAGCTCTGTGCTGGCACCTGCCTCTGTTTCCTTGTGCTTCAGTTATGGCACTGATTGCTGAAAGTATCTTTTAACATGAAGGAAGAGCAGCCACAGCAGCTTTAACAGCAGATGACAAAACAGGATACACAAACACTTATGAAATATTAGGCCCAAAGGGACTAATTTTAATCTTTATTACATAGGACAGAGCAGATAGTAATAATTTCTGCACCCACCCCATAACTACCAACTGGCTTACTCTAGAACCTATTTTTAATGACAATGTCTGGGTCTTATCGCAGAAGTTAATTTTAGTTGAAAGAGAGCATGTGTGAGTGAAGGTTTTAAATATTTGCTCTAGGTTAGGTCATACGCAGCATAACTAGGATTGCACTAAATCACGTCATCTCTCCAGACTGCACAGGAACACAGAAAACTCATCCTCCAAAAATTAATGTTATTTTAAAAACTAATTCTGTGTTGAACCATTACAGCAAGGGAGAATTCAAATCTCTCTTCAGATTCCAACTTCCTACAGTGTCTTTTGCACGTACAAAGAGGAGTCCTGTGACAAGTTCAGCAGAGCAGGAAGATCACTGTTACACTTCAGCATTTTCTCTCAGTAGTAAAATAAACAAATCTTGCATTTCAAGACAATCATAAATATTGGGGGGTTGGGGGATCAACATCTGTCATAACCACAAGAGCAAAACTATTTAAATGCTTTAACAACTAACAGGCAATTTATAAATAACATCATGATAAAGACAGACAGACTTTGGTTCTGTGGCCACTTTGTAAGCAGAACTGCTCCCAAATTCTTCACAGTAAGGCAGTGAAGCACAGATTTGACAGCAGTCCATACACAAAGGCAGATTGGACCAGCATTACAGATCAAAAGCTCTGCCACAGCTCAACTTAAGAGAGTTGTTTCCTTAAGGAAGAAGCAAAAACTATTTTCTCCAAGATAAATTTGGTTAGAGATCAATTCTTTTTCAGAACCTATTTCCCCCTCATTTATAGCAGGTCCTACCTGAGCCTGAAGTAGATTTAGAAACCTTCCCAATTTGCCACCAGCGCATGAAAGTTTAGGAGGAAATTACTGATGTTTCCTCTAAAAGTTCTTTAATTCCTGGAGCATGAGTCCAGATCAAATATCACATTTCTCAAACACAAACCTGATGGCAAAGGTGCACACAGAGACCTCAAACTCGGAAGCAGTCTCCATAGTAATGGTGGCTCTAAAAACCCATTGGAGGACTGCAGGCATGGTTAAGTGTAAATGAGAATCTTTGAGGCACAAACTAGAAAAGACCAAAAGCAATTTGTTTTAACAAATGTTACAGTATGGGAACAAAAGATAAATCAGCAAAAGTAGTAAGCTGCTCTGGCTTAAAATTGCTGTGGAGCTTTAAGAAATGACGATTCTAGGATGAAACTTTTGGGATTAGACTGGTTTATGCCAGTGAGAAGACACACAAAAAGGCAAGGGGTGGGTGTGTGTGTTTGTCCCTGGGTCCTGACTGGGGAAGAATTTTTCCAGTCTCCAACGCAGTAGTATGTGTACACCTATGGAATTTAACTATGGATGAAGAAGCACGATAACAGAATTCTTAACTAGAAGGAAGTTGCACAAGTCTCATACTACTCTTTAGAAGTAGCTTTATAGAATTCTAGCTATTAAACTTCTACCTGTGAGCATGAAGTCCAGAAGAAAAATGTCACACAATGTCTAAAACACTTGAGTAGACCATTGAAGTTTTCCTATTGTATGCTATTCCATTTCCTGTCTTGCTATAGCCCTTAAAAATGCTCTTACTCTCATTATATAAAGGCTATTTCCTCTCTCTGATATAACTTTTTTTCACCACCTTCTTTCATATAGAAAGCATCACCAATGGTTTTTAATATAATTTAACATTTTCATGCTGATTACACTGTAGTGTCTGCACTGTCCTACAATTCCTTTTAAAAAATAGACTGTAAAATGTGCTATTTAGACACTTAAAAGAAAATTAGCAGGGTGGACAAAACCCACTTTGAAACATCATCTCCTCAGGTTTGCTCTCACAGAATGGTTTGAAAAAAGTAGCAATGCCCTAATTTATGGGTGCTTCTCTCACAAGCCATCTGCCTCAAGCAAAACAGCTGCCAGTGATGCAAGCTGGGAAAGTGGCCAATCTGGCTCACATGCAACTATATACCCAATAGAGCAATTAATAAGTCACAAAACAGTACCCAATTATGCAAGCATTTTTGAATCTTGGGGCTCAGAACAGGGTTGAGAGAGCATGAGACAGCCTGAAGGAACTCTCAGCATTCAACTCTGCTCTACGGATGCTCCAGCATCACCTGATCTTTCCTTCCTAGTAAGCTTCTTCAAAAATATGAACCCAGATGCCAGTATTTAAATTGCAGGAAATATCTTAAATAATTGCTTAAGCCCCAAGACTCACATAATGCAACTTTTCATTCAAAAAGCACAAGGTACTTATTCATGAAAAACGAGTCAATAATGACATTATTTTACCTTACTTATGCGAGTGAATTAGAACAAACATTATTTCTATTGTCTTCTTTCAAATATCACCATCTGAGTTTCATATATTTTTGTTTTTAAAAAGAATTAGTAATTTAAAATTTAATAAAAAGATCCTCTCCAGACATCAACTGAAATGCAGTCAGGGATATTTTTTTGGCAGGTATAAAGCAAGATTCAAGCTGAGCATATCTGAGTAAGTTTTGACAGTTGTGTCATATCAAATTAATTTTTCAATGCTCTTTTGTTCACAGCAAGTTTCACTAATTGTCAAAATAGAGGAAAATTAAAGTCTACACATGTTTCAATCTCTGGGGGCCTTCATCAGGAAAAAGTCAGGCTATGTTAGAGTTAAAAAGATTAGTCTACCCTTTGTGTTTTGTCAGATTAACTGGAGGAGCTGTGTATTACGAGACTCTCCCCAGGTTTATTAAAAAGAACACACACTGATCCATATGCATAATAGAAAAATCAAACCAGAAACGTGATTAAACATGTAAATATGCCTTGTTTGTTAGCAGTTTTCTGTTTTGTTTCCTGACATAGCAGGAATAGTTTCTGTCAAAATATTATTACAGTATCACTGCTTGGCAACCATCACTACAGAAGGAGATAGTCTAAAATGAAGAATACAACCATACCTCTGTTACAAGCCCTATCCCAACATTACTTCCCCAAATAAGTGTATAAAGCATATTAGTTTCAACTGTAGACAAATTAAGAAGATGCCTAAATCCATCATCTCTCTTACTTTCTCTCTCCCCCCACCAAAATATATAAAGTTATTCATAAAACATAGCAATTTGTTCACACTTGCGCAAAAATCAAAAATATTCATTATGTTCAATACAGCAGAACATTAGAAATCATAAATCAAAATCAATTTGGCAACTTTTAACTCCAAGAGGGTAAACATCTTCTAAGAGGTACATAAGAGTCATATACTCAACACACTTTTAGAGTAGACAGGGAGCAGCTGGAGGAAGACAGAACCATAAAGAACTTCACATCTTTAGAAACCTCGGGATAACAAGGCAACAGGGAAACTCCTGCCTAATTACCTGGTACCTGCAATGTAGTTAAAGATTTACTGAAAGGATCTCTGTTCCTTGTAATTTTAGCAAACTTTCGCAAAGGTCTCACTTCAAGTAAGGAAATTAAGAAACAAAAGTTCAAGACTAATGTCTCGAAATTCATGTAATGAAATATTGCACAGTAAAAGAGCAAAAGGGAACAGTCAAAAACAATACAGCAAAATATTGGATTGAAATTAGGATTGCCATGCATTCACAACATTTGTGAGGTCTTTCTCCCACAGCAATCTCTACCTGGTAGAGCACAGACAGGAGCTTGCCATGAAATCATTAATACCTACAATCCCAAAACTTAAAGGAACTGGATCATCAGTAAAATATCCCCTCTTCTATCAGTTTTTTTTAAATGATGCAACGTGTTCAAAAGCTAGCTAGCAAGAGGGGACAAATGCACAGGTAAATACAGGTAGCACAGACACTGTCCTGTACCTTTCTGCCTGCAAGGCAGAATCATATGAGCTTCACTTCCTTTGAAACAGAGCTAAAATACATATTATACCCCCAATACTATTTACTGAATAAACATACTTCTTTCTCTGCAGGAATTGTTCCTTCTGCTCTACTAACTTCCAGGAAACGAAATATAACAGTTCAAATCTATCCTTTACACAAATCTAGAATGACAAAATTGTGAAGGGCATGAAAAAGTGCCAGGCAACCTCCCCAGAACGCTGAAGGGATGCAAAGGAGCTGTGTCTGTCTCCTGCCACGGCACAATCTCTCCATTCCCATATCACACAGAAATGCTGAGGCCATGCAGTTGCCCCTCAGACTCAGATAAGTTCAATATTTATCTCTGACCTCAGCCCTGGCACAGTTTTGTTACTTGCACCACCCTAAATTTAGCTTTGTAAGCCTCAATACAAAGTGCACTGTCAGTACTAACAAATGCATTTGTCACCTTTAAGGAGTGAAACAAAACAATCAAAACCTTTACAAAAATATTTAGATAGATAATAACTCCACAAACTTTTATGACACAGCATTTACCCAGCTCATAACTGGCTTTAAAAAAAACCCTCCTACAGGCTTCCTATCACCTCACTATTTATACAGAGAGGATAAAGCTGACAGGACAGAAATGCCTACTTGAGGCCTGCCATTTACTTAATAAAGTCATGGCATGAGGTACAAGCCAAGGAGTGACCACCTCTAAAAACCAGGAGCCATCTGTCACACACCAACATCCTGCAAGTGCTTCAGGGGCCTTCTGAGCATCTCTAGTCAGCCATACCAGGGCACAGTTGTGAAATTTTCCATTCCACTTCACAATACTCCTGGTTTTATGGGAAGTTTAAACCCATAAATAATCATTTTGCATAATAAGTAAAGAAAAGAAAATGCATCTTTATGCAATATAAATGTGATTTGTGTAATCTGTAAAAAGAGTAAGATTTCAGTTTTTGTAATGAAGACCATTCAAGCAAGGATCAAGTTTAACTTGAAAAGTGAAAAGAAAGTTGCATGATTCCCAAATAACAATAAGACCAAAATGTATAAAATCACTAAAGAATTATTTTCTCAAATATTTTATCCATAATAATACCAGACAGTTTTTTCTTACATAGATTTTTTTCTTTTCTCTTTATGCCCCTCCTCTGCCATGAGCACTTGTGTGTTTAAAGAAGTTAAAACAATGACAAAGACATTTGCAGGAAAATCAAAGTGCTACAAACTGAGGAAGGTCAAAAGTGTGACGTCAGAACTGAACTTTACTCTACAATGACATGTTTTAAGCCTCACTATCACATTTCAACAAACCAGTTGAATGTATTTTACCAGTTTATTTTCAGTGTAATACCTGTAATAGTTTTTAAAAACTCCAGAGTCCTCTTCAACCTCGACCACTGTGATTGGCACACAGCAAGTCTAGAGTTCCAAATGAGATCGATCAGATTTTTTAAATTTCAAGCAAATTCTAATATTTTTTCCCCTTCATCAAATCACTTTGTGGAAAAAAAATAACAACTTGCTTGTATGTCCACACCTGGACATGTTGAATAACTTCAGAATTGGGACAGAAGTTGATTTCTTAATTATGCTCAAATAGGAGCTTTTTGCCTTTTTACTTTTCTATACTTGGTATTCCACTTTGAAACAAAAAATGAGAGTATATAAATACTCACTATCAAAACACAAACCAGATACAATCAGTAGATATTTCCAGGGGTATGAAAGTATACAGAAAAATCCTACTGTATACTGCATCATCAATTTCCTAATTTTAGTTTAAAATTCCAATAGCTCCTCCACCATTCCTCTTCCTTTTTTTGTGTCATTGATCTAAAATAGGAGGAATTTTAAAAATTACTTGATGTCTTATAGTTATTAGATCTACATGGTTCACACTGTGGTTTTCTCATCCTTGAATGAACCTTTCTGGAAGCAGGCTAATAAATGACTCTCCCAAAAAAAAACTCCTGAAAAGCTTTCTTGCTTCAAAACAGTCAGAGCTTCTGATAATACTACAGATAAGACAATGCTGGTCATAATTTTATACACAACTACTGAGCACTGAATTCAAACAATGTTATTTGAAACTACAAAAGGTCTAAGGATACAGCCTATTTTCAAGCTACCACTCTGACAAACTACCTGAGACACCATAAATCAAATAACTCAAGAGGCTTAATGCTCTCTCTGGGCTCCCCAGCAGTATGCTGGGGCACTGGGCAGAGGATGCTAACACTGCTCCTGTCTTCAATTAGCTCAGGTAACAGCACTGCTGCAGCAGAAAGAACTAAACTCATTTAAAACCTTTTACCACAGCTCTGTCATTCCAGACATACATCATCATGGCCATTGGGGAATTTCAAAGTACTTCAAGTTTCTCAAATCTACACGGCGCCATGGTTTCGTGCTGAGCTGTAACATAAAAGGCCCTGAATTTGGAAAGCAGTAAGCCCCATATACAAACAGTACTTCCAACCTGTGCAAATGTTTCAGGGGATAGGAGGACACAAAGCTTGGATTATTCAGCAGCTGATAACTAAGGGCCAATGATCTCGTTCCTCAAGCGTACGTTCAGTGATTCCTCTTTATGGCATCATTCCAGACTGATTATGTACAATGACTGTCAAACACAAAATATTTGCTCAGTGAAACTACAAGATTGGCCATTAATTACAGAAAAAGCTTATGCACTTCATCAGTCTGACACATTGTATACGGAAGAAAAACTTTTTAAAAGGCGACTAATTTGTCTGGAAGATACTTTCTATGAAGTGCCACCCGCTCTGCCCCTTGACTGTGGTGGGTTTTGTGGCAAAAATATAAACTTTTGGTCATCTTGAGTTGCTTTTGAAAACAACCTGTACCTTCTTCCCCCGAAGAGCCTAAATTCCCAAAACATCTTACTTAAAATCTAGGATTAAACTGAGAAAGTGCAAAAGGAACAACATAAGCAGAATCCTTTTTGGGACTTGCAGACAGGCTTTTTTTTTTCCCCACTCAGAGACAACTTCTGAGTTGCATTTTATAATATTATGATAGCCAAGGCTACTTAAGTGGACAGATTGACAGATAAGAGAAAACAAAAATATTTTTCCTTTGAGAAGACACCAGTCTGCACTTCGACAATACCAAAAGCCACTGCCAAGCAGAAACAAGTTTAGAGGTCAAAACCTAGTGCCAGTATTGCTATCTTGAACAATAATCACTATATCCAAGGAATGCTTCTGCTGCTGCATTAATATTTCCTCTGTGATGAAGGAAAAATGCAGACTGAACCTCATAGGATTGCCAGATGTCTTGTATAATTAAGGAGTTATGTTCTAGTAGCCAAATCTAAAGCCTTATGAAAAGCCTTTATAATATGGCTTTTTCTGCATTTCTGTAGTAACTGTTGTTTTTCCTAAAACACAGGAATCAAGGCATCCAGAAAAAGTGGTTATTATGCAGATAAATTGTACTTTCCATGCACAGTTAATCTATGCATGCACGGTTTAGTTCTCTGACATCGTCCCAGATTTTAGCATCCAAACTCTGGCAACCCTAAGACATTGCCAAATTTCTACAGACAAAGAAAGAGTCTGTTTCAGCTCCAGATGTGATTGTGACTAAGGAGCTACTTCTGACCCCCCTCCTCTCTCCCACTGACCTTGGCAAAATACTTGTAAAATGGGACTATTTACATTCATGAGTTGCCCTCTCAGAACTGGTTCATTATTGCATCCTCGGACTGTATACAAAATGATTACTGGGGGTAAAAGATGCAAATTTGACTTTTCTGATATTATTAACATGCAAATGTTGAACCCAGGCTGGTAGGAAAGGAAAAGAAGTCAAATAGCTGAGAAATAAGCATCTTACATAGTGAGCAGACACAAGCTGTCATTCTGAAGAGCGGAGTTTGCACCGATGTAGGCAGGAAAAGCTGTGAGATTAAGAGGGCAGTGGAGTAAATGACAGAAATTGCCTGCCACAGAAGTAGAGACAGCTTTTCAACTAGGTATTCATGGGACTTCATCAATTTTCACCTAAATCTTCAGAATATATGTCAAATGATGAAACCTTAAAAATATATATATAAATCTCAAGAGACTTATCATCTGCGTAAAACTGTCAGTCACCTGTGACACTGGAACTATTGGATCAAATCAGCAGGATAGAAATTGTTAACTGAACCTTTAATCAAACCAAAGAGAAATGCTGAGATACCAAATATTAATGTTGTAATAAATTAAATCAATACATTTAACATTATTATATGTGCTGTGTAAGCAGTAGCCCAAATTTTTTTGGAGTATTGTAAAGAAAGTGCAAAGTAAACACCTGGAAGTTAAGAATAAAGTAATAGAAGCATTAAATTAAAACAAACTTTTGAAGCAACATGATGAATCCAAAACTCTGAATAGATACACCTCCTAATTCCAGGAAACGTGAATTACCAGGTTTCTCAAATGGTAGAAGCAGGGTGATAGTGCCTGACTCAAGACCTGAGGATTGCTGCAGTTTCACATGGAGGTGACTCTACCCCTGCTCTCTGGGACATTTTCCTAAGTATTAGGGCCCCTCAGACACAACCATTAGACAATTAGTGTGGCTCAAGCTGCTACTTTTCAAATGCTCCAACAGAAGCATCTTACTCTTTTTAAAAACCAAAACATCTCAAGTTATCACCCCCCAGAGATATTACACAGGGAATGTCTTACTGCACTGGAAATAAAAGCAAATCCATGGGCAATTACTGCAGAACAGCTGATGTACCATAAACCAGCCAAGCCATAGCAACACACCCACCCACACAGCTACATGATCAGGGGATAAAAGGTTAACTTAGACCATTTTAGAGTAAGGAAACGATTTAGTACTTCTTTCTGTTCCACACGTTTAGTGTGACCTCATATGTTTCCTTACCGTAAACCTTCCAAACTGTGATGCAGATTAATTTTCTAATGTGTTTTTTATGATGATATTTAAAAAACATCTTCTCCAAGACAGATGAAAGCATTATGATAAATATTTTAAAGACTAAGACAGAAAGACAATTGAAATAGACTGGTTATCATCATAACAATGCTGTATCAGGCAAAGATTCTTTGTCATTCAGTATCTGCAACCACAAAATTATCCTCTCTCACCTTCAACTCTGAAACAAAACAAGGCACAGCCCCTAAAAAGTCTCATCAACTATAGAACCTATTGCATATCTTTAATTGCCTACGCTGATTATTTTCTCTGAACACATCCAGGTTGTACCTGGAAAAGAGAAAAATGATTGCTAGAAAAGGAAAGGTTTTATGATAATCCTGTGCAATGGAAGAGAATTGAGGGCTATTAGTATGGTAACATTTCAGGCAAAACTGCAAAGCATAAATGCAGGTTTCTTAAATGCATCACATGCTTTACTGCACTTTAAACTCCAATATTTGAATTGAACTCTATAAAAATCCCCTATAATATAGATTGTATAAAATACATATATACATATATTTTTTGCAATAAAGTTGTATGGTATAAAAGCAGCACTCACAGTGTTCTAGACACTAAAAATATTATGGTTAATGCTTTAGAATCACAGTACCACTGCCACGTGCTGATGTGTTATTAACAAAGATTTCAATTCATGACTGACAGAACTTGTTCTGTTGCAGCAGAACAATTAATGAGCTGTCACATTCCTTTTTGGTGATGCATGCAAGTAGTTCGTCATCACTTATTCCAGCAAATGGAAAGCGTTTGTCAAAATTCCATGGAGAAAATGTATCTCTGAAGCTCTCAGTCACACAAGGTAGCCTCGAGTCTGATGCAATGATTATGTTTGGGAAACATGCTAACATGTGCACCTAAATAGAAAAAGAAACAAACACTCTCAGTGTCAAAACACCAAGACTCCGTTTTAAGGGACTTGCACATGAGCAAATGAGGTAGAAATTTTGTCTGCCAGCAAGGATTACAGCAAGTGTGAGTTGTCACATGTGAAAAACAACAGATCAGGCCCACAGAAAGAGCAGAGTACTCTGCTGCTTTATTGTTCATTGTACAGCCCCAAAATTGCTGACCACAGCTCAAAACTGCACAACCATTTTTCTTTTCACTTCCTCTGCTTTTGGTTAGTTATCCCATGATAACACCTGAATATTCACACACATTCTTACAAAGTTAGTAACAAAATGCTTGCAAAATATTGCAGTACTGTACTGATCAGTACCTCAGATTAAAAAAAGAAATCAAAATAATCTTGCTAAATTTGGATGTCTAACTGATTGTTCAGTTTCTTTCACCCCAGCTTAGATTTCAGTCAGTCAAAGTAGGATTGATGGCCTTCAGTTACAGCAAGAAATGGTTCCTGTTACTGCAAAACAGATCCACAGTCACAAAACACAAACCTAACACATAAAAAAACTGAAACAGACACATGCAATTAGGAACCACTTGGGAATAATAAGATTTTAGTGACACTTCAAGGATCTCACACACACAAAGAAATTACAGTGACAAAGTCAGAATAAATAAAATTCAGTTCTCCAATGTAATGTTCAACTGTCTCATGCTTACACCCGTTTCTCAATTTTTTCTGATCTCCAATTCAAGTTTTTGCACTTACTTGGGGTCACAGAGAACTGGGAACTACCATGAGAAAACAAAACAAAACAAATCTCTCACTGCTCACTGTGATGTACCACAAATTTCAGGATTTGGAGGGAAGAGGAGGCCAGAAAAGGGGTATGGAATCGTATTTTTAAGTGGCAAAATCAGGCATTTTTACTCGTTTAATTTTTTTAATTCTTTCAGAAACACAGCCCATTTTAAGTTTTTTATTGCTGCTTCCTAATTGATCTCAAGGCACACCAAAACTCTCAAATTCCACCATTTGCCATCACACTGATGTAGCACCAAGCCAACAGATCTGTCCCATTGGAGCAGGGAAGGACAGAAGTCAGGTTAGCATTTCTTACTCAGGTGGGTATTAGAGAGTACCAAGAGCCTCTCTCAGGAGCTCTTGGAGCAGAGAACCTGGTGTCATCCAGGTTCCTGATGTCCCTCAACAGGCTCAAATTTCAGCATGTTCTCTCAAACACAAGGTTTACAGCCCCATCCATTCAGCATTAATCCAGACCCAACCATTCCAGTTTCATTCTTCAGGTATCTCCAGGTATGTTTACTTCCCAACTTTTCTCACCAAAACCTCCTTGTCTAGCATGTCAATCTCATTACTCCAGACATAAAATTATCCCACCCTCATTCAAGCTCAAACCGCCATTTGAGCCTCCTCTCCTTCCGTCCCAACTTCTTCCCCTCTGCTTGCCAAAACATTGGACTTATTTTCTTCTCCACACCCACATCCCGTTCTTATCCCTACTGCAATCAAATCAGGCAAGACAAGGCAAGGGAGAGACAAAGCACAGAGGAAACCATTCTCTTGTTCAGTTCTGGGGCCCAGGCCAAGCTCAGAGAAGAAACTCTAGGCCAAGTCCACTTCAGATCAGATCATACACATTGTGATGAAATCTCCAGGTACTGTGCTATGAAGATAAAAGAAAACGGAGCATATGCAAAACACCATTTTTAAAAATACAGCTAATCTGAGAGCAGAATTTCAGAAAGACAACACCCCACACATCCTTGCCATAAAGGCCAATTCTCTTCATCTTTCAGTCTTGTCCTACAGCAGAGGACTTTGAGACAATATTCAAACCAATGATGGAAAAATAAATAAAAAGGTAAGTTTAGTCTATGTGTCAATTTAGTAGCTTTCAGTTTGGAAAAGGGAGGCAAAGACAAATTAGATTGTAATTTAGAAATCAATTTACTAATCAATTTTGGCTAGACAGGCTTAACAGAAGCTTGACTTCACGTCAGAATCCTGTATCTAACCTAACAAATGTGATCTCCTATGTGCAGAGCTAAAAAACAAATCATACAAATATCTACGCAAATACATCTATGTTCAGGCCAGACCTTACATTTTCATGATCCATAGCATTATGTAAAACTGAGCTTTACATAGTTGTATTTTGAGTTACTCAAGAGGGACTCCATGAATTCATACTAACAAAATACATAAAGTAAAAGCAACTCCTGTACCTACTGTATTTCCTGTAATACTTGCTGTCACACACCAGCTGCCCCTCTCTTTGGCATTCCAATCAAGCCACATTCTTCCAGCTCCTCAAATTCCTGATAACTGGTAATTCAGGTGACAAAGTGGAGGGTGCACAATCTTCTAGAAATCCAAGCAGACTGTAGCAGATGGATCTTTATTATCTACAAACTTGAAGCTCCTTCAAAAAATTCTCACAAGCTGGTTTGATGCAAGACTCACAAAGGCAGTGTTGACTCTTCCCCAAAACATCTTTCTCTGAAGTGAGTCATTTAACATTTGTTATGATTTCTACCAATTTGCCTGCTATGAAAGTCATAATTATTGGCCAACAGTTCTTTAGAGCTTTCTTGGAAACTTTCCTTAAATGACTTGCATTGGCCAGCTTGCAGTCAACAGGGACATAATCAAATTTAAGTAAAAAGCTGCACATTACATTCATCAGTTTGGGTGGTTTTTTCTCAAGTGTCTTGAGAACCTTGGGTGTGCATTATCTGGTCCTGAGAGTTTGCTGCTCTTCTGTTAGCAAATGTATTTTGCAACACTTAAATTTGACTTACAGGCTCTGAAACATTGCCTGCAAATTTCCAGCATAGGCATTTTCTCCAGATTCTCCCACAATGAACTTTATCAAAAAGAATATTTTCTTTTCCTGCTGCGGATGGCTCCTTCTGTTTCTGAGAGCCCACTGGTCCTATAGGCATTCTAGGAGGCTTCAAGCTTCTAATGCACTCATACAAATACTATTACTCTTTTCATCTACTTTCAACAAGCTGGTCTTAAGATTATTTTTGAGCTGCCTTGAACTATTACTTTTATTTTGCCTATTCTAAATACAATTGTTGTAAGAATACTTACTTTTTCCCATGAGCCCTTTTTAGCATCCTCTTTAATCATGGCATTTGCCTTTTTATCTTTACATCTTGTTCTGATAGATGGCATGCATTTGCCTCAAGTTTCCAGTATGATGTCTTGGAACAGTCCCGATGCTGCCTGCAGGGATTCTACTTCATTTACTTTCCCCTTTTATTTTAAAAGTTTTTTTGAGCCCAGGTGTAACAGATATTTTACCTTCCAGTGGTCCAGCATGAACTCTGAATGATCATTAACACTGCAATCATTATTATAGAAATATTCTCTGATTGCTGTTTTGAAGGAGATCCTAAATATATTCCTCAGGAAGAAGTCAACAGTTGTGTTTCCTTTTTTGGTTGGCTGCTCCAATAAACAATCATTGATGTTATCTAAACATTTCATCTGAACACCCCACCCTCATGCAAAATCTGCACATTCTACATAAAGATATATTTAATTCATGTAGTTTTAGATTTTTTTTTAAGGTACCACAAAAAGCAAGACCTCTGAGGGAGAAAAAGTCTCCAGTTAAAATTAATATTGATATTACCTCCAACTCACTCAACCTCCAACAATTTATAATTATCTGGATTCTTTAGATTTGTGAGATTTTCACTATTCTTAATGAAACCTGAAAGCCAACTTGTAAAAAATGACAATTGTGTTCTTTATTTTGTTTAGACTCAAACTATGCTAGTGTGTTATTTCTACCCATAACATCACTCTTAATTTCTAACTTTCTGAATAAAGCCTAGTGTAAGGGACCATGCAACTTTTTTAATCCTATAACATAATCCTAACCCAATCTAGTGTACTACTGATGCAATGAGGAGTTATTACAGACCTTAGAAGCATATTTTCCTGTTACAGAGTGTTTAGTTATGATCTCTTAGTGGTCCAGTCCATCAAACAGCTGCTTCAACCCTTATAATAATGAAGATATTAACAAGTATCAAAAAATCCAAGTCTCAAAAGAGATGTCAGTAGCCCCTTCTAATGGAAGAGAATGACATCTAGCAGGACCTTTGTTTGCGTGGCAAGGTTTTGGTAGTAGGGGGCCACAGGGGTGGTTTCTGTGAAAAGCTGCATGCGTGCAGTTTATTCATTCTATATTACATACTTTGTATGTAGTGAAGGACAAGAATCATATGGTCTCACTTCTTTCCCCAGTTTAAGAGGTGCAAATTCCTGATAGTTCTATACAGAACATTTAAAGGAAGGCGCAGATTTATGCTGTTAAGCAAAATATACTTCAAAGTTCATTCTATCATGACTTCCTTCAGCAACCTTAAACAGCAGCATCCAAAATCAACAAAAGTTTCACACCAGGATAGGGAAAAGAGAACTAAATTAAAAATATCCACAAGAGGTTTAGTTTTTGAAGAATTCAGGCATTGACATTAAAGGCAACTAACACTGCAGTCAGAGGGCTTTACAACACAGAGTTAAAGCATATGAACATTTTCCTCCAAAATTCACAAGATTTAATCAAAAAGCTGAGTTAAACATCAGAGCAACCAGAAGTTTGTGCTGTGTTACCAGAAGTATTCAGGTCTCAATTATATTTAAAGGCCACAATGTGACTTGAAAACACAGTTGCCATGATTGCTGTGCTACAGAATGAGAAAAAGGCATCTAAAATGCCTCTTGCAGAACACAAAACATTTAGTCTGCTCCCACCACCTTCTGAAACATAGATTTAATATGTGCTGATAAGTTTACACTAACACAGTGAGCTCACAGACTGTTGCAGGTCCTGGTTAAAGCAGCAGGAATCTGGTTTTTTGCAAGTTTAATCCCCTGAACAGAAAGATGGGATATGTAATGAAATATGGCCTATTTCTGCAAAGATAGAAGAGATATGAGCAGTCATCAAAGGTACTGAGATGTTTCTAGTTCATTCATAAAACTAGCAAGGAGCATGCTAGGAAACTAGAGAACTATAAGCTAAAAAGCTCAGGCAGTATGAGCTCGGTAGCCACTGAGTGGCTGGAGTTCAACACTGACTCAATACTTAAATATTTGCTCAGCTCCTTTCCCAGGATTCACAGCCTGAGCAGAATTATGTGCTACTGCAAACATGCCCTCAGCAGTACCTGCACTAGTTAGCTGTGTCTACACAAAACTTCACACCAACAGGTACAGTCTTCCAGGATAATTCTGCTTGAAAGGAACCTCAAGGGGTCACAGAGTCATAGTGTGTCAATAGCAGATGTTTCTATGAAAGAATAAACGTTGCCCCGTATCCCCGTCTCACCTTGGAGTAGTTGCCAATTTCATTTCCCTTGTGATAAGTTCCATTTCAAGCCTCATTTCTCCTCGGGTTAGAACTCCAAATGTTAATGAGCAGTTAAGCTTTTACACCAGGGATGGAATTCCCTTTGCAACTGCTGTTACCCAAAGTAGGATGACAGCCGTTGGTCGTGCCAAGTAGTTTGGGAGCAACTGATGTACCACACATAAGAGACCCGATAATTCCACCAAGAAGAACAGTCAGTTTCTGGAATAAGGTAAGGAGGCAAAGCTACCAGGAGCAGAGAGAGAATAACTAATATTCCCCAAAATATGCTGTAATTCCACTCTAGAAACACCACACTAAAGCACTTGTATCCAAAAAAGCACAAGGCAAAAGGAAATCACAGAATAAAGCCTACATGTCCAGATTGCCTCCAAGGACTACACTAGGCATAAACATACTGAGTTGAAACGAATTCTTCCAGCCATACCTAGCTTAGGTACAAACCTTTCCCTTTTTTTGGCAGCCATATGTGAACTATCCCTCACAGAATTTATTCTGGGCTACAGAAACAAAAATCGTCTTCAGCACTTATGTGCAAACATATTTGATTTGTAACTTTATAAATGCTCCCTATTAGCCAACTTTCCTATTAATTGCAACACGTGCTAAGCAAACCCAAGGTTTATCTGTTGAAGTCTCCTAGCCTTTCAAGGTGTTTCTGAAGACAAAAGCTTTATAATTGCTCAGCTTTATATCTGGAATAAAAGCAAAAGTCGTATGAAATCTAGGAGGACAACATTTACAGGATCAAAGATCAAATGTATATTTTTCTAATCTTTGTATAAACAAAAATAAAATCTCACTGTTAGCCAATTATCAGTGGGAGATTATTTCATTTCCAGCATCTCATACCAGCATCTCATACTAATGTACACATCTTCCCAAATTATTCTATTCCCTTATTTAAAAAATCCAGCAAATAAGTCACCAAAAAGTTATAAAGAGTCAGCATGGGTATTCTTGCAAATCTAGAAACAAATACTTCTCAGTTTGTCTATTATAAATCTACAGAGAGCAGGTTTTGGAGCGGAGCCCAGTTATAGTTTCACAAACTAACAGAACATACAGGATGGTAACTAAGAGACCTGAGACAAGAATGGTTGTTATAGGCTGTACTGTAATTAAGAAATATAATAAAAGCCTGTTGCTTTGTCTCAAAATAATTATGGTTAAGTCATAGGTGTTCTTGAAAATTTAATTTTAGTATTTTATACCCTTAATTCAAGAAGAGGTTACAGTAACTCCCTAAACCGCTTAACAAATTAAAGAGCTTCATTTAAAAAAAAAACAGATTTAAAAAAAATTATAGAATTTAAATTTATTTTCTGTGGTATCCCAGAGCAACATTTTGAAATAGGACTGTTATAAGATCATAATTCATAAAAAATGAGCAAGGAAACAGTGACCTTTCCTGTCTATAGACCTGTATTTGGGATCTGCTGTGACTGCTTTTTGAACTCAGTGACAATGAAAGAATAACTTTTTGAATAATCCATTTCTTTACAAAATCTTTAAAAATTTGCTCTCTGTGAACAAGAGCAGACCAAATACTTGCAAAAGCCCAAACTTTGTGTCCAAGGTGCACCCATTTCTCTGGAATTATGTAAAGACATTTGAGGTAATTCCAACTGATCTCACAACACCAAATCAACAACATTCCCCTGCAAAGGGAAACCAATGTAATAGCATGGTATCATAGCTCAGTGAGTGGATTTTTCCGCTCTTCTTTTATCTCCAGGGGTTTTCCACAAGAGCACCTGCTATCGTTGGGCAGAACTTTGAGCTGCATAAGCCTGTGACAAAAAAATCCTAATGGCAAATAGTTATTAACCTTCAGGAAACAGAAAGCCTGTGTATTACTGCAATAGATTCAGAATATAAAATCTCATGAAGTTTGAGGTGTCAACAGAGTTTCTAAAGCACCTTAAAATAATTTTTAAACCAATCAGTTATTGTCATTGCTAGATGTCATGCACATTGCTACAGCGAACTCACGATTGTTGTAAATTCTGCCCAAGGAACTGATCAGCAGAAAGTTAAACACATTAGGGTACTTTTTTACAGCACAAGAACCAAAAGGCACTAGCATGGGCTAGGAACAAGCCAGTCCAAGCCAGAAACAGACAGTTCTTTCCCAACAGGTAGGAAGGAACCTGCTTTATCAAAGGATGCAAGGAATTCAAGTAAGTTCAAGGGAAAACTGGACAAAGGAGGAAATGTCCATACATTGAAAAGGAGACTGAACAGCTCTTGCAACTAAATAGCTAAACCACATCAGAAAGTCCCCCGAGCTGAAAACAGGTGGAAGTAGGGAGAGTGTAGGAAGGTGGTATGGGAGAAAAGAAAGAAGAGTATCATATGTGATCATATTTTTATCCTTCCATTGGCTTCTGATTACAGCTACTTTCTTTTCCCCCATGACCTTTAATGCATTTAATTGCACTTTAGCCCTTGCAATGGATGGGAAGATGATAAGCAGCAACTTGTGATTATAGTTTTTATTGATTTTTCCCTTGGTGTGCTGCTTTTAGAGACACTGCAGTAACAGGCAGGTGCATTGGACAGACAGAAAAAGTTTTAACCCATCCTTTGGCCCAAAAGTCTGCTTAATATGACATCTTCAAGCCAAGGATGTAAAAGATATTTAATTGTTATGAACAGATGTTAAACTTGACCTTAGACAAAGATCAGAGATTAGAGACAGAATATTAAGTTAAATCAACTCTTAATCTGAGCTATTTTTGTTTTAATACTAACGAAACTCACAAGTAACTTCACCATTTGTTTAAGAACAGTTTACTGAATTAAATGTCATTTCCTAACTCTACCTTTCCTATTCAAAGCTGAAAAAAATATCTTAGAGTACGAATATATGATTAAAGGTAGTAGAGAACCCACCCTGTGAGGAGAAGCTGAGGGAGCTGGGCTCATCCAGGCTGGAGAAGCAATGGATTTTTGCCTTTGGGGACTTAACAGCAGTCTACCAGTGTCTGACAAGAGGCCATCACAACAACAAAGCCAGGCTGTACTCTGCGGTGCAGAGTGCGAAGATGAGAGGCAATGTAGAACCAAGGAGTTCAGACTAGAGGCAAGGAAAAAATGTCTCTCCATGAGGACACACAAGCAGGGAGACAAGGTGAAGCAGAATGCCCAGAGAAGCTGTGCAGTCTCCAGCCATGGAGGTCCTCAAGGCAAGAGCGGATAGCACGATATAATAGTACAGGATACCCAAAAAAGATGGATGGGGCCTTCAAGATCGGGAAGACCATCACCACAGCCACATTCAAACTGGACCTTATTTAGCCTGACCTTTTCACCTTTATGCTTGCTAATATCCTCCTATCTGCCACAGGTACTTTTTTAAATTTTATTCTGATTTAAGTTTATTTGGAGCACTTGCTCTTAGCTTTTATTTAGTTCTGAAAGTTGCTGCTTCTATTCTTCAACCTGAAGAGGAGATTCTATGCTTGTTGTTTTTCTTCCTGTCTTATTATGCCATTCAGTACTACTACTACAAAAGCTTCACTTTTTGGCCTACCATGACTACAGTCCCACTACTTTTATAAAAAGATTTTCATATAAAGAGATTTTGCTGGAGGTAATTTCTATTAATTGTGGGTGTGCTGCAAGTATATTCAAGTACAAAAAAAAAAATTTGCAAAGGTATTTTAGCCAGCTCCACTCCAACTGTATTTGACACAAAGGCATGCAGTAAAATATTCCAAGAGTATCATTACAGTTTTTCCAAACATATAGACTCTGGCCAAAAATCTCTAAGTAAATATGTTTCACTTAAACTGGAAATTGTAAGCCTGCTTTCACTTCTAACAGTTCTATTTCTAACCTTGAGATCAGGTATGTGAAAGCTTCACGCTATGACACACACTCCTTTGAAATTCTCATTCTAACTGTGCTGCAGGAAAGAAGTAAAGCAGCTGCCCCTTTAAAGCAGTAGCAAAGAGAATATATACCCCTCCTTATCATCTCCTGCAAACGAAATACTGTGGCATATGCAACAGAAGATACAACCGCTAACCAAAATAAAATACATTAAAAACAAACAAAAAAAAAAAAAAAAGAAGGCATTGCAAACAGTACATATACTTATTTAAAGCAGTAATCTCTTTGGTCTAATCTAGTTACATACTTTCGTCTTTTCTAAGAGTCTGCCCACAGCAGATAAACACACAAACCTTCTTGTGCTGCACCAACTGACGTCAGCAGTCGCTTAGGAACCGCGTTTGGTGCAAAAGTGGTAGTACCGAAACTATGTTTACAATTGAAAAAGAATGAAGTATGCAGGGCTCACCAGAGCTTCAGGAACAGAGATACAAATTTATAAATGTAAGCTACAAAAGAGCTTCTTGAAAAATTCACGGGGCTTTCAAAGAATGTTTATCTGCTCAAAGATCTGTTGATGAATACCAAGAGCAATACAGTTATTTTTTATATTTTCAATGGTACAATTTTCACTCCGGCCAGAAAAAAATAAAAAAGTAGCTGTCAGTTTCGTCAGTTTCGAATGTAAGCTTTGAGCTTTTTTCACTTCTGTATAATCTGTAAATGAAAATTCAAATCCAGCGACAACTTTATTGGGTAACTGTTTACAGGGACAAAGCCCTGTTGTTCCCACAGCAAGAAAACAATGGATCTCACAAAACAACCTGCACCAATAGAAATAATCATGCCATCACTATTTTCCAAGTAGTCAACTGTTTAGGAAGTCTAGTATTTAAGGAACTTAGAAGTGCTGTATTTTAAATAACTCATTAGAAAAATTATTTAGAAGACCCTGAAGGATAAACAACATAAAACTACACAGATGCAAAGCTGTTTGAGACAAATTCCCAAATCACCTATATTTACAATTACAGAATTTTAATTTAAAAATATGTGTGTGAAACCTGTATGAACAGGCTTATTTATTAGTCCAGTGTAATTTACAAGTAAAGCCCAAATTCTGAGCAGCCTGATACCTTGCATTCTATAACAACATTCTATAAAGTTTCTAACCACCAAAAAAAATTTGCAGAGTCTATACCAGTTTAAAAAATGGCATTTAATGTGCTTGATACATGTATTACACCTCTATTAAGCACTCTCCAGCTTCAGTCTATGGAAATGAAACAGTTTTCTCATCAGAGCTGGGCCTAATAGGAATGCACTGTAATGTTAGACATCATAACAGAGGGAGTCTGTATCCTGTGTGCTCACATTCCTCCTGCTGGCTCTGAGAAAACATGAAGGAAGAAGCTTAAACTCGAGTGGCCAAAAAAAGGACACACCAGAGAAGAACATGGAATAATTTGAGTCAATATTACAAAACCCAGAATGCTTATTTTCACATTCTTTTGACAGATATCCAATATGAAGCCCCACATTCAACAGTGCCTCTCAACCCCTGGACTGTAATTATTTACTCAGACCTGAGAGGTTGTGTGTGCATTTATCACAGTTTTTTGCTGCACACATCTCCAATTAAAAAAAAAAAAAAAACCAAACTAACTGCATGGAAAGAGAACAATTTGCCTAATATAAGCATTACCATAAATTTTGGAAGGCTAACTGGAATATATGTTATATGAAATGGAAGAGATCAAAGTCAGGAATATTCCCCCTTCACTCCACCAAAAAAAAACCCCACCATCCAAATGCAAAGTGGAAAAACTATAGAAAAGGCAGTAAACAGGGGTAAACTTCTCTTTTTAAATACTTGCTTCCTGACATGTAAACAGTTTTACCAATTCTCTAAAACCAAAACAAAGAAAAGGAGCAAGTAAAACCAACTTGATCTGAAGCAGATAATGACTAATTTTATCTTTATTTTATTTATTTCATTCATCTCAGTATTTTTTGGTCTTCTATCAGGAGTGGGAGAAAGCTCTGTGATTCCAATGCACCCCTAAAGAATATTGTCTCTGGATAAAGCCCAGAGGTAATTTGGGCCAAGAATAGCTATATGATCCCAAACTGAAACATTTCAACACCATCCAAAGGTCTAAGTAGTTTATCAGGAAGTGAAGCAGAGAGATCTGTAGAAAAAAAATGGCTCTGCTAAACTCAGCAATGCCTTATTCATTGATTCAGATAGAGTTAAGAAATTGCCTCAGCTTGCTTTCTGATTTATATGCCTGTACCTGGGCTCTAAGTCAGCTTTTCCAGAATTCTGAATTTACTTCCCATCATACCTCTCATCATGACAGCTCAAAACTGAGTTGCCAGTCTTCTACTACCCTTGGGGAAAAAAGCATCGCTTTTCCGCTGCTTTATCTGGAACAAATCAAGGTGCTGAGGGGAACAGCTTGCTGTTCAAATGGCTGTACTTTGAGAATTTTTGAGGGGCTAGAACACAATTCAACCATGCTTCCATGGACAGCAGCAGCAGGAGACTCTGTTCTCCCAAGTCCCACTGCCGGTAAACCTCCCAAACAGAGACTTTTAGAAGCCACCTGGATAATCTTTTAAATATGACCTGAGATAGGAAGGAAAGAGCCAGAAACAAATGTCCAGTTGTTACCAAAAAATGCAGCCTATGCACTAAGCACACACTACACAGAATTCTAGTTAGAATTATGCTCCTACAATGCCAGCTTTGTGACCCACAAAGTGGTAAGACTTACTGGGAGATTAATTTTGTTGTTCTAATAACTGGTCTTGGAAATGGCCAAGTTTTAAGTAAGTGTCTTTTCCCTTCTTCACCCTCTCCTTTGTAAATGCTAGTTAATTTTAAAACAAACAAAAACATCACCTCGCTGCCTAAACAGATGACACACACATGTGAGCAGTGTAATAAACTACCACATAAAAATCATCTGACCTGCAAACGAAACGTGAATTTGGAGATACAATGAGAAACATTCTCCACAAACACGTAAGTTCCATTTCTTAGAGTGGAGAAAAAGAATTCTAAGCATCAGAAAAGACTGAGGAAAATGAGTGGTAATAAATGTTAATAAATCTTCATGCTTTCTGGTCATTTGGTGAAAAGAAATTCTATGAAAACTCCTCCTTTGCTTGAAAAGCAAGCTTCTTTGTTTCATCCTTTTATCTGCTGTCCATTTTACTACTCAGGGCTCCACAAGAATAGACTGTGACCTATCCTTTTATTTCTGAATAGATACAACACAAAATAAAATACCAGTGAAACAACTTTCTTTCACATCCCAGAAGCAGCAGTAAATCAGGCCTCATGCCAGGTCAGAATTTGTTCAAGCTCGTCCTACAAAGAATGGCCATTGCCATTTCTATTCAGTAGCCTACTGCACTGAAAAAGAAGTTGTAGTCTCTGCAAGAAAGGCACAGAGCTTAAAAAAATTAGCCAATAAATAAGTCAGCATTTCATTTATCTTGGAGCTGTCATTGCTAGACAGCTCGTTTCCTTAACTGGTAAAGACTGAAGAGCAACAAATTCAGTCCTATGACATCACAGGAAATACAATGTCATGTCTCACCACATAGAGATCACCTTCCCAAAATTTGAAAAAAAACACCTCAACAAGGAGTATCAGGACAATAAACACACTTTTCAGTAAAAGAGGTAAGTACCTCTGTGAGGAGCACAAATGATGAAATCCTTGGAAGTTTTGTCTTATGACTGGATTACCTGGCAACTTTGAGTTGGATGTTTATCCTCTGCCAAATTTCACTGAAATAAGCTATTTCAAGCTATTTCAAAGATACAAAGGATGAATACTTCAGGCTGACAAAGTTGAGGCTGTTCAGCCTGGAGAAGAGAAGGTTGCATGGAGATCTCCCAGCACCCTTCCAGTATCTGAAAGGGGCCTACAGAAAAGCCAGGGAGGGATTCCATCAGGAGCTGTAGTGACAGGACAGGGGAAAATGGCTTCAAACTGAGAGAGAGCAGGTTTAGAATAGATATTTGGAAGAAATTCTTTACTGTAGGGTGGTGAGGCACTGGAACAGGTTGCCCAGAAAAGCTGGAAGCGTTCAAGGCCACAGTGGATGAGGCCCTGAACAACCTGATCTAGTGGAAGTTGTTCCTGCCCATGGCAGGGGGGGTGGAACTAGAACATTAAGATTCCTTCCAACCCAAACCATTCTATGACTTTATGAATGATTGCATGACAGAAAGGAATTTGAAGTAAACTACAATGTGTGCACACATACACTACTTGTACATATATAAATTTGTCTACATTTACACTGAGGTCATAATTCAATAGAAGGTTATATCCCAAATAAATTACCCTAGAGAAGTACATCCAAAAAGGCCAGAGACTTCAGAGACAACCTGGAAAACAGACATCTGTGGTAAGGGAACAAAAATTCTTCACCAAGTCCAGATACAATTATAGAATCATAGAATTTTTAAGGCTGGGAAAGAATTTTAAGATCATCAAGTCCAACAAAGTTTAGCACTACCACCACATCCACCATTAAACCATGTCCTCAGGTACCCTAACCAAATGTTTTTTGAACACTTCCAGGGATGATGACTACACTGCTTCCCTGGGCAGCCTGTTCCGATGCTTTACAACCCTCTCCATGAAAATATTTTTCCTAATATCCAATCTAAACCTCTCCAGGGGTATCTTGAGACCATCTCCTCTCACCCTATTGCTGGCTGCCTGGAAGAACAGGTGGACCCTGACCCAGCTACCACCTCCTTACAGGCTGTTGTAGAGAGCAGTCAGGTCTCTCCTGAGCCTCCTTTTCTCCAGGCTGAACACCTCCAGCTCCCTCAGCTGCTCCTCACAGGACTTGTTCACCACACCCTTCCCAAGCTCTGTTCTCTGGACACACTCCAGCCCCACAGTGTCCTTCCTGAACAGAGAGGCCCAGAACTGGACACAGCACTCGAGGTGTGGCCTCGCCAGTGCTGAGTACCGGGGCCACCATCCCTGCCCTGGTCCTGCTGGCCACACTATTGCTGATCCAGGCCAGGATGCCATTGGACTTCTTGGCCACCTGGGCACTGCTGGCTCATGTTCAGCACCTGTCAACCAGCACTTCCAGGTCCTTTTCTGACAGACACTTTTCCAGCCACTCTTTCCCCAGCCTGTAGTGCTGCAGAGGGTTGTTGTGACCTGACAGGACAATGTCTTTTATTAGAATTTAACAGGAAAATAAAATAGGAAACAGGAAATTATTTATTCAAGACTTTTTGTCTTGTATCATAAACTTTAGGGATATATTTATGCTTTAGCTTCTTGAGAGGTCTATGATTTCAAGAATCAGTGCAAGTTCAGGACTAAAGCTTCAATCATGAAAGACGTTCAGAGGAAACTCAACTTGAGAGTTCACAAAAATTAGTTGGTTAAGACTAGAAAAAGCTACTTATAAAAGAAATGCTGAATCAAACAGTTCAATTAATTTCTCATCAGTGAAAAAAAATCTATATTGGTGCTTGAAAACACTGATGTAGAAACTTCAAACTTACTAACACCATAAGACTGAGTCACATTACCATGTTTAAACAATGTTGACTCCCACTTTCGCACTGAAAAAGTTTTAATTAATTGCCTCAGGCCACAGAAAGTGAGCTACTGCTTTTCCAACTAGAAAATGCAGTCTTTCAGTGTGTATAAATGGTTATTAAAAATTATTACAACTGCTTAAACAAAGACATTCTGTACAGTTCACATCAGTTATCAAACGAGTCAGAATATTAACCAATATGATTTAAATGTCAAAATGCAAAAGCTCTTATTTAACTTCATTTATTTTTGATTATATTTTTGACACTGGCAATTTTACTAATATAAAAAGTTGTGTAGCTGCCTTGAAGTTACGAGACTTCAGTGTGAAATACAGGGAACTTTACAATATTTAGACATCAAAATGGTTCAGTCATTAAATAAACAGATCTGAAAATAGGGTGGGGAAAACAGGTATCTTCTGTGAATGTTGGACGTTCTAATTTTCTTTTTTTCTTTTTATAAAATTTTAGAATTTTGGGGCATAAGGATTTTTTTTTAATTTAAGCTTCGAAGTAAATGTCGTAACAATCATTATCCAGTAACTAGCACAGCAGAATGCAGCAATTCTTCAGTCAAATAAAACCAATAAAGCTACACAAAGCACTTCCAAGAAGCTGTGGAATGAATGGTATTATCATCTCAGTATTCCTAATTTTCATATTGAAAATTTGAAACATTTTGAATACTTAGTTGAAATTTTCTGACAAAATATTGTCTCCTAAAAGTACTGTCTTCAAGCATTTTGTCCAAATAAGAATCCTTTACAAGTATTCCAAGAAAAGAGAGACTAAAACTCTCTTTTACATAATGAAACCTAAAAAACACAAATCTGTGATAGCGTTTTTTAACATTTTAACAAAGCAACAAAAATCTGTAACCTTATTGTGAATCAAGCTATATATTAATACCAAAAGTTATATTAATACCAAATACCAAAGCAAACACTTAAGAGATTCTGAAATCACTTCTGTTTGATGCTTGTTTCTGACCAATAGATAAAAGGGTGACCTTTACTTTTCCTCGACTCACACAGGGCTGTAACAAGCTAATTAATTAATTAAAATCTGCACAGAGAACATTTGCACTGGGAACCAAGCCTGTAATATATAAGAAAGACAGCTTTTTCACTGGAGACCCCCAGACAGTGAGGTTTAAAAAATAAAGCAGGGAAGTCAGATTAGAATTGCCTGGTCTGGCCTGGGGTTATATCCCTGATGGCACTGACCATTTACAGGAAACTTTGGCTAAATTCACAGAGCATTCAACTTCTGACAGTTCGTCAGACACAACAAGGAGTTTTGGCAAAATATTTAAAATCTTGTGGGCTACTTTTCCAAATATTTAATTTTTTAAAAAAATTAATGGCAGAACAGAATTCAGCACAAAATATCCACCCATGCTCACCCAATTTCCTGAGTAGGTTTCACAGTACACTGTACCATTGGCAACATTACCTACGGCTGGTTTAGGGCCACCACAAAGAGGAGTCACTGTGGCCCTTTCCTTGAGATATTATAGGATCATTTATACCTCTTTACAGTCATTAGAGTGGATGACTGCTAAGAGCCACACTCTTCAAAGTGCTTACCAAACTGCCTCGGTCAATGAATAATTCTCCTCAACTATTTCTTACAAAATATTTCTGACCGTGTTTTCAGTTGCAAAGTATCTGTTCTGTTTCAGCTCCTCAGTGTATTTCTGCCAACAAGCCATACTTACTAAAGACCTTAAAGAACACCTCCCTGGCAGTGTTCAAGGCCAGGTTGGATGGGGCTCTGAGCACCCTGGTCTAGTGGGAGGTGGCAGGGCAGGGATAGAACAAGCTGATCTTCCAATCCAGCCATTCCAGGATTCTATGATATTCTGGGAATTCCAGTGACAAAGGACCCTGCACATCCTTCCTACTTCACACCACGCTGTCTGGAACACATTATCGTGTACAATCACTACCAAATAGATAAAGCCCTAAAAATTGCTCATTTGACATTATAAAATTTAAGTGTTCTAACTCCATCTTCTGGCTAGGAATAATTGATATGGAAGATCAAATATGATCAAGTGAATTCAGCTTGGCATTAGGCTTTACTTACAAACTTCAGGCTTCTAAAGTTTCCTCTTTATGTGATTAAATCTCTCTCTCCAGTTTATTTTTCACTTCCCTCTCAGTTCTCCCAGGTTTGAATTTGATCTTAGTCTTCATCTATGTAATCAAGATTTTTGTTAATGTTTTGGTTTAAAAAATGTGAATTTAATCAAGAGCAAATTTCCTCCTTATCTTCCTGAACATTATTTTAAAAGATAATAATAACAATAATTAGGTGATAAGTAACAGTCCTTGTGTTAGGAATGCATCATTAGTTGCACAATGCAAGATTTAATATCTCAGATTTCATAAAGGAATAGAGCTAACAACTCCAAACAGCAGGGCCACAGATGTTTTCACACGATTTTCTCTTTGATCACAAACCTTGAGCACACAGTAGAAGAAAACACAAAAAGTTCACAAAAGGAACAGATACCAAAAGTCATTTGTGTCTACTCCTCAGCAGGTGAACTTGTTCAAAAGCTGAAATGAGACACATGGTGCTCCTGCTTCTATCTCCACTCTCAATCCCTTCTGCAAAAAATTATCTTGGTGACTTAATGCCTCTTACACTGTTGATTCTACTGAAGGGGTGACAGAGAGAATAGATAAGCAGATAACTCTACAAAATGAACATACCACAGACTAGGAGTTATTGTAAAAGCAGTGAGTGATACATGATTGGATTGCCCAGTTCCACATTACAGAAAATTGCAAACTGGATGGAGTAAAGGAACTGGCAGGAACAAAGTTATAGGACCTATTTGTCCCATGAAGTTCAGCCTGGGCTTGAAATACTAATGAGAAACTGACATTTTCATCATATTTTCCTATTTCTTGCTGTCACATATGTGAATTTTTGGCAGCACGAAAATTAAGAGCCAAGGAGGATTACTACAAAGAGCTGGATAGAAGCTTCCTGACTGTAGCAATTTACTTATCTGGAACTTCAGGTACCCACAAAAGTCAGAAAAATCATCACATAGAAGCATCAGAGGGACAGAGCTGCCTCAGTATGAGAGGATCTCCACTTCTGCATTCCCAGGTAATAACATTTCTTCACTACCATGTTACACATTTAGTCCTGTAGATGGAAGCATGAAGAATTGAGGAGAGTCCAAGACTTAGAAGGTGACTCACACAGAAGTGTTGTTACAGTTTTATAAAGTTTCTGTTTTATTCCAATCCAAGAATTGTGAAGAATTTTTGCATAAACAGAACAGTATTAAAGCACTTTTTAAAGAGAGTGCCAAATACTCTGGTATGTGGAAGAGCCTAATTCACATGTGCCCTTTACTAGTTCATTCTGTTGTGATGTATGAATGCAGTATGATTCTGTTTGTGACCACATGATCTTAAATTGTTCTTCAAACAAACTCTCTGTTCCCTTTATGTACAACTCTCACTTAAATATCTAAATTGCACCTTTCCATTTAAAGTCTTTGTGAAAACCTTATGTAAAACATTCAATGTTGCAAGCAAGGTACCACATCTGCCTGCAACTGCTTCATTTTAACTACCTGTTTGCCATACTTCAGCCATCAATGCTGAAGCATTTTGTTCCTTTACTTCAAACAGACAATTCAGAATATATGGTTCAGTCAAGACATGGAAAAAGATATAGAGGCTTTTGGGCATGAGGGGATGCTCTTTTGACTGATTTATTAGGAAGTTCTAAACACATCCATTCTCTACATGGCAATGCCATTAGTTCTCTTAAATCAGCACAACTTGGCATGGCCACAATAAAGCTGCAACCCTCCCCTCCCTCTGCTGCTCCTTCCCATCCCTGGGTGACTCCCTCCCTTTTGCAGCAAAAGCCTTTACACAGACACGTGGCAAGGAGCTACAAAAAAGAACTGATTACTTTTAACATGGATTAGTTCCCCAATTTAGTTCACTGTGTAGTCTCATGAATACTTGTGTCAGCACAATGGGGGATGGTGCCAGGGCAGGAATGAGCAGACAGGGCTGGGAAGGACCACTCCTCTCAGTGTTAGTGCCATAAAGCATTCAGGGAATTGGAATATTTGAGTAGAGGTGTTCAGATTAGAAACCATATGTCCAAAGGTCAAAATAAAAAAAAATTCACTTTCTGTGACTACATAAAAACTAGTCTAAATTGGACATAGTTCTTAGCATCAAAAAATTATGCTCTGACCTCAGAACTCATAATTTTAATCAAGACTTGCACTGCAATTTTACCTCCCAGCCAGCAAAACCTGCTGTTGCACCACACATTTTACTTGGTTCTGCTGCTGGTTTTATGGGCAAAAAAAGAGGCAAAAAAAAAAAGCCCTAAAGAAAAATCCCAATATGTGAAGGAACAGTGAGGAAGACTGGGGGGTGGGGAGGAGATAGAATCTAGCAAAGACAAATACAAGAGGTTTTTAAGAAGTAAATAGATAGAGGGTGGAAAAAAAGGAAGGAGGGATAGAAAAGTTACTGATAGCACTAAATTACTTGATTTTAAAAGTCATTGATGTCCTGGCCTCCAGCATGCATTTTAACAAAAACATTTCCTCTAAATAGGTACAATATACATTTTAAGTCAAAAATGCTTATAAAATTACTATCCCAGAAGGAAACCGTAGTGGGATATGAAGACTGAGAAAAATCATCTGCAACTGTAATCTAGAGCAATGAGAAGGAAAAACGAGCTCTCTGTTCCACAGGATTTTAGCAAACTGTTACATTCTATTGATTAGTTAAGAACTCAAATTCTGTGTGGACACCAAACACATTGAGAGGAAGCCTGACACTGAAGAAACTGGGAACCAGTTAGTTACTTGGACACAGCAAATAAATAAACTGTGAAAATCACAAAATAGTAAAGGAAAACTTGTGACATGCCAGGAAAATTTAGAGATGACTAGGGCATGCCTCTCTGCTATTCCCCCTAGCTTTTATCCTCTGAAAATCCAAAACAAACAAAGAAGCCCAATGACAGGTTTAGCACAGGCCGAAGTTGTGATGTTCTAGGGTGGAGATGTAAAGAAACTTCCTATTCATAAGAAAGAGGAAGATTTTAATATCAGAAGAAAGAGGCTGGTGAACAGAAGTAAGCCTGCATAATTTCCTCTGTTGATCTTAATGGTTACATGGAAATCAAAAAACATTCCTGGCAAAGATAGTTTGAAAATAAAAAGACCTGGAAGAAAGTTATTCAAATTAGACAATAGGAATAATAGCAATAATTTTTAAAATGCTGCCTATTTTGGGGATTCTAATGATCATTTAGGAATGTGATGAGGACACAAAACAAAGAAAACACCCCTTTGTGCTGCTCAGAAAAGCATGGAAACATTCCTGATGCACAAAACTTTCCATGCAAGGTGATCTGACTGCTGGCCATTTTAGCTACACACATTTAAAAAAAAAAAGATTGTGAGACACTTTCTTTATGTTTTCAGTGGAATTTTCTACAAAATATTCCATAAGAGTTGCAAAAATATTTTGGTAATTTGTAAAAATCACAATCAGAAGGAGATGGAAGAGACCTTAATCCTTTTTCTTTCATAGCACCTACCTATTTGACTGGTTCTGTTACAGAAAAAACAGTATGAGACAAGTTGACTTGTCATGACATTGACAGATATAAACCAAATGTTTCCCCACGAATTGGACAAAACATCACTGATTTTGCTGAAAAACATGCAGTCCCTTACTGTAACGCCTAAAAGATGAAATAGCCAAGTAGCATCCAGTTCCATCTGTTATTACCGACTTATCTTTTGAAACATGCATGTATACCAAACAGTCTGGCTGAGAATCCAGAAAACAACAACTGAGTATTGTCAGCTCATACAAGCACTTTAAAAATAGTTAACAAGTGCCAGAATGAAGATCAAATTTGGACAATTAAATAATACTAAAAGTTATGCAGAAATATAAGTATGCAATCAGGTAACTCCCATTTCCTTCATTGAAGGAAAACTGACAAGGCTTACAGGGCTAAAATACTAAACAAGGATAAAACAAAATATTCAATGTGCCTGATGTATAACTCCTGCATAACTTGCAGGAATTGCCCTAAAAAATTGGCAGAGTTACAGGAGATAATGGAGCGCAACAGTGACCTGATGACACCACAGCCTCCATTTTATTGTCCAGAATTGAAGCGGCAAAGAAAATGAAGGACTAAATTCAGAAGTGTGATTTCCACATCTTGCTTTGTTAACATCTACACTAGCTGTTTATTGATCCCACAGATTTAAGTCCCAATAGCCATTGACTTCAACAGTAAAACTTCCTATCTTGCAGCTGAGCCAATACAAACACACACCAAATACAGCCCTTACCAAGCAGAGGCCACAGGCAACGTCTTAGTGAGGCTGGGCAAGGCAGCCAAACTACTCTGAAATATCAGAAAAACCTGCTGCTCTTCCTTTTTAATGGCCAATAAACCCCTGGTGTTTTGGCCGCCTCCACACAATTTTTTCTTTTTTTTTAATTTAAGTAAAATACAATGGAAGAGAAAACTGTACAAAGATCCCAGGCCACACAGACAGTGATCACCATTTGGAATGCAACCCCGGTGACCAGCTAACCATAAATGACACTGGCCTACAGTCCAAAAAATGCCCTAAGAATATGGGCTGCCAGACTCTTACAGCCAAGCCAATTTATCATAAGTGTGCAGAAATGAAGATAGTCAATCTTTCTAAGCCTTGTATTCAAGGGTTTGGGGGTGAAGAGGAGGGGAAAGTAGCGTTCAAAATTGGGAAGATTCGGCGATTTGTTTGGTTGTCTTTTCTCCTTTATGCTTTTAAAATGAATTAAATTCTTCTAAAATAATTTAAAAATCCTAGTATTCAAACATTTAAATTATATTGACTTTTTAAGCTTCACACAAACTGAGGAACATGTATTCTGTATTAACCTTGACATTTTAACAAGTCTGGCCTTCAGCTATGTACTATAATTCTAGTTTGTTAAAATCTAAGTTTATTCATGTGTTTGCCTATGTAACAAACCCACGGAAAAATAAAAACACAAACATTTCTGGTTTAACCTGTTGGTCACAGTGTGATTTTTCCCTAAAGAAAACCCAGCCATAGCTAGCCATGAGGCAATACCCATACTAACAACACACATCAATATTAAGCCAGTTAGTGTAAATTCGCTTACAGTTTTTAAGCGAAATCCAGAAGATATGATGATTTTCTGAGATAAGACACACACTGCTTTCAACACTAACTGGTTTATATTAGCAGCTAGGTAACCACTGGAAGTAACTGAATTTTAATGAACACAGAAAAAAAGGATTTAGGAAAAAAATCCCTTGCTTTAGAGGTTAAGCCTCAGGTAACATTAATTTTGAAAACTATGTTTTAATATGTAACATACGAAAATACTTCAGATTAATTGCTGGAAAGGGTGGTGATACCCAAACTGTTGGTGAAACTTGCAGAGCAGTTAATTTTGGCAACTAGGGAACGTCATTTTCATACAGATCACAAAAATGTGATTGTACATTTTTGAGAACCAAGCACAGCTACAATGTTCTTCACAGAAGCAGCGTGGAAAGTTTAAATAAATTGAAAAATTATCCCAAGCAGCGCTTCGCAAATTCTCTTGAGCGCCGTGGCCGCAGTCGCAAGCGAAGGGCTTGAGATGGAGCCAGTCTTTCCCTTTGTAGCTGGCGAGTTCAGCTTGCAACACTATCAAAAATAAAAGAACTGTAAGCTAATTGCTGGCAAGTATGACGCAAGCGGTTTCCTAGGTAACAGCCCAAGTTGCTGAAGTGCCTGATCCAGCATTTCCTCATCTGTTTGCACTCACACCAGCAGTCTGACAATGTAGTCACTGCATCCTGTTTCACTCAGCAGCCAGCGAAACGCTCGGCTTAACCCTTGAGTTACATCTTTCCAGTTAGCCCAGCTTAGCTCAAACTTAACTTTTTACAGCCAGGCTTTGTGCAGGCGTTTGCATTTTCTCACACCTCGGCAGCAGCTGTCTACACTGCCTTTTCTATTTTTAATTGAGAAGGAAAGGATGAGAAAGAAAACTATTTTTAAATTAAAAATTTAAAAAATATCTGTATCTTTTAATTTGTATTTGCACTACTGTAAATACCATTTCGGCCACAAATTAAATTTTAAAAGATTGGTTGCCTGCAAACTTTACATAAAACAATGATTTAAATGTATTTCTGATCTTAACTTTATAGCTACAGAATTTTCCTGATTTTATACTATTCTTAAAGTAAATTAAATACAAATATCATCTATCAAACAGTTTCTCATTCAATTCAAACAGATGCAGACTCATTTATAAGTAGCTGTAGACTCATTTATAAGCTGCAAACATATTTTAAAAATTTATCAGAAAATGGTGAAGACACCAAGGAATAAAAATTAAAAATAAAAAAAAACACATTTTGATCTAAAAAAATGTAGAGAGCATGGATCTCATCAGCGAGCAGGGAAATTGCAGATTCCAGAGAAAAAAAATTACAAAGAAGAACAAATGCTGATCTTTCTGACGATATACTGAACACATGAAAAATAGATTATTTTACAGTTTACTTCTTAAATGTGAATTTGGTCATTTCAGGACATGAATAAACATGAAACAAACTATTTTCAGCACAGAGCTTTTCTGTGCTGACATCAGTGCTTATCCGGTGTAACACACAACTGTTTTTCTGTACTATGGGAATAGTTGTGGGCCACAAAGAAAGCAAAAAGGTGAGATAAAACTAACTTCGTGTTGTTGTTGTTAAAAATTCTGGGCAATTCTTCACCAAGGGAAAATGCACGAGAAGTTTACTGGTGAAAAAGCCTCCCACCTTTACAGATTGATCCCCTCAGTGCACTTTCAAATGGGAAATCCCCCTCAAGCACTCAGAAATAGACAATGGCCAGCCAGAACAACCTGTCACAGCAGCTTCCTGACCACCAAAGAGAACTGGGTATCGAAAATGTGAAGGTGCAGGCAGGAGGCAATGGCAGGGACTTTTCAGAATCCCCTTCCCCAAAGCTTAATCACTCCGGGGCCAGTCCACATCACGCCAGAGCTGCTCTGCAAGGAGATCGAAAACATCCTGATTTTCCACTAACTGGCACTCTCATTCTTTCTAATACACTGCGTTTCTCCACTTTCTTGAGAAGCCCTCCTGCTCAAATCTACTATCATAATGTAATGACATTCCAAAATATAAAATACCAAGTCTCAGGCTAAAAAGCCCAGGGGTACAGAGAAAGGAGCAGCCTGAAATAAAACTCCTGAGAACAGTATGCAGGTATGCACTGTCACCTGTACTTCTGTAGAAAATAAGAAACCAAAAAGTTAACACAGCATGATCAATGCTCTGGCTTAGTCAGCAATTAACTATTTGCTAGCATCTCCGTGGCATTTTTCTCAAAATACAGATGTTTCCATCAGCAGGCTTTTCTACTCTATTAATATAGATTTTTCTCTGCATCACTTCTTAGCTTCTTCCCATCCACCTGCATTCCTCTTATGTTATTCCCCTATGTTACGGTACCCACATAGTTTGTAGGAAGGCAGAAGAAAAACAGAAATAAATATTTTCTTCACCCATAGACAATTTTCCCCAGCTGAATGGAAAGCCAGCCCAGGAAAAAAATAAAGGAAGTCTGGTATGTGATTATGGAAATTCCAGAATGAGATCAAGAATTTTCAGGGATGAGGAGACCATAATAGGGAAAAAACCTGGGATAGCACAGGCATGTCGAGGAACCCCAATACCCCTGTAGGGAAGAGAAGCAAACCAGCACAGGCTAGCAAGATACAAAAGATTCCCACCCTAACTCTATTCAGCAGTGGATTAGGGAGCCCTGAGAAAAGTCACGAGCCACATGATGGCTTTAGCTTATGGGATTCAAGGTTCAGACAAGTTCTCCAAAACTAAAACATAAAATGGTTGCCAAGGACATCTTTGATAAAATGAGATTTTAGGTGACTGGATTAGAAGCAGGTGGAAGAACATCCACAAACAAGTTCCGTCAGAGGACACCAAAAGATATTTATATATAAATATGAACAAAAGCCTCCACAAGGCTTAGAAATCTATCCACATACTACTGACTTAGTACTTTTACAATACTCAGAATTGTTGTCTGCCTTGTAACAATCCAGTGATTATGGAATCTACCATCATAATATAGTTTTCTCCAGCTCTGTCTCCAGCTACGCTCTGGGACACAAGAAGAAAAATACAGCTCTGGCCACCAAGCTAGGTGACATCCCAAAAGATGCTCATGACAAGAGAGAGGCAGGGAACTCACCATTCTTTTTAACTCTGGCTTTTCTTGGCTTACCTTTCTTACTGAAATCTGCAGGGGTACCACTGCAGAACATCTCAGAGAGTGAATCAGAGCTGGGAAGAACAGGACAGACCTGGGACACAGCAGGGAATCTAACAGATATGCTGAACCAAAGCATTAACTCAGATATAGAAATAAATTCAACATTTCCTTAAAAAGAAAAAAAAAGTTCTGCAGAAGTCCAGTTAAATGTGCTTGCCATATGGAGGTAAATAAAGCTCAAGGTATAAGGACAAAATATTCCTCTGCTCCTAATGATCCTGTTACAAGCCAAGCTGTACTCAGAATGAAGTACCTCGATTACATTCAACATCAGTATTATAAAGATCAGGCAAAGCTTTCCTGTAGCTCTCAAACATTGCAGGAAGGTACAATGACAAATACAAATCCTCTGATTCTTTCCCTCCATTTTTAACGCTGAAGTGAAGGGAGGAAGATGTTCAGTATTTATTTTCTGAGGCACAGCTCATTCCATATTATCATTAGTGAGCCAGCTCCTCTTGCTGCAACTGCAGTCCTTGAGTCAATACTACTCCTATTTCTCCCTCCTCACTTGCTTACAATAGAAGAGAGCAAGGCAAAACAAACAAGATATCTAAAGGTTTAGTATTCTTAAAAAAACACACACACACAAAAACACCAAACCCCAAACCAATCTAGAAAACCTCTGTCCCCTCCATCCAGGAAATAAACAAACAGGGGATTTTTTTGAGTTTTGAAACTCCTGAAGACATGCAGATTCTCTTTGGGCAGCAAAGAATAAGCTCCTAGCTACCAAAGCCCACATCTTAAGATCTCAGATCTCACAAACAAATTTGCAGCTGCGCTTAAGGAGAATGAAGCAGATCAGTGAGCACCTTGCATCTAACCTGCAGAGCTAAAAAAGCAAAATGAACAAAGAACTTTACCATATAATGTAGTATCAAGTTAAAAGAAGGTCTGTGTGACTGTAAAAAATAAGTGTATGCACCATCTTGAATGTAGCTGAATTCTGTATAACTTTTCAACAATGGACAGTTACAAGTAACATATTCTAGAAACATTTTAATGCTGTAAGTGGAAAAAAAATTTAACTCTTCTGTGATACAAGTTGTACGTTAGCAAATGTTCTGTAATTTTTTGAACAATAATTTGATTGCTATGTTTCTAAAAAGATAAAGTATTTTGAGTCAGAACATTTTCATATCTCTGCTGAAGCAGACAATTGTAATTTTGGACCAAATTATGGTACTGATCTTGTAACAAAGAAAGAGAAAGATCACTCTGGTAGAAAGAAGTACTAAAATTATTGTAAATAAAGAAAAGGTAAAGACAAAGAAAAAGAAAGAAAAATTATATTTCAAAAAAAAGACCATAAAATAAGCAATTTACTTTTGAACATTAATTTCCTGGAAAATTATTTTTCTTGTACTTTCAAGGCCCAAATAATTAAAAATAAAGATGTGGCTTCTAAAGGCACACCAAACATATCCATCACCAGACAGGTGAAAGAAACATAGCTCTAGGAATGCATTCAAGACTGTTAACACTTGCTAAAGTTATAAATTACATTAAGGTCTGTGAATTTTTAAACAAGTAAGGACTATAATCTCAATCCTTAAACACTGCAAAACACATGTTCTTTTCCACTTGAAAGCTTAAGTGCTCTGCTGACTCTAGGGAGCTTCCTACTAGAACAAGTGTTAAGGCAAGCATGGAAGACTTACAAATCTTTAGCAAGGAGATTTTAACAGTCTCATAAAAGACAAATTACATGAGACTAAATATACCTTTAGAGGTCCATTATTGAAACTGTACTGACTTGTGCAGATACATGAAATGGCATCTCTTTATTACACGAAACACAGTTTAAATATTTTCTGAAGTTGTAAGACACTTACCTAAACAAGACATCAATTTCATGTTTAGAGGTGTAATATCAGATTCTAAATTAATTTGTCCTGAAATTTTGTGCTGAATAATGAGTTGTGAAAATCTTACATGGAAGCACTGAGTTTTACTCAGTTTTAACAACACAGTTTGAAGCTTAGGGTCTCTTATCTAGTTTTGATTTTTACTCTTCATAAAAAATTCTCACCCATCACACATGGAATAAAGTACTGGTTTTTTCATCAGACCATTCTGCAGATGTGTCTGACATGACAGTCATTGTCTCAGAGGATTTGAAAACACAGACCACACTTAAAGCTATAGCCAGCATTGCATCTGCCTCTTCTCATCTACTCCCATTTTCTTATTTTCATCTTGACATCACAGACAATCAATTGCAAACTTATTATTTTCAAACTTTTTGGAAATTCTTTGACATCTAATGAACAGGCTGCCAGTAATGAAAAATAAATTAATTAACAGCAGTGACAAAAAAAGACTGGTCATTAACACAAAAGCTGTTCCAAACTCTTCTTTCTTAATCAAACTTGTTCAAGCAGAGACTCCAAATAGAAGGAAAAATTAGCCTTTCAATAGTATCAGGCTATGGAAATATTCTGCTTTGCTGAATAAAAACTAGCAAGAAAAGCTGATATAAATTCTAATTAATGCTTTCTACAACTGCCTAAAAATAAGTTAACAGATACTTATAATCAAAATACTTTCAAGTGTGCTTTGCTGTAACAGCAAAAAGCTGTTCTTCAAATCACAGTAATAACTAATTTTAACTTCAGACAGACCTACTACATTTCTTTAATCATTGGAAAGATCCTAAGTAACAAGTCACAGCTTTTTTACTATCTAAACAAAAAAAAAAAAAAAAAAAAAAAAAAGAAAAACTAGAAGATGCCTAAACATCTGTGTGAATAATCTATGGAAATTCTCTCATTGCAACGTTTGTTTGAAATTTGCTTTGTAAGTGTGCTCCAGTCATCCCCAGAAGGATACTCTGCTGCGCCAAAAATGCAGTTAGCTGAAACAAGGACAGAAGGAGGATGCATGCAAGGTGGACAAGACAAGCCTGTGTATTTTAGTTAAAATATGCGATCTAATGCTCTATCCTATACTAACATGTTAGGAATAATCATATCATCGTTAACAATTGATTTACATCTGTGTCTCAGTGCCCTTTTGTATGGACAATCTCAATGGAAACAGGAAAACCTGGACCAATATTGATCTTTCCCTGAGCAAAATAAAGTCTGCTTCTTGCAGATCCAACTGGCCAAGAGGAAAACTGTGCTAGCGTGCCTTTACTCCTTCCAACCTGAGCCAATTCCTTCAGGGCAGTCGCTGCCAGAGCAGATGGTGTTTCACAGGCACAGCAGGATCTAAACTTTTTCAGCCTGCTAATCACACCTTCAGGTTTCAACACAAATTTCCCTCCCTGTCTACTCACACATCTGAACGTAACAGCTTTTATCTACAGAAATGCAGTTTAAATTAATTGAAATTTAATTTCATACTATGTAATGAGGCTAATTCCAAGGGAGGGAGAATGTGCAGGAAACTACAGAATTGCAGGAGCAGGTATGGAAGAGCCTATGAGTGTATTTACACATTACACTGTCCAGGTGGCAAATCAAATGAAATGAAGGCCACTGTAAACACTAATCAACACAAGAATCACTTAGGGTTCTCTCAAAACACATTCCTTTTTATTTTTTTAAGTTAGCATCATTAAACCACACATGACACTGGCTTTTCTTAACTACTAACGATGTCCTATGAATACAGAGACCTATCCCTGCCTCGGAGAAGGCTCACAAAAAGTCAGCTCACTTTCGGAGGTACAAGCCCAGCTAGGAGGCCACCCATGCCTGTAGAGCACACACGATGTGAGGCTCCTTGGCCACCACACAGCCCTCACACAGTAGATAATGAGGTGTCTGAGGGTCACTGTTTAGCAGTCATCAAGTGTTGAAAAACAGGAGGTGTATCAGCAACTTCTGTGAAAGGATGGAAACTATTCGGGACAGCCAGAAAGTACTAGAAAACCTCACTGATACTTGTCCTTTATGAATCCTGTACTTCTTAAATTAGTAACTTTAGAGTACTTAGAAATTCAGAATTCTTTTAAGAAACTCTACTAGGCAGAAAGAACAAAATTATATTCCTGGAGTGGCAAACAGGTATCACACAACAATACTTAGGAGGAAAAAATAAATAAAGTCAACCCCCCTAAAAATATGTTGTGATTGAACATGTAATATCAGCTGGCTCTAAGAAAAATAAAAAGACCCTAAGTGAAAACACTGGCCTTTAGTTTTAGGTCACAGCAGAAAAAAAGTCATGCAGACATTAAATCTAGTATAAGAATGTCTTTTTTACCCTTTGATTTAGATCCTATCTTGTTAAAGGGGGTTAATTAATCAAAAACAAATGAAGTGTGACCAGTAATGAAGGTTAAAGAGACACCCCTATACCATAGTGACTATGCAGGGGGTCATAACTAAGTTGTTATTTCAATAAAACTGATAAAATTTCCCTCTGGTAACTTCAACTTTCACACACTCTTAGAAAAGTTCATTCTGTATTAAGTGCTTTGCTGACATAACTGTCTTGACAATAGCCATTAACAGGCAGGTGTGACACAGGCTTTCTGTATCACCACCCCTCAGAGGTACAGTTCCTTTGGGGTAGGGGAGCAGCATATGCTTTGGGCATAATGAATGAACTCTCCCCAAATTAAACCCCATTCATATTTCCCACTTACCATCATCAGCATGGATATAGCTAAACCAACATACCTGTAACTCTAATTCACACCAAAAAACCTGGGATGTTCCTCATAAAAAGAGGGAAGATCTCTCAAAATCAAATCCAAAGCACTCAAATACAGTCTCATATGGTACATTTTCTATGGTATCTTGAATAACTTAAAAATAGTAAATTATTTAAGGAAAATACCATTTTCATATCCCATAAAAAAACCTTTTATCAATCAGATGAACAACAAACTAAACATTTGCTGCAATGTCAAACCCTTTGCCACCTGGTGTTCTTCAGTTCATGGTTTGGTCCTTCTTTCACCCAGGGAACAGACGGCAAACGTACCTTTAACTTAGTGAAGGTATTTGGGTTTTCATAAAGGGACACTAGGGTTGGCAATTCAATACTGGGTAACAAAACTTGTCAACATTATCATTTCATCAGTCACTGAATTGAAAATATGCCAGGTTTTTTCACTGCCTCCTGTACAAAGTGAAGTGAACACTGGTGGTCACAAATGTTCTGCATAACAGCACTGCTTTTCATAAATATTGAACTATCAAACAAATAGAGGGATATAAAAAAGCTACTTGGGTATCTGTGCCCTGGTCTGTCCCTCTCCCAATAAATTTGCACTTGTTTCAAAGGAACATGCTACATACAAAAGCTCTGTGTGAAAAACTAAGCCCATCAAAACTTACTCCTGGTCACCAGCTGCCTGTATTTATATGAATGATGCCCTTCCTCCCAGCTGTATGATCCATTTTCAAACATAAAACTGCTCTGGAAGCTGACATTTTGTTTCAGCAGTCATGCCTTGTTATGGCCCTTCTAGTTCCTAGAACAGTTTGTTTTGCCACACTCATCAATAAGGCCATTCACTTAACTGGTCTTCCGTAAGCACAGAGTTCCCTGACCTATTTCTCTCACACTTCCCTTCCCCACATATCATCATCTGCCAGTTTACTTGTTACCCTGTGAACTCTCATTTATTAACATCCATGGCTCCTGTCTGTTTTGAAGGCTCTGGTACAATTTTACTGCCACTGGATCCTTAAAGTTATTGATCCTTTTCATGCTTCAGTAACAATCACTCAGACATTGCACAGTCTGCCCTGACCAATCCAAGCCCTAGCTTTAACCTTAAATTTTCGTTTCTGCTATTGAGTTGCAGGAAAGTCCCCTTTTCTTTCTTCTCACCATTACAGTTTATTCTGTTGTGTCGTTGCATCTTGTTAAGCATTGTTTTAAGCCGCTGGAAAAGAAATGTTGAAATTCAACATTTCTTTTCACTCTCTTTTATTCTCATTTTCAACTATTCTTTCAGCTTGCTCTCCACATAGTTTTATCCTGGAAAAATCAGTGAGATTCCAGCAAAATATTCTATGTCTGTAGCCTCCTGTGGTCTGCCCGCTCTTGTCACTTGGCAGACAAAAGTTTCTCATCTCTTTTCCTCCAGAATTTTTTACACCAACAACAGAACGGACTACATCCCCTGATTTCTCTGCCTGTAATCCCTAATCTTTTCACAGAAGTACAGTACTTACTCTTTCCCATCTTCAGCAACTGGTATCATCTAATAGTTGTATTTGGCTTTGTTCAGTGATTTATTCTGACGGTGGTAAGGCTGCATGAAGTTTTCATTTTAAAGTATCAGAAAAGCAAAACAGGAATAAAAAAGCTTTTTTAGAAATATAACTTTCCAATCAAATGTCACACAGGGCCCAGGCTGTAACAGACTCCTCGCCCCACCTGCATGCATCATTCTGGCATTCACTTGTGACGTGAGACACTGTCATGGGGATTCTGAGAGTTCAGCTCACACCGCAGACTTGCCCTGTGTCAAGGCATATTCCACAGGCTTTCTTCACTTCCCATTCATGTTCTTTTCGTAAAATTTGCTGCGATTTCATCTTCTAAGGCCAATATACTACAACCGGTTCCATTGCTCAAGTTCAACTATTAGAAGAGTACTATCAGACATATACCTGCACAGATATACATTGTGTGAAAAGATGAGACCTTTTCTCAGGAAAATATACCAAATTTCTTGCAATTCTCTTTCCTTTCATATTTAACCTCCCAGAATACACTGTTCACAAACCCCAGCATGGAGGCTGCCCCCTCTTTTTCATTCTAGAGACTCTCCTGGGCACCTTTTGTTTCTCATCGCTGCAAGTTTCTTTCATAAATTTAAAACATCTTCCTGGTCCAAACTGAATATTAGTACTTCATGCTATTTATTCTGCTATTTTTCTTCAATACAGTCAATTATGCACTTGTTGGAACCATCTCTCACAGTTTCTTTCTTTTCTTTCCTACTGGTGCTCTGTGACATGCTGCCCTCACCTTCCAACAAATTTCTCCAACATTTCCACAGCAGAGGTCTTTGATCTCCTTCCTTTCTCCATTTATATTTTCTTTCCAGGAAAACACACCTGAAGCAACAGTCAACCTCCTTTGCTACACAGACAACTCAGAGACTTGCCTGCTTTTACTTATGCAGAATATAAACTGCCACCAAGCCTTGGGTATCTAAAAGCCAGCTTAAGGTAAACTTAGCTAACAGAGCTCTTGAGAGCACTCAGTCTCCCTAAAACCCTTCTTTGTCATTCTCGATGATGGTCCTAGGAGTAACTTTGCCAGAGGACACCATCTTAAACTCTGACCCCTCTATGGGCAAACCATGCTTCAATCATCCTTTCCTTGTGGCATAACACTACAAGAGAGAAAGAGCGAGAGAGTGAAAGAGAGAAAGACCAAGAGCCTTCTCATTTCAAATTTCAACTAGCTCAAAATATTTTGTCAGAGAGAACCAGCCAGAAACAAGAGAATCCTACCCATCCAAAATATGGTTGCAGAAACAGTTTTCTAAGTCTGTTGCTTTCACCACGTAATCCTTCCCTTTGCACATTCCTCATATTCAGCTGCATCCCATTCGAATTGATTCCATTCACAGCTCAACACACACTGCTACCTTGATTTTTTTTCCCCATAGGACAAACCCCAGAGACAGGAAGACTCTGTGAACAACAGAAACACATCTTGCCATGCAGGTACAGCTGTGGTAACAGTCACTGGAATCGTGAGGGGGAAACTTCAAATAGCAAAGAGCTGGTTTGTCAAATACACAGCAAGGAGAATTATATTTTGTTACTGGCTGCACTCAAGAGGTAAATGTTCACATATTTCTGGGCTGCAAACAGTGTCTGAGCATACCAATTTTAAGACACTCTAAAATACACATTAACAGACAGCTTCTGCACTAGGAAGTTTATACCCTGAAAACTTAAGGACAAAGTGTAATTTGTTTCACAAATAGGTAACAGACACAGATGTCAATTTCATGAGTAAATAAGGAACTGCATTAATTTCAAGTTACACAAATATTTTAGACTCTTGAAATCAAGTCCTGATCTTCCTAAGGTAATACATCAAAGGTATGAGATATCTTGGAACAGCAACTGGGGAGAGGTGGTGGTCAATCCAACCCTAACCACAAGACAATTCTTCCTGTAATTAACAGAGTGCAACATGAAAGCAGTCTTTGTCCATGAAATAACCCAGCTTTCCTACATGTTTGAACTTAGTCAGATAACCAAAAAAAGTCTGTTTGCAGACTTTTTTGGACATGTATCATGTGTATTTAATTAGGAAGGCCTATTCTTTACTCAAGGAAAAATATGAATATTCTTTCTGGGCTCTGAGAAGCTCCTATGTATGATTTCCTACACAGAGCTGTTTGCTCTCATATACGTGTCCACTATTAAGTTAAAGAATAAACAAGTCTTACAACCGTATGTTTCAGGACATAGTGTTTACAAGATCTGCAATACTGATAAACACCTTTTAGATTCCCTGATTCGGCTTTCAGACAAAAAAGAAATTATAAATTAAGTGCTAAACGTGCAACAGTCAATAAAGATAAACCCTTTGATATTAGTAGCAATAGGTAGAGCTAACAGATTAGCAACTAATTAATACATGCAGTCAAAATATGACCTACACAAAATTTGACAAACCAGTCAATACTGCAGTCTTACTGCAACTCCTCTCTAGGTGCAAGATGAATATTGAAGTAAGAATACAAACAGCCTGTTTACTGCTAAAATCATATCCATTTCTGTTGGCAGAAGTGTTAATATAGTAGAGTTCAGAAAAGGCATTACCTTTGCAAAATTTTTACCTGTAATTTTAGTCATACTGTTTTCCTCTATGTGTATTTACATATTTTGATATTGGCATTTAAGTATACTTAGATAAAAACATAAAGATATAATCTGTTGAAATTTCTTTCCTCCTACCTCAAACTATGTTGCTAAACATGTACTGCAGAGGAGACACACACAGCATGAATTTAGATATTTTGATGGCTAACGTAAATATAGGTATTCGTATAAAAAGTAAGAATAATCTAATTTTATCAACCTTCCAGCCTCGTAATTGCTGCACCTGTTGAAGTACAGAAAGCAATATCTAAATATTTGTCATGAGGATTGCTCAAATTTGCAAGCTGCTACAGAATCATGCTTAGAGGGCCTCTTTCCACGTGTACCCCAGAAAGCAATGATAGTTCCATCCAATTTCTGTGTGTATGTGCTGCTGGTTGCACATTCCCCCGTGTGTTAGTATTCCATCCTGCTCCCCCTCTATCCATTCACACAGACCCCTTAGAATTGTTGGCTGAAAAAAAAACCCAAACAATCAAATAAATGTAATTATTTCCTTAAGTACTTACCTAAGTACACAGAGAACACATATAACTTCAAATCAACACGTTACTGAAAATTTAAGTTCAACACTAACATTTTCTATTTTCATCAAATAATAACAAAAATCTACACAAAAGGAGGTTTTTTTACAATGAGAACAATCAGCCACTGGAATAATCTCCCCAGAGAAGTGGTGGATTCCCCAACATTGAACAAGTTTAAGGTTTAGATGGATAGTGTGCTGGGCCAGCTTGTCTAGACAGTGGTTTTGCCAAGAAAGGTAGGACCAGATGATCCTTGGGATACCCTTCTGACCTGCTATTCTATATTTGACATAAATTTCTTCCACATATAAGAGATCTGTGATAGTCACACAACATACATCTAATAGAATCACAGTAATATCTCTCATTCATCAAAGTATTTTGTCATGGTGGACTAGCAGCACCTTCCTTGTACTGATCTTCCTAACACTGTTCATTAAACTCCTTGAAATATTAATATTGGAAAAAACCACTGTACTGCTTCATAAAGATTTGCAAAATGTGTAATCATCCCTTAAAGAAAAGTCACATAATAGATGCTCTCTGAAAAGCATAAAGCACATACATTCCTTCAGTTTCAAGGAAGCAATATAAAAACCTTGTACTGTTTATTCAAATAAAGTCACACATTATGGGCTTACTTTTCCCTAGCCCTGCCCAAACAATTGATGTTTTATCAGCTCTGCAATGTCTGATCTCTCTTCAAGTCAGACAGGAGATCAGAGGATTTAACCTGTGTTATCCTTGTAAAACTGCATATAAAAGACATCAGAGAACATGTATCTATGAATCTCTCTTAAACTGTGCTTAGCAAAGCACAAATACTTATTGTAAAGCATAATAGATTATTAGGAAAATTAAGAACTTCATATCTCTTTGTTGTTCACATCTAGTGATAACAAAGATATCAAATTCTGGAAGTCTACCAAAAAGTTACATTTTATTATGAACATGTATGATTTAAGCACTGCCAATAAATTCTACGTGTTTAGTTATAGTTGACATTTATGATGTTACTTGAAGAATAATGAATGCCCTAACCTGAAATATGCACGTGCCTTTAAGAAGTGAGCTGAACGTCAAAGAAAGCTTTTAGTAACTTGCATATGAACAAATATCTTCTATCATTAGGAAGGTTAATGAAATCGCATTTTCTGAGGTTTCTGTGCTACAGACAAATGTGACAGAAAAAGAGAATATTTACTATCCAGAAGGGAACAGAGAAAGTAAATTATTATATGATAGTCCCTACATATCTTAACTACTAGTACAATATTTTAATGTTTCTTTCATTGTATGCATTAGATAATCAGCAACTTACTGAATGAGTTATTTCTGAAGACTGTCACAGCACACTTGCATTTTAACATTTTATGCAGAAACAATAACTGTATTAATCACTGTAAACAATTACTGTATTAATTCTCTTGTGCAAACTGAGGGAGGAAAATGCTCAAAAACTACTCCACCGCTTCAGATTCACCTCGTACCTCCTCAGACCTAACTCACAGTCAATCACAAGACCTGCATTATAGAATAAATGTCAAAGAAAAAATAGAAAATTTCATTTGGCACCGATGAGTTTCAGCCACGACAGTAACAGACGGGGGATTCTGAAGCAACAATCACTTCGCAGAAACTGCTCACTTGCAGGTTTATTAAATACACTCCCCTCACTCTCCCCCCTACCACGGGCTGATAATCCACTTGCAGCAGTCTCGGGCCAGTTCCAACACAACTCGATGTTCCTACAGTTGACGTGCAAGTGCCCAAATAAAAACAAACTCCCCCACACGCACGGGGGTTTACGCTACAAAAAACAAGACTCATTGAAAAGTTTTCCGGGAGGTAGAAACCAACAGAGTTCCATTCAAGAAAACTGAGCGTTTCGGGCATCCCTCCAGCCCCTACTGAACAGCTCTCTCTTCAGTAAAAAGAAGTTTCTTAAAACCCATCAACCCAAAACTAACGTTAACTTAGGTGGAGCGAGGAGCAGGGGGTGAGAGAGAGGGAGAGAGAGGAGCAAACGACAGTCATCTGCAGGGCAGAAGGACAGCTGCCACTCAAACAACGCCAGCATTCGATAAATAATATCCCTCAAAACCTGGTATTTCTTAAGCACTTGGCAATGGTTTTGTCGATAGAAAGCGGGAAGAACCAGAAGTGCCGAGCAGCTTAGAAAGCTGTGGTTTCTTTCTCTCGGAAAGGCTGCCAGACGCGGAGGAGGTGGGGGGCTTCGCGAAAGAAACAAAATAACAAGGTAACTGATAGCTGAAGCTGTCTGGTTTGAGGTTTCGCTCGAATCAATAAGAACTGCTGTTTAATAATTGAGACTGCTTAAAAAGCGAGCGAGCCTTCTGTTCTACGGCAAATACATTATTATGATTTAGCACCCATCAGAAATAAAGGGTTATATCGATTCTGCAGAACCGAGCTGAGAAACCCGCTAAGGGACTAACATTCTCCTCCATTCCTCTAGCAGGAGTTTGTTAGTGAGCAGACATCCAGCACAGACAGACACAGCAGTCAGGAAAAGCTATGGAGCGGCGCTCATTCCTCCAAAAGTTTCTCCTTCAAGTTTCGGAGAAACCTACCTGCTCTCTGGAAATGCAAGGCAACGAGGGTCTCCTAAACATTTTGCAGCTGCCGTAGTAGCTGGCCGACGTTTCCCCTAAGGACACGCAGCTAGATCTCCTCCTGGGTCTGATCACAGGCACTTTTTCCTCCACACTGGGGAGCCGTGGGTGGCGGTGATGCTGGTGGTGCGCTCCTCGGCTCTGCGCCGAGAAGATGCCGTGCTCCCCGCCACAGAGTGCCAGAAGGCAGCCTGCCACCCCGACCGTGCCGGCCAGCAGCGGGCCGAGCGCTGGGGGCAGCGCCTGGAGGCTGCTGGGTGACACCAGCCACACCAGGCTGCAGAACACCAAGACGAGGAGGCTCCGGCGCAACTTCAGGGAGCTCTGCAGCAGGGTCAGCGCTGCCACCGAGACCATCACCGTCAGGAGCCTTCCTAGGAACATCTGCGGCTCCTCTTCGTGCCCCTCCGCGGGCAGCAGCCATTGCAGCGCCACGAAGTCCCCCGAGTAGCAGCACAGGGGCAGCGCCAGCAGCCACCAGCGGGTCGTGCCGCCGCCGTGCTCCCCACGCCGGCCGCCGGCCAGGTAGCAGGTGAGGAAGAAGAAGGCACAGGCGATGCTGAAGAGGGGGCTGAGGCAGCGGGACAGGCACAGCAAGGCGTGCAGTGGCCGCGGGCTCCGCCAGCTGCTCCCGTCCTGCTGGCCCCGGGCGCTGCCCCGGCCGGGAAAGGCCAGGAGGGAGAGGACAGCGGCGGCCAGGACGCCCAGGGCCAGCCGAGCCGGGGAGGAGGAGGCGGTAGGAAAGAGCAGCAAGGAGAGGAAGCTCTTCGGGGGATCCTGCCGCAGCGGGGTCGCGCAGCTCTTCACGTATCCGTTCCGCAGGCTCTCCGCGCTGCCGGGCAGCGCCGCGGGGGCGGCCGCCCCGCCGCCGTCCGGCTGCGGGCAGTGCTGCGGGGCTCTGCCGGCCCCGGGGGGGGAGGCGGCCGCCGCCGTAGCTTCTCGCTCTTCCCTCATGGTGGTCGGGGACGCGGGAGGGGGAGGACGGCGGAGAGGCGCGGGTCGCGCTAGCTGTGTCCCGGCCGCGCCTCCCGCATCCCCTCAGGACAAGGGCGCCGGGCTGAGCCGCCGCTCGTCCTCCGCGGGCAGCGGCGTCCGCGGCATGGTGGGTGAGGACGGGAAAAAGAGAGAAAAGGTAAAAGTCTGGCTCGCCCGCTCGCGTTCCCCAAACGGCTCCGCCGGCGGGCACTCGCTGCCGCCTCCCAGCGCCCAGCGGCGGCAGCGGCCGCGGCGGAGCCGGCGGGGGTGGGAGTGAGGCGGGGAACTGCCCCCGCCGCCCGCCCCCTGCTCTCCCCTCCCTGCCTCCCGCCTTCTCGCCCGCCTTCCCTGCCTCCCCCGGGCCCTGGGATCCGCACTTCCCGCGATCTTTTTTAAAATATAAATCTGTGTGTCTGTATCTGCCCAGCCGCCCCCCGGGGCAGCGTGCGGGGAGCGGGCCGGCCCCCGCCAGGCGCTGCAGGCGCGGCAAGGGACGCGTGGGGAAGCGATGGAGGGACAGGAACGCTGAGCTGGCGCGACTTTGTGCTTTATCTTGTCAATTAGCTTCGAGATGCCGCGGAAAAGTTGCTCGTACGGGCTGTAAAGCACACGCAGAGTATCGAAGTGTTTTCCCTCCGAGGAGCATCACTTTTTCCGTTTTTGGTTTTCTTTTTTTTTTTAGCACCCGAGAAGTAAGTATGGATTAGAGAAATTTTCTACCTTTTTTTTTTTTTTTTCCAACCCTCGTTAAGTTGCAGACTAGACCGCATTGCACGACCAGGTTTATTTGCACAACTAATCCCTTTGGAATGGATCAAAATAATAATTTTGGAACGGACCGTTGGAGTGTTTAGACTGCTGTAAGGGAAAATAGGCAGCTAATGGCATATTGAGTAATGCCTTTGCTCATTCATTCTGTTTGTTTGCTTCTGGAAAAGTAACTGCTAAGCACTTCTGAAATTTATTATAATTGTGCATGTTTACCTTGTTACTTAGAACAAAGGTCCTTTGAGCCACGTTTCCACATAATATTGTACTGCTTTACTTACACTGGTTCAGAAATAAGTTCGGGTACGTCCGTGGTTGCACTTTTTGCTTTTTTATTGAAACAAGGAACTCTTGAAATTAGTTGGTGCCATGGCTTGTGATTCCCTCCCTTTGAGCAGCCCCCGAGCAGCAGCTGGTTTGGGGAAGCTGTGGGGTGGCAGGAAGTGCTGCTTCAAGACACGGGCCTGAAAGCTGGCCATGAACAGAAACCATCAAGCATGATTCCTGACAGAAAATGCAGTATGCAAATAGAATAACTCCTGTACACAGGAGGGAAATAAGTAATGATTTATTTTTTAAAAGGCAGATCAATCTGGTGGATTTTAATACCATGGTATAGCTTCCTCTGTTAGAAATACCCCTACACTCTTTTCCCAAAAAAAGGAAAAAAATTCTGTCCTGACTTGGTACACTTAACAAAGAGTCTGTGCCAACACATTGGTTCTAAAAAGTTTTTTGGAAAGGGAAAATGTTAAGTTCCTTTGGGATCATATTCTTACATTTATTTGTATTCATATGTTAGTGATATCAACTGGACCACAATCAAGCGTACTTGTAAATGCTTTCAAGGCTGAGATACACCTTGCTATTATGCATATTCTTTATTATTCAGCTATAAATAAATGCATTCCAGAAATAATTAGCTGGTGTAGTTGTCAATAAAACACGTTTGAGTATATTCATCTGTAGCAGTGGAGACTACAAAGTGCCTAAGGAAGACTACGGAGATAGGACGTCATATGATCCCTAAATACCATGAATGCAACCATCTGTGGCTTCAGCACTTTCTGAATCAGAAGTGGTGTCTTATTCTTGACAGTTCTTAGTAGGTTTTTAATCCACAAATTTGCTCAGTCTTTTTTTTTTTTTAAGTCCACATAGGGTTTTTAGCATCTGCAGAGTAGTACAAGAAAAGGTCCTTACTCAATGCAACTTGACTATGCACTTTGTGAAATATGGTTGTTTTTTTAAAGTTTCCCATCTGTCTTAATGGATATTCTTCTCCTCTCTTCAACCCATGATTTTATGTCTTTCCTCAGTCTTGTATTTATTTTCTAAGCTGGAGAGTTTGGGCATATTTTTTTCAGATTCTTTTCATGTTACTGGGGATTTTTTTCTTTTTTTGAGCACCACTATATGCTTTTGGAGCAGAGGAGACCAGGAGTTACACCCAGTATTCAAGACACGAGCACAGTCCAAATAATGGTTTCTTTCCTTCTCTCATTTGTTTTGCTTTGCTAGGGAAGTGAGACTTCCCTAGCAAAGACAGATAAACTAAGCATTGTTGAAAGTTGTTCTGTTGAACACTGTTTTCACAGCGTTAAGTATATAGATCCCAGGCTCTACCTTCTGATTGTTAACATCTACATCCAGTCGATAGTTTTATAGGTAAGATTAGGATTTTTTTCTGTGTTTACATTTCAGTTATCTACAGTAAATTTCACCTGCCTATGAACTCAGGATGTGAAGCTGTAAGCACATTCCCTCAGTCAGTTCTATCTTTACTACCCTCATAACTTTGTACTAACAGTGTACTTTACCACCTTCCTATCATTTTTCAGATTATTTATCATTAATTAATTAGCTTTAATTTCAGTGATATGTGTGCTGAAGAAATGTATACATTCCAAAATGCAACGGGAGTATAGTTGGTCTTTAGTAATGTCTCTGTTGCCTAACAACACTCTTCCTACTACATTACAGGACCCTGTCTTGAGGAGTTTCCAATCTAATAATGAAGAATTTCAGTATAAAGAAAACTTGGTTGAGTACTTTAGTGTCCCTTGTAAACTACAAGAGCATTAACTAAATTGCTCCTTGCAACAGAATACTTTTTAGAATAAAGAAATAACTTTTCACTGGCTATTTCTTAAACAAATACAGAAAAACATACTGTTTCATTAAAATTGGAGTGAATAAATTTATTTCAGGTGAATTTATTTTTTTTTTTCATACTCCAGTTTCACTACCAAAACAAGGTGGGTAGCTTAGTGATTGGAATCAGATTGGCTGTCTGACTACGTAACAATAATAAATACTAATATAATTAAATATTCATTTTAAATAGTGATAATTAAGATTTTCCAGGTTAAGTCTGTTTCATCAGTGACCTCCCTGTCTTTATGCTGAGGCAGCTTTCTTGTTCCTGCTTTTTTTATTTTCTCCCCTGTGCTTCTGAGAGGAGGGAATGAGCCAATGCCTGGGTGGAAGTTTGGCTGCCAGCAAGGGCCAGGCCACCACAATAACAATGTATACTCAACCTGGGAGATCTGATCAAGAATCTACTGTTAGTTCTTAGTTTTTCATTGCAAAGACTGACCCTGCTGCCAATCACTGTGTTTTAATAGAGAATTTTCATTTGTTTTGTCAAACTCAAAACCAGACCTAATTTTAAAGTGGAATTCTTCGTGGATGAGACTATGAAGAACATGGTGTTTATATCCAGAGCATACTGACAGTAAAGTAGAACAACTCGTAACTGATTTGGCAATAAAGACATTTTTTTCTTCACTAAATCTATACTAGCAAAATTCATAAGCTGGTGATATCTATCTCTACAGTGGAAAATATTTATTAACTTTATTGACAATTTAATATATTTTGTCAAGTTTTGTTGGTTAGTTTCTATTGATCCTGAGACACATGGGGGTTCCTTTTGCTTCCTAAGTGATGAAACTTGAAAACACTTGAAATCAGATTTTGAGAAGATGGGTGTATATGACTTCGTAATTCACTTCTGAAAAACATAATGATGATGAATATTTCAGATAGAAATTATATTTAACGTAAGAATATGAACCAAATGCAGTCATAAAACAGTTAAGTTCTCCTAATTCAGAGGATAACTATTTTTATAGCTTTGTTTTCAGGGGGTTTTTTTCTGACTGAGGGAATGGCAAGTATTTATTTATCCAGCTACCTCCACATTTTCCACCATCGTTATTCCCAGTGATCCTTACAGTGATAAGTGGTCAATGACCCTCACATAGGACGAACTACAGAAGTCTTACAGACTTGCCTGTTATTCATCACAGTGGTAGGACAACTGCAACAGCACAGTGACATTTTGCTAAAAGCTCACATTTTTCCCAATAGGCTCTTACACACACAGAATAAAATGTTTCTTAAAAACCAACCACGTGTTTTCTCCACCTAATAAGTCACTTTTGTTTGGTTTTTTCTTAATTTGGTGAAAGATGAAAAATAAAAAGGAAACTCAGAGGCAATGCCAAAACTACCAACTGGTAGTGCTTCTGTGTGAATGTCCCCATTTACACACTCAAACTTGCTCCTAGAGACCTTAAAACTAGATTTAAAACGTAGTTTAGCCGGTGGTCTCAACTACTGATTATCTTCTTCCATTTGTTTTCTGTGCTGGTTTGGTATCCCTTCAGAACCTTACCAACAATGAAATTGAGGTGTAAGAGTTGAGGGAGTAGCCTTTGAATTTGTAAAGCTGATCTGTAGTCTTTATTCCTATTTGATTTGTAAGGATGGGTAAGCCATCAAATTTAGCATTCCACAGAAAACAGCAAGATATTCCTGCTTCCAATGAAGGACCTTTATTTTCACAGAGGTGCTTGATGGTAGTGTAAAGGAGCAAGATGCAGAATGAATCAGAGGGAAGTCATTTAATCAGCGAGTACACATGGTTAATTCCTACAATCACAGTAAGTCAGGGGTTTTTTTGAAGGAAAATTATTTCTAATGCCATTCTGAAGGTCAACATGATAAACAGAAAGAAATAAATACAAAGAAAATACAAATATATGAAAAAGAACGGGTCCTCGCTGCCCTGCTCCCTGGCAGAGGTGGAGAAGCCCCTGGATGCATTTGGCTGCCTGACTGCAGTCCTTGCCTGGGCCCCAGGGATGGGCCCAATGTGTGATTCCCACAGCATCCCAGGGATGCTCCTGCCCTTTTCCTGGTGCCCAAGGGTCCTGCAAGCAACTTCTGTGGCCACCCATACATCTCCCTGTGCCTTTGGGGGCTCCTTGGCACAGTGCAGAGAGGGATCCAAGCAAAGCTTCCTTGGAAGACGGAGGCAGGAGAATATTGACCACCATCTTCTTTCCAGCTGCCCTCAATACTCTCTCAAACCTTGCTGTTACACTCAGGCTCTCCATTCCACCTGGGCTGGAGCTCCTGTGAGAACCCATCAATCGCTGTGTCCCCCCTTGGAATATAAAAAAAATAGCACAGCAATGTGTAGAAAATGTGAACTTTATTCAACTGGACTACTCAAAAAATCCAAAACTAGGGGGTGAGAAGACTACAGGGGGAGAATCTTATGCCTAAGAACTGTAAACTTTCTGGAACTTGAATGGCATGAAAAACTTTATCTTCTTGGGAAAAAGTTTTCTGGGAACCTATGGCTGAACTATGGGAAGCTATGGCTATCAAATGGGACCTTCACTAAAACCTATGGTGGGGGATGTCGCAGAGCCCAGGCTGAGCAGCGGTCACACGTCCGCTTGCACTGCTCTGACAGCTGCTCGGCGAGCTGGAGCTGGGCACTTCAGAGCTGAGGGGAGAAGTGCAATCTCCTCCTCTTCCAAATGCCCCATTTTGCTGGCGTCTTCTGCCTGCGCCTCTGCACGGAGCTGTAGCACAGGCACAGCAGCATCAGGGCACGGTTGTGCCTCAGCAGCTGCAGCAGCTCCTTGCAGCAGCCACGTCCCCGGCAGCAGCTCCTTGCAGCAGCCACTTCCCCGGCAGCAGCTCCTCGCAGCAGCCACGTCCCCGGCTGCAGCACGGCCCTGCAGAGACCGAGGGACCCTGGTGCTTCTGCAAGACACAGCACAGGGAGAGGATAGGGCTGAGCCCTCTTGGGATGCCTTTGGACAACCCGGGAGAGACTCTGGCCTGGTTGGGCTGCCCCAGGCAGAGGCTGCAGGAAGAGGGCTTCCAGCCAGCTCAGTCTGGTGTGACCAGGGCTCAATTCCCATCCAGGCTCTGATCCCACCTCTGCCTTGGGGCCTTGGGCGAAGAGCTGGCAAAGAGTCCCAGGACCCTTTGGAATCTGCCCAGCTTTTCTCCCCTGCAAGGGCTCTCATGCCTTGCCTGACATAGGCAAGCCCCAAGGCCTTGCTTCCTCCCAGCCCCCGGGCCGCGGTGCCGCCCGGCTAGCAGGCTGTCCCGGGCACCCTCTGCCTGCTCCGAAGGGCCGGACGGAAGCGAAATCGCGGCACAGGAGGGCAGGCGAAGGTTTGGGTTGGGTTTGCCTTGCCCACCGGTGGCAAATGTGCAAGAAGGAGGTAGGAAAAAAAGCGGAGGGACTTCTTTGTGGGGGTGGACGACTTAAAAGGGAGAAAAATCCACGGAGAAAGCCGAAGCCACGCGGCTTGTAGGGGGTCTTGTACTTCCACAATGTGGGCGTGGGAAACAGACAGTGACCAATGGAACATCAGCTAGGGGGTGTTACCGAGGCAGGGAGAAAGAATTACAGCAAATGGAAGAAGTAACGAGGGCCAATTAACTACCGAAGAACATAGAACTTTCTGGAAATACAACCAAATATGAGAAATAAGGGAGGGGAGCGCTGCGGCCAATGGTAAGGCACAGATTTATGTATTTTTCACAGCCTTGTGAATGCTCAGGGCTTTTGGGCTGGGGCAGCATCAAACCCATGGACCTTTGGGTCCGCTTGATCCAGCTGACCCTGGCTTTGGCCATGGTTCACCGCAACACCCCTGCCCCCATCCCACCTGCCTGACACTCCTCCCTCAGCTCTCCACAGCGTTTCCAGAGCCTTCTGCCAAGGCACCATCTGAGCACAATTCCCGTCAGCAGCAGCTCCAGGAGTAAGCCAGCCAACGAAACCGCCACCATGACCCACAAGGGGAGTGTCGCAGGGCCCATGTCCTGGTGCTCCACGTCCTCAGGAATCTCGCCTGTGGTGCCCATGTCCCGCTCAGGACGGCTGGAAGGGCTGAGGGGATGGGCCAGCATCAGGAGCACATAGACTTGCAGAAGCCATGAGGATCCGTGGCCAGCCATGGTGCTGCTGTGGGTCGAGCTGCCAGCTCAGCACACGCTCCAGCCGTCTCTCCGTGACGACTTCTGCTCATGCTCTGGGCACGGTAACGGGCTGGGGACAGTTCGCAGCCACCACACTAGCCCAAGGGGCTGTGATGTCACAGAATCTAAGGTGTTTGTGTGTCTGCAGTGCTGAAGACTGAGAGGGAGCTGTGGTGGTTTGTAGACAACCGGATATAATGGAAACAAGCTCCTGAAGTAGACGGCAAAATGCCGTTACTGGGGGAATTAAAAATAGACTGGTGAAAGAGGCTTCTTGTGCAAGTGTATTCACTATGCATGGTGTCAGTACTCTTGCAATTAGGTGGCGTTAATCTGTTTGTCATGTCTAAGAGTGGCAAAGAGAGATTCAGCTGCACTCCACATTAAGCAGAGCAGTTGCTTTCAAAGTAATACAACGTTTTGATCTTCATCGTGCTAGTAATGACCAAGTTCCTACAAATTACATCTTCTGGTTGAATTTGTCAAAAACCAGGACCATGGGAAAGAAAACTGGAAAGGACTAACGAAAAGTAAGTTGTTTCTTGCATGAAAAGGTGTCTTTAATGGATGTAGTTCTCATCAGTTTAAAAAGCATGGGCAATAGCACTGGAAAGATGGAGTTGCTGTGGAAGGCCATTGTTAGATGAGATTTCCCATTTCTAGTGAAGGAAAATATGCATGCCATGATCTTTGACAAACTATCAGTGAATAGCAGAAATATTGTATCAAGTTAATTAAACACTAACTCTCTTAAGAAATTAGAAGGGCAAAGATCTTTCCTGTGCCCATATTTTTATTTTTATGAAAAGAAGCAGCAGTATGTTGATTTTTGGTACTATATCCAAATGCTTCCACTATTTTATTTTTTAAATCTAAGGGATCATCTTCCTCATCTGAACAAACTGTGACTCTTTGGAAATGGACCAATATGTGCAACTCCAGATAAGCACATGATGATGTGCACCTCTACAGCTGAAATGTGTTTTGATCATACCCAGGCTCTCACTTTGAAGGTGAAAGTGTCAACAATTATTTTTTAATGTTTTACAGACAGAATCTATCGATGCTGATGTGATTTTAGCAGTTAAACCGCATATAATCTGCATGTTCCTTCATATAAAATTAATAGTCTAACACTTCATATTGACTTTCTGGAAAGTTTTCATGGAATTGTGTAACTTTTTAAAACATCATTTTTATGCAATATACAATGTATAAATTTTAAAAAAGTATTGAAAAGGCCACATTTAAATAAATTCTGATCTCTTTGGCCGTTTCTTTTTCCAAGGCATCATGAATTTGGATGTTTATATCCTAGCAAAAAATAAAGATAATGGGCTACCACGTTCAACAGATATCTGTCAAAGTTCTGGCTTCAAGATACTTGAGAATTGTGTAATTAGATATGATACTAATTTTTCTACATGAGCCTATTTAAAGCATAGTGGTATTGTTTGAGGGGGAGTTTACCAATAAAATGTAGGAATTCATCAAATATTACCAGATTTTAATTTTCACCTGATTATTCAAGTACAATTTGTCATCCTATATTATAAGTGAAATTGGAGGTTAATAATAAAACAGAAGGTAAGTGACTTTCTTCATATGTAGCATTTCTATAAAAAGTTTATTTTATGCTGAATCATGTTTTGTTATAAAATCTGCACCTTTAGTGAGATAGCATTAAACTTAAGAACACATACTAATATTTCAATGTCAATTCAGTCCTTAACTTGCTAATTGAAATTTCTGTCTTGAATTGAAATAGAGGCATTTTATGGACTCTGCTTATTCATAGAGCTACAGATTAAATCTAACTAGGGAGCTGGTTTGATTTTTCAGATAAGCCTGACTTAACGCATGAGCATCAGATGCATAAATATATTCTGAAAAATATCAAAATCAGTGTGAATCAGGTCATTTATTGGGAGGGACAGGGGAGAAAAAAAATGACCTGAGTCTTTCAGTGAGCTTCCCTCATTTCCAGGTCTTTCAGATACCCATTTTATTGACTTTAAATCATTAAGACAGGTCCTTGTTAATTAACATCCGTTTATATTCTGTTAAATTGCTAAAATTACATTATACTGTCAGCAGGCATAAAATAACCCAGTAAAGAAATTTGCTGAATTATACCTCTTCAGGGTCTGGCCTGTTTCAGCACATGCTTGAGTATAGTCTCAACTGTTTTGCTTGGCTGTATTATTCCATTCAGTTTTGTGCATGAAAATCTTACAGGCCTTAATTTATTTAGAAATTCATCAGACTTTAATGCTTTCTTATGATAAGTACTGGAAAAGCTTGGACCTTGAAGAAAATAGCATAAATGTAGTCACTAATTGTTTTGTTCATAGTTCAATAAAACTGGAACCTTCAACTTGAAGTATCAGGCTGCAGATGTCTGAATAATAGTGGAAATATGTACAGTATCTTACCTCTTGAATAATAAAATCTGGACTCTTAAACCTTCTGGTCTTCTCTATTGTTTGGAGATTAATTTTTTCTTCAGCATTCAAAGCAACAAAGGTCTAACAAGACAGTCTATGTAAGCAAATCTCCAGAACAAAACATGTTCCAAAGAAGGAGAAATGTAACAGAATCCTGTAATTGTGACTTAGTAATTATATCTGCTAGAGATTCCACATGAGATTAAAAAAACAGCAAAATTATGCAATTAAGCTAATTAGTTAATTAATGTGGAAGTATTTTGTCATTCCAATCACAGAAGGAATTCATCTGAGTAAAAAAGCAGACAGGAATAAATTGTGGTAGGAGACAGAAATTGTCTGGTTTTAAAATGATAAATTTATGTGGTTTATGTCTGTTCTCTAAAACCTAAGCACGGCACCTGCATTTCTTAGGTTAATTTTATTTTTATTACTTGCTGAGACCAAGTTGTTCATCACACATAACCTGAGCCTTCTGTGTTGTTCAGGAAGCCATCACACGCAGTGAAAGTGCTCTAGTTTCAAACAACTTGGCTCAATAATCTTTCCTATTTGAGTCTACTATTGTAGCTAAAAGTCACTTTTGTTCCTCATAAAATGCAATAGGATTTCTTAGCATTGGTAATCAATACTGTGTACAATTGCAGTAATTTGTCAGCCTGCTCTGAGCATCTTAGCTAAAGCTCTGTTGGCCATTCATGCATGAAGCTGTGCCAGGGCAGGTTTAGGTTGGATATCTGGAAAAGGCTCTTCACCCAGAGGGTGCTTGGGCACTGGAACAGGTCCCCCAGGGCAGTGGTCACAGCACCAAGCCTGGTGGAGTTCAAGAAGCATTTGGACAGTGCTCTCAGGCCCATGGTGTGACTCTTGGGGTGTCCTCTGCAGGGCCAGGAGCTGGACATTGATCCTTGTGGACATTGATCCCTTCCAATTCTGTGAACCACAGTTTACTGAAAGCAGTACCCATTAAGACAACTCAGAATTTACCACATGAGAAGCTGCACACCAAGTGAAGTGAAATATTTTAGTCATTCTGATGGGGTTGCTGCTTTTGTCACCTCTGTACAGCACAATGATACAACCCTCAATGTTTGTATATAATCCCAGTGTATTTAGTTGTCAAAGGCAAACAAATGGAGGTAAAGCAGTGTCACAAGACAAAGTAACAGGTAAGTGAGTGGATCATTTAACTCAGCTATTTTTGTGCTCAAAACTAGTGCTTATCACCCCAATGCATGATGTTACAGTAAGAGGAGGAGGAAGACTTGGATGTGGAAATCCAAGTCCAATGTGTTTAAATATTTCCAAGATGTATATTTTTGTCAGTCGATATTTTTAATAAGTAGGATCCTTTAGAAAATTGTTAACAACATGTCTGAACTGACTACATAAGTAAAAATGAGGGTATGCTATGAAAATTTTACAATTCCAAATCTAGGTAATTGTAATTCTGTTGATTAAATTTTATGTGCTTATTTATAGCTAAAATGAGCCCAGCATGCTGGTGCACAACGTAATGATGTAGAAGCAATCAGCCATGTGCACCTGTTGGATCTTTCTTGCAATTAAAAAACAATTGACCTGCAATAGCAAAAGCAACACATTTAGAAGGGTTCTTCCGTTGCTTTGGAGCTTTTGTGTTTGAATTTACAACAACCTTTGAGGAAAGGACCTTGAAAGGAAGCAAACTAGACACAGCAATAGGTTTTTACCAGAGCTGATTAGGGAAACCCAGAAGTTGACATTATGATATCTTTGCACTTATGCTCAATTAGTAGTAACGAGCTAGCAATGACTGATGCTTAATATAAGAAACTCAAACACTGTATGAGCCAAGAACTGTGTTTCAGTTTACATCATTAACTGAGTTCCTATTTGTCATGTGCTTGCAGTATCATTTATGCCATTCCATAATGTTTCCTGTTGTTAAATTAGGAGTGACCTAATCGCTCTCTGCAACTCCCTGAAAGGAGGTTGTAGCCAGGTGGGGGTCAGCCTCTTCTCCCAGGCAACCGGTGACAGGGTGAGAGGACACAGTCTTAAACTGTACCAGAGGAGGGTCAGGTTGGACATCAGGAAGAATTTCTTCACTGAAAGGGCTGTTAAACATTGCAACAGGCTGTCCAGGGAGGTGGTGGAGTCACCATCCCTGGAGGTGTCCAAGAAATGACTGGATGCGGCACTTAGTGCCACAGTCTAGTTGACACAGTGGTGATCAGTCAAAGGCTGGACTTCAAGGTCTCAGAGGTCCTTTCCAATCTAAATGATTCTGTGATTACGTAAGATTTTATGAAAGCGTGGAAAAAACTGTCTCAAGGGTTTTTTGTAACCTGAAAATCTGTCTACTTCAAACTTGATGGAATTTTATTTACATTTGGAAAAAATACTATATCAATTGCAAGTTACATGAAACACATATGTCTTATTTTCTTATAACTACTACTAGTGTAACACTGGCCATGAAATGAGTTACAGACGTTTTTATTTAGTCAACATTCAAGTCTTTTTTCCAGAGCAATAGATACCTCATAGTAAATTTCACTGACACAGTATTCACTAGCACTGACCTCCAACAAACTGCAGCTATGTTTATTCGATTATTTTTACTACTACATTAAAAATGTCATATTTACTACAATTAGAATGCTTATTAAACACTAATATTGTATTTTGCCAATATATTGCTAGAGAGAAAAGCGGAGTGAACAAACAATACAATTAGTAAATGAAGTGAACACGTACCTGTATTACCCTTTATTATTATTTACTTACTGATTTGTAAAAGCTCTTGGTTTGTAATCTGTTTCTCTGTCACTGCTGTTAAATACAAAGATGCCAAAATTTGTAGTAATAACTGCTTAGTACCAATATGTGCTTGGTAACAGTTTGAAAATTTGTGATTCCTGGCCACTTTGGTATTTAGTACTTAATCATTGTAGGGCTTATTGAAATGTAGCACCTTTCTAAATGGAGGTGTCCTAGATGTATACAATCTTTGGGATTTTAAATACTACACAACACTTTCATTATTTGATGTCTGAAAATTACCAAAAAGCTATGTACCGGGAGATTACCCAGATACCAAAGAAGCTGAGTGACACACTTTAGTTGAAGTTGCTTACATCATATATTCAAATTGCAGCTGTTAATTCTGAGGCACTGTTATGTTAAAAAGTGAACATCACATGTCAGGTGGTACTGTTAAAGTTTGGGTCTAAACAAGATTTTATTGATCTTCAGTTTTGGTCTTGGATTCTTACTGTGAAGTTGTTTAAGTAGTTCTGATCATTAAAATATTACATACTTGGCATATTTGCTTTCTTTAATTCTGAAAGTGAGGAATACATCAGCTACACATAAATTTAGTTTTGCTTTTATTTATTACCATGTCCCCTTTACATGATTGATGCATTTTTTATGTGAGTTCTGAAAGGAGTGGAGGGAAGAAGGAAAACAGCATTCTGGTTTCAAGTAAAAGTTTCGTTAAATTTCCAATGCTTTCTGATATATTAAATGAAAAAAGGTAACAATTTTCCAGACTCAATGGTTTACAAGTTGTTAAAAGGTACACGAGACAGTTATGGTGTTAATTGAAATCCTGAGATGTATCCTATTTAGTTACCTCCCCAGTCAGGTCTCCTACACAAATAGGTCTGTACCAAATCTAAAGGTGAAATTATCATATTTCTGAACAGAAAAACGTTGAATTGCTGTAAAACATATTAGTCTGGCATCTAAATTAAAATAACTAGGTAATTTTTGGCTTTTGAGTAAAGAGGCCTGATTCCTTACTGCCTAGCAAAGTAAAAAGGCCTTAGAGAGGATAGGCAGGATTACTGCTTAATTATGTATTTTTTATACTCAGGCTTCAGACAATAATTATCTATAAACATGCTTCTGAGACGTCTAGCTAAAAGCCTTCGTTTTTATAGTAGATACAGGAACATATTGACTTGGGACATAAGTGAAATGAGTATATAATAGATTGCTATGTGTAAGGTAACAAGGTTCCAGTTGCCACAGCAGTATCCACAAGCGCATTTGGTTTTGGTTTATATTAACCTGAAACATGGATAAACTATTTTTATAAATGGACATGATGGTTTAGAAGATGTTTGTGAAGTCAGGCCAAGCTTTTCAAGTTACTTGAAAAGTTTGTATTAAGTGACAAAATGATCTGCAGAAGTTTAACTCATGTGAACCTTAACCAGTAGAATGGGGTACTTCCCATGTATTGTTGATTGCTTAATCACCAGGAATACACAAATGCAAATGTAAAATTTTTAGATATGGAATGCAAACAATATGTTCCAAGAGTCAAAAGCTCTTGCTTCCGATAAGATATCTGCCATCTGTTTTTCCTCCTTCCCCACCTTTTTCCCCCTGCTTTTCACCTCATTTTTCCACACAGACAGGCTATAGGACTCTAAGAGCTCACTTCTTAAAAAGCTTTCTTGATGATTAAGAGTAAGCTAAAGATACTTTGTTTGAATAAGGCAAAGATTCCATATACTTTTTATCAGCTGATCTGTTTCTGTTCACCCTGAGGGCCTTATCTGTACCAGTGCTCCCGGCCAGATTATCGTAGTGATGGCAGCAGGAGAGGACACAAGCAGCAGCCCCCTGCATAATGACAATGGGACAATAAGCACAAACCTATTCCCACAAATTGCTCTTAAATGTCCACTGAATCAAAATGATTCCTCATTTCATACATTGTGGAATGTTGGCTCCCCACCTGGAAACTTAAGTCTACTTTGTTTGGGTTCTGCTCTGGGGTCTTGAGAGGTGTATTGATCTTGGCAATTGTTTCCTAATCTCAGATAATCATTCCCTGATAGCCAATATTCCTTGGCAGTTTTCTCTTTATACCCACTGAGATCATTAGCACTAGCGTCAGGAGCATTTGTTAATTAGGTTTTTGGGTTCTTCAGGACCAAATAACAAAATACCTTATTATCCCACTAAAACAACTAGAGAATTGCTTCTGAGCATTCTGTTTCAATCAGAACAGGAAAGAGCAGTATTCCAAAGACAAAACCCCATAGCTGGGACCCTCTGATTCCTGAACGAGACCTTAGTAGTATGTCAGCTTCATGACCATTGTGGTAATTGGAGAAGCTTGTCAGACCTGCAACATCACACAACCTGTTTTCCAGACAGCCCTAACACAGGTTATTGCCATGTTATCATGGACTTTTAAGGAAAAGACCTCCCTGTGATCAACATCTTCTGCTCCCCTCAGTGCATCATAAGTACTTTCCAAGGCTACTTCTCCAAAAACTCAGGAGTTATTTGTGCTTCATAAAAGACTGGACTCTTCAGCTTCATTTTAGTTCCACATTTGGAACTACCTTGTGTGCTTCTCAAACTATATCCACGTGATCTTTGACCATCTGGTGACCTTTATCAGATTACTGCCCAAAGATTTTTGCCAGAAGTTTGACACTCCAATTATTGAGGGTCATATATCATCTAGAACAATCCTGCAAGCCTCACTTGACACAGCAGGGACAGCAGTCTGTGCTTTCACCTCCCCCTTATTTCTTAGGCAATTTTCTTGTCTTCTGTGTTTCAAGGGAGAATAAAACCATTATAAAGAAAGATGCTTGAGTATCCTTTCCAAAGGATGCTCATGTTCTGGAACATCATACCAGAAATAAGCAGAAGTGGTAGGAAATTAACTCTTCTACTGGTTGTTTAGTTAAGTTTTGTCTTTTTTTTTTTGAAGTATAGACTTTTCCATGGATGAGTCTGAGGACCTTTATTATTAGAATGCTCTTCTAACTACCCATTCTCCCTGGTCTTTGTAGAAGACCCTTGCTTCCTTGGCTAGAAGTTGTGCCTGAGACACTTGCAATGGGAAGGAGGTATGCTGTTCTCTCCAGAAGTAAATATATCAGGTATCAGACACATTTGCTAGCAGTCTGCCTGGGTTCTTGAATGAGCTGGAAAACAGATTAGATCAGTCAAGCATCCATATGACATGCAGGAAATCCACGCCAATGTTCTTGAGACTTTTCTACAGGAATGTGATTAACCAAGACCTATTCTTCCCATGGATGTGAATAGGAAATGCCAGTCTTTTTACTCCAGAGTGGCTTCCAGACTCTTTTGTAATCAATTGTTAAAGGAGACAAATGCATTTGTGTCTTTTTTTTTTTTTTTTACTGCCCAGAGGGTTTTTTTCTCCTTTCAGAGAAATACTGTAATTAATAGAAGAACAAGTAAAATCCAAATGTATTTGGCCAAGTAGACTTAATTTTCCATGTGACACACAGGAGAGACTATTTTCTTTTCCTTGTCCTCGTTGTCAGGAATTGTGCTTTATTTCCTGGATGTGCTGGATTCTTCTATCAGCTCACTCTATTTGGCTGCTCCTACAGCTCTGCACTTCCAGGCTAGTTCCTTCCTTGGTTTTGTTGCTACAATAGTAATTGTATCTTGAAGGGTTTGTTAATATATTTTTCTCCTTTATCTGCTAGTTTTCAAGTAGGTTCTGAATATCATAGTTGTTTCCTCTGTCTCTCAACTTTGGAGTGGTCAGAAATGTCACTTGAGCTTTGAAGTACTTGTGAATGCTCATCACAGATCCTTCATAACCCAACCTAATCTTGGAAGAGTATGCATTAAAACAGAAAAATTATGGAAGAACACATGCAAAGACAGATATACATTAAAAAAGTTATCAACTGTTTCAAGGAAAGACCTTAAAACAGTGATAATGCTTATGCAGCAGTGCAGATTAAGAAATGGCATTTCCTGAGCTGAGAAACATTCTCTGAAATTCACATTCGCTTCACTTTGCAGAAGTGAGTGTATAATGAGTCCATCCCTGCCTAGAAACCAGAGAAAGTTGGTCAATTTTTAACCAATGCTCAGAAGTCTCCTAAAGGAGAGGTAAACCCCTCCTAAGAATGAAGTACTGCAGTCATTTTACTGGTATACTACATTTGCACAATGCTGTATTAGTAAAAACTTTAAAAATACAAATGTGCATCATGAAGTTGTTATAGTGTCAATTCCTGACATATTTTTAAATTTCTTTCCTTCTTTGTGGCTAATCAGATTTAGGCCAAAACCCAGAAGACCATTGACAAATATGTTGCTGGAGGGTGATACTCAGTATCTACATTAATCCTTTAAACTCACTAGGCAGAGGATATGACACTGAATTTGGAGATTTAATCTTCAAACTGTCACCTATCAATAAAAGCAGAAATAAAATATTTTTTATATACTTTTAAATCAACCTAATTTGATTTAAATTTGGCAGTACCAACTACATGTTCGAGACCCAAGTTAAACTGTGGCTATACTGAAGTTGGTCAAAAAAATCATTGGCAATGCTGTAAAGAGCATAAACTCAGAAACTGCATTTTAAGACTCAGGTTGAATATGTTCTGAAGAAATGTTTAATGAGTCTGATTTGCATTAGAAATACATATTGATGTCACTTCAGGAGAAAGCTATAATATGAAAGGGCAAGCTGCATACCCAGGTGAAGCTTGGTAATTACTGATAGGGAAGCAGCACCAGGGAATACTTCAAATTCCATTGTATAAGTGATTTTCTGGATAAGATCCTAAACAAATTAACTTAATGTTTTGCTTTAGTGGTAAGAAGAGTATTTTTGTCTGAAACTGATCTAAATAACATGTACTGAGAATTGTGTAAAGGTAATATTGAGAATACAGAATTTGATAAAAGGAGCATTCTGTTTGAGAGGAGATTATTTTGTAAGTTTCACCCATGTGATTCTGTGCAATACAAAATGAAATACAAATCCATTCATATTTGCTACTCACTGTGAGGCAAGAAGGTGTCCAGGGCTTTCTGGTAATTGTATTGCCATAATGCATTTCAAACTGCTTAATAAAAAATTGAGAGCCCCTGTCACTGGTCCCTTCAAAATCCTAAGGCACATATTCAATCTCCAACCTGGAAAACATCTTCTTGTGCTTATTAATTATTATAACACAGTTGAAAGGGTCTATATAAATGCAGGAATAATCTTCTGATTTCACAGTCTATTATTTTTTCTTATTTTTTCTTTTTAGTTTCCCTATTCTAAGTATGAAACCTTCCATTTGGCAACAACTTTTGTCTGAATAATTATTATTCCTGTTCACTTAATGATGTGATAAACACAGCTTAAAAATATTTTCGTGCCATGGAATCTGTTGTGAATGAGACATCTGTAGTCACAAATTTATTTGATATATACTTCTTAAAACCAAAACCAGACGTGCAGATGTGTGACTCCACAGTGTGACTCTATATAGTGATATGTTAATAACTAATGCAGAGGTTTTTAGATACTCACTCACTACATTCAAGACAGGGTTATATCAAGGTGGTCTGGAATTTATTTAGAGCCCTTTTGGCCCATCACTGAATCCTTCCATGGACCAGGCATAGGAGCCAAAGACTGTGCCAAATACTCTGGATTTAGAATTATCCTTACATCAATGGAATTTTTTCATAATTTAAGCTTGTATGATGCAGTGTCTGAGCTCCGTGATCCATCAGAATTATCGCAGGCAACGGACACAGCAGTGCCAGAAGCTCTCTCACATCTGTCAGGACAGCCTTAGATTTCTGCTTGCATTGTTGTTAGTTTAGGAATACATGCAATATGGATGACAGTGCCAAACAAAATTTGTTCTATGAAAACTGGAATATGCATGACAGCAAAGCTGTTAAAATCCATGTAGCAAAATTAGGAGCTTGGCAAACAGTTAAAAAAAATGACAGCAGGATTTTTAAGACTAAAGCCTACTCAAACGTCTATTTTTCCTGCGTACTAATTCTCTCTATTGTAGTCTTTCCTAAAAAAAAACTGAATCCAGAGTAAGAATAGGCTGAGTCACTTTTTTAAAAATGTGGTCTACAAATACCAGAACCACTGCCTAAACAGTAACTGACTATTACAATGTTTAACTCTCCCACAGAACTTGAAAATGCCTGCAAAGAGAAGTGTCCCATAAATCCTTAATGTTTTGCCATGGGTAGTACGTCATTCCTAGGGCCTTTTCTCCCCCCTCCTTTTTTTTTTTTTTTTTTAGTTTAATATCCTCTGGAAAATTTGTTTCTGTATGTGAATGCCTTTCCATTTTTCAAGCAGAAATTTTTGGCAAAAGAAGATGTGGCAAAAATATTGTGAACATTTTATTGTGTGATCTACATATAAGTACTCATTGTAAAATATTTATGGCATATAAATGCATAAGTAAGAAGGTAATACTTTGTCTAGTCATTAATTTAATATGACAACAATATCAGTGGTAAGGAAATGGGATCCATTAGAGGTCTCATGGCTTTATTTCTGTGCCACTCTGTTATTTCCTATCTGTGATGACAATTACACTTACTTCTTTCATAGGGAGAAATTTTGAACATAACTGAGATAGTGTTTATTGGTGAATCTGTTCCCCATTCATAGATATCTATCTCAAAATGTTATATATCCACTACTGAAGGTTTGATGATGCTTTGGTTTTGATTCAGGTATACTCAAAAATAGTTCCAACAATATGAATCAACAGAGGAGTTAATATATTTGAAAGATCTTACGCAGCTATATGCCCACTGAAATGGATCTTTTATCCACAGAAACTTAATAACTGCCATTCTTTTCCATTGAAATGAAAAGCTTAGCAGATTTCCTGATAACTGCAATAATGTCTTTCATAATTCTCCAAAAATTATGGTAATAATTCTTCAGTTGTATTTTGATGACTCAGACAATTCTATGTATGCTGCTTAAATCATAACTTCTAGGCTAGCAAGCAATTTATGGCTCAAAATAAATTTTTCTTGTACAATAAAAGCATATAATACAGAAACCCCTCCTCACTCAGAGTGAAGAAATAAATTTCAGTTCCAAGAAATAACTAGCAATAATATCCATGTAAATTTATCTCTAAATATAATTTTGTTCTATTCAGACAAGAACCTACAAATAAAAACTATTTCCATGACCAGGATATGCTACAACAGTTTTGCTGTGTTGAACCTTGTGCCCTTGTTTGTTCCAGAACTGGACAGAGAGAGCCAGACTCTTTCCTGCAGTTCTCTTTCCACAGGGATTATTTAAGCCTGCTTTCAGCATTGCCTGGTCTTTCCTAGCCAGCTTTGATGATCAAGCAAGGTTAGTTGCCCTGTAGGCCTGTCCTGAAAAGGTCGACTGACGTCAGTCCACAAAAGCTATGGATTAAAAAAAGTTAGGAGTAGACTTTAAAATGCACGTAGTCAACATCTTTCATGGCAAAATATTCCAGTGATTTAAATCGGTCAGTAGTTCAAAAATGGTAAAAAAGTCTTTTTGGCAACATGAATGCAAATTTGTCATAGAGACTGAAATGTCTGCACCTCTACTAAGGTGCCAGCAAATGAATAGGAAAGAAATCTGGCATCATTTATATAGAGAGGTTAATTTTTCCTATTTACAGTATTAATACAAAATTATAGACTTTTTTCTTTGTAAGGACTTCTGAGTTTTTCTTTAAATGATTCTAAAGACAAGTATGTACATTTATAGCAGCTGTCAAATTTTTATTTTTAGCCTTAACATACTTGATGAAAATGTCATCAAATCTTACCTATGTCATACACCAAGGCTTATAATTAAGTAGTCTTGATCTATTAATGAAGTCAATCTCTTACCTGTATTAAATCCAGATATGGACTGTTCACATTGTCAAGGCAGTAAGACAGTTCTCAAAATAACTTAGTCAAAATGCTCAGTCCTGAATGCATTATGACAGCACTGCTATTTGTGGGCAACCACTTGTCCATCTGACAGGAGTGGCTCTGTGATCTCTCTGGGATCTATCCTTCCTCTTCTCCAAGGGGATGGAGGCGCTGCCTTCATTCAGTCTATCTCTTATTCTGGCACAACAAGTTTTCTTTCTCCTTCTTTGGCAGTCTGCTGTGCCTAAGTAGCACAACGTGCAGCCCCTGGGACTGCTACCAGAGTGTTACCATTGACCTCAGAGGAGCCAATCTTTTGCCAAAAAACTCCATATAACTACAGGAGCATGGCACGCAGGGGTTAATGTAGGCTGATGGTGAGTGGTATCCCAAAAGGGGACTTGCAGGAATGTTGTTTCCTCTCGTGAATCAGCAGAAGCGGAGGCATAATGGCCTTGCCTTTCAGTTGCTGTACATTAATCTCTGCAGAGCAATGCCTGTCATCGCTCAGATGTCAGATGCTGTTTATAACTCTGCTGGAAACAGAGCATAGAATAAAACAGCCTCATTAGTTTCTCTTGAGACTGTATATGCATGTTTTAGGTTAGCTATGCTTTCACTGCTGCACTTAGTTCAAACATCGTATCAGCAGCATTGGTGGCTCGGAAAGTTGTTTAGTCTGTGAATTTGTCCAGTTGCTCTCTCAATATATGACCAAAAGACCATGATGTGTTCTGGAGCAGAGGTTTCCACAGCACTGGTATGACATGACTCAGAAGTACCTCCTTGTCTTGCCTTGGCTCGAACCTGCTGGTTTTAATGACCCCCTGTGCCAGAGCTGCAGGATAGAGAGAAGCATTGGATCTATTCAGCATCTCTGTGCCAGCTGTGATTTGGCAAGCATTCAAAGCCTTTCCTCGTTTATCTGTTATTCAGACTGAAGACTTCTACTCCTTACTGGCATCCTCTGTATGAAGCTATTCCGTAATTTGAATCCTTCTTTCTACTTTGCCAGTGCCACATCATTTCAAGGTGGGAAACGAATCATGGCCAGTGTTCGATGGTTTCAGATGCAATATGGATTTATACAGTGGCATAGCAATGATTTATCGTTTGTTCTCCTTCCTAATCATTCCTTACACTTAATTTGGCCATTACTGAGCACTGAACTTATTTTCATAGAGCTATCAAGGGTGTATGAAGTGGTCCCGGTTATCAGGTTGCCAACTGTGAAACTAAAAGTGAGCAAATACTACTTTCTCCTAACTTAGATTTTTTAATAAGTACTTCATTTAAATGTGAGGATAGTTTAACTTGCCAGTCCTATACTCTTTTATATTGTAGTTTCTTGATGTAATACGTTGATTGCTGCTCGTCATTAACTTTTTTTCTCTACAATTAAATTTGTAATATATGCAAAATTCTTCCTTTCTATTTTGGTACCTTTGTTATCTGAAAAAGAGCTATTTGATTTTGCCTTGTTGATTTTGCTTTTGTCACCTTCTGAATTGACCCATTACACCCTCAGTTCAAATACTTTGATGAGGAATAGGCTGAGTGCTCTTTAACACCAGCACACTGAGATGAAATCACAAATGTATTTCCAACCTTCTGGCTTTAGCCCTGCCTGTAGAGGTCTCGTACTGAGCCTAAAGGGCAAGAAGGAGCATCCAGAAGGAAGTGAATGACTTCCTTCCACGGTTAGCATTTCCCCGTTCTCGAGATTATTCCTGCCTCCGGCATCCTCTCGTACGGCTGCCTTGGGAATACAGGAACAGTTGCGCTGCCTACAGCCCTGGAGCAGCTGGAACTCCGTCCCATGCCGCCCTTCCCGCTGCCATGTGATCCGAATCCGTTTGCTTTAGAATAAATTTTTAATAGCTGGACATCTGGTGAGTTTGGGTTTGACTATATTTTGTTCTACCCGTCTAATAAAGGGGAAACATTTACTCGGGGACATACTTCAGTTATTATTTAATAAACCCACATAAGCCTGTTCATACAGCTTCCAAAAGTTCTTCATTTATGCAGCTATTACCAACTTTCTCCATGAAGTTTTACAGCCCTGCCTTTTTGTCGCTGAAGTCGCGGCTGCTGACGGTACTCGCTGTACAAATACAGAACAATGGGGAGCCTTGGCGTGGTTCAGCGCTCTATCAAAACTAAAGCGGCTTTGCCAAAATGAGAGGAAATGTCTGTGTGTTGTTCTGCTACCGTAGGCGGAGTAAACGGGGCTTTAGGGAGTCCCTTATTGCCGTAGGAAGTTATTGGGAATGGCATAACAGGAGAGGCTGCGGGAATATTTACTCGAAGCCCTGCGAAACTTGGAAAGCTGTTCGGCTCGCTTAATAAAATGTTTATATATCCTGTCCCCACACAAAAATGGTGAGGAAAGGAAGTTGTTTCCGACCAAATAAACTTTTTTGTTCATCAGAAAGTTTAAAAATAGCAAACCAAATTAGGTCATTTTAATCGGTGCTTAAGGAGACGGCCGCCCCCTCAGAGCCACTGCGCACGCGCGCCCCATCGATGACTCGGGGCGCGCCTGGCGCTGCCTGCCCGCTCCCATCCCGGAGCGATCGCTGCCCCGCGCCGCCCGGAGCCGCCGCCGCCGCCGCCGCCGGGGAAGCAGGAGGATGGTGAGGGGCCCCGGCGTGGGCCGGGACACGGGCCGGGACGGGCAGCCCCCGCCGCCCTGTCCCGCCCACGCAACCGGCGCGGGGGAGCCGGGAGGGCGGGCGGGAGGCAGCGGGCCCGTGAGTAAGCAGTTCCCGGGCCACGCGGGGCCGCGGGCGGGACTGGGCCTCGCTGCCGGCGTGAAAATAAATGGGAGCGGGGAGCGGGCCCTGCTTGGGTCCTGGAGAAATACTTCCGAGGTCCTGTGAGGATCCGTGTAAATATCTCTCCAGGGGTCTGGAGCATCTCTGTTACGAGGAGACTGCGGGAGCTGGGCCTGTTCAGGCTGGAGGGCAGAAGACTCAGAGGGGATCTCGTCAATACATACAAATATCTCAGAGGCGGGCTAAGAGGATGGTGCCAGACTCTTTTCAGTGGTGCCCAGTGGCAGGTTGAGGAACAGTGTCCATAAACTGACACAAAAGAAGTTTCACCTCCACATGAGGAAAAACTTCTTAGCACTGAGGGTGGCAGAGCACTGGAACAGGCTGCCCAGGGAGGTCGTGGAGTTTCCTTGTCTGGCGACATTCAAACCCACCTGAATTTGTTCCCGTGTCACCTGGTCCAAGCTCGCCTTCCTTGGGGAAGGGGGGTTGGCCTGGATGATCTCCAGAGGTCCCTTTCAACTAACAGCTTGACAAAAGGAATTTAACAAAGCAAGAACTTATTCACAGAAAGGATGATTATTGGAATGGGCTGCCCAGGGCGGTGGTGGAGTAACCATTCCTGAAGGTGTTTAGGGAATGACTGGATGTGGCACTCAGTGCCATGGTCTGGTTGACAAGGTGGTGTTCCGTCATAGACTGGACTCGATGTATCAGAGATCTTTTCCAGCCTTATTGATTCTGGGATTCTGTGGAAAGAACCAGGAGTTCCTTTGGGAACACTCTTTCTGTTAGCTTATTAGGGATACTAATGAGTTTTATTTTGTTCATTCCAGTTTCGCAACCAGTATGACAATGATGTCACCGTTTGGAGCCCTCAGGTAAAACCTTTATACACTTGCTCACTGGGTTTTCAACTTGCTTTCTGGGTTTTCTCCACCTCACAGCAGTGGTATTGCAGTCACAAACGTTGTGCTCAGGTGCCTGAAGCTCCCTGCAGGCTGCCCCCCTCTCCCTTTGTAGGCTGTAGGTGTCCAGAAAGCCCTCAGCACATCCCTGTCTGCTGGTGCATGAACATGAGTGGTGCTTACCTGGGCCTTGTCACCTCCAAGTGCTTAAGGGAGTTGCTTGCTGAATGTACCTGTGAGGTACAAAGAGATGCTGTCATCTTTGGGAGGTTGGACTAGACAGTCTGTAAAGGTCCCTTCCAGCCCAAACCATTCCATGATTCTGTGGTCCATTTACAGACCTCTAGTAAGTTGGTAAGTAAGGTACAAAAGGCATGAAACAGTTTCAGTCTCCCCAATGTTAGGCCACTGCTAGGTCTTTCTCTCTTCTGCCCACTAGATAGTATTGGAAAGGAGCTATTTAGTTTATAATTGGGAGATTCAAGTGAGATTTGCATTTGAATTGGAAATTTTATTACCTCTGAATGCGTTTCACACTGTGTATTGTTGCTAAAAACATACGTGGTATGTTGTGAAACTTACACAGGTTGTGTTGAAAATAAATATGCTGGAATTTTAAAAGCCAGTGTCAGCTGAGGTATTTAATATTGCCTCTTCTCTCACTATGGATATCTTAGGACAGAATACTTACAGAAAACCAGAGCCTTGGAAAAAGACTCATTTATATATTCAGCAAAACTAGAGATTTATTTAAAATGCAAGTAGCAAATTGTATTGGTGTAAAGCTAATGTATCATTAGTTTGTGGGTTTGTATTGCTACTGAAGTTCTTAATCATCTGGTACTATTGTATGTGAGACACATTTCCATACAGTGCAACAGAGAGTGTTCTATCCTTCCCATTCTCTATGAAGACAACCTTGAATATTTCTGGGTTTTTTCAGTCAATACCATGATAGATGTGGGTGCCTTTGAACTGTTTTCATCCTTCTTAATGATTGTGTTTCTCTGGCAGGTTCTGTATCAGAAACTTTAAATTTTTTATCTTACCTGTTACTTTGAAAATTACTTTTAAAACTATAACATTCTCATGAGACTTTTACTAGATATTGCGAAATCATCAACAGGACAAGTTTCTATGTTTTTCTAAAATTGCCTTGACAATATTAATAGTGTTAGTTTTTCTAAAAAAAGACATTTAAAATTGCTACTGTGCTGCAATTGCTACTCCATCCATTCTTGTAGGTGAGGCAGTGATGTGATCCCATAATAATTCTTGGCACTGCTAATACAGGAGAAAATCATACTTTATTAGGAGATGTTTTCAAATATGATAGTAAAGAAAAGGAAATAGGAGATTTAAAAACTCAAAGTGGTTTCACATTTTTACAGTCTTGCATGTCATTCCTGACAGTTGACAAATTCAGGTCACAGCGATTCAGTGCTGCTCTTGGGCAGGAAATATCCTATGTTATTAAATTCCAGGTATAACAATGGATGAAATAGGACATTAGGGTCCTTCTAGTAGACTTAAATAAAGAACCCTATGCCCAAAAAACCCCAACAACTTATGGGAAGGTGATTTTCTGTAGATCATCTCCTGCACATTCACCATAACAGCTACTGCCTTCCACTCCATCCCAGCTGGTGGGATGCAGCTCCATAGTGTCCATGCTTGCAGGATAGGAGTGCCCACGTTAGGTGTCTGACATGGGCTGGAGTGCTGAAAGTGGGAAAACCTTAAGTGGTTCTGTTGAATGGACATTAAAGCTCCTGGCCACCTCTGCAGAACTTGTAGGGACTTCATTTTTTTTGAGACCTCTAGTCCTGTTTCAGACTTGACTGCAGTTGGCCAATAACTCGTTCAGAAGTTATTGGGGAATGGCTGGTGAGGCACAACAATTGCATAAGACTCATTTCTTCAACAAATTCGATTAAAAGTTAAGTGTCCAACTTCAGCTGGAAGTTCTGTCTTTGAATCACATTGGGTCAAACACTGATTCCTCTGAAGACAGTGACAAAAGTCTTCTGATTCTTGTAGTGTCAAGAGGATTCAGCCTTCCTTTTTGGTTTTCCTGTTCCTTTGTGTGCAGTAGTGGGTGGTTCAGAGATGGCCAGATTTTTATGGGTTAATGCTGAGGCATCACAGAAGATAACTGAGGAGATGTACTGGTTTAACCTCTTATGCAGTAGGTGTCCCTGTTGGGGTGAGAATCAAAGGTCTGAAAATGCAAACCCATTGGAAACTGATTCAGAGGATTAACTAGAGAATGATTGATGACCTTTGACTTGGTTTTACAGGGCCGAATTCATCAAATAGAATATGCCATGGAAGCTGTGAAACAAGGCTCAGCTACTGTGGGGCTGAAGTCGAAAACACACGCTGTCCTGGTGGCTCTCAAGGTGACTTCTAAACTCTGCTCTCAGTGGGGACAATAATGTTCATAGAAAAGTTTTGGTTTGGCAAATTAGTTTTGCACGGTCTGTAGTTCTATGTGAAATGTAAATGCAATTACAGATTCCCTTTTCTTGAGTGCTGAAATATTTCCAGTACCTATGCAAAGCAGATCTTCACAAAATGGTGAAGGAAATGAGTGAAAGATTTTTTTTTCCTTTAGAAGATGTCTTCCTCTTTTTTTTCTTTTCTCAAAACTTGAGTGAGTGTCTGTTGTTTCTTTTGTTCTGAAAGAACTGAAGGGGAATTAAGTTTTTCTTGTCTTCTGTTGCAAGTGTATAAATTTAATTTTTTTTTTTTATTGTTTCACGAGCATATTCAGTTCTTGCTATAAATGTTAGCAGATTTCTCCACAGTGCTTGGCAGACTGTTCAGTTTGCCACATAGCTTTCTCCTTTTACGCATAGAGAGCACAGTCTGAGCTGGCAGCTCATCAGAAAAAAATCCTGTACGTTGACAACCATATTGGTATCTCAATTGCTGGACTTACTGCCGATGCAAGACTCTTGTGGTGAGTATCCTGGTTGTTGACATACACAGTGCTGCAATAACGAGGGAAAGTTCATTCAGACTATTGCAAATGACATTTGCTGCTTGGCTAAGGATTAGTCTTGAGTTGCTGCTTTGTTGTATTATGCCAAAGACCTCAGCATGAATTTCAGGCAGGTTTTTAACTAGTTGGCAGGAATCTCATTGTTTGGCCCAAAATATAGCTCTTTGGTTTTGTTACAAGTAAAACAGTCCTGTCTGGTTTCCTCGGTGTGACAGGGTTTCCAAGCAGTCTGAGACACTCCATCACTTCTTTCCCTCTGGCAGCTGCTTCTGTGTACACACATTTGAGAAAGTTATTAAACACATACAGTGCTCTTTGTGTGGGCTGCAGGGGGGCTTGCTTTTAGCAAGTTTAATCAGAAGGGGTAGGAAGGATTTCTGAAATTACTTTTAATTGCTGCAGTGTTATAAAGCACTGTTACCATTTAACCATTACCATTTTTCCAGAATATCCATCTGTTGCCTGCATGAACTTCTACCTTCTTTGCATTTGTTTGGCTGAAATACCCTTATACTTTATCAAACCTGTGGTCAACTTTCTCAATAACAATGATAGGTCATGTTGAAATGAAATCACGGAAAGCCTTTGACCCTTTTTCTCAATGAGCAGAGCTGAAACAAAAATGCCTACCTTAACAGACAAGCCTTGAGACAAAACCTCATTATGTCTTTGATCTATGCATTGATTTGATTTTTTTAAAAAAATTTTTGTATTTTTGCTCCTAGCAATTTCATGCGTCAAGAGTGTTTGGATTCTAGATTTGTGTTTGATAGACCTCTTCCAGTTTCTCGCCTAGTGTCACTAATTGGAAGCAGTATCCTTTTTTTATACACTTGTTATACTTCTATAGCTTTCTACTCCTTCATAAAATGAATTTCATCTATCACAGCTTAAAAGTCATATTAAGTTAAAAAAGTGTATTGCACAATTCTTTTTGTTCACACTGCTCGTGTATACTTTTGGAGAACATTGCATTTTGGTGCATCTCTGCTTGGTTTGGGAAATATCTTGGGTAATTATCATGTAATGTTGAGATTGTTTCCTTAGCTTTCTTAAGAAACGCAGATTCCAACTCAGCGCTACGGCAGAAGGCCCTATGGAGTAGGACTGCTCATCGCAGGCTATGATGTGAGTAAGCTGCTCTGGCTGCTACTGATCTGCAAGAAAATGTGCTTAGTGGAGCTTTATGCAACAAATAGATGTTGAGAGGGAAAGATAGAAGAGGCAGAGTCACCAAAATTCTCTGAATAAGGAAATAATTTTCTCTATCTTACTTAAAGTGCTAATTAATAGCTGATCCTACCTACACTTACTAAGTATTTTAAGGCGCAAAAATGAGATTTGTTTATGTAAATATTTTGCTGTTGATTTTGGATGCTTACAAACTATTGTTTTAAATACTTTCAATAAAAAAATGGATGTGGAAATCGCCACTGGCCTCTCTCTTACTTGTTTAGCAACAACATTTGCTTCATGCAACACACACAGAATCTCTGCCCTCAAGATTGTTGACATGAGGAGGAAATTATGGTATTGCCTGAAATTTTGGATGGCATGGTTTAGTCTACAGCAAGTTTTTACTTTTGTGTAGATAAGACAGAATGTGTGTAAAATAGCTGCTGCAAGCCATGACATAGGGAGCATACATAAGCACAGTGGAGTAGAACAGAGAAACATTTTTTTTTGTGCTAGCCATCCTGTCCACATAAAAACTGTATTTTAATGAAGAAAGTGTAAAGAAAGAGTTTATCCTTTTTTTTAATTATTATTACTGGGTTTTTTGTTTTGAAGGAATTGCATAAGAAGAGTTATGGGATCAGCAATATAAAATGTATTTCTGTGCATACATGTAGGTGGGATGTACCATAAAGCAAAATTCTTTTAGAAAATGTCATGTTCCAGCAGGAGACTTGGTATGAATTTATACATTTGTTTAACATTCTGTGGGGTTTTTTTTTTCCTCTTTGTAGGATATGGGTCCTCACATCTTCCAGACTTGTCCCTCTGCAAACTATTTTGACTGCAAAGCAATGTCCATTGGTGCTCGTTCACAGTCAGCACGAACTTACTTGGAGAGGCACATGACTGAGTTCACTGACTGTGAGTAATGGAACCCTCTTTACCTACTGGTATTCATCAATTCTGCAATTTATTTCCTGCTGCCACTCCATTCTTTTGCATTTAGGGAGATGAAGATAAATTTTGGGAGCCAGGTTCGGCATAACTGTAAATCTAACGCAAAGACAAAATCGTAGAGAATATGGTTGAGATTTTCATGTCTTAACATGTGGATGTTTATTACATCTAATGGAAAGAGAAGCTGTGCTCAGAAAAGCTGTGAAAAACCTAAAAAGCCTCTGCCCTTTTTAACCCAGGAGAAGTGTAATTGTTTCCATAGCGGAGCAGGGGTAGAATGTCAGGGCGAGTATTTAGTGCTGCATTTAAAGTGGTGAATTTATTTTTGTATGGAATAATGATGAGGAACCATTGAATACCTGCTTGGGGGAAAAAAACTTGAATATCACCGAAGGCAAGGCAGGTGTCAAAACCAGATGCAGTTGACCTCAAATACAGGGGGAGGCTGGTATCTGAAGGAAAACTTTTATAACCAACTCTGCTCAGTACCAGAAAGGAGAGGAGCTCTGGGAGTCAAGCTCACCAAGCTGATTTCATAGTTGTCAACTAGGAATAGGAAGAAGGGGAAGGAGTGTCTGGAGGTAATACCATTTAGTTTTGTCAATGTCTTTCTGATCCCATTTGAAGGTAATCTAAATGAGCTAGTTAAGCATGGACTGCGAGCCCTGAGAGAGACTCTTCCTGCTGAACAGGATCTGACCACCAAGGTAAGGAAGAGGTTTCACTAAGGAACTTTACTGCCATTGTTTCTTGGAGGTACTGTGACAGAATTCTTGTGAAGTGTGGCTGGCACTGAAGCTTGCAAGCTGAATACTGATGGATAATACCATCTTTATTTCATGTCACTACTTTATCTACTGTTCCCAGATCATCTCAGATTTAAGCCTCTTCACAGAAGTGATGCTTTCACTAAATAAGACATTGTTTCCCCGGTGGTGTTACTCTTATTTTAAGCTTTGATGAGTGCTTAAGATGCATTACATGCAGCTGTAGCATCACAGCTTTGCATTGTGAGCATAGTCAGTAATTCACCTGGGCGGTAAGTGAAGGTAATGCACCAACAGTTTAGAGAGTATCCAGCATCACAAAGCTGCACAAACTTTTGACAAGGAATTGAGGAACTGTTGAAGAAGAAAATTCTAAGGATATCCATTGGTTGGTGTTCTGGCTGTGGCTGATCAACCATTTTCCATGTTTTTTTATTCTTAGCTCACCATGTTTTTTAGAAGTCTTAAAATATTGAAAATCAAAATGAGATTAAAATAGGCAATTTTGAGAAATTGTGTGTGTGTTATTAAAAAGAAAACAAAGAAATTGAAACCCTCGAATGGCTTTACTTAGAATATTTTGAAACATGATAGCTTTTTTAAGTGAAAGCTGTGAAGCCAAAGTTAATTGCAGGAAAATTCTTCTCATTGCTTTCAACACTTTGCTTGACAGAATGTTTCAATTGGAATCGTGGGCAAAGACATGGAGTTTACCATCTATGATGATGATGATGTAGCACCATTCCTAGAAGGTCTTGAGGAGAGACCACAGAGAAAGGTGAGTGGTTCAGATATGAATAAATAGGCTTAGTTGAAAGACAGTAATTAGATATGATCTATTATGTTTAAAATAAATTTAACTCTACTACTGTGGTAGAGTTTTAGAAAGGCAAGTTTTAAAATACGAAGTTACTATATGAACTCTGTATAATGTTAACTGGTAACTCAGCTGCTTATTAAATCAATTTATGCTGAATTTATGCCAGGCTGTTTCAATGTCGTCTTCTTTCATCATCTCTGATCAAGTACAAGTTTTCACTGTTTTGCAACAGAAGTGGCTGCATATGTTTCTCATGCCCTTTGCAAGATGCCTCCGTTGTCTCCTAATTACCGAGTCCTGCTCATGTTTAGTTTCAATAACAGTAATTTGTGAGTTGTTGGCTGACATGAGCTGCATTTACCACTCGTGGTGCTCCAATGGCAATAAAGCTGATATGTCAAATGTTGTCTTCTGCCCTCCTAAAATATTTCTTTTCCCTCTCTCTAAGGCGGTTCCGCCTGTTGAAGAAACCGTGGAAAAGGCAGAGGAGCCGATGGAGCACTAGTTGGTGGATGAGTTCCTCTGTTAATGTATAATTATCCAGGAACATTTATCCATTTGCTGGTAACTTTATCCTCACCTATTTTCGTTTTCTGACGCTACATTGTGAGGATTGCTCGTAAAGAAAGAAACCAATCCACCTATCCTTAAAAGGCAGGAGGTCATAACTGGGTGTAACTGCTTGGACAAGAAAGGTGTAATCATTTTCTAAATAGTACATGATACTGTTTTTTAAAGAAAAGATACTGTCTTTAACTCATCAGGACAAGTGGAAATAAATCACTTTCTTGGACTCTGCTGTGAGTTTGGTTTTTTTAGTCTGAAAAAACAACTATTCACAACTACTTGTGTCATATCAAGGTGCCATTGTTTGTTTGACTGTTTGTCAGAGTGAGTGTTTGCTTGCTGTAGAGAAATGTGGTGCTCTTGGAAACTGTTGAACTGGGAGGACCTTAAAATGCTTATGAAACCATAAAATAGTCATGGAACAAACAGGGTCCAGCATTTCCCTGTGTCAGCTTGTCTCCACCTGAAAAGGCGTTTGTGGTCATGAGGCTGAAGAAGCGTGACGCTGACAACCAGCTTGTGTTTGGTTTTTTGGGGGGATTTAGTCAACCCCAGCTCTTTTAGAACTGTGTCAGTGTTTCTTCAGAGCCATCAGCTAGCCTTGGGGCAGTACTGGGTATTTAGCTCACTGAGGGCCGAATTAGAGTAACAAAAGAGCACCTGAAGTCCGTCCCCCTTGCAGGTCTCCTGAGATGAACTGTGGAGTCTCTGCATTGCTGCTGAATGAACACGGTCTCCAGGGCTTTGTCCGTTCAGCTTGTTCTGCACCTGGTGCTCTTTGGATTTAAGCTAAATGCCACAAAATTTGGGACTAACAGTGACTTCCTCAGGGTCCTCTGCCCGGGAAGCCCAGTGAATTGGTTTCCTGGGTGCAATGCTGTATTTTAAGGAAAATGAGTTCAGTCTTTTCCATTTTTTATGTTGGATCATTCTAATGTAATAATTCTCCCTAAGATTGTACTGAAAATGATAAGAAACAGCTTTATGGGGTGGGCCCACATAGGGACCTGATAACCTGCTCACTATGCTTAAAAAAAAAAAAAAAATAGGCCTGAAACTTGCACCTTGTTTAATTACTAAATATTAATAAATTAATAAAAACTAGTAAATCATGGTGCTGTTTTGAACAGGCTTTAAATACTGTCTTGAATCCATACAAATAGTTCAGTCATGAAAATAGCAAAACAGTAATGTCAGGGCTGCTTTTATTTTTCCTAAATTTATTTTATTCTAGTTTTTCCCTTTTATTTTTCTATTTATTTCCTCCCTTTATTCATTTTCCCCCTTACTTACTTTTTCACCATTATTTATGTTTTCCCCTAAATTATTTATTTTTCCCCTTGTTTTTTTCCCTCCTTTCCTTCCCCTTGTTCTCCTGCTCCTTGTTTTTCCATCTCCCATTGGTTTTTTCCCTCCCCTTGTTCCCCTCCCCTTATTTTCCCTCCCTTTATTTTTCCCTTCTGTATTTACGTTCCCTCTTCTTTATTCATTTCCTGTAATCTCATTTCCAGTTCCATACTAATTTTCCCCAATTACTTTTTTTTTTCGCCCAGTTCTTTATTTTTTATTTATTTTTCTCTTTGTTATTTCCCACTCCACTTTTTTGTCCTTTTTTTTGTTGTTGTTGTTACTTATTATCTATCTGTCTATCTATCTGTCTATCTATCTGTCTGTGCGGGGTTTTTAAGCTTAGTTTCGGCCACTTTTCCCGGTGTTTTCCTGCATCCCGAGGGTCCCCGGTCTCCCCCTCCCCGCTGCCCCCTCAGGCCCGTGACGTCACAGGGCGGCCCCTCCTCGCGCGGGGAGGCACCGCCCCTTCCCCCTTTCGCGCTGGCGGGAGGCGTGTCCCGCTGCGGCCGCCGTACGCGCGATGTGGCTGGGGCGGGCCCGGCTCCACGTCAGCCATCGCCGGAGCGGCAGCGCCGCGGGCTCAGCTCCGCACCGGGACCGGCCCGACCCCACCGCCCAGGACGGAGCCGCACGGTCGGGCCGCGGCGACCTCGCGGGGCCGGGGGGAAGGGGCGAGCGCCGCCCCTCCGCTGGGTGCCACAGGCCCGAGGCCTCAGGGCCCCGCTGGCATCTTCCCGGTGGCCCCCGGCAGGGCCCCGGGGTCGCGGGGCGGCTGTGGGAGGGTTTGTGGCGCGGAGAGGGCTGAGGGGCTGTGGGGTCTCGGGGTTTGCTCAGGGGAGTGGACGCGCTCATTGAGGCAAGTTTTGCCTCGTAGCTTTAAATGCCCGGGTTTGGGCTAGGAGTAGGAACTCGGACATTAAGGGAGAAATACCCCTCAGCTGGCTCTAAATTTGTCGGGATTTTTTAGTAAACGTCTTTAACACTCTATATTATAGTTGTGCATCAGTAAAACGGTGTATTCTTAGGGTTTTGGTTCATAAGGTGCCTCCGTTCCTAAGGCTCCCCAGGGATGTAGGTGGCGAGCAGGCGTGGCTTTTTGTCTTCCTGGCTCTACAAACTCTGTAACTTTCGATTTCCTTGGGTGCCGAGGCTCTGGCACAGGTTGCCAAGAGAAGTTGTGGATGCCTCTGGATCCCTGGAAGTGTTGGATGGGGCTCTGAGCAGCCTGGTCTGGCGGAAGGTGTCCCTGCTCATGGCACGAGGTTGGAATTAATTCATCTTTAAGGTCCCTTCCAACCCAAACCATTCTATGACTCACCGCAGGTGACAGAAATACTACTGCTGGAGAGTTAAAACAGCACCTACATCTGTGTCCGTGTGGATTCTGAAAGATCAAATTGATTTCAAGTCTTGGTGCCTTGCAAGGAGGAAAACTTGGTGATGGTTCTCCCTGCCAAGTCTCCCAGCTGTGCCTTTTGGGAGGGTTGTTTTTCATTGCTGCTTTTCAGAGCCCAAAGTGCACTCATTTATCACATTTCAGAGACATGTTTGACTGTGATTTTGGAAATTTCTGCAGCTGAGGTCTTTGTATGAGTAAAGATATGTGCCCTGCTTTTGCAAGGATATACTTTATGGTCTGTGTGAATTGTTCTTGTAGGTGAAGGTGCTGGTTGCAGGGCTTTGAGGTGGGAGTTCTGGGTAACAACATTGGAAAAATAAGCAAAAAAGCTGCTGTTGAGGCAAGAAAACAGTTGGGAAAGACCTCTGAGTTGATCAAATCCAACCTTTGACTGATCACCACCTTGTCACCTAGGGCATGGCGCTAAGTACCACATCCAGTCATTTCTTGAAGGAGTGGTTTATGTAGATATTTGTAAACAGCAAGCTTGAGTGATCTAGTCCTTAAAATACAGAATTCATAATGGAAAGAGGAGTGTTTCCTTGAAAATTTGTATTGCAGTTATTTTTTGGGGTAGTTGTGGTGCTGAATGAGGTGAGTTGTTTTCTTGTGTGGAAAGAGGCAGCAGCCCAGGTTAACACAACTTCCCTGCTCCCCGTTCTGGGTGAGGTTCTCTGGGTGCCCATTTGATGGGAAAAGGGAGTCTAAGACTTGTAGACAATTAATATCAATAAAAGCTAATTTATTTTGACACAATTTCTGTAGAAAGTACAAAATTGTTCACGTAATAAACAGTAGCAGTTTTCTTTGCTGTGCTGGTCAGTGTAGTATCATAGCATTAGCCAAGCAAGCTCAAGCTTGAGCTTTTTGCATTGCTTAAAAGATAGAGTAAAAAGGTTGATTTGATCCTAGATGTCTATTATATAAAGAATAAACAAACATGAGAATGAGGATTGATGCAACAAAAAGGTTTATTTCATCCTAGATACCTATTGTATAAGGAAAAAACAAACATGAGGATGAGAATTGAACTTAATAGCAAATTTTATTACCTGGACTACCATGCACACAGCAGCTTTGATAGATCTGTAGCCTTCTTGTCCTTTTTCACCATAAAAAGACTTGGTTTCCTCATTAGTGCATAGTGGAGACAGTAGAGTTTAGCTGATCTGATGATCCCTGGCAGGTTAAATGCTCCTCTCTCCATCACATTGTCTTTTCTCCCATCCTTGGTCTCTGCTCTGTTGGATCACATGCTCATCTTCAAAGCTTCCTTCACAGACTGATTCAACTTGTTGATCAAGTCAAGAACTTTATCTTTTCTTTTTTTCTTTTTTCTGTGAAGTTTTTCAGCTGATTTTGCAATTTGGATCAGTCCACCTGGTGAGGCACACGAGCTGGGAAGGTAATAGGATTATACAGCCAGGATCAGGGGATGATTCTGTGAGGGAGAAGCTGCTGCATCCATTCACTTTCAGTCCGGTGCCCTGTACACTTCTGTTATTCCTGACTGTGCCCAAAATGTTTGAAAGATTTTATTCTTTTTTTGATTGTCTCTGAAAAATGTCATGCTCTTCATCGTTGTGGTGCTAACGGGAATATTTTAGGGTAACAGCAAAGTGAGAAGGCTTTTGAATGTGGCTTCTCAAGAAACCCAGCAATGCCTTCAAGCCATTAAGTCAGTTATAATAATGTTTTTGTGTTTATTAATAAAATCTTTTCACTTTGGGATGGCTGTGTTTGCTTGGTTTTTAGGTTGTCTGACATTTGTGTGAACATAATTCTTCCCTTGAGAGAACTCCTGTAACCAAGAGCCATGACTGCTGCAGAGAACGTGTGTTACACGTTAATCAACGTTCCCATGGATTCAGAGCCACCTTCTGAAATCAGCTTAAAAAATGATCTAGGCAAGTATTGACAGTGACTGAAGGATACTCCTTCTTACCTGAATTATTCTCTCATTGTGCCTTTCCTAGAATTTTGTTTACGTTCTATAAACTCAAGTCTGTTTGATGTTTATTTTCTGTTGATTTCTGAAAGCTCTATGTTCCTCTCTTCGCTGTGTTTTGAGAAACTTTGTGATATTATCTTCTGTGCATTGGTGCCCTCCTCAGTCTGTGCAAAATCTGAAATCTTTTTTTTTGAGAGTTTTAAGTAATACCTGTTTGGGCTGAGGCAGATTTGAGCAGATTTTTTGGAATAAGCAACAAATTGTATTGTCATTTGTTCAATGCACTGTGGAATGTGCTGGCCAAAACAGCAGTGTTAGTATCTGGTATATGTGTGACATCAGAGCATATTGTAGTATCCTGGTATAAATTTAAGCATTGAAACAGCCTTGGAATTTGAGCTCTTTCAATTCCAATGTATTGATCTCGGACTAAGTTGGAATTCCGTGCTTATTTTTAAGTATCTCTTTCTTCCTCTTTATTCTTTAATAGAATAAGGTCATGAGTTTTATTGATATGGTCTATTTCGCTCCTTCAGAGGGGTTTGTGTCTTCTGACACTGAAGATCAATATTCCTGTTAAACTAACTGTGACATGTCAGCCTTCCTCACTTCATTTCCTCCTCCTCTAGAAAAAGGAGATGTCAAGTTGAAGACGGAGGCCTTGAAGAAAGTAATCATTATGATTCTGAATGGTGAGAAACTGCCTGGGCTCCTGATGACCATCATACGTTTTGTGCTGCCTCTCCAAGACCATACTATCAAAAAGCTGCTGCTTGTCTTTTGGGAGATCGTGCCAAAGACCACTCCAGATGGCAGGCTCCTGCAGGAAATGATCCTCGTGTGCGATGCATACAGAAAGGTAGCCTCTTGTTTATTTCATTGCTTGTGTTCCTGTGCTGAATCATTATAGAAGGGGTATCATTTTGTGTTATTGAATAAATATAAACAGGGTTTATGCTCAGCATTTCCTTCCTAACAGTTGTGTTTCAGTGCTTCAGAGCTGGATGACTGCAGATAGGCAGCAGACCTACTACCAAGGAGTTTTGTGTTCTTTTACTGTTACAACTTAACAAAAATTTAGTGCTCCTTGTTTCCATGTCAGTGAACATTAAAGGTGAGGGGTAACTTAATTATCATCTTCAGGGTGTCTTGGGACAAGCCATGGATCATAAAAGGACACGATTGTGGTATATTTGGGAAACTCTTTCATAAAGATATTAAAGACCTTCAACTTTGGGAATGGGTTGGAAACAGATGAGCTAATATATACAAGAAGTTAGTATCCAGTGTGCAGGAATGCCCACAGGCTGAGCTTTCACAGCTGTGGTAATCGGAGAAAACAAATACAATCCAGAAAAAAATCCTACAGGCTTTGTAAGTTTTACTGCTCAGAAACATGTTTCTAAATATTGTGTAAATGTTTTCTTTAGGAAAACATTTCTTGAGAAGACAATGAGGTGTCTTCATGGATGTTGGGAACTTGTACCATGGGAAAGCTGCGCATGGGAGAGGGTTGCAAGTGCATTCATCTGGAGAGTCTAATTTCAAATATGTTTCTTGTTGCTTTTAGGATCTTCAGCACCCAAATGAGTTTATCCGAGGCTCCACTCTCCGTTTTCTCTGCAAGCTGAAGGAGGCAGAGCTGCTGGAGCCGTTGATGCCGGCCATCCGCGCGTGCCTGGAGCACCGGCACAGCTACGTGCGCAGGAATGCCGTCCTGGCAATTTACACCATCTACAGGCAAGTGCAGAAACAATTCACAATCCTGCATGCACAAGACCAAGGCTACCTTTAGTTTTGGAGAACTCAAATATTTATCAATCCTTGGTGTGGTGTTTAGAATTTTTATGTTTGTTTGCCTTTTCTCCTCTATCTGTGGGCATCCTGGGGTTCTACTCCTTACCAGTAGCTCTTTTAATTAGGATTTTTTCTTGTAAAGGAACTTTGAACATCTTATACCTGATGCTCCTGAACTGATCCATGATTTCTTGGTGAATGAGAAAGATGCAAGCTGCAAAAGAAATGCATTTATGATGCTAATTCATGCAGATCAGGTAAGGATACCTGCCCTCAAAATCATTTGGTTTAATAATTGTAAATATGCTGGGTAACTAGCCAGTAGTTTGTTGGTAGTATAAACTGCTTGTATTCATAAAAAACCCATGTATGATAGTGTTAGTGCTTTTGTGGGATATTTGGTACTCATAATGTAGGTTTTTAGTGCTCCCTTTATTTTAAAGGAGAACTATGTTTGGTGAAGGTGCTGAAAAATGTGAGCATAACGACATTGAGAAATGCCTCATTATCTACTGTTCTAAAGCTTTTATAGTTGCATGAGAAAGAAATGGCAGTTTCTGTCTAGTGTTTTGGATTATTTGCTTTACAGGCAATTGTCTTTTGTGCCTAATTACCGTTAGTTTGTCTCTCTTTTTGTCCTCTCTAGACGGGATGGATTATTTTGCTCTTCAGGTCTACAGTGTTTTCCTAAATTGTTGAAGTGTTGCATAAAGGCTGTTTCACGTTTTCATTTTTAGAATGTGTTTTGATTTAAAATTCAACCGAGTGAGCAGACTCTGAATAACATAAAATAATTTATCTTCTATTTGTGTAGGATCGAGCTTTGGATTATTTGAGTACCTGTATTGACCAAGTGCAGACCTTTGGTGACATCCTGCAGTTGGTTATTGTTGAACTAATTTACAAGGTAAAAGGGAAATATTGTGGCACATTTAAAATAAATGCACATGTTGGATTATATTAGACTGTTTCTTAAAAGGGATAGACTGTTGCCAGAAAAGGCATCATAGCTGCCTTTTAGTCCATGTCAGGAATATGTCATTGCTTAATACAGCTGAATAAGGTTTGTCTCTTGAAATGATAAAGTGCTCAAGTGTGCACAGTATAGAGCAATATGTCTCACATGATTTGCTGTGATGGGGACTGCGTTATTAGACTGAACTTTGTGGGCATGAGCAGGGTATCTCTTACAGAAGCTGGTAGAGGCTCTGCCTTTCCTTTTGATGGGAGATTTTAAGATGCTGCAGCATAGCGCAGAGTTGTTGAGAACAGCTTTTGAAGAGCTGTTGTAATTAGATTTTTACAGCTGTGAATGATACTTCCTGTCACCATGTGCTGGTTTGGCCAAATTTAGAAATACATCCTCTGAGAGAGGGCAGGTTACAAACCACCCCTCCCCCACCAGGTTCGGGAAAAAAGAAACTTTCTCCTCAAAGGAAAGTGAAGGAGGTAACAACTATTTATTTAACAAACACACGGGAAAAGGACAATAATGCTAAATAATAAAATCCCTCGCTGTGGAGAAAAACCTGGGAAAGCGTTGGAGTCCTCCCTTTGGTCTCCTCGGAGCTGGGGCTTGGCCCAGGGCCAGGCCCTCTGCCCGGTGGAAAGTCCTCCCGATGTGTTCTGATATTGAAGCAGTCCAGCAGAAAAAGGGAAAAAATCCAGAATTCCAGGAAAAAACAAAAGTTCAACTCTCAGTCTCTCTCTGGAGAAAAAGAAGCTGAAAAGCTGGCCAAAAGCTGTCTGGAAAGCAGCAAGCCAGGTGCTTCCCTCCGCTCTCGCTCTCCTGCCGCAGCTGAAAAAAAGGCCCTATCTCTGTGTGACCCTGAACAAGCTGCAGCCTGCTTTGAAGAAGTTTTGCTCAGGTTTTCCTCCCCCCTCTCAGGCTCAGTTGAAAGACATGGAAAGGCACAAAATTAGTTCCTGGGCATAGGGCAGCAATATGGGATACACATCATAAAGTCATCCCAAGACACACCAGAAAAGGTTGTCACCTTTTGCTTAATTTCTCCTCTCTGTAAGATAGTGGAGCAGGTAAGCTGTAGGATTGCTCTTTTCTTTATGTGCCAACTGTGGATCATTCTTTTATCGAGGTCTGTCATGCAAATCCATCGGAGAGAGCTCGGTTCATTCGCTGCATCTACAACCTGCTGCAGTCCTCAAGTCCTGCGGTGAAGTATGAGGCTGCAGGTACTCTGGTCACACTCTCCAGTGCACCCACAGCAATCAAGGTATGCAAGTGTGGGTTTCAGCTCTTCAGTAGCTTCTAATGCACTGAAATGAACACTGTGCTGCATGTTGGTACTTTGAAGGAGTGAAGGCTTTAGTAATAGAGGCTGTGCAACACTTTTCATGTGAAACACTATCTTAAAGTATCTCTTAGAACTGGTCACAGAAAAAGACTGTGCAGGCCTGGAGCTAGTGGACATCATGTCGCTTTGGTAGGGGACAGGCTTGCATACTCTCCAGAGTGTTGGACCACCCTACAGTCTGCTTGGCCTAGTTAGCAAAGCAGATTACAGCTGAAGATTTCAGAGGTTGGATTAAATTTTTTCCTTGTGAATATGACTCATTTCAGACCAGGGTAGAAGCATAAAACAGTGAAGATTCATGTTGATTACTTTACTGATTGACCTGGGGTTCTTAGTTTTATGTTTGTACAGCTGATTATTTAAGATCACTCAGAAATTTTGAACTTGTATGGAAATTTCAAAGATAGGTTATGCATAGATTTAAAGCGCTGTAAAATAGTAGTTTCCAAAGGTCAGGGGAAGTATGAATTCCAACCTTCTTGGTTTGGCATCCCCATTTTTGTTGAGTAGACACACTGTACATAAAAGCTGTCATTAAAACCGTATCTAGCTAGGCTAACACTGCCAACTCTTTTAAGTTGGTTTTCATGCCCTGTTGCATATTTCAGCTGACCCAAAGCATGTCAGATAATCTATCTTACGTCTTTCTTTGAATTTGAAATCAAGTCTGTGCATTGTAAATTGATGTCATTGTGAACCTTCATATGTGATTTTTGTAACGTGGTGGTAGACTCAGTTTATGATGGACCAAAAAACTTTAAAGTCTGTGTATCAGGTTAGTTTCTATGCCAACTTTGAGCAGCTGCTTTAATAGTAAAATAGAAGGAGTCTTTTCCTTGATTTTGGAAATTTTCCAGTTTCTGCTCTTCATTACTTAAAAAATGGCTTTGATCCTTTTAATTTTAGGCTGCTGCCCAATGCTACATAGATTTGATTATTAAAGAAAGTGATAATAATGTGAAACTGATTGTCTTGGACCGGTTGATTGAGTTAAAGGAGCATCCTTCCCATGAACGAGTGTTGCAGGTATGTGAGCTGTCTCTTTTCCTGCAAGCCTTAGGAAGGAAAAGCCTTCAATAACAGAGCTTTCAGGTTTTTGCAATGTATGGAGAAAAATACTTCTGAAGTTTCAATTTTCTGTTGGTATGTTTTTGGTCAAAACATACTGGATGCACTTTTATGTTTACGACTTGGTGCTTTTATTGTCTGCATAAGAATTAGCGAGACTTCTGTGTAAATGTAGAATGTATTAAATGAGCACTGGGAAATTCTAATGCCTGTTGTTTGCTTGTCAGTAGATCATATATTATGTATCCAGAAAGGCTTTGAAAATCACTGAGGACTGAAAAATAGAACTGTATGAAAAGGAAGTAATTTAAAACAGCAAAGTACTTCTTTTGTTACTGTTTCAGGATCTAGTTATGGACATCCTCAGAGTGTTGAGCACCCCAGATCTAGAAGTGCGCAAAAAGACCCTTCAGCTGGCTCTGGATCTTGTGTCTTCAAGAAATGTGGAGGAGGTAAATTACATGTACTTTTGATTCATTACACTATTATTTTTCTTTTGAAAAATGTCACTTTTTAAAAATTTGGTTTGATCTTTTCTGCAGCTTGTGATTGTTCTGAAGAAGGAAGTGATTAAAACTAATAATGTGACGGAGCATGAAGATACAGACAAGTACCGGCAGCTCCTGGTTCGGACACTGCATTCCTGCAGTGTTCGCTTCCCAGACATGGCTGCAAACGTTATTCCAGTGGTATGCAAATGTTTCATTACGTTGTCATTAAGTGTGTTATACCTATACTCAACACCTGCAGAATTGCTAAAGCTGAGGTGTTCCTAATAGTGGCTTCACAGAAGCAATGCTATTTTTAATTCCTAAAGAAACATAGGACTTTTGATGCTGTAATTATTTGTCCTCTGAGACTATTTTAAAATATTTTTGAAGAACATGAGCTGAAGAGGACTTTTAAAAGTGCAATAATTTGTATCACTAGAAAAACAATTTGGGATTATGATTATTGATGCTTGTCTGGAATGTACTTAAGGTTGTTTGACTTCAGTTTTGTTTCATGGGAGAACATAAGCAATTTTATTTTTCTAAACATAGAAGGGAAGTATTGTACAAACTTATCTGTGCTGCTGTTTGTGATGACGTTCACCCTTCTGTGGCAGCTGATGGAGTTCCTTAGTGATAACAATGAAGCAGCAGCCGCCGATGTCCTGGAGTTTGTGCGGGAAGCGATCCAGAGATTTGATAACCTCAGACCTCTTATTGTTGAGAAGATGCTCGAAGTCTTTCACGCTATTAAATCTGTCAAGTGAGTCCAAAATATGATATCAAACAGACTTTGGAGCACCTGGTGGCTCACTTGCATTGAATGTATTTTGTCATGAAATATGTACCAAAATCCATGTGACCCACACAGAGAGTGACTGAATCTGAGACATTTTGAGGTAGAGGATTTCTAGGTACAGCTTCCTTCTTGTCTGCTTGTACAAGAGATAAATTGGGTGTTTGTTGCGTTGAATAAAGAAAATAAATTCAATTTTAATTTCTATAATGCAGTTGATAATTGTGATTCCACTTGCTAGGAAATAGCATTGTTGATGAAGGCCAGCCATAAAGTAATATATTGGTTAAAACAGAATTCCTAAAGAATTTACGCTTATAGGCAGCTGGAAATACTGCACATTTATTAGAAAACCCAATCTAACATAGGCTGAGCTTTGCAAACAATAAAGCTGTTTTAGTACCTTTCAGGGCTCTAAACACTTGGTTTGCTGATGGATCTGTAAAAGTGAAGTCAAATGAGAATTTCTCTGTATCAGAAGAGCACTCTGTCATTCTAATACAGAGAAAACTCTGAATCTCATCTCCACTGTAATCTCATTAAATGGGAAAAAAAACCCCTCTGAAGCTTTGCTATTTTTTTCCTAATTTTCATTCTTGTTCTGGTTTTTCATTTTCTTCTGTATAATGGAAAAATTAGTTTGTCTCAGTTAAATGGAGAATTTAGAGCTGACTTTATTCACATGCAGTAGAGTATTTCATTATGATCACAATGAAATTTAATTTTGTGTATGTCAGGATTAACACAGATGGAAATAAATTTGTAGCAGAGAATACATCTAATTTGATGTACTTGTTCGTGAGTTTACTGAGGCCAGAAGGATAATTGCTTTTGATTTAACCTGCTTTTGTCAGTTGTGTCCTTTTGAATTTGTCAAGACTGGCCTTTACCAACTGACCATAAATCAGTTTTCTTGGTGCTAGTTTGAGTATATCATGAAAGCATGATTTAAATTAGTGTTCTTGTTTCAGGATTTATCGAGGAGCGTTATGGATCCTGGGAGAATATTGCAGCACAAAGGAGGATATACAGAGTGTAATGACAGAGGTTCGCAGATCACTCGGAGAGGTATGTGTACTTTGGGGTTTTTGTGTTTACTGGCTCTTTGTGGTTTGTCCTGCCATTATTTTAAAGTACCTTTTTCTTAGAAAACCACTGGGTTTTCTAAGAAAAAGGTATTTTAGAAAGATCAAATAAGATGCAGCAGTGTTTTGAGGACTTCTGATGTGTAATGGCATGTGCACAGGAAATCTTAAGTAAAAAGCAGTCAGGGTTTTGCATTTGTTATTCATTTTTTTTCAAGTAGCATACTTGAGCTGAGAATAAATGATGTCTATTAAAAGAAGAGTTGAGAAATTCCTTATTTCAGAAAATTATTGCAAATTGGAAAATTATGATTTAATATATCCAGTAGCAAAGAAAGTATGCTAAGTCTGGGTTGTTCTGAGGAAAAGACTTCTCTGACAAAACCTAATTCATTAATGAGAGTTTTATTGCATGTGTAGGAAGCATCTGTATGTATTTCAACATCTGCTTATCCCCTCAAATTCTCCCCAAAGTGTTGCACTGTAGCTGACCTTTTGCTTATAAAAACTTAAGTAATGCAGGTAATTTTTATTAAAACCTTCTGCAGAAGAAAACTGCATCTTTTATTTTAATTGTAACAATTGCTTCCTGCTCATTTCTAGATCCCAATAGTGGAATCTGAAATCAAGAAAGAAGCTGGTGAGCTCAAACCTGAAGAAGAGGTGTCTGTGGGTCCAGCCCAAAAATTAGTGACAGAAATGGGCACTTACGCAACACAAAGTGCTCTTAGCAGTTCCCGACCTGCCAAAAAGGAAGAAGACAGGTATTTGTGATTTCATGCTTGGCCAGGAATGACTTGGTTAATTTTTATCTTTTTTTATTTGAGTGGTATTATCACTCATACAGAGTTCAGTGGTTGAGGGAATTTCCTGTTTTAAGGTATTATCCCAACTAGATAGTATCCCACAGGAAGTTGCCCAATTGCTTAGGATTTAGTAATCAAAACTTACTGCATAAATAAGAACTTTATTAATTATGATATCCTAAATTCTAGTCGATTTTTCTTAATATGTAAAGCTCTCTCACAATTTTAGTTGGATACAGAGATGTTGTCTTTAGATTAAAACATTTTCTTCCCTTGATATCACCTTGTACTACTACACCTCTCTCTCCCTAGTCCATGTGGAAATGACTGTGCGACTTGTGAAAATCTTTATATCTGGAAAATTACTTTGAGAAGGAAAAAACCCAACCTTGCGAGGTGTTTCAAGCTTTTTTTGCTTGTACAGTATAAAAGTTAAGGTATCAAGAGAAGTAGGCTGAAGATTGTAATCCAAAAGTAGTTTTCTGAGGATCATTTGTCTTTGCAGACCTCCATTACGAGGATTCCTGCTGGATGGAGATTTCTTTGTTGCAGCTTCCCTTGCTACAACTTTAACCAAGATTGCTTTACGTTATGTGTCCCTAGTTCAGGAAAAGAAGAAACAAAATGTGAGTCATCTCTTGTGTTTTCCCATTCAAGGAAGTGCTGCTTATGGGTTCTTTTCTTTTAAACAGATGCAAAACGGGTTAAGTCCAAAGTGAAGTGCCAGTTATGTGATTGGATAATAATGATAGTTTGGGTCACAAACAGGACCTGCTTTCCAGCCACTCTGTCTAGACAGTGTCTAAATCATTCTGCTTGGTTTCAGATAACAAGTACTAAAAAACTAAGTAATCTGCTCAGACATGTTATAATTTGATTAATAGGCACCTTTTTTAAAATAAGTCAGAAATTAACATTTCTTTAAAGCTGTGGAAAATGCAATAACCTTCTTCCATTCTCTTTTCTTTGTCCTCCTTCTCAGTCCTTTAATGCTGAAGCTATGCTGCTGATGGCCACTATTCTCCATTTGGGAAAGTCTTCTCTTCCCAAGAAGCCAATTACAGATGATGATGTGGATCGTATTTCGTTGTGTCTGAAAGTGTTGTCAGAGTGTTCTCCTCTTATGAATGACATTTTCAACAAAGAATGCAGGCAGTCCCTCTCTCATATGCTGTCAGCCAAGCTCGAAGAAGAAAAACTTTCCCAGAAGGTGAGCTATTAAAAGTGTGTAACCATAAACACTTGGAGTTTTCTGTGGATGTTCACATCCAAGCTGGTCCCAGAAATGTCGCCATTTGATTCTGTTAGTCAGCCATTATTCGACTGTTTTTCTGTGCTAAAGAATGGAATTCACTGTGAATTCTTGAATTATTCTCTTCCTGCAGAAAGAATCTGAGAAGAGGAATGTGACGATTCAGCCAGATGACCCCATTTCCTTCATGCAGCTTACTGCTAAAAATGAAACGAGCTCAAAAGAAGACCAGTTCCAGCTTAGCCTTCTTGCAGCAATGGGAAACACACAGAGGAAAGAGGCTGCTGATCCTCTTGCTTCCAAGCTTAATAAGGTAGTGGGAAATCGGTGTTTTAATTATATACATGGGATCACTTTGGGAATTGCAGGCTGGAACTGATGAACCAGACTATGCTGGTTGATTGGGAAGACCCAGGTATATCCTGGTTGGGGTCAGGAGAAAAAGAAAAGCACTTGTGCTTATAGTTGTTACCTTCTCAAATGGGATGGGGACTAACAAGAAGGAGACTTGGGAGAGGGCTGAGCTGGTGGAATATGGAGAAGAAATTAGGATTTAATGGTTTGAAGATCCCAGTAAGGTTCACATGGAAGGGAGCAGGGATGTCACAAGTGATTAAGAACCCCTTTCTTTGGATGCTGTCCTACTGCCAAGTGCAATGCATCCTTATTTAACTCTTTATGCTCTTTTTTTCTGCTGATTACCAGAACCTGCTGAGGAGGTTTAAAGAGAAGAAATCACTTGATTAATTCATTAGTTAAGAGTTAAACCCCCAGACTTTTAAAGACTGGATAAATTCCTTTTGATGTTTAAAATTACCTTTTCATTTTAAGTCAGCATTTCCTTGTCCTACGGATCACCTTAAGGATAAATGGCATTACAGTTCATATTTTAGGAACTTGTCAGTTCAGAATACATTTCATCTGGAGAGGTTTTATAATTGTACTGTGTGTGCAGGGGGACGTGTGAAGGAAAGCTACTTATTTTGGAGGCTCATATTAAAGGAGAATGGATTTAATTGTACTTTATTACTTTTTTCTTATTTTTTGTCATTGTTGGACATGATTCTGTGTTTTAAACTGGTTTCTGAGAAGGCAAATCCCTTGGCTTGTGTCACAGGTTACTCAGCTGACAGGTTTCTCAGACCCTGTGTATGCAGAAGCTTATGTCCACGTCAATCAGTACGACATTGTGCTGGACGTGCTGGTGGTCAACCAGACCAGTGACACTCTGCAGAACTGCACCCTGGAGCTGGCCACACTGGGTAAGGAGGGCTGAACTGCTACAAACAAAGCAGCTCTGAGGTTTTGGGCATTGGGCTGTAAGGAATTCCTGAAACACCTCCAATGTGATGCCAGTTAGTTGCCATTTTGAAAGTATGTTTTTGAATGCCTTTAAAAATACACTTTTTTTATATTTGGTGGAAGTCTTGTATGTATTGACACTGACGGTGGTATCTGATGATATAAACCATAGTCAGATTTTATCACTAAAAACATAGCATTCATTTCCCCTTCTCATTTTTTTCCTGAAATATAGACAGGTTTTTTTGATGTACTTATTTTCCATTGTGCTGCTACCATAGACAGGAAAATAAAAATAGGTCAAAATCCCAACTGGTATGGAGCAGAAAGCCATCTGCCCTAGGTGGTTTTTGCACTCAGCCTGAAGTACTTAAGTACCGCATTCACCCAGCTGAAACCATTCCCTGTACCAAGAGCTGTACCAGAGTCTTGCTTGAACAATACTGAGGCTTCGTTAACTTCTCTTAGAGGCATCACTGGAGCAGATAATTCAAGAGCAGTAACCAGTTTCTTATTAGTTGTCCTCTGCTTTGGCAGTCAGGAGCTGAAATACATTTACAATATGCTGGGAGAACTCATGTACTTTTCACTATTGTAAATATGACTGGAGGGGGCATAACCTTTCTCCTAAAATTTTGTAAATCATTTGATGGGACTAATGATGGAAATAAATAAAATGGATGTATTATTTAATAGGTTGTATTTTTCTATTTGTCAGCTCAGTAAAGTGGAATTCTGTATTTCCCAGCTAAGGTACTACAAAAGCTGACTTGAGGCATTAGTCCTGTGGATAGAGCTCGTGCTGTTCATGCTGTGTTCTCAAATTGCAGTTTAATAGAACTAAGGAGTCTTACAGTTGCTTGCTGAAGGATTAGTAAAAATGCATCCCTTAGTGTTTCCTTGGAGCAATTATATTCAGGATCAAGGGGATACTTTGACCTGTTTATAAATAGCTTAGTGCCTGCAGTGCTGGACATTGTACTTCGGGTTTGAGGCACTTGACTGTGGGGTTAGGTCTTATGATGTTGTCAGTGATTAAAACACAAGGTAGAATTAACCATTTCCTTGTTAAATAATTAATGCTAAACTTGATCCAAAGCCCATTTCAGTCAGTATTTGCATTTGTTTTCAGTGGGGTTTGGGCGAACACAGCAATATTTTAACTGAAATTTGTATGTAATGTAATTTATCTCGCAATTAGAAAACTATAAAGGACAACCAATTGCAAATCAACTAATATCTTTATGGTGGTGTTTAGTGCAGCTCTGTAGATACAAAAATTGAATGGCAAGAAAATAAAAGCTCATTGTGTACTGCTAATGTTCCCTGATCCCCATCTCCAAATTTCTTTACACAGGTGACTTGAAACTTGTGGAAAAACCGTCTCCTCTGACACTCGCTCCACATGATTTTGCAAACATTAAAGCTAATGTCAAAGTCGCTTCAACAGAAAATGGAATAATTTTTGGTAATGTTGGTAAGTAAACAACTCAGTGTGCAAAATTAACATGAATGTGTTGCATTTTTAACTGCTTAATGAGCTCAAAAATAAGTAAACCACTTCATACTGGGACAAAAAATTAAATTACCACGTAAGAATATTTAATGATGGTTTAAAAAAAAAATCTATATCACTGTTACTTAAAACCATCATAGAACGTGCTGCGTTTAGGATGATTGTCAGCATGAGATTGAGCAAGGGTTGACTGTTGTTAGCTGGCAGGTGGTAACTCAGCACCCTTATTAAGTGCAAATTCACTTTTTGGAACCTTCAGGTGGTTTTGTGTGTTCTCTTGCAGTGTATGATGTCTCTGGAGCAGCCAGCGACAGAAACTGTGTGGTTCTCAGCGATATTCACATCGACATAATGGATTACATCCAGCCTGCTTCCTGTACAGATGCTGAGTTCAGACAGATGTGGGCAGAATTTGAGTGGGAAAACAAAGTTAGTTTTGTTTTTTGTATGTTACTTTGTTGATGAGGTACAATTCTTGTTCTACAGCAGCTCATTACAGCAGCATTATCTATTGCCACATAAACCTCATTCAACATCCTCATTGGATGTTTGCCTCAAGTAGCTTATTCTCTTACAGCTATCTTATCAGTTTCACAAGCTTAGCAATGCAATAACTTGGTGTTTTGGCTTGCAAAAGAGGTTGCGTGCATTGTGCTTTACCTCCTGTATGGAAGCTGTCCAAACTGGTGATTGCTGTGTATTTTGGCTCAAAGGTGAGAGGCAACAAGTGTAAGTTTATGCTGAGGCTGCAGAATTACTCGTGCTGCTCAGCCTCTCCAGTTCTGAATTACTTGTCTTTTGGGTGGCAAGGGACCTTTTAAAGGTCATGTAGTCCAGCCTTCTGCCAGGGGGACAGGAATATCTTTCTTTCACCTTGCAGTACAGCTGTAACATAAAGTTGTGGGTGCTGTGTGAGACCAACAAGACCGTGGCTACACTTCATCATAATTGAGCGTGCCCAAACCTAAAGAAAGGGTTTAAGGGAGATAATATAAGGATAGAGTAGAAACATTAAACCAGAATGGGAGATATTTTACATGAACTGCAGCCTTGTTTAGTACATAGGTGTGCTCGCTTGAGGCTAGATTTAAATGTCTTGGGGGAAACTTGTGCATGATAAATTATAATACATGGTATATGAAGCCTTAGCAGTTTGTAAACTCCTTGTAAGAGATGTGTTAAAAACCAATTTAGACAAGATCTATAATATTCAATATGATGAAGCCAAGGCAGCACAGAGAGCCTTGTTGCTAGAAGGGGAAGATGAAAGTAATCTTTATCACAGGTTAAAAGCAAACTTTGGACTAGGTATCTCTATTTCTTGTTCTGGCAATGTGTAAACTGTATTCAGGCAAGGGGTTCACTGTTTGGTGTAGAGAATCTAGATGTTCAACAGACTATCATATTCATCCAATATATTTTAGAAACATGGTAATAACATTAAATTCTCCATCTTAACAAGTGGATGGCAGGAGGGGAAGACTTCCTATGATGCAACCACGTAGTGGGAAGTGCATCCAGCTTACTGAGTGTGCTGTTCCTCAAGGAGGAATGCAGAAGTGATCTCCTTTATAGAGCCCTGAAGGAGAGATTTCAGAAATACTTGAGGTGCTAATGAAAGTAATTGCCTTTTTTTTTTCCTTCTTAAAGGTAACAGTGAATACAAATATCATTGATTTAAATGAATACTTACAGCACATACTGAAGTCAACCAATATGAAATGCCTGACTCCAGAGAAGGTGAGCTATTTCTTGGAGATTTTTGAATACCTTTTTTAGTTCCTATGCTTTATTGTTTAATTTGGTCAGCATTTGTTATTAATGTAGCTGCTTACAGTATGAAATAGTACATATACTTCAAAGTTTTTAAATGAGCGGTCTGAAATGAGTACAAGCAAATAAATACTATCAAAATTCTCCGTTGTCCCAAGCTGGAAAATCAGAATGTCCGTTTTGATTCATAGTAGCTAAGCTGTGGTATATACTTGGTGGGGCCATCTGTTTACATCAAGGATTTTTTTAGTAGCTCCAAATTTCTTCCTTCTCTGACAAAATTTACCTTTCCTTTGCCATTTTAGCCTTTTTATTGTAAAGAAAAATAAATATATAGAACAGCTACTTGCTGTTAAGATATAGTATGTGTGGTAGCTATTAACTAATACATGTATCATAGCCAAATTAAGTATAGTAGCTATTGAGCTTCTTTGCCATTTTGCTGCTGGTTAAAACAAACCATAAAATGCCCTCCTGTCTTGTCTTGATGTATTTTATAGACTGCATAATTTCCAATATTAATTGTAGGAAAAGGCCACCACTTTCCCAGTGCATGATTCCCACACGTTACAAAACATTGCAGGTGAAGAAAGAAGTTTAAACGTGATACATTGACAACTGCCTAGCTAAAGTGGGGTGAACTAAACTGTGTTTAGAGGATTTTGGGTTTTTAAGAGTTCCTCTGTGCTTTCCATAGGCTCTCTCAGGCTATTGTGGCTTTATGGCAGCCAATCTTTACGCCCGTTCCATATTCGGAGAAGATGCCCTGGCCAATGTGAGCATTGAGAAGCCAATTCACCTGGGGCCAGAGGCGCCTGTCACAGGTCACATACGGATCCGGGCCAAGAGTCAGGTAACAGGGCTTGGCATCCTTGGCATTTTTAGGACAATGTACCAAGCACCCTTAAAAATCAATGGATTTTTTGCAGTCTTTTCTCCTGGTGTGTTACCATAAAATAGGCCTTTGCGCCAGGATTTCCCAATTTTGTCCATAGAGCTGCAAATAGGATGGGATATTTTATTTGCTTTTAAATAAAGAGCAAATATGCCCCAGGGTTGCATGATGTTCTTCCTACCAAATTACACTTTCAGTTGTCACACAACAAGGAAATTTTATGCATGTAATTGCTGTTCACTGGTTCTTTTTAAAAACAAACCCCAGGTTTTTTAGTAGGAATATTTTCTGTAGGTATATGAGTCTGCTTTGGATTTTAGAATTTCTACCTCCCAATTAAAAAAAAATGAATGGCATTTTGAGTAAATAAAGTAAACCAATGTACAATAGAAGTACTTTAAACAGTGTACAATAAAGGAGTACCTAAGAGTATTCAAGCCATTTTGTTTATGTGATGTCACTGTAAAGATTTTGAACTGGTTTAAATTAAAGTTTCTGATATGTTACAGTGCCATTTTTACATAATCTGCATTCGACTACGTATGCAGCATGGTTTCATCTTGAAGTCATTGTGCTATTGAATATGTGGATTTATTCATGCAGTTTCTTTTGAGAGTTCCTCAGTTTCTATGCAATATTAATATGGCTCTGTGATTAAATTATTTTCCATAGCCTTGGTGCGCTGAGTGTGCTGATATCAGCACTGGGACTTTCAACAGTTGAGTTTCAGTAACTGGACTGGCACTTTTAATTTCTCCCCTGGCAGTCCTCTTTCAATTGATGGGAGGTCAGAAGGTTAAAATTGGTTTTGTTCTTCTGCTTTTCAGGTTGCTAACACTTTTAAAAGTTCCCAGCTCAATTAAGTTTGATTGTTTCAATAATATATGTAGACCTAACCTTTACCGAGTGTTGAGGGAGTGACCACTATGACATGTGCACAGTGAACAGCTAGAAATTTCCATGCCACTGACTTCATAGATTTCTATATATGGAACTTCCATTTTAATGTAGATGGGATAAAGTTATTTTCAAGTGAAGTATTTGTGTCATGATTGTTGTCTTTCTTTTCCTTACAGGGAATGGCCCTGAGTCTTGGAGATAAGATCAATCTGTCTCAGAAGAAGACAAGTTTATAAATTTTACCTAATGTCTTTACAGGTCTTTTACAATTTAACCTTAGGTATGTGGCTTTTGGGATCCAGAACATCTTATATTCTTCAGTGTTCTGTAATTATAGAAGCCAAGCTTTTGAGCTGAAAGCATTCCAGCAGATAATTTATAGGTTCTCCATGATTGATATTGAGCAAACTTTTAAATCTCCAGGGTTTTTTTTCTTTGTCCTGGAAGTCATGTTTTCTTTGTCTCTAATATATACTGATGCTCACAGTACAATAAACAAATTATGCCAGTACTGTTTTGTCTCTAAATTATAATCTCTGTATTCTCTGATCGGTATTGAATATCTGTCCAGGGGTATTTTGATACTCTGAGAAAGTTGGAGTCTGTACTAGCTTGAGTGTTTACAATAATGCCTAGGCCTGAATTTGTGAATGTGTGATCATGATTCTTAAAATACACTGGTATAGCTAGGAGAATATAAATTTGCCAGCTAAATTAAAGGCTCTGTATAATAGCTTGGCACAGACAAGCTTGTAGTACCAGAAAAGAGACTGTCAAAATTCAGCTCTTGCCAGCAAGTTGTAGAACCTTAAACTTTGTTTCTGAAGTGCTTTCCTAGCGTTGTTATCCCGAGTAACATAACATTGCTGGTGGTGTTCTTATTTTTCAGTTAATGTGGAAAAGACAGCCAAGTGCAGTGTTAAAGCTGTAGCAGCATAAGCAGTTTTTCAGTGAATGCAGCCATTAGCCACGTGTGTGAGCTCAGGAAGGAAAGATTCAGACTCATGAGCTTGCAGTGAATTGAGCTAAGTTGAAAATGAAGAGTTGTGACTGAAGGTCAGGTCAGGATGTTGAAGTGAGTTAACACCATTTGACTACTCAATCTTACGCAAATTAGCAGTGGATTAAAACCTATAACCATTAGGTTGCAAATACTGTCAGCTGAATCTATTCAGCCTTAATTCTGAATTTGTTAAATTGTTGCAAGCTTTTACTTCTACAGAAGAGTGTCCAGAGCCAGCAGTACTTTTCCAGTACTCCAGAAGGACAGAAGAGAATATTCCAAGTAGCTGCTTCCCAAAACATTTAATGCCTTAGTGATGAAAATACTTATTTTTCATTCTGAATAAGCACAAGGAGCACATATGTAAATTCTGAAATGAAATAGTCTGGCCGACTGTATTTTATCTGACTAAAGGATGGCCCTAGAAGTGCAATGCAAAACCTCAGCATGGTTTTGCTGAATTAGCCATTTGTTTTGCATGTTTTGAAATCCCTGTTTGATTCTGCCATTTTTTTGGTTTTTAATGAAAGCTTCAGCTCATGCGTAACATGATAGCAGCAAGAGCTGAAGCTGTGAGGATGCAGAGCTGCTTTGATAATGTACTTATGTCTCTGCGTGATCCCACAGCAGTTGTATTCCCTTTCTAGGAAGTTATGCCAGATTCACAAGGATGTAGTAGAGATAATCAAATTGTGATCTTAACTGCTTAAAACTTCCTAATTTGAGGGCGAGAGGTGGTGATGGGAGAAAAGCATTAGGAGTGTGCTCTATGGGAGCTCCTGTGAAATTCCATGGTTATCAGTGTGCTGCTTTGGGGTGAGTGTGGGGGATCTCATTCTGCAATCACTTAAAGCCAAACCAAGATAAAAGAAAATCCTAGGAGTCCAGTGGATGGTTTCATCTCTCCATGAAGACACTGTTGTAAGACACTAACAGAGACTGAGTCATAGCTCTTTGTGTACTGACTGGTTTGGATGGGATGGATTTGGTGACCACAGCCAAGGAAGGGATGTTTTTGGAGAAGGATAATGATTTCCAGTATGTGTTATCCAAGCCATGTTTCAGTCACAATCTGCTCTCCTCATTGGAGAATAGCAAAACATCCTGGCACATGCAGACATCCATATTTCAAGTGGCTCTTAGTCAGCGGGGAGGGGAACATAATTTTGTTTAGGATATTTTTTGCTATCAGGATTTTATGGAAGGACATGGAAACACCTGTGCAGCAGAAGCTGCTGTGACTTTAGGATTCATTTTCCACCTGCCATGCTTTTCAGTAGCTGTCCTGCAGATTTTGTACAGATGTTCTCATTGATGGCATGCATTTTTTTAGTAGCCTGAACACTAAAAAATGTTAGATCTGCGTTTCATGTCTATACTTCAGAGATGAAATTCCCTTCTTTTATATATCCATCCTGTTGTGTTCTGGCTAAGCTTTTGCTCATCAGCTCAGATAAAAAACTGGTTCTGGTCCTGTGCATATAAGGGAATATCTTGATCATTCTTCAGGATCCACTTGCAGCCTTTTCATTGCAGTAAAAGCTGGTGTACATCTGTGGCTCTGAATTGTCCCTGACTTGGTACCAGGAGGTTGCCATAACCTGTTTCCTGCGCAGCAGTGTGTATTGCATGCACTGTGCTTTGGTTAAGAGAGTGTTATTCCACTTCTCTGATTTCAGAAACTTTGATGAGAAGAGGAATAAATTACCAGGAGGAGTAAATGGAGCAAGAAAGCTTGCTGCTTTTCCATTAAAAGTTTTAGAAAGTCATTGCAGGATGCAGTGCTGGCATAGCAGGAAGCCAGTTTCTCCTATGCCCCTGCTCCTGATGTCCCTGCTACTAGGAATCAGGGACAGGTTTCTTTATTCAGGCCCTTGCGAGGATTTATATTTATGTCTTATTTAGATGATAACATGAGAAGCAGGAATTTTTTCTGAGGACAGGCAGATGTGGGAAACTCTCATCTGGGAGTGCAAGGACTCATCCTATGAAAGCATGAATAGGGAGACTGGATTTATAGGAACTTTATAGGTAATGTAAAAAAATCAGTCAAAAATCAGGCCATAGAGGAACTTAATTTGTAGGCTGACATTCAGAAAGATTTATGAGTGGTTCTGTAGAGGCAGCTTTATGCTCCTCTGAGAAATGTGAAGCCTTGTGTGAGGTATTTGCTTTGTATCATGTGCTTTTTGGCACAAAACTGCAGCTGAAAGACTCAGTCACTTAATCCTGTTAGTTAGCAGCACCCCAGCACAAATTTAAGGCATTTTATAAATTCTTCAAAGTTTTCTTGTGCTGTTACACCAGGGGGTGCTGTCTTGCAACTGATAAATTTTGGGAGGTTGTTTTTTTGTTTTCTCTTTTTTAATTGTTAAGGAAGAAAGTAAAGGATCTGGTGCAGGGATGTGCTGCAAGTTCTGTCATATAAGCAGTAGAAAGTAATTTTGGCCCACTCTTGGGGTCACTTTCCATTGGTTTTTGTATATTTTTAGGTTGCCTAGCTAAGTGTAAGCAGTGCACAGCAATTCACAGCTCAGATTACTAATACAGTACATCTGTTCAAACACTGCCTTTTCTCTAGAGATTTTACTTGTCTAAAGCACAGTGAGATAGATTTGGCTGTATACAGCTGGCCTAGGGAGGATCTCCCATTTGAGAGACATGAAAATGAATTCACTAAGAAAGGGATGTAGGTGTAATATAAGAAATTCTAACTGTAACTTCGCCTGTACATTTGTAATACTAACCTAGGCCATTTTCTGTTTGAGCAAAGCTATAAAACATCCACTGTATTTCACTAGACATTTCTCCTGATTTTTTTGGTGTATATTCTGTAGCTTGTGATTTTAACCTTTTCTAAACTCTGTGTCTAATTTTTTAAATTTTGTCGGTGATCCACAATTGTTAAGAATAGAATGGAGTTGCTACCAAAATGTGATTTCTTTTGTTTTGAAAGATCAGCATAATTCTTCCAGCCATAGACTCTAGGTATTTTATAATTTGATTATAAAGTACAAATATTTTATATATATAAAATGTAGACATTTTATACTTGAGTTATTGGATGCTGTCAAAACCAGTTACATTAGACAGGTATAAGGTCTGCAGTTTCTGTGGCTTCTAAGTGCCTGTTTCACTCTTTATTTCACTGGAATTTCATTTAGGGGAAGCAGAACGTACTAAGCTTATTGTTATCCTGGCCCCAAGACAAAAGCAGTGTTAGTGGGTCTCACTGTTCCTCCATCTTATTCACAGTGGTTTTCAGGTTTGATGTTTCATGTTTTTCCTGTAATAGCTGATCAAAGTTTCTACAGATGATCACGCTACGTCTTTTCACTGAAAACGTGGTCTCTTCTTTTTCTAAGGTCTTACAGCCAGAAAGAGTTGTAAGAATTTTATCATGCTTCTAATTTTAGTTACATCCAAAGTTTGGAGATGAATTTCAAAATGCAGTAACGAGTTCTTAATCTAATCTTTCAGAATAACTTCTGACATGCATGTTTAGACACAAGAATAAACAATTATTTCTGCTGCATTGTTCTTAAGCTATATGTAAATATTTTATTACTTTGTAGAAATGTCACTTAGATGGGATTCCCCATGTCCTTTTGTTTTTTCCTTCCTTGATTTTAAATATTTTTCACTGACAATGATCTGTACATGATCTGTCTGAAACTACCATGATGTGTTGCATAGGCATCCCTACTTGTAATTGTTTTTCAAATGAAATTCTGTCGTCTTTTTTAATATCCATTGAATTCAGTAGCACTAGTGGATCAGTTTCCTCTGAGCTATGACTAAAAGAGGTGAAAGGGCTGTTCATGTGAAGAAGCATGCATCATCTGGCAGGAGATTCTTTTTTGAGGTCAGGAATGGTGGATGACAGGCCTATGTAAGCCCCTTCAAACTTTGGAGGGTAGAATTGTCACTTCAGAGGTGTCCCAACTTGTGGCAGAGCTCTGTGGGCACTGAAAACCCACTGGGTTCATCTTTTCTAATAAGGTAGTGCGTGGTTTTAGGTGTGATTTGCTTTGCATGCACAGTGGTCTTTGGGATATGCTTGAACTCAGCACAGTTTTCCTCCTGGTGGGACCTGTAGTTGTGACCCAGGGCACTACCCCGTGCCTCACTTGCAGCGTGGCTGCCAGGACCTCCAGCAGTTAGGTCTGTCTGTGGGATGTGCACCTGGGACCAGGACCTGGCAACAACTTCATTCCTGGTCAAAATCAAGCCTGGGCATTCCGTACCAGAATGGCAACAGGTCAGACCAGATCAAAGCTGATCTCCAGGCTGGTGTCCAAGCTTCACTTCAGCCATGAACTAACCTCTGTCTTTCCTACTTCATGCAGAGAAGTGGCTGCCTGCTCTAGGCATTACCCCATGTTCTGAGACCTTTCAGGCTCTTCCTGTCAATAAGAGGCTGTTCTATATCATCAGGCATCTTGTCAAGAAACCAAATGTACAGTTCTCTGTACCAGATGGGAGTTATGCTCTGGGCTTCAGTCTATTGGATCTTGAGCACCATCTCTGCTTGTTTACAGCACTCTAGTATTTGAAAACTGCAACTTGAAATGGTTCACTTAATTTCTTGTGTGTTACGCACAGATTTGCTACCAACCTGGAAGGCAAGTGACCCAGTTGATTTGGTTAGTGCAGCTGATGTTTCCACCATTTAGAAAGTGAGGGTGTTCACTGGCTCCTTACAATTACATCCATATTGACATGAATTATTGTTCTAAGGAGAAGGAGTGGGGTTTTGAAGTCTTGTCATCTTTAAGGATTCTGTATCCCTTCAGCCATGCTTGAACTTGAGGAAGAAAAGGCAGCTTGAATCTGTAACTGATAGCACATGCAGCAAAGCACCTGTCACTGGCTGCTTCAGACTGGCTGCAAGGTCCCACACCTGTGCCCAGGGAGAGTCCTGCTGACTGCACTCGCTCCTAAAACCCCTATAAACTTTCCATAAATACACTCCTATGAATAAACCTCTATAAAGTTTCTATAAATCCAGTCTTCCCCAGTTTACCAGGCTGCATTAAGGCAGCTGTTTACCTGCTCAGATAGCACCTAGCTCCAGTAAAAACCCTGGTGCAGGAGCATTCTGCTTTTCTGGTTCATCCAGTGTAGAGCTGGTAGATTGTCTCAGAAGAGAAAATTCACCCTAGATATGGTAGCTTGTTCCCTGTGCCATCCTGTGCTATTCCATGAGACAAGCGTCTGTCTCTTGCCTAAATTTCTGACATGTAGAGACCATCAAGGTGACTGACAAAACTGAAATTTTCTTTCTTATAGTTTACTTATATAAATATTTTATCATGGAAAACAGATTCACCTTTTACTCAGATTATCAGGAATTACCTTGGGTTCCTAAGTGGGGTTTTTGTAATGGCATATCAAACCTTCTTTGAAAGGTGCAAGAAATAAGGTGTTTGACCTGATAGTTTAGTGCTTGTATTTTCAAGCATGTAACACTATGTTAATGCATCTTTACCAAGAGATACAATTATTCCTGATCTATAAGTAAGAACAGGTGTTTTTTTCCTACGCCTGTTCTCACTTGCGCTTTCAGATGCACAGGTTCAGCAGTGCTACTATATCCAGCCTTAATAAATGGGAATGTTACCGTAGAAACGCCGTCAGTCTGGGAGAGGTATGGAACACCACAGAAACCTGCTCTTGCAGCAGGCAGGTGCTAAAAGCACATGAAGACATTTATCAGTTAATCAGTCAAGCTTAATATTTATGGAAAGTACGGATCGTGTGAGACTATGGAATGCATTTCTTAATTACGTGAAAAATCAGGAATTGCATGTGTTCCAGCCAATTCCTCATGTGTTACTGTAAAGCATGAAGATACAGGCCCTAACAAATACATACTTTTATTTCTGGAAGCAAAGTAGTCCCTAACTTCCCAAGCTATGTGTATTAAAACACATAAATAACAAAGCTACAAATCTTGTTTAACCTTTTTCTGTTTTCTTACCAATGTATTTTTGCATTGCCAGTTTTCTTGGAAATTATTGGAGTTTGTAATTGTGGCAAGCATGTTTTTGAAAGCTTGTAACTGATTTTTGTAGCAGCATTTAATGGATGGTACCTGGGAGTAGGTCTTGAGAATGAAGCAGATTTCTGTGATTTGTCTCATATATCCAGGAAACCACCTTAGGATGTCAGTTTCATAGCTGTGGAGATAGGCTGCTGCCTTTGTGAAGTGTTCTGAGATCTGCTGGTGAAAAGTTCTGTATGAAAGCTCAGTTGCTGTTGTGCTTCTGAAAACGTCAACAGTCCCCACTTTCTTCCTCATCAGTAAATGGGCAGGTAGTTGAGCTTGGACAGATTTCAGAGACAGCTCTGGGTGAGTACAAGAAGACAGAGCTGGGAACTGGATGGCTGTGCACGCCTTGTAATGGATCTCTGATGAGCAGCTGGTTGGCTGAAAAACAGAGGCTCTGCCAGCTCCATGATATAATTTACATTTTGCTGTAGTTTTGTGTGAAGACAGTAAGCTCTCAGGACAGCAAGAGTAGTTGTTGACCTGCACAAAAACTAGTAAACAGTCAGGTATATGATGTGCTGTTTAGCAGTGGCAGGACACAGCTGCAACAGAGACAGCCTGGTGTGCTTCAAGTGACCTTTCCCGTGAGCCAAGGAAAGGAAATGGATAGATAATTGAAATCTGGGCTTCTCAGACTTGTCCTGCTGCTCCCATGCCACCTGGAGTGAAAAGACTTGTGCAACACCTTGTTTGTTACAATGAAAGCATATTTTCTAGCTCTGTTTTCCACTTTGTCTTTAACAGAGACAGGCACAGCCTCTTTTGGAGCGCAGATGCAATGGTCCTGTTGACATTTGTAGGCAGTTCTTTGGAAGCTCCTCTTCTTGCTAAAATGGTCCTGTTAAAATATGTGCACATCCCTGGATACAGGGGGCCAAATCCTCTTCCAGAGGGCTGTACCAAATGTCTATTTTGATGCCTTTGAGGCACCCCTGGCCTTCCTGCAATATGCTTGTCACTGTCTTGTCTCAGGGAACCCAGGCACAAGAAGGGGCAGCAGGAGAGCAATCCTCAGGAATGGCACCCTCAGCTTCCCCCCCCCCTTTCTTTTAGGCCACAGGCCCCAAACAGCCGTATTTGGCCACATACATCCCATAGGAGTGGTCTCCTGATGTCACAAACCATCTTACTGCCATTTTTGAGGGCTCTAAAAATACAGGAACCCCAGCAGTGAGCTCACAGTTGGCTGAGTCTAAGCCCTCAGGTTCCAAGGATGCCTGAAACCAAGAGGCCCAAGACCAAAATGTCTGATTGCCCATCTTTGTGGGGAGGGACAGAAGACACGTAGCTGTAGGAACTGCAGAGGAAGAAGAGGCCACTTCAGATGGGGTACCATCAGCCCCATGGACCATCTGGCTGAGGAGGGTCCACCTCCAGCACCATTTCCCTGGCACCAATACACCGTGCCAGGGCTCCCTTCTGTGCCACCTTGACACTGGCATCACAGGAGCACCCATCCCAGCCTCTGCCCATGCCTCCAGCTGGGAGTGCCATTCTCTGTGCCTGGCCACCCTGCCAGCTCACCCAGCCCATCTCCCAGCAGCCGCAATCCTTGTGTTCATTGCCCAGGTGGTGTGGGCTGTGTATTGGACTAGATGACTTTTAAAGGTCCCTTCCAGCCCAAACCATTCCATGATTCAGTGCTTCAGTATATTCCACCAATCTTCTGTTGCCTCAGGTTGCAAAGAAACCAAGCTGATCAAGGGAAGCCTAGAGGCCCAGATCTTGCTATTTTAAGGAGAATCTGCAAACTGACATATACTTCACCCAAGGAAAGACGCAAGGGCTTTGTATTCATAGAAAAAGGGAAGAGCAGTGGAGTTGGATCTTCCTCCAAAGAGCTCTTAAATGCCCCTTGAAAGGTTTAGCTGACCCTGCTTAAGTTATGGTAAACTTTTGGGGGGAGGTAATTTCTTCAGCTTTCTGTGATACTATCCTATAGGTACCTTTGTGGAAAAGGTTAGTAACCCTGAATTATTCAGAAATCCTTTAGTGGCACTGTCTCCTGCTGTGGAAGTGCCCAAATCTTAACCAAAGCAAGGGAATATGTACATTGCTGGCCTAAAATATGTTATGTGCAATCACTGTAGTTATTTGAATTACAGGCGGGGCATTTTAACTTTATGTTTTGCAGTATATGATGTATTTTTAAAGTAACCTAAAAATGTGCTTAAATAATGAGGAGCTGTAAGTGCAATGACTTCTAAAGCAATGTTGCTGTCCACTAAACTCCTGACAGTGCTCATTCACAAATGTTTCTGCCCTAAAACTGTACTACATGGAGGGTGTGAATGACAGTGGGAACAGAGGTATGTTGTGGTGTGGGTCTGTATCGCATGCTCAGAGTTTTCCTGGGTGATGTAAGTGATGCAGGTATTACAAGCACTTGTCTCTTCATGTTTTTGATGGCAGCCTTAAATGCCATAGAGCTCTAACATTATAGATTATCACAGAAAGTTCAGTCATCTCAAAAGTATGTTGAATTGGTGCCATTCAAGTAGAGGAGTTCCATGGAACCATTTCAAAATCCAGCTGGGTCATGTAGATCGCCCAGTGGAGATCCAATGCATTTTTGTTTGACTACTTGTATCTATGTTACGTCTGAAGTTAATTTTGGTGCTTGTGACTGAGCAAAAGATACCCGTCTCTCTGAAGTACCACTAAGCCCCAGCTTTCATAACTTAAGCAGCTACTTAGAGAAATGACAGTCTAGTCTTAGCTCTTTCCATGCAGAATTTATGTGATGAAAACAGGATTTAAACTTGGGAATAACTGACTGATGATCACCTCTGCCCTGTTTGGATCCAAGTAAATATCACCTCATGCACAGCCACGCTGCAATGTCAGCACTGCAGTAACTGAGTGTTAATTCAGGCTTCCTCAGTGCTAGGTTTGGGATTAGTACATGACATCATTGATAAGGCAGACAAGAAAGGTTGTCATTCCCTAGAGGTTGGTCCTGAAGTGGTGAGGAAGCTTGCTGGTGTCCCAGTTGGAGCCAGGTTAGAGCTTCTTGGAAACATGAGCAAGATGGAATCTTGAAACCTGGAGCATGAGAGGATTGGGGCTGGCTGAGGCTGGGCTGTTGCTCCCCACAAGAGAAGCACAAGGAGGACTGGACCTGAGGGCAACAGGAGGGTTGTAAATGGTTTATCCTCTAGCACATTCATTACAATATCTACAGGCAGGTGCTAACCATGCTTGGGGTAGGAGTTATTCCTGGCTGTCTTGGGGCTGGGGCCTCAGCTGATATCCTTAGAACAAAGCGCTTGTATCTCTTGCAAATTTGCTGAAGCCTGTTTCTACATAAAAGCTTAGCAGCACTCATCCAAAGGGGATTAGGGATCTCTGCCGAGGACTGTGTTGTATTTTGAAACCCAGGTACTGTGCGTTTCCTTCCACAGATGTTCACAGCTGTATGTAATGTAGCAAGATGTAACTGAAATAAGGGTGGTCCTTGGTTCCCCTACATCAGTAAAACCCACAGGGATGAGCATTTCCCCATTCACACACAGGCTCACCTACTCTCAGAGCATCTGAAGCTTTTTAAATGGGTCTATTACTCTAAATTTCTTGAAAACTTCCTGAAAATTAAAAATCAATCAATTTTCTCGATCTCTGTCAAATTGTAATCTTATGGAAGTACTTTTTGTGCCCAAAGAGAAGGACTCTGACAGGAGACAAATGCAGTCATTTACCCTGGCAGGCTCATTCTCTGCCTGACCTCACCTCAATGGCATTTTGAAAGTGTGGGTGCGTTATTTTGTTCAGGTGAATCACTCAAAATTACCGTTTGTCTGAAAGAGTTTATCAAAAACTAATGGGATTTTGCAGAATAAATGGCTTCACAATTCTTCATCTAGCAGATTGCTGAGAGATGAAATGAGTCTCTGAGGTATTTATTAACTTCTGTGGGTAGCTCTGAATATAAAAAAGGCGTGTGCTTGAAACTTTTGTACAGGAAGTTTTACACTCTTTGTTTATCAGTCAGGAGTTTCTAATGCACAATCAAAATGCTAATCATCTATTTGTCTGCTGTTCATAATGACATGAGACTATTTTTAATAAAGAATTCAAATTTTCCAAGAGTCAATTTCTAAAAATTAGAATTTTTAGCAAATTCTTTGAAACACTATTTTCTGAAAAATCAGTCTTTTCTACCAGCTCAGAACTGTGGTAGATGCATAGCTCCTGAGAGGAAGAAAAAGGGTTTCTCATGGACTTGGAAGCCCATGGCAGCCATGATGCTCACCCTTCTCAGAAATTGTACAAAGCAGTTAGAATACGGTGTCAAGTTTTGATACCAGATGTAATCATACACTAGGTGCAAATGTGTATTTAATCCTGAAGGGTAGGAATGTTAAGGAGGCAGGGTAGAGTTCGCCTGTATGGACTGCTGCATTCTTTAATGATGGTGAAGCAGGCTAAAGCTTAGTCTCTGCTTTTGTCTCTACGTGTCAAAGCTTGAACATGAATCAAAGTTGCTGCAGTGCAAATGTGAAGATGCAGTTTAATTCATGCAAACTATGTCAGTGAGAGGGAACTTGCCTTTCCCAAAAGGGACCACTCACACTGGGCTTTAGCCAGAACACTGTGTTAACTGTGGGCCAACTATTCCCACTGTAAAATTGTGATTTGAATCTTGTGCAGATTGTCAGATGGGTTTTATGGGGACAGGGATGGTATGTTTGTAATATGTGCTAGACATGTATGGACCACGATACGCTGTGCCATCAATTAACACTGCACTGTCTGAGCCATACCATAATAAGGGCTTCAACTGATTTTTGCCTTCTCTTTACCTATTGTCATGGATATTCTCATACTCCAAAGAGCAAAGGATTGTGAGAAGGAAACAAGGGAAATTGTGTGTAGGAAAGGATATTCCTTCTAACAGTCTGTGATTCTGTAGTTTTCCATAATTGCTGGTGTAAGTGGGTTTTTTACTTTTTTTTATAAGCACTTAACAAATAATAATAAAGGCCCAGACCAAAAAAAAAAAAAGAGAAAGCACAGTATCACTGTGAGATTGTTGTAATTTTGATGGTCAACAGAAAGATTGTTCATCAGTGCAAGGGAAAATCAGATGGAAGTAGCCACTCTAAAATCAGGTGATTTTAGATTAGTTTTTAGCAGAATGTTTCATTTTTAATAGCTATTAAGATCTCTTTACGTCATGTTGTAAAGGCAAAATATTTTTGGAGTGGTTTTTTGTTGAGCATTCTGCAGATGGGGAGAGTTGATTGTAAGCAATGAAGTGTTTTATGGCTAAGATCATTGCTGGAATAAAACTGTTGGCTACTTTTGCCTGCAGGTTCTACGTAAAATCCTATATATATTCATTAAGTTTAGCTTCCTCCTTCCTTACTGGCCTTATTCATTAGCGAATACTGTGGGTTCCTTTATTGCATCTTCTTCATCCTGGATCATTATAGGGTCACTGAATGTAATTTTCCCTGTGGGTATATATTAGCTGTTCCTGCTCATTTCGCAACATTCTAATTATGGAGAAACCAGAGGTTTCAAATTATGAAAACAATTTGGTTTAATTTAGATTCAGCATCAGCTGTAGGGGAAAATCCTTTTATGTACCTACTTTGTCAGGTTTATTTTTTGCTTTGTTTTTGATAGAAAAGGACATGGATTTACTGCTCCAATGCCTCATAGAAGGTAGGAATCTTGTGGCAGTGTCCTTTTTTCACAGCCAGTTGGTTTTGAGATATTACTGCATTTTAATTAAATAATTAAAGAATTAAATAATTCTTCTTTCACCAGGCAAATGCAGCTGGGGTCCTGAGCAGGGCGCAGTGATGGCGATGGTCAGTTCCCTTGACGGCTGTGCTGTGCTGGGGCACTGTCTGTGCCATGAGGGAAAGGAGAGCACTGCTGCTCGAGGCCTCTTGCTCTGAGTTTTTCCTTTCCTCCTTTGAGGGGAGCCAAGTCCTGGCATAGGGATGGCTGCTGCCCAAAGGAATTGTGTTTCTCTCTTGTGCTGTGTGCACTGTTGGGAGAAACAGCAGCTTCAAAAAGATGGCAACTGACTCCTCTGATTTTTGGAGCAGCTACTTCTTTTCTGATCATGCTGGCATGGAATTGATTTCCCATCAAGGACAGCTAAGAGAGGACTGCCCATGCTTTCCCTAAGTTTTCAAGGTGAGGGGTAGCACACCTTGCTCTGCACATGCACTCTTCATTACAGCATGTCCTTGTGCTGCTTGTATTCCTCTGGATGTCCCAAGGAGTGCGCAGTTGTGCTCGAGAGGGAGGGTTGCCAACAGATGCACACACTTTATCTGATGCTGGGAGAGATAAGGAGAAGGGGAAATACACATCTTTCATTGGTCAGCAGCAGAAATGATCCTGGCCAGGTTTAGTATTACACTGATCTCACTCGTGTAGTTGGTGTTTAAACCCGGGGATGACAGGTACCCCGTGGTGCTTCTGCAACAAACAAAGCAAGTACTGAGTACAGCTTTGCACACAGTGCTGCTGTTGGAGCTCAGTTGTTTCTGCCTACAGGACATCCATTATTCCAGTCTTTAGACTCTGATGATCAGGAAATGGCTACTGCGCAAGTGCTGCAGTTGGAACAAATCCCTGAAGTGTCTGAGGGCCATAAGCCCATTTCACCTCTACCCATGCATCAAATATGAACTCATGTCTCCAGTGACTTAACTTTCTGCACCACTGGTCTCCAACCCTCTCTGTAATGCTCTTGTTTCTGGATGGGTCACAGGGGATCCTCTTAGGCTTTTAATCTGTAGCTTATTGTTTAAAGATTTATTTGTTTTGCAAGACTACCACCAGGGCTGATCACAGGCCAGCAACCATGGATGGGAGCTGGACAATTGGAAGAGTTTCTACTCTTTCTCCAATGCTTATCTGTGATGAGGCTGCTTTGAAGGATTCAAGTCATTTGCAAACATCATCTTAAAACTGCAGGTGCTTAATTGTTTACAGTGGAAATGTGTGAGAGAAAATGAGGTGCAACCAGCAATCCCTTGATGGTGCAGGATATATATATTTTTTTTGTAGGAATGCCTTGTTTCCATGGCTACCCTTTGTTAAGATTCCTGCTGTTGGGATCTACTTTAATTCTGCAAGTTCCAGAGGGTGCCCAGCAGTGGGATGGTTTGGTTTTAGGCAGGGGATGGGTGCAAGGTTTTCCCCTGTGTATACAAGCAGCACCTCTTGCTGGACTCTGCTAAACCCTCCTCCTTCTCCCTCATTTTAAAGAAGGCAATCTCACATTTCTTTCTGTGCCTTCTTCTCCCTCCAGCAAACTTTTCTACTTCAGGGACACCCTGCCAAAAAAGGCAAATTAATTAAGCCAAGAAACCTTAAAGAAAACACTGATCTTTTTCCCTGCTGTCAATTCAAGACAGTATACCCAAGAGAACACTGGAATTGTTGCTCTGATCCCTCTGCTCGCCCTATGTTCAACCTGTATCCTGCTAAAAAACTCCAAACAAAGAGAAAACCCAAACCTCAACCAAAACAAAACAACCCCTGTCTCTTGGAACTGCTCCTAATTTCAAATCAACATATTAATGTTGATGTTTCTGACTCAGATTTTTCCCATGACTTTTCCTTTCCTTTTCCAGTCTCCCTTCCCCTTGCAGGCAACAATAAGTTGATGGGATGAAGTATTAAATTTTGGTTGTTAGTGTAACTGTACTGAGATGCCACAATCTCAGGGGTGTTGGGTTGGGGATGACGTAGTAGTTTTCTACATATTCACATAAATAACTGTAATAATAGGAAAAAGCTTCTGAAAGCCTAATAGTGGTTTGATAACACTGGTAACTTGTAAAAGTTTGCTTGGGTGTTTCCATGAGTTTCTAAGTGTGTCACATATTGATCACTTGATTCCCTCTCTCTCTTCTGTGTTCAAATTTCATGTTCTTGTCAATGATATGTGTCCAGAAGCAGTAGACTTCAAACCTATTCATGGATATTTCTAATTTCTTGTTATCTCTCTCCCTTTGGAACTGATTGAATATAGCTGAGGCTGGGGCTTTCTCTCTTGTCACAAAAAGGAGCAAAGCTGCTTGCAGCCTTTCCTCCTACTTATCTATTTCTGTAGCCACGAGGTACAAGAGAAATCTCAGCTTCTATTTTCTTCAATTTTCTGCTAAATTTCCTTTGAAGGTTATCTTCCCTGGAGGCTTCAACTGATCCATTTTCTTTTCATTTCCTTCTCTTTTTTTATGTCTTTTTTAGGTTTTTTTTTTTTTTTTGGCACTGTAATGTGTTCATGTAAAGAAGAAAGGAGAGGAGAAGAAAGTAAACCTTTCTGCTGGCATAAAAACTCTTAAGTTCTTACTCTGCTTCTGGGCTCTCTGCTTGTATATCCTAAATACAGCCATGCATCTCTTCTGTGCTATAAAAGGGAATGCAGCTGTGAAGGATGCTATTTGAAGTAATTTTCCTTACGAACTTTGAATCAGGCCCTTTTGTAGGAGATCTATTGTCCATATATATATTCATGTAATCATAGCTCTTTGCTTTATTGATTTAAAGTCAGTTTTAATTAGTCCTTACTTTTCTAATTTATCTGGAGCCAATGCAGCTAAACCACATTCATCGTATTTTGTAGTGGGTATGAGGTTGGGAGGGTTGTTCCTGTTCCTTAAAGATGCCCCCGGCTGCTTCCTTGCTCTAGGGTGGGAGATCCCAACATTCCTCCCCAAGGTCTCTGCCAGGACCAAGCAGTCAGGCGAGGAACAGAGCCATGCTGGTGGTGGGAATTGAAACAGAGTGTGCCCAGGTGTTTGTGGTGTCCCAGACCTGAGCTACCCTTCCCTGTATCTCCGCAAGGCAGTGAAGATGGGTTGTGTTTGCTCTCTTGTCCCTCCTGATGGGGCTCATTGAGCAAAGTTTAGAAGACTTCCTCATTTACAGAATTAATTGATGGCATTTTTCCAGAGCATGCTCTGCCCTCAGCTTTTATTTATGCCTCCAAGACTCCATGTGGGGTTTTCTGTTCAAGCAAGTTCATCTTTTGACAATTTGACCCCACTTTCTCAGTAGCTCTTCTGGACTTTTTAATATTTTCTGACTGTTCCTGAGTGTGTCTGTAAGCTATCTGAGTGTTTGGTTAGTATTTAGAAAGCATTTATTTACACATTTCACAGCATGTAAATAACCAAATGGATGGGTAAGTCACAGTCTGTACCTCAGAACTAATTCGGGGAGATCATAGCATCTCTCCAGTTCAGAACCTCTCTTGCCCAAAAATCAACCTTAGACACACTGAGAGCTGTTTGTGCTACAGGAAGATGTGATGCAATGCATTTCAGATCAGCCCTGCTCCTGTCACTGTCTGAGGGGGCTGTAGGATGGCTGGCACCACCAAGTCTCCTCAGATTCTGGGAGCTCTGTGCTAGAACCTCTGTCTCATTTAAACCTGCACTTTATATCGCCACTTTATATTGCCAGATTTCCTTTTCAGGATGAAGGGTTTGGCCTGTGGGTTTCTCAGTTGAAAAGCACAACCATAAAATCCATGAGAAAAGCAAGTTTTCTGTTCACAGCAGAGCTAATGTGGCTTTCCTAAATATTTGTATCTCCCTCACATGCTCATATCCACACTGCTTTTCCTTCTGCTTTCGTAAGACTTTCTAGTTCCCTTTCTGTATTTCTCTGTACAAGCAGTAGCATTTTGGCTAATACAGACTTATGGAGGGGCTGACTGGTGGGTCAGTATTGATACCCATGTTAGTCTGCCTGTTCTTTCACAGTACACATTTTTCCTCTCTACTTGCTCGGGTTTCTGTCCTCCATCCAGCTGATTTGCATGAAGAAAAAAAATAATCTCAAGTGGTATGTCAAATTTGGCTGAAATTGGTATTAACAGGGGTATGGGTTTGCTTATGCTGAAAAACTTCAGTGTGCTCCTTTTTGGCCCCAAGTCATCTTATGTTTTATTGAAATATTTGCCCACGAGCTTTAAAAGATACCAATAATTGAGCTTTCACCCTCATTTATTTTTCCTGTGGAATTTTATTTATTCATAGGGGAGCAATCTGATGGCTTATATAGTGTGTAGACCATTGGCTATATGACTTCAGTAGAAGGTCATTGTGCAGAAGATTAATAAAGGTATTTGACTGTGTTGCATTTCCTCTTTATTCATTGTATGAGCAGTGTTGACGTGTGCAGTACACTGATACAGATTGTACTCTTTCATCCAACTACACACAGTCCTATTCTCCCTATGTTTTGCCTTTAAAGTGAACCACTTGTAGTTGTGAATGATGTGATTTATTTTATTAATGGTATCTTTGCTGCAGGCTCTAGCATTGAGTCTCTTTGTCCCCATGAAGTCTTTTTTATGACAATGATAATATGACTTGGTGTTTGTTTCAGTAACAAGGAGGCAACTGTATTTTGATTGCACTTATTTTTTCAGTCTCAAATTCTTTGGCCATTCCCAAAATAGACAAAATGAGCTGAAGCATATGCAAAGATCTTAATTTCAAACTTAGAATTATCTATTGGCACACTATTTTAAACTGGAGACAGCAGCTCAAGGAAACCAATGCATTCCTTAAGCATATCCTTAAGTTTCATTGAAATCAGTCTAAGATTTTGGGGCAAGTTCAGTAACCCCAGCCTGTTAAATCTCCAAAGTTAATTAGGACTGCAGATCACTGTGTTTCTGAACTGCACATAAAGAGAGAGCCCAGGGCTCTGCATGGGGCAAGGCAAATCCTTGTTGTCTCCAGCTGCAGCAAGGAGTTAGGATGCAACTGTATAGTCTGGACATTGTCCAAGGTATCAGGAAACCTTACTCCAAGAGAAAGTGCTTTTATTGTCCACTCATCACCAGGGCTGCCCTTTAGAGCCCCGTGTAAGGAGTGGCAATGCTGCCAGAGCAATTCCTTCGAAACCTCATCCTGCAGTTCTGGCTTAGTGCTGGGTCGAGCCCAGCTCTCTTCAGCATCGTTTCCTGCCTGCATTGGTGCCACTTGGAGACCTTCCACTGCAAATATTGATCCAGCTTACCCTGCTTTGCTTATGAGATCTGAGGGGATGACAGTGTTTGGCCTTCTGGCTGCAGGCTGTTACAAATAATTACAATGTGAATCAGATCCTCTGCCTACCTGCGAGGTACCATGTTTGGGATTCTTTTCGTTCCCCTGCCCACGCAGTCTTTAGCCCAAAGATTCTACCTGGGTAGGGCAACGTGCTGCTGGAGGGATCAGGCTGGCATACTGCCTTCTGGTTTGTGTTTCTGTCTCAAACAAATCAGCTTTTTCTGTTCATTATATGCTTACCATGAGGCCTTGGGTGAGTGGCAATATTTGGAAGTCTTTTGGCTCCAGCTGTGTCACTGCTTGTTCAGCTCAGTGTCATGATTCACAGGTCTGCATTCTTTGCACTGAATCAGACATTAGGGATGCAAAAGGTCTGTTAGGTCATCTAGCACGCCCTTTGGTGACTCTTCCTTTCAGGATGTAAGTGCAGTTTCTGTTCTGCTAAGGAGAAAAAAGGAAACAGGGTTACACTGTGTCTCTGCAGGTCTGGATTGCTGTGTGAACCCAGGGTCCTTTGTGCTTGTGGAGAGCTTTGGTCCTTATAGTTTCAAAAAATCAGTATTGTTTCCTTTTTTTTATTTTTTTTTTGCCTAATCATGTGTGGGTTGATACAGCAAAGGCAGAATAAAAGGCACAGTGCATTGGGTAATCAAAGGGGAAAAACTTCCTAATTTTGGGGTTTGAGGATTTGTGCCACCTGTTCTTTTCCATCACTCAGGGACAAACACAGCACGTAATCTTCCCTGGATTATTTTTCCTGACATTTCTTTTTCTGCTATACCATAAAGCATTGTTAGAGTTGATATTTCTTTGATGAGCCTGTCTAGGGTCTTATTAATTGTCTCACTTAAGAGAAACTTGGTGAAAGAGGTACTGCTAGGAAGAGATCTTGTTCATCTGAGAGGCCAGTACTCCTTCCTTCAGCACTAGAGCTGAGACTCACTCCATGCTCTTACAGCTCTTACATTCTCCTTTGCTCACCAAGGTGTTTTTCATGATTATACTGCTGTGTTTTTCAGGGTGAGCTTCCCTCTCTCCTTGCTTTGTGCCCCTCCTTGGCATTATGTGTGTGCCTGAGTGCCCAAGAACCAAGGAAGGACTCAGACAAAAACCTCTTGCCACATTCAGGTTTCTAGCTAGGTTTGCATTTCTTCTTGGCTTTGTGTGCTGTATTTTGGAGATTATTATTTCAAGTACCAGCTCTCAAAGAGGAATTTACTGATTTCCTGAAGTCATTTAAAAAAGGTCAGTGTTTAAATCCCATTGATTCAGTGAGATATTTACATCCACAGCAAGAATCAAACTAGATGATTACCTGTGTTTCAGCAAGACCTGGATGGAAGATTGTCTTATTGGGCTCCATAAATGCATGGGGGGTGACAACCTGTAAGTGGAAGAATTCACTGTTTGAGAAGGCACTGCAACAAAGGCTAAACAAACCAGAAACAGTGAATGTAGCAGATTCAAAGCAGCATAAAAATCAGGCTGGGAATCTGACTTAGAAACCCATCTTTCTCAGGTGTGCCTAAGGCCCAAGTACTTCACCCCAGTGCTTCCCAGGTACTCTGTTGCACAATTTTAAAAACATTTGAAAACAGTGAAAAAAACCTGATGGCTTTAAGTCCATCATGCAGTGTTCTCATTTGAGTTAATTTCATACTGAGGAGACTTACTGAATGAAAGGTGAAGTTATCAAATCTAACATAGGAGCCTTTCTTCTCAGGGGAAAAGGGAGTTGCTGCCAACTTGTTTGGATAACAGCAGCTAGCCAAGCCTGTGTCCTGGAGTGTGCTTTAACCCTCAGCAACTCCATGTTCACCAGCTGGATCGTGGCAGGCACGGTAGGATCACAGGTTTGCAAGGGCTTCATGTCTGACCTCACCAGCCCTGATGTGGTGGCAGCCTGGGCTTTCTCTTTCTCAGTGAGAAGCACACCAAAGAAACAGGTGCAAAATAACTGCAAGTTACAGATTGGGGTTAATTTGTGTTTCATTTGCTGGATAGCAAGACAAAAAGGATAACAGTGAAGGCCCTTCCTCATTTTCCTAAACAGGTCTTACATGTCCTTTGAAAGTGTTCTATGTAGGGGGAAGAAATCTCCTCAAAATCTCACTGCTGAGGAGAGACAACTGTGATTTCAAACAGTCGCTGTCCTCTCCCAAACCCAAAAATAACCTCCTGATGCTCTCAGGCAGAGGAGTGCTTGTACCTCCCTCAAGCACAGGCTGCTCTGAGCTGGAGTTGCTCTCTGCAGTGTCCCAGTGGGATGTGGGCTTACAGGCAGGACAGCGGGCAATGGGGATGTGGCTGCCAGCATGGAGGATAACAGAATAGTGACTTTTGTCCCCTTTCTGTTGTAGCTCTGCATCCCCCTTCCCATACTTTGAGGATAGTTTAACCCCACCCTATTTCTCCAAGTAAGTGATGTGTGAAAAATGAGGGAGGGGTTGGTTTTGGTTTTAGTCAGCCAGCAGAGTTTTGTGTTTTATTTATGTTTGAGGGAGTAAAAATTCATGTCCGATTGCTCAGGGTGGGAGATCTTGCCAGTATTGTTCTGGTCATGCCTCAAGGCTATTTGGGAATTCAGTTAATGAAGTTCATGCTAACAGCTACAGACCCATACTTAAGAAGTGCTTTTTAGGGTTTTTGTAAATCTGTAAATCTTTCTTAATGTTTTAGGTTTTGGTTTAATAAAGCAAGCGATTTTTTTAAACACAGCAATCTTTCCCCACATGTTGATGGCCTGAGTTTGTAGTTTAGGGGCCCAACAGGAGGAGGAGACACTTCCCAGAGAGGTGAGTGCCCAGATCTGGTGGTGCCAGTTCTAAAGGCTGCACTTGCTCTGCTGTAGGACCCATTCAAATGAGAAATTATTATGTTTCCCGGCTCAGATTTTTTATTTTGTTTTATTTGCATTTTCCTTACTAGTGCCTGTAAAGCAGCCCTAGGGTTTTGTGAGGAGCCATAAAATGTTCCTCATTCTCTGGGGCTGAACAGGTCCCATTCAGAAATACCTCCTACCTAGCTTATTTCAGCCTACCTTTCACAGAAATGCAGGGTGCTCAACAGTTCAAACCCGTGTTTTTGTGTGTTTTTACTGTATCTGCTTGATTGTATCTGAAATAAGTAAAATAATATGAACCTAAAAATAAATAAAATTATTTTTACTGGAAAATGTTTGGCTTGGAGTTCTTAGTGTGTTCATTGATGTCTGTCTCTGAAAGGGCAGATGAATCTCACATTTCCAAGAAGGCTATAAATACAGAGCAGTGCAGTCTCATTTACTAATATTATGAAGCTAATTTGGCTGTAAATTCAATCGTACATCTATCTATCTAAACCATCAAGAAAAAAAAGTCACCATGCTGGGAGACTGAGTTCCCAGCAAACATCTAAGCAGGAACACAAGTCTCCTCTCTTCTCTTCCTGTAAGTCACAAAAGTGGTGTCCTCTTGAAGCTCTGAAATGATGAAAACTTTGTAGATTTGGTATCTACTGTTGTTTAAAGGCACCTTTATAAATATCCTTTTAATTTCTCTATGGTTTGTGATTTCCGTGTGTTTAAGGAATACAGAATTTTCCTGCAGGTAAAAGCAGGAAAGTGTCTCCTCAGTTATTAATTTAAAAAAAAAAAATAATGAGAGAGTGAGAAACATTTGATAGTCTTCCTGGTGCTTTTCCAATAAGTGAGTGATAATATCCTATTCTAGATATCTTGAGCAACTCATCAAGCCTTTCAGCACTAAGCAGGCCACTAATGGATGCAGAAGCAGTCCTTACTAAAATACAATAATTTACTGGAAATGGCAAGCCTGTGACAGTGTACTCTAGTGTAGGGCAGCAGCGATCTACCTGAGGTGGAATTAGCTGAAACACACCATTTATTGTCACTGGCTTACAAAATGTTCCAGGAATTTCTTCTGATTCTCTGAACTTTCCCTCACGTCACCTGAGTTTGACTCAGAGCCCAGGCTGCAAAATGTAGTTTGGTTTATGAGATAAGGTTTTCAATTTCAGCCTTAACAGAATTAAGGATTGACTTGACATTTATATGGATTCTGACTCGTAGGATGAGTTGACTGATTAAAATGAGGACAAGCAATCTACCAGAATGTGAAAAACAATGATGAATAGTGAAGAAATAATGGTTGATAGTAATTAGGGAAGATTATATCATGTCTGTAGTTCTGTAAGACTTCATATTGAATGATCTGCAAAAGTTAGTTAGAAGACCCTTCAATAAAAAAGCAGAAAATTCCAGTGAACTTCTTAAATGTGGTTGACTTGAGAGTTTATTTAGTACAGGTCCTATTACATCAGGTGACTATTTAGTAGAGGTGTACAATATTCTCCTTCAGAGAAGAGGCAAGGGCAAGTCTCACTTGCACGTCTGTTTAAAATTTGAACTCTGCTCTGCTTTAATATTGCTTTCCATTATCTAACTTTTGAGTGACTGCTGAATAAAACAAAACAGAAATGATGCAAAGGTGCTATAGCAAAATGTATTGGGGGGAAACACTGTCACAGCTTTTAGAAGTTGGAGACTGAGCAAATAAGGAGCTGCATCCTCAAAGTCCTGGCTTCCTGTTAGACTTTATTTGCTTTTTTGTTGCCTATTTTTCTTGCCTGCCCCTGTCACTCTTTCCTCTTTAGTCTCTTCACTGTTGGTGGACTCTTAGACTGTGAGCTTCTGCAGTGAAACTGTCTGACTGGGCACAGGATTTGGCTAGCATTTTTAAATTCAAAGTGGTGTAATTTATTAGAAGTGGTGTAATTTATGTTAATTATCTCTATGTTGTATTCAGAAATAGACTCTTAGTTTCTGTCTGATATTCCTAGGCAGTACCTTAACTCAAACAGTTATCTGGCAGTCATATGGAACCTGTCAGCAGATAACCTGAAAGCTAACTTTTTAGAACCAGATTTGTCATCTTTTGTTCCTCTCTGTAAAATTTATCATGATCTATCCATAGCCCCAGTCTACACCAAGTTATTCCCTGGAACCATGGGGAGGCAGCATGAGGAAATCCTGTAAAATCTCTCCAATAACAGCAGATGGAGGGAAAAAACCTGCTTTGCTCCCAAAGGCAAAATGTCTGGGCACAGAGACAAGTATCATTTATAGCAAGAGCTGATAATATTTTAATTTTTTTATTAACTTTCCTCTGGAAAATGCTACTTACTTGTAATGATCTATTTTAGTGAAACTGGGAAAGCTGTGAAGCCGTTCAATATTGAAATGGATACTTCTTCTAGACTTCCTTTCTCCTTCATGTTCTTCCCTTTATTTTGCTCCAGTGTCTTGGCATTATTCCCAGTATGTACATGATAGGAATGATCATATATTATATATTGGAATATTTTGATGCTCAGAGTTTTTCAGCTCTATTTTTATTCATGTTCACTAGCTTCCCACTCTCTGTTGTTCGGGGTTTTTTAAACTTAAAATTATTTTAATCTTTGAAACTATTTCCCACCTTCCAATACCTTCCTCCATTGCTCTCCTCCTTAATTTGACCCTTAACCATGCCCTAAGTGACATCCTGAACTTTTGAATCTTGTTCTTTCTCTCTCTGTTTGACAATGCCTAAGGAAAGACTAGGGTATGGATAACATGGGAATAACAGTGTCCAAAGAGAAGCCTCAGGACACTTCCGTATTTTCTGATGCACACCACCTTTTTCATCTTTTACTTAAGGAAAACAAGCTACTACAATCCTCAGATGATGTTCCCAGCACACCTACTAGCTATTCACCTTAACTTGTGGGATAATGGGTTTTCATTTTTTCCCCTTGGTGCTGATGAGCATCAGGAGAGGTCAGTGCAAAATCACGCTATGAGGGGCAAGTAGATGATTCTAACAAAGGAGTCTCACCTTGATTACTGTCATCTCCTTCTTTTATGCCTGGCATGTGCTACAGCTCTTGGAAATTCTCAGCAATTACTCCTTTCCTTGCTGTTACTGCTGTTTCTGTTTTTACAGATGCATCAAACACATTTAATATACACTGTATTAGCCTGGTACATGACCTCTGATCCCAGACATTTATGATCTCAAAAAGCTTTCCATGAACTGAAATTCTGTGTCCAATGTGCTTGAACAAAATCCTGGGTTTAGCACGTTGCAGCTGAAGAAAGGAAATGATGACAAAGACACAGGGTTTCAGTGAGAAGAGTTGCTCAGGAAAGCTTTAAGGAAAGAAAGGGGGAAATGGCAGCAATGAGGGAAGTGAGATTGTGTCAGTCACTGAAGCTGGGAAACAAGAACACAAAGGAAAGAGACCAGCAAAGGAATTCCTTGAAAGAGTGGATTCCAAGACAGTGTGAAGGGAAAGCTGATTTACTGTTAGAGCTCTACTGTGATCAGCCTAGGGCAAAATAAGGACTTGCTGTGAGAGGTTTGGGAGCCCATGGAGGGAGATCAGCAATAAACCTGAGTGGGGATCAAGCTTTCCTAGTGGGGGATGTCTCTGGTGAGATTTGAACTGGAGAAATGAGTGCTGGTGAAGCAATGCTCCAGATGCTGTGACTGCTGAAAGAATGATGAGTGGCAGGGAAGACTGGAATAAGAAGTAGGTGGAGAGATAAATAGAATCTATTTACTAGAGATTTGATGGGGTGGACATGAGCTGCTTTTTATTGAATAAATATCTTTCACTGCAACTACTGTGTAAGTGAATCTACTCTTTATCCCTAATGTGTCCAACAGTGAAGTCATGGCTGGCTGTTCCAAGGCTGGCTGTTTCAAGTGGAGGTGAAGGGCTGTTGCAAACCAGACTGTAGCTCACTGAACAGCTTTCACGTTTGTTCAGTGTTGTCATACGTGCTGTGGGTTTATTTACTTTTCTCGTTCTACTGATTTCTGTTTCAGCTGCTGGAGGGGATGAGGGCGAGAGTATTATTTGTGTTGCTGGTATTTCTTATATGTGTTGTTTAAGGAAGGGCAAAGTCCAAGTTCACTAGTAACTAGTGCAAACTGCGTTCTGGGCAGGTGCTATCTGGAGCTGAAAGGTTCAGGAAGCTTTGCTCTGTAAGGATGTATGGATTGAATTGCAGCCCTTGTGCTTCATTTCTCCTAAGCTTGGCCTTTAAACATAAATAAATAAATAAACATAAATATTGGTTGCTGGATCACAGAATACCTCCTGCCTTAAGTACCTACATTTACAAATATTATTTTATTAGTAGTAGTGAATTAAATCCAAACATTCCTTTGCAGCAGTGGAGTGCAAAGAGCACTTCTAAAAGCTGAAATACAGCCTCCATGGCAATACCAAAGGAAGATCCTGGGGACTCTGCCACAGTGCATGTGCCATTTTCCATGACTAAGATAAGATAAGTGACCCTGTTGCCCTGCAGAAATCTGCCTGTGCCTGTGACCTGTGGCTCGCCCTACTGAAGAACAAAGCTATCTCGGTGTAAAGGTGAAAGGGAATTGCTCTGTTTATCAGTTATAAAGAACTAATGTGTTTGGTGTGAACCTACAGACTGCTTGCAGATAAACACTAGGACACTTAAAAAGCAGATTTATTTCCTGTTTCTTCTTGTATCTCCCATATTGGCTGCAGGAGCCCTGTTTTTCTGTCATATTTGATAGCTACAATTCTTATTAACTCTGCAGTAAAAACCTCACCAATTTCAGCCAGTGTTGCATTAATCCCTTAACAAGGGATAGATAAAATGGCCCTCTCAGGGTGAATTGCTGAGTGCTTTGCTTACCTTGCCATGGATACTTCAAGCTCAGGAACCCTGTAGTGAGATCAGATCAGATTCATCCTAATCTCAATGTAATGGGTCAGTAAGTGGTATGAGTACATCTTTATCATTCAGTAGGGAAAAAACACGGAAACCGTAGCCCATTACTTTGTTTTGTTCCTACAGCTGACTTCCTATATCCATGTATCTTTCTCTTAATATAGTAATTGCATGGTTAGAGGACCCAAGAGCTTGTTGATAGTCACACCTGTGCCCTCACATATTTCTCTGAAAAGCAGTTCAGTATCCAGTGTTTTAATTGTCTAACCAGGGATTCACTGCCTTCATTTTTACTTCTGAGAAAGCCAAAGTGACTTATAAAAGACAAGTACATGCTGAGTGCACTGAGATTTTACAAAGGTTTTATGAATTCATTACAAACCTATTTTAAAATACTTACTAAGTCCCTAATATAGTGCTGAGCTGAAACTACAACACAAGAAGCCACTTCTAACATTTCTAGGGGAAAAAAAATTAACTGAAGAAATTACTAAGTTCACAGAATCACAGAATGGGTCTGTGAATAGATCACAGGGAGTCATCTTGTCCAACCTCTCTGCTCAAGCAGGGTCATGCCGTGGTACAGGATTGTGTCCAGATGGTCCTGGAATATCTCCACTGAGGGACACTCTCCACCCTGTCTGGGCAGTCTCTTCAGTGCTCAGTCACTGCGCAGTAAAGAGGTTCTTCCTCATGTTCAGGTGGAACTTCCTGGGCATCAGATTCTGCCAAGGAGTGTGCTGTCTGCTCTACTTCCCACAGAGGTCTTGTTAGTCACTCAGAAAAAGTAAACTGCATTTGATGAAGTTCACCCTGGTATTTCAAGGATGAGAGCTCAGATCAAACTTGCTCTTACAGAAAAAGTAAATGATCTGTTGAAACAATTAGACTGCAAAATGCCACGTCGTCCTATTTTGGCAGTGATCTGAATCATGACACACCTTCCCCCATTTGTGTGGGAGAGACCTAAAGTGGAATGCAAGATTAATTATTTGGTGATGGTTGGGTTTTCTTCCACTGGAGATTACCTCTTTGCATAGCTATGAGCTGCTGGTGGCAGCTCCTGTCCATATCCCCAGTAAAAGCACATCCCTGTATCACAGAAATGAGTCAGAGACCACTATCAGGTACAGCTTCACCTGATGTAGTAAATGGGGCTTGTTTCTATATATGCTGCAGTTCTAAACTGTTCTGGTTTGCCAGTCCCCATGTGACCTGCTGTGTTTGCTCAGAGACCAATTTGATTTCAGAAAGGCTCTGTGCAGTCACTGCAGCCTGTCTTGATGTTATCAGCTGAGAGATGAGAGTCATAGATCTTAATTCTCACTGTTAAGGAGTGTCAAAAATACACAGCAGGAGCCCATATGTTATGTGTATATTACTTAGACCTGCCTGTTATCCCTCAGGCAGCTTTTTTATATATTGAGACACAAAAATAATACAATCACGCTGCTTTGGATGTAATGCCTATAACTGTGTTCAATCCATTCCCACATGGCCAGAAAAAGTGGTCTTTGCACTATGCCTCTTGTTATTAAATGCAGACTGACATGAAAGAAAGAAGGGAAGAAGTGATGAGGATGAATCCATGCTCAGATGTAGCATCACACTAAAAAGTCAAAAACAAAACTGAAGTTTTGTCAACGTTAGACATTGTTCTGCTTCTTTCCAGAAAAAAAAAGCCTATCCTTTACTCCCCACACCAAAAAGCATTTACACTTCATTGCCTGATTGTCTATGAAGATTCTCCAATACTAAGGCAAGTGCCAAAAGAAGAGTCAAAAAGCCTGTAGGGCATGGATGAATGACAGGTTTGTTTTTATGACTTTCTACAGTGAAATGAGAAATTACTTTACTTTTCTGAGAGTGGGAATTGCAAAGAAATTTGGTCAAACATGTAGTGTGAAATCTGGCTTTCAACAAAGCAAGAAGCATTTTCAGCAAATGTGAAGGTATGGCTTAATGAAAGTACTTGGAAGCCAAAGCCTTTTAATCACTTTGGGCTTCAGTATAAAAAATCCTAACACCAGTACTAATACAAATGTCTATCATTTCACTAATATCAGGTAAATCCAAACAAAATGAAAATCCAAACAAAATGAACAGACCATACCTTTCGGCTGTGTCATCAAATGACTTCTGGTGATGGGATTCCTATGGCCCTGTTGAGGAGCAAGCCGGGTTTGCTTCCTCCTGCCTTGGGTCCCATCCTACGATGTAGGAGGCTCCTTGGCCACACTGCTGTGGGCTGTGGCTGAAGCCACAGAGTCACCTGCTCCCAGTCCCTTTGGGGACAGCTAACTTGGCAATACTTGGTTTGGCTGTGCTTGTGATCTGCTCTGGTGCCAGGCTGTGATCAGGACTCTGCTGTTCTGTCTGATCCCGGGGCTGTACCACCGCCGTGTCCTCGGTCTGTAATTCCCTCACTGTGGAGCAATTGTCATGGGGTACAAGTTGCATTTTCTGCCAAGAAAGTTCCTGGCTCTACTGGTTGTGCTCCCAAGAAGTGCGAGGTAGGTCTGTTAAGGGTGCACAAGGAGAAGTAATGTCTGTCGTGTCATCCTCTCTTCAGAGTCCTCTTTAGGTATGGGCTGAAGGGCACAAAATGGCAGCAGGCTCCATACCACATAGTGACCTTTTGGGAGTCTCCTCTCCACAACATGGAGATGCTCAATAACGCCTGGGGTGCCGGTGGCCTTCTGTGAGGTTCAGCAGGCACAGCCACTCCATGAATAGAGTGGTTGGCCAACAGCCTTGGTAAAAGGGGAAATGACCAGTTTCTCTAGAAATAAAAAACGTAGAAAATGGGACAGATAGAAGGTCTTGTGTCACTGTGGGCAGGAGGGAGAAAGGATTTCCTTGGTGAAGGGTGCTTTTTTTGTCCTGCATGATCCAACCAGCTGGTTCCTTTCCTTGCCTTTCTAGCCCTCATCAGCTCTTACTCCCCCATCTATACAAGCTGCTTACACAGCCTTATTCCTTCTGCTACTCTCTCCACTGCCTCCCAGGAAGCAGACAGCAAGCAAATGTCTCCTCACCCTCCCCCTTTCCTGAACTGCATGGCACAGCCACTTGTCAGCCACGTTTGTCTCTAGCACAACACGTAGCCCTCAGCCTGTGATGTTTCCTCAGGGTTGTGGAGGCAGCAGTCACAGCCACATGCCAGAATGCTCAGAAGGTCAACAAAGACATGGAGGGCCAGGACAGACACAGTCAGAGAAACCATGCTTGTTCAGAAGCATGGATTGAGGTGCCCTGGGGAGTGAGGGTAAAGCAGGCACACCTACACCTTTTCTCTAGAAAACAGAATGGGATAGAAAAGTCATTGAACTCCACTCTACCCTGCTCAGTTGACCCTGCTAATGAAGGCATGGTCAGACACAGAGGGTCATCTGGCTTCTCCAGCTACCCACAGACTGCAGAAGACGAGCATAAAGCTGCTGAAGAAATAGTCCTTGCTCGGTCCAGATGGAAAGGCTCAGCCAGTTCCTTGCAGAAGCTGTATAGGACACAACAGCCATCAGGGCTGCACTGTTTGTGCAGCTTGTGCAGTTTGCACATTTGTGTCTAGTCTGTCAATCAGGACCTGCCATATTGTAGTCAAGGAAAAAAGCACATTCCGTTTATTCACAGTATTTCATAGCATGTGGTTAAAGTAGCCCTGTTCCCTGCTGTTGTGCCGGTATTGCTTCGCCACCAACAGCACAGAGGGCTCTCAGCCTCTTCCATGCCATGCTGTGCGTGAGGACTTCCAGCCTCTTCCACTCCATGCTGTGAATGATCCTGCTTGGGAAGGAGGTTTTGGCATCCCCTTTGAACCTGATGCTGGAGGAGGGGGAAACACAGATACCACGAGGTCTCCGTAGGCAGCCTGCCGGGATGTCTGCAAATGTGTGTTGGTGGCTCCACCAAGACCCACCAACCACCGAGTGACAGTCCTTGTGAGTTACATAGTCAGAGCTGCTCTGGGGTGAGGTCTGATGGGAGGATGGGATTGTCATACAGGGGAATCTGCGGAGAGTGGTGTCTTGGATGCTTCGGTGATACATCTGACACCTGAAGTCCAAACTGAGGTTTGGAGGATGGCTGCAGGATTTAGAGGGTGGCTGAAAAGGGCCACAAAGACCTTGAGAAACTCAATGCCTTTTTCTTCTTCCCTCAAGCAAAGGCTGTTCGGGCAGAGCCAGTTCACTCTGGGTGTCCTGAAGAGCTGCCATGGCTGCCATGTGAGGCCTCTCATATTGCCTCTGCCTGTGGTCCAGCTCAGTGCTGGGAGGAGACCTGGACAGCAGGTCCTGAGTGTCACCTGGAACAGGACAAAGAATGTCAAGCAGGAACATGGTCAGAAGGAAAAGGCATGTGCAAAAAATCTTGTGCTGGAGAGGATGGCTGGGATGTGGTGTGGCAGATAGACAAATAACTTCTGCAGGAAGGTAGAGCTTTGGGTCCCAGCACGGATTTTTTGTCCAGGGAACCAAAATGCATGTTATCCAAAATGGCACAGCAGTGCATGCTGCAGCCACAGGGATCTCAGCACGGCTGGATTTAATCCCCTGATCCACTCCCATTTCACTGCATTCCTTGTTAGCAGGCAGTGCTCAGGCAAGAACTTCAATGTTTTCATTATCAGGGAGCCAAGTAGGTAAATATTTCCTTGCATCTTCTAAGCTGTTTTGGAGAAGTGCAAATCTAACACCCTAGACTTGATGCCAGACCCAGAAAAACTGCAGGTCACTTTCTGTGCTTCCCCACACGGCTCCTGCCAATGTGATAATGTGAGAAAAAGTTGCTGGTTTCCTGCACAGGCTCTGCTGTAGCCAGGGAGGATGTGCCGACCTTGGGGTTGGATATCTTGCCAGCTCTCTTGTCACCACCAAACGTGTTACTTAACATTGTCTCTGCTGATTTTCGTTTTCACTGCTTTTCTTTTTGTCCTTTGTGCTTTTTAAGATATCGCTTGTTAAAACCAGGCCATAGCCTTGACAACGATTGTGCAAAAGTTCTATCTGGGGAACCAAGAAATTATGTAGCTGGGTAAGAGTTAACTGGAGTATTATTCATTAGCATTCATTTACTACGAAGTAGTAAAGGCAAGTGGTGTTTTGAGCACAGGAGTGAGTTTGGTGAGGTTTGAGTGCCCACGTTTCAGTGGGCTCACAGTGTAAGCTCCTCAATGTGACTGTTTATTCTATGTAACAGAAAGATAAATTTAGATTTAATGGTAAATTTAATTATTATTATAGTTTTTTTCCATTATAATTTTGTGTGACTACTACTATTTTTAAATATCTTTTAAATACACTTTCCTGTAATAGAAGATTTGACAGTGAGCCAGAGCATCTTAAAGATTTTGTTTTATTACAGTAAGGACTTTTAAAGATGGGAATTGGAGATGCTAGGAACAGAAAATCCTAGAGATGTGTTTTTTTGATTTTTCTGAAGGAAATTATTTAGCAAGTAGACCATTTGTCTTGCACGATGCTTATCAGAGAAGACAGAATTTAAAAAAATTGTACATTGAAAAAATAGTGTCTGATTACATACAACATGTTCTGCCAGATATTCTGAGACAGCACCAGAAGGCACCACATTTCAAGTGGCAACAACATGTCATGGAAATATCTGAAAAGTCTCCTTCTCAGTAAAATGTCTGTTTACCATGCACTTGTTATCAAGCTGGCTTGTTTACTTTTACCTGAATTTCCCGGTTTTTCAATCGTTAGATATATTTTCTTTTTTTCAGATAGAGTCTTATTTTGTGATATGAGTATAAAAAACCATAATATTATTTGTTTTAAAATATATATTTGAAGGCAATTCATTCCTACAGTAGATATGTTGATCTCATTGATTCACATTGACTTCAGTCTCCTGTTCTCATGTATATAAATAAAGACAACAAAAAGAAAATCTATTTCAACAGCTTCTTCACCTGTGGTGTTCCTGGTAATGAATTAATAGGCTGATTTAGGGGAAGATACAGTGTGTCTGGAGCAGCAATAAGTAAAGGGCTTGTGTTGTTCATACCCCAATATGGCTCACTTGACTGATGTAGTCTTTCTGAGTATCCTCAGGCATATTCCTTGGCGTGTTTGTGCTTGAGTGCCCTGTCTGCGATGGATAATAATATTTCTTCTGTCTGTCTAGATGGTAATTTCCTTGTGACAGAAACTGGATCTTACAACATGTTGGTGCAGAATCCACTGGTGTGATCCACTAGTGCTGCTTCTTTAAGTTGGTGGTAAGTAGCAACTTGGACAAATATGAAAATTAAATGTTAATTCCTCAGCTGACATCTCAGTACAGTCTAATTTCACATATTTGAACAAGCGCTTTTTTTCTGCTTGGCAACAGCCTCACAAGTCAAAACATGAGGGATTCGGCAAAATTTCCTAGTATCACCTTTGAATCAAAAGGCCAAGTGCCTCTGAATCTGGACAGAAGATATTGTGAATATAGGGTGTTTTGCTATGTGTGTAGGGTTTCCTTGAGGTATGCAGATTGGGGCAGAAAGAAACAGAGTGGAAGAGGAATTGCTGGAACTCTGAAACAGGCTATTTCCTCTCCTCTAGCAATCAGTCTTCCATTCCTATGTCCCCATACCTAAACTGGGGCAAGCCAGAAGACAGCAATTTCATTTGTACAGTGTATGTCTGTTGAGTTTTGGAAAATCACCCTTCTAGGTCCTCAAGTTGGCATTCAGCAGTGCCTCACAATACCTTGTATCCTGAGAAAGGACTCCGTGGCCTGGGATGATGGGAAGAGCCTGGAAAGAGTGTTGATTTCATTGTTCATCAAGTGTTGAGACATACAGGGGATGTGATGAGACCATTGCACTGCAGGACTCGGTGGAGGAATCTTAGAAAAAGACTGGCAGAGGAAATCAGTGGAGAGGGAGTTTGCCAGCAATGAATAGGAAGAAAATACGGCAAGAATGGTAGACAGGAGAAAAAGATACATTTTACGAGATTTTTACATTGGTATTTCAATTCTCATACCCAAAGAAAATGAACTGCTGAACCTTCTCCTGTTCACCCACAAGTAACCCTTATGTGATGAAATGACAGTGCTGAGGGAAATCATTGTAGCCTGAGAAAACAGTTCCCTAAGTAATAGCTGTGATTGCAGCTAGCTGTGACATTTGAAAACACAGCCAGACTAACCTGTCCTTTGTTCCCTAGCAGCAGAGATGCCCTGTTATGTTCCATAGGCAACTATGATCAGTCACTGAGTTGACCCAAATAATAAGGGAAACTTCAACTGTTGGGGCATCTTGGAGGTATGAAGAAATGTGACAGGATGCATGAAAAAGAAAGTGGAGATGGGAAAAGTATTTATTTAAAAGAAGTTCATGTCCCCAGGCAGCTTTTAGTCCTAGAAAGAGTAATGCTTATGTATCTGTGAACCTCTCTACAGACAGGACCTTGCTGTACAAGCCCCATTGCTGACAGCAGCACCGTTTCAAGACATCACAAGGTGAGGAATCCTTCCTACCTCTTTTTAGCACTGGAAATTTGAAAGACAATGTGATTGTTTTGAAGAACAGCTCTTCTTTTGGTGCCTAGATGGTGATGCCACATGGCATGGATTTTTGTCATATCAGTCACCACCAGGGGATCAGAACCTTACAGCTTGAAGAGCCAGCATTGGACAACCATCAGCAGAGGGTTTATCACCATCAGATCAGTGCTGATGGCTCAAGGAAGAGCCCCACATTTCATATCAATGAAGAGAGAACCTTTCACTGTGCTCAGGATGTACCTGCATTGCACAGGTAAGTGCACACTGGAGAGGCAGGGTGGGCAAACTAGTCTGGGCACCAAAGTCATGGATCCACATGCAGATATACTTGTTTAAATATACTTGCAGTATCTCTATCCTATTCAGTAATCTCAGGTTTTTTGAAACCACTCTGAAGTACTAACTCTTTTAAATCTCAGCATTTCCTAGTCTCAGACATCTGGTAAACTCCATCTGTGCTGTGGAACTATGCTATTTCAAGGTCATGCATTTCAGTAAATGATTCTTAGTGCATTTTGCTCCTCTGTGGATTTAGAGTTCTCAGAATTAACCAGACAGATCTCTGCAGCCAGCCGAGATACAGAAATACTGGGACAATGAATTCTAGAAAAATCGCATCCAAAAGTTATTCTGTGGGAAGGGGTCATGAAGGGTAAAGGGAAATAGGACCAAGCCTGGAAGTGAGTGGCCTTACAAAAAGTGAGTTTATAGGAAATAGCAGAGTAGGCATTTTGCTAAATAAATGCCATGAAGCACAAGCACACATCACCTCAGTGCAAAAGGAGGATGGGAATTTCAGTCAGACCAGTGCCTCAATCATTAGCTCTCCTTTGATCTCAGCATAAGGAGGAAATATGCAGAAAATGAAATATAGGTCATCACACTAAAGAGTTATACTAAAATGGTAATACAAGCCTTTATCGTGGAAATTACGCTGTAAGTTAGCCAGAGAAATAAAATGCAAGGAAGGATATGTCTGAAAGTATACATGTAAAAGGAGGGAGTTCAGGCTCAAGTGGTGTAGAATACCAAGAAGCAAGGAAAAGCACCAAGGAAAGTATTTTTTCCAGTTTTTTCCCTAATATACTTAACTGCACTCAAATAACTAACAAATTCTTGTTTACACTCAGAACAATATGTGCATTGTTTCTGAATTGCATTCTCTTATTTTAGAATTTGTCTTTAATTCTTGTGGTTATTCACAAGTCTTGTTTTCTTCCCTAGCATGCAGCTTCTGAAAATGTAGGACATGTGCTTTCTTGTTTCATAATCTAGGTTATTACTAAAATATTTAATAATACTAGATTGTGTGACATCTTCTGGATTGTTGTGTGCTGCTACCCTCAATTTTGTCAATGAACCACTGAAAATCACTGGGTCCAGCTGTCCCATCTGCCCTGCTCCAGCTTTAGTGCTGCCATCCAACATAACACACGGGTTATGTAATAGCCTAATTATAAGCACAGAGAATCATAAAATCATAGAATAGCCTGTGTTGGAAGGGACCTTAAAGATCCTCCGAGTTCCAGTGCCCCTGCCAAGGGCAGGGACACCTTCTACTAGACCAGGTTGCTTAGAGCCAAATCCACCCTGGCCTTGAATACTTCAAGGGATGGGGCATCCACCTTCTCTGGGCAACCTGTGCCAGAGCCTCGGCACCATCACAGTAAAGAATTTCTTCCAAATATCCAATCTAACCCTGCTCTCTTTCAGTTCAAAGCCATTCCCCCTTGTCCTGTCACTACATGCTTGCATAAAAAGTCCCTCTCCATCTTTCTTTCCAGCTCCCTTTAGGTACTAGAAGGTAAAATTAGGTCACCCTGAAGCCTCCTCTTCTCCAGGCTGAACAAACCCAATCATGAAAGACAGCATCAAGGTATAGGATGCATACTGCTTCTTCCTACTCAAAAGCCAGTTAATGGATCATGGGAGAACAATATTTTGATTTGACTCCATTTGTTCTTGGAGAAGGACATATTTGTTGTCAATTTCCTCCTTGTTTTCTTAGAGGTATTTACAAATAGTTTAATTATTTGTTTTAATACTTTTTCTTCCAGCAAATGAGATTAGAGTGACTGATAGACAATTTTCTACTCTTCCTTTTCTCCTTTTTTAACATATTTATCCTTGTCTTAGGTTACAATGTAAGATGTAACCAAAAGTATGTATTCTATTAGCATCTGTTTAAACCAGGTGGGGCAGGGCTCTTTGTCTCTGCCATGACACAGCCCTGATAACTCCCTCCGGGGGAGATCTTCTGCTCGTGGGCCATCCAGCCTCACTGAGGGACTCATAAAGTTACATCATCCCATTGTGAGATGCCCCACCCAGGGGCAGGAACCAAGCATTCCTACCTGGATATAATCAGAAGTTTGGAACACTGTAGGGAGTCCTTACCTACTGGTTCCCAGAGGCCAAGAGCTACATAACCACCACTGGACCTTCAGAGCAGCACCAGACCCTTCTACAGGATCAGGGCTTCGACAGAACCGGGTCTGTCACTTCAGGAGGACTGCAGCCCCCCCTTCATGGGACTGAGGCCACCACACTGCCCGGCAGGGTGTCAGGTCCTATCCTGGTTCTGTCAGGTTGAGCCAGTGTTCCTGTATTATTGCCTTGTTATATGTATATTAGTAAAGCACTGTTATTCCTATTTCTTATACTTTTGCCTGAAAGCCCCATAATTCCAAAATTGTAATAATAATTTGGAGGGAAGAGGTTTACATTTTCCATTCCAAGGGAGGCTCCTGCCTTCCTTAGCAGACACCTGTCTTTCAAACCAAGACATTCCTCTATATTCTCCTTGACTTCTCACCCACTTTCTATAAAGTTTAAGGGTAACCACCAATGCCTCTGAGACTGCTAATCATGTACCTTATAACAAGGCCAGACTAAGGTGATTTTGTCCATCCTACCTAATTTCTCACCCTTTCTTTCTCTAATTAGGTTTAACTATCATGTAAATGGATCTAGAACAGTACTGGTGCAGTGTTGGAACCCTGAGTTCTTAGAATTTCAGCTTTTCAGTGCTGACAGACAGTGATCCTCAGAAGCACACTGCATTTGACCTGAGACCTTGGGAAAGGCTTCCTAAACTGTGTGATAACACTGAGGTTGTTGCTGTGTAATTAAAAGTTATATCACTGGGTGGAATGTGCAGAGATGTAGAAAAATTAGGTTTATGGGATATATGTAACAATATGGAAGATTTTGGGTGTGGATTTGTTCTTCTTCTTTTCTCCTCCTTCTTCACAAATCTGGGTGTTCTAATATTGGGTCAAAAACCCCACAGTGCAGATCATGAATAGTTAGTTATAGGATTATAAGTTAAAATAAATTATTTGACATTCCATAATTGGGTAATTTGGACCTTAAAAGACCTTGGAAGTTAGAACTCAGAGCCATTTTCATCTTGTTTACTTAGAGGCACTCTCTGCGCAGCTGTATTATAGATAAGACATCATAAACATCTAAATCCGAAGATAAACTCCCAGTCTCCTGTATTTTAATTCGAACTCTGAGTAAAAGAACTCACAAAACAGAGGCAAAGAAGAAAAGAAACAAAACGGAGAAAATTAATAGTTCAGGAGCTTTGGAAAGTGGAAATATGGCTTTCTTGGCTGCACTGTCTTGCCAGCTCCAAAAAAGCAATAGAAACCAACTAAGAGGTGCCCATAAACCTTCAGGTTTTTGCAAGGTGAGCAGCAGAGGTCTCTTGGGACAGGTGCTAAAAACTGCTTCTCCATTTTGGGGTAGCAGGATCATGAATGATGGAAAGGTATAGGAAAATCTGGCTGTTCCCAAGGCTGAGATTCAGAGACAGGTTTGGATAGCTCTGTGTTTCCTACACAAGAACCATCTTTTTATTATGCTGCCTCTTGTAACTCTGGAAACATCATAAATGTAAGAAAGCAAACAGTCTCATGAGCATTAGGGGATAAGAAGTTTCTTATATCCTGTATGAGGGGAACAGAAACCATCAGTGTTTAACCTTTTGGTGGTGAAGGAAAAAACCCAGTTTCTGAGTCTTGTGGGGGCTGAGTTTCTGGTCATACTGTGGTGGTACATGGAGTGGCTGTGTGCATTAATTAAGGTAGCTCATTTTCTGGCCAAGGAAGTCCAGCTGTGGTTTGTGGAATTTCCTTTCACAGCTCTGCTGGTCCATCCCCTTCCAAAGCCCCCCACATTGTGGGGGTGGTACATGCAGTGAACTTGGCTGCTGAGCACCATGAGGCTGGAGGGGCCCTCCTGCAGCGTGGCAGGAGAAAGGGGCAGCTCTGTGGGGAGTGCTGATGTGAGTCTGACAGGCTGGGAATCCTCCAAACCACCCTCATGCAGGTGGCACATGCTGCCATTAGGGATGCACACCGAGACCAGCACAGCGACAGAGAGTTGCAGGTGTTAGCTCTCAGCTCTGAACTCGCCACCCACGGGTTCACTGCAGCAAGTCAGGAGCTGCAGGGCTCTGCACTCTCACTGGGGGTGTGCTGGGGTGCTTCATGGCAGCTGCCTGTCCTGAGAGACAGCCCTCAACCTGCCCCTGCATCGTGAAATGGTGGAATGGGTTATCCACCAAGGAATGGACACCGTAACACAATCTCCCCCGGGGTGTTGGGAGAGCCCTAACCAGCCAGGCTTGCCTTCATCCTGTCTCTCTGGCCCAGAGACAGCTCTGAGAAGATGCCATGAGGACCCCTGTGGTCTGCTAGGGGTACAAACAGCAACTGAGGGCAGGTGTGGAGCTCACCAGCCTCTGGAATGGTCCGTGGGCTCTCATTCTGTGAGGAAGATGGGTCAGTGGTGACCGCACTAGATGGACAGAGGTTTGTGGTGTTGGGGATTGAAGGCACCAGCTCCGTAGTGCAACGTGGGCAGGGCCACCCTGCACCAGAGGGAATGCCATCTGCTCTGAACTTATTTCACAACTGTGTTTGTACCCCTACTTACTGCCTTCATCTTGAAAGAGACCAGGAAAGGTACACCCACGTTTCCAACAGAGTAAGGGTCTTCTTTCAGCTAGGAATTTTGAGGTGATTTGTGTTGGGATCACTTTCTCATTTTTAAGGTCTATGGGGAAGGTCTAAAAGGTACTAGTTTAGGTTTCTTTCTGCCTCTTTTTTATCCTAGTAACATAATTAAATAAACAGATAAATCAATATATGTGTGAAGATAGATAAATACATATTGTCTAAATATACCTGGAATCACATATTTCAAATCAATCAAGATTGGATTGCTTGGTTTGGTAGAAGATTGCCTGAATGCCCAGGTGTGCAAAACCTGAGCTGCTCGCTAAAGAGCTGATACTGGTGCACTCTCTAAAAAAAAACCCCATAAATTTGCCTACATATTAATTGCTCAAGGCAGTTATGTAGATGTTAGGGAAAACATATAGTACCACAAACTTTAAAAATCTTGTTAAAAATCCTATTCCTACACTGTTTATTTTACTCTTTTCTCTTGGAATATTATTTGTCTGTAATTATTACTGGGTATAAACATATGTGAATTGCTAAAGAAATCATAATAATTGATAAAAATTGACAAGCCCATCTTATACATTACAGCAAAAAAAAAAAATTAGGACTCTTCTTTTGTAGATCAGTTTCAAGCCTCAAAGAAAATGACGCATTTTGAAGCGTTTACTACAGACTACTTTACTGGAATAGGTAGATGCAAAAATAGATCAAGATTTATAAAAAGCTGTAGCTACTTGGCTGAAAATAGTTTTACTTTTTACTCAGATAGAAACTAATAAGTATGTCTGAGGAGAAACGGCTTATTTTTCTCCCAGTTTCTGGGTCCTCATTGCTCATTAAATAGTTCACCTTTTTTTGTATAGACAAGAAAAATTATTGTCTGTTTTATTCTGAAGTAGGTCTTACATTCCTATTCCAAGGAAAACCAAACTGTTTATATCTTTTTCCCCAAGCTTTTTGTTTTATGGCTTTGAGAAAGCCAGTTTCCTCGAATATTCTTATGGTCAGCAGTGGAGTCCTTGATGGGAATTGCAGCACCTGGATGTCCTTTAGGTGACACTCTCCACGTGGTAGGAGGGGTGATGTTTAAGGCCTGTTTGAGCAAGTTCAATAAACAAGTGCCAATGATAGGTACATATATAATCCTAAATCAGTGGAATAATTCAGATTTTAAGTTACCTGCCACTCTGACTCATGTCCCAAAGATTTTGTAACTTTCTTCTGTGCTAAGCCTGAGAACAAGTTTTCTTCTAATTAAGCTTTTATGCTTTCACTGAGCACTTTTTAGCTTTCAATATGTCACTTACTGCATACACGTCTTCTAACCTTCCAAACCCACATCTTTACCAGGCTGCCAATGTAAAATAAAATTCTGGATCTTTCCCTCAAGCACTTCCTGAAGTCTTTTTTTCCCCTGTCATTATATAAAGCACTATGGTGATCTTTCTTTTAAGCTTGCCATCTGGATGTCATTCTTGATTTTGTCTCTTTTTAAATATGCATATTCAGGCTAGACCTGAAATGACGCAGCTTCTTTCTATGCAACGCTTCTAAAAGCTGTACTTTCTTTCCCAGCTGCTTCATCAGAACTTTGGTCATGGCTTCATCATCTCAAGTCCTGGTATTTCAAGTTCTTCCTCTCTGTTATGAAATCCCACATTTTCTACCTCCCCAGGGATATAAAAACTAGTGCTGCAAAATTTATTTTCCTGGCTGCATGGAGCATTCCAAACTCCTTTTGAATCATCTTCCCCTGCTGCCTCCTATCAGTCACAAGTTTCTTGTTTTCACCTGCTGGATGAAGTGCCTCACCATTCAAGTCTTTCCCAGGTTAGCTGATCTTGAAGTGAATCCTGGTGTGTGTAGTATCCTTATCTCCATGCCTTTATTCACATGTATATCCTTTATCTTCCGAAACCAGGGCACACAGCAAGGGCTGTTCCTGAGGCAAGACAAAGTGCTAACTTGAGTTGGGGCTCAAGATGCTGGAAGTAGAGACTGGGACTTCCAGGGCTGGATCTGCCCTGGCTGCCCTGGTTTTAGACTATCTCTATACTTGATATTCTCTCCCCCTACCTGTGTTTATACAACAAAGAGTAAACAATTCTGACTGACATCTTTGGGTGCAGTTTCAAAACTACAAAGCCCACCGCTGTTCATTAATTGCAGTCCATCTCCTGTTTTTCTGTGATCACTGCCTTGTGCTTTGAAAGAATATAACTCTGTTTATGAAACTAAATTTCAAAATTTACAAATGTAAAGAATTTAACTTTTTTTTTTTGCAAGAGAATCTTTTGATCATAATAGATGATTGTGTTATTTTAGCCCTCTGTCATATCTGTTTAAAGAACAACAAGATTTTCTTGCAGAATTCACAAGACTGGATAGCTATATCAGTGAGAATACTGATATTGTTTTCAGAATACTTAATTTGTTTTAAATTATGTATAAGGAAACTGAAACCTAAAAAAAATAAGGGATGATAAAAATGTTTGGCTTTCCATGTAACTTTGAACCAAGAAATCAGATATTCTATTCCAATAGTTTACATAGGAGATTAGCATGTTCTTAAAACTCACTTAAAATCTGCTTTTCATGTCACTGCCATTCCTGGCAGTGGAGTTTAGTGGTTACTGTAGTAATGGCCAACTGTGACATTGTAGCTGTATTTTTACTAAAAAACACCCAATACTTGATAAATTAGCTGCAGCTTCACTTCATCATAGGCTGTACTTTTGATTTTTCTTAAGCTAGAGAATGTAATTAAGAAGTAGGAGACTTGTCCGACTGGATTAATACTCACACCGGTCCCTGATCCTGACAGTGGCCAGTAATTGATTTGTGGGCGAGAGAACACCAGGACCAGGACACGTGGGAAGAAGCTGGGTTCTTTGTTTAGCCGACCTGCCTTCAGGCTGCCAGTGCTTTAGAGACTTCCCGAGTTAAAACTGCGTCCCTGATCGCTGTGCTTAGTAGCTGCTTTATGCTGCCTTATGCTCTGTGACTTTGTCTAACCTTTTGTCACCCACGTGCAGTTTCGTTTTCCACAGCCCCTTGCGGCAGAGACTTCCACACTGCCATTGATTGTGTCTGTGGAAAACAGTATCCTTTTTTGTTTGTTTAAACTTGTTTCTTCCTACTGTCGCTGGATGTCCCTTAGTTCTCCTATTCTGAGGCTTTCTCTGTTGAACTTCCCTGTGCTGCTTAGGAATTTACAGACCTCTGTTTTATCTCCCTCTCACTTATCTTTTTTCCGAACTGGAAAATATTAGGCTATGTATTCTCCCCTGTGCGAGTTGTTCCTTATTTCTGATCGGCCAGGGCAATAAGGAAACGGATGTGAAAAAGCAGCTTATCACTACAGGAGAATTCCGAGGCAACTGAGCCTGAGTGCTGGCATTCCTCTTCCAAAATACTGTTGTGAATCCTGGGGACAAAGTATCTCCTCCTCACACAGTTACACCATTAACTCACAAAGTATCAGTTTGTTTCCCGTGTGTCGGACGCTCTTCTCCGCTGAGACAGAAAGGGTGTTGAACGATGTTGTTCTTGGTTTTAATGTTTTGGGGTTTTAAGCAGAGAAATACAGTTAAAGAATTGCAAAGCTCAGCATGACAAATTGGGAAATAGCGGAATTAAGATTAGACTACATCATGGATTTGCCCCCATGTGTATATATGATATCATGCTGGTTCTTAATTAGCTCCACAAGCTGTAATTTCTCTGTGGATCTCTGCTAGTCACTGCAGCAGGCAGTCAGTGTTATCCTGGATCTGTGGAAGGAAGGAAAGAGGCTCCTGCCTGTGGGACCCTCCCCTCATTTGGTGCAGAACTGAAATATGTGTTGAATGTTGAAAGTCTGGGTTTTTTGGGCGAATAAGCAGGAGGCTGCGTGGATTGCTGTCCCTGTCTCCCCACACAGCTCCAGTGTTGTACAGGGCAAGTCCCTTCAGCAAGGATTCCATGCATGGCTACTACGTCTGAGGTTTTGTTTGTAGGGAGGAGGAGCGTGTCTACCTTGCTGATGTGATTATGCTGTTCAGGAACATGATAACAGCTATCTGTCATTCTGCGTTGGCAAAAGGATGCAGGTGTGTACAGGTGTGCAAGATTACACATACATGAGGTCATTGCTTTGTATCTTCACAAAAAGGGGAGTGGAAGTGAAGAAGGAATTCCCTGAAAGTAGATCTAACAGCAAAACTTCTGCTTTGTTGTATTATGGCCATCTGCAAAGTGTTTTGGGTGTCCAGAAACATCCTGGGCAGTAAGGTATTACCCAAAGAGGCAGGACACCACTGGAAGATCACAGCAGCTGAGGTGGTGGAGATGCGAAGGACCAGGGTGAATTCACCACACACTGAAAGCAGAGTGCTCTGACCAGGCACAGAAAGGGATGAATATGGGGCTGTGACGCCCAGTGGCGGGTGAAACTTGAAGGAGAGGGTGGACTTGCTCTGAATGGCCTAAATGAATGAGAAATCCATTCACATGCATGGTCACAAGAAAACCTCATGAGGAGTGGTGAAGGGCTATAGCCACTATGACTTTTTCCCATTTTTCCCTCTTGGTGGCAAGCGACATTAGCGACGCTTTGGCTTTAAACCTCTCTGCGCCTTGGCTCGGCATCTGTACGCAGGGTCACCAACACCTCCCTCCCCATCCCGTGGGTATCCAGAGCGGCTCATTAATGTTGATAAGGCACTCAGACGGGCGCCCCATCAAAGCCCATGAGGCCATCGCTAATTACCTCCGCGGCTCGGTGTCTGGCGCGGGGGCAGAGGGGACACCCAGGGACTGCCACCGCCCGCACGACACAAACACGGCGGCGTGGCGGTGCCGCGGGGCCGGGCACCCCTCATGCATATGCAAGATGTCATTAGCATGGCGATGAGCCCGGCCCCGCCCCCGGCGGCTGTTTGTCCCGCGGAGCCCCGGCTGGCCCCGCCCCTCGAGCATATCACACCCTTATTAGCATGTAGATAAGGGCCGCCCCGCCCCCTCATGCATACCCCGGCCCTTATTACCATGGCGGTGGACGGCCCCGCCCCCGGCGGCCATTAGTGCCGCGGCGCCCTGGCTGCGGGGGCGGGCGGTGCTGTGCGCTCCGCTCCGCTCGGCGCTGCCGCACCGCACCGCACGGCGGGCGCTGCTGCTGCTGCTGCTGCTGCTGCTGCTGCTGCTGCTGCTGCTGCTGCTGCTGCTGCTGCTGCTGCTGCTGCTGCTGCTGCTGCTGCTGCTGCTGCTGCTGCTGCTGCTGCTGCTGCTGCTGCTGCTGCTGGCGGCGCTCGGCGCGGCGGGGCCTGCGGCTGCTCAGCCCCGGCGGCACGAGGAGGAGCAGCAGGAGGAGAGCGCCAGCGAGAGAGGCAGGCGCCGGACCCCGCGGCGGCGCTGCCGCGATCGCCCCGCTCGGCTCCCCCATGGCCGCGGGCTGCAGGGACGGCCCGGGGCAGGAGAAGTACCGGCTGGTGGTGGTGGGCGGCGGCGGCGTGGGCAAGTCGGCGCTCACCATCCAGTTCATCCAGGTGAGGGGCCGCGGCGCCCGGGGGAAGCGCTCCGCCCGCCGGGGCCTGGGCGCTGCCCGGCGCGGGGGGGCCGGGGCTGGAGCCGGCGCGGCGGGCGGCAGCTCCCGGCGGCGCCGCGGGATGCTGCCGGCGGGGCAGCGGGAAGCCCGGGGTGGGGAGGCGGCGGCGTGACCTTGAGGGGCCCGGGGCGGCGGTGGCCGGGCCGGTGCGAGCCCCCGGGAAGGTTCTGGAGGGAGGGAAGGGGCGGACGCCGCCCCCGGCCCGCCGGGCGCCGCCGCTGGGGTGGGGTTCTCTGGGCCGGGCGCGCTGGGCTCCGGGGCCGCCGCGGCGCTGGGACCGGCAGCTCCGGTGTCGCGGGCGGGGTCCGGCCCTGCGCTCCGCCCGGGGAAGCGACAGGCGCGGTCGGCAGCCGCGGCCGGGGAGCGGTGACACTCGGCGTCCGGCTCCGAAATAGCTGCCCCGGGCTGAGCATCTTGTGCCGGCCCGGCAAGGGGCCAGGAAGCTCCCGCAGCTCCCCCCGAGCGGAGGGGTGTTTGCGGCGGGGCACGCTGTGCGAGCTGGGACCAGCCAGCGCCCACCGCCCCTCTGAGCGCCTGCTGTTGATCCTGCAACTTGTAGACAATTGAACTTTTTCGTCTATTCATTTTCAGTAAAAAGCACTCCAGAATAGGAGATACAAAGGGTGTGTGTCAGTCTTAGGAGGAAGAGCCCTTTTTACTGTTTCGCCACGAATTCAGCCGTACCTCCTTTACTTATTTTCATCCTCTGCCCTGTTGCTGTTAGCATTTCTACCTCTGTTTATGGTGGTAGGAGGAGACAACTACTTGCGTTCTGCTTGCTGGTCTTGCTGACGGCAGAGCAACAAATCTGGAGAGCATGGCTTCTTGTTTGTTTTCTTTTATTCCGCCGAGGAGAGGCTGTAATGCTCTACCTACCCTTAAGATGGGCTGCTTGACAGCAGACTTGTATTTTAATGACTGGGGCAATGATGTTCGCAACCAGTATTTTGTTAGAACGGGTGATCTGATAGGAAATAGACTATTTCTTTATTTCAGTGGCTTTTTTTACTAACACATACATCCATGTGTTCATTAGCTCAACTACTCTGTTGAGACTTTAAGTTCTGCTTAAAGTAGCTACATAGAAACTAAGTAGCTATATAGAAAACAGTACTTTGAATTTTTGGGTAAGTACTGAATGCTTGTAAGACCCAGTATTGTACAGAACATTAATAGAAGGGACACCTTGGGAGAATTAGTTCTTTGGAAATTAGTTTGAATGGCGTTTTTTGAGATGGGTTGTACAGGTGTCTTTTGTCAGATGTGTAGACGGCAGGTCAGTTTTTGGTAAAACACTGGCTGGTTGGTCTGTTTGAAGGTGATGTGGCTGGAGTAACTGTAGTCCTCTCCGTGTGTGGATTGAATTCCTCATTGCTTATGTATGGAGATCATTAAACCCTGAGTTTTCTGCAGCTGGTTTAGGGCGCCATTCACTCAAACATGGCACTGCTGCTTTAGGTGGTGTTGCCTGTGTCTCGCTGTGGCAGTAATGTGTGCAGCTGGATTTGGCTTCAGTTCTGAGATGCTGCTGTCTTGGGAAATGCTGCTGAGTGGATTTCTGGATTCCGTGGCAGCATTAAGGGCTTTGGGATAACTTTAACTTCACAACAAAAATGCTGTAATTTCTACTAGAGATGTAAGGAGGAAAAAAAGTGAAGCTCACACTTGATGCTTTGGTATATCCATCTTTTTAAAGAGCAGTGAGGTTCTGCTGAGTACTGGATAGCTTCAATATTTGAGTACTTGTAGAAATTTATTCTTTAAACTAAAAGTTTGAGCTTATATGATATATAAATACAAGCTTTGGGTCAAGTGCTGTGACTGACACTTGTCTTCCAGCAAATATCTGCAAAAGAGGAACCTGTGTCTGTTTTGTCACATATAAGGATCTTTTCAAATTAACAGCAGAAAAATAAATAGTTCACTTTGAAAGAGTGTTGAGGGAACAGCACCGTGGTGTTAAGCTGACACGTTGAGGGTGAATTCTTCAAAACAACTTGTTGTCAGTTTGCATTAAGTTATCTCCATCTTCTTGCCCTCTCGGCAGCTTTAGCTTGAGATAAAATCTTGCCACTGCAAAGTGAAGTTTAGGAGAAAATTCAGCCTTTAAAAACCCCAGACAACCCAAAACAAAATGAAAGAAAAATAGCTAGGAAATAAAGACCTGGGCAGTACCTCAGGTACCTTAGAGTTTTGTGTTGTTTCCGTGCTTGCCATGTAGTTTTGGACAATAAAGAGATGAGGCTGAGTGTACTATGTATATCCCACAGTGTCTTCCTGAGCTCTTAAAGCTGTGATGTTATCAAGTGTGTGCTTTGCCATGCAGGCACTTGGGTAGTTTCTGTACGGCGAGTGTATTGCCAAATACGTTGTTTGTCTTTTAAGGCTGCACAGAAACTGCTCCAAGTTGTTTTAAAATTGATTACAAGCAAGTCACATGCTTCATTTTTGGAATTTCTTGGGATTAAGTTGACAAACGTGTAGTGGCCTTCACTAAGACATGGATCAGTACTAGCTTTTGCTACATGACAGGTCTTGATGTCAGTGGAGGATTTAAATTCTTTTTTGCTTCTTTATTGCTTGTGTTTAAAATAAGGCTGTCACCAACTGAGTTTTAAGGCTTAAAAAGGAAAGCTTTTTTTTCTTACTGATACTAGCAAATATTTCTACACTTGGTTTTGCTTTCCTGTAATTCTCTATTTAATTTTCAGTAAATCAGTACTTGAGTACAGCTGTTCTTGCTTTTACTTCAGTGTGGATTGTTTTCCAGTAAATAAGATTTTTGTGGTGATAGGATATCATGAGGAACCATGTGCCATGATTGACGTTGTGTCTTTGAAAGACAACAAGGGATTCATATTTGAAGATGGGAACACTCTGCCTTGATTTCAGATAAAACAAGGGGAAACATGAGAAAGTGAGGTTGTAAGAACCACCAGTTAATCTTCTTTCTTTTGCCAGCTTTCTGGGATCTCTGCACAGCTCGTGCTTCCCTGCCTTGTTTAGATGATGGTGGGGAAGCAGAGAGCATTCATTCCTACAGGAGCAGTAGTGACCGAGGTAAATGGCAGTGCAAAGTGCTCCCGTGCCTGCTGTCCTGTGTGTGAGAGTATCAGTTCCTGATGATTGTTGTGCCTCAGTCTGGCCTGAAACAACAACGTGTTTGTAAGGAGGCCGAGTGAGCAAACTCATCTCCTACAATGGAAGCTCTTTGGTGTCCTGAGTTCAGCCTCGCTGTGCTAATTAGTGCAGTGCAGGAGTAAGTGAGGTGTAACTGGTCACTTGTGTATAACTGCCTGTGATCTTGGGCTCGCTTCTCAGGCATTCATCTGACACCTTGGAGTAACTTTAGAGTACAAATTAGCAGATCAAAGTTTTCAGTGGTTAGATGAGTAGCACGTTCCTCAAGATTCTTCCTCTAGGGAGGTAAACACAACTTGATATTGCTGTTGGTGGGCCAGGATTTCATCCTGGAAATATCAGATCATTTCCTTTAAATCAGGATATGATAGATGAACTTACTGCTGTTGAGCCTGTGCACTGGTAAGACAGGAAGCGAAGATGTTTTAATTGTGGAGGAGAGTTAATGGGATGTTGCAGCTATAAACTCTAGGAAAGCAGCAGTGAATGGTAGTTCAGCGTTACACCACAGCATTTTGTAAAACTCTAAGTGGTAGAACTAAACATTCCTTCTCTTATTGAAAACATACACAAATAATCCATCATGCTTGCATCCCAAGAGGCAGAAAACTTTTAAAATGCATTGCAGCCAGTTAACTGGCCTCTTAGCAGGCTGAGGTATTTGGGAGTATGAGCTGTGCAGAGCACACAGCTGTTGCCACAATAGCTTTTCTCCAGCTGTCATGCAGAGGTCTGTCACAAAATACCCCACATTCCCTTGTAACTCAGCCCTTTGTAATATTCAGGTTTCCTTGCTCAAAGGGAATACAGCCTAGCAACTACCTAATCACCCTCTGAATTTTTTTTTTATCTGCAGTTGCCATTTATTTCATGCTTCTCTTTTTTTTTCCAAAATTAAACAATGTACAGCTAGTTTTAGCAGTATGCAGCAAGAAAGCCACTAATATTTTCTTATTTGAAGTCTGTTGTGCAGAATACTGTCTATTTTTTATCAGAATTGATAAACTTACTTGTCCTGCTGTTTTTTCCTCTTTGTAAATCTACAGCTTGTCTTTTGTGATGTGACAGGTATAGTTTTGCATACTGAGTAAACTTTGGTGACTTAACATGAATGTATTAGTTAATAAATGTCACCAGATGCTTGAGATGGTATTGTCTGGATGTAACTCAGTGTGGCTGAGTTGAGCTCAGTTTGTCAGTCAGCTTAATGTTACCTGTGCTAATGCATGAATGTGTTTGAAACTGCTGAAATGCTTTATGTGATACAAAATCTGTTTGGGAGTTTTTTGTTTGTGTACTGATTTCATGCTGTATTTACAAGCTCAAATCTTACTGCCAAGTTTGTAAAAGAAAATACTTTTCCTACTGCTTTTAAAGTGCCAGTAACAAGTTCTGATTGGAGCTGAGCTTACTGTTCCACTAACTAGTGAGTAAAATGAGTTGGATGTAGATTTTTGACTCTTGAATTTTAATATCAGACACTTTGTCTGAAAGCAAGCATATGACTTGCAGATGGATGGGTGAGCAGTTGTTCAGACTTTTTTTCCCCTCTTTCCTTTCCTTTTCCAAGCTGCTACTTTCACAAGACTGTTAGTTCTCATTAACTAGCAATAAACCCAAAGGTGGGTTATCTCAAAGTGTCTTTTATCTCTGAAATAGCTGTTGGGCAACAAAATGGCTTGTTCTGAATTTTATGCTCTATATATGAATTTCAAGTTCTAAAATAGAGTAGTAAAGTAGATTGAAAAGCAACAACTGAATGTGCAGCTGGTGTTCAAGCCGGCGTGCTGGGTGTTTGACAGACCCTAATGTCTTGGTGTCCCTCTTCCCTGTGCTGGACTCGGGATGTGCAAATCCCTCCACAGTTTCTGGGTATTCTGACTAACCCTCACTGACCGTCAAAAAATGCTTTTGGAGTAAGCACACAAGCAAATCAAAGGAATAAAATGCCACGAATTCCAGGCTGCGGATTCACGCGGGGCTACGCTGGGACCGCTATGCTCACACCGAGATAAAGCCCGGGGCCTCCTTACGGTAACTCAAGGTGACAAAATACAGTTTAGGAGCAACTGATCATCAACATCTGTTGAGGTTAAAGGTGGGAAATACAAATCCTAATCAAAACAAAGCACTTGTGATGCAGTCACCTGGAATAATAAGGGCTGCTTGTCCCCCCTCTTGTGAAACTTGAACCGCTCGGCTCCTTGCTTCCTGCAACACTGCTACCAGGCAGAAGGTTGGGCTCGCTCTGGTTACAGATCTACTGCCTGGGAATGTAGTAGGTGACTTCAGGTTTGCCTTGCAGGCAAGCAGGAAACCTCAGGCTGCATGTCAGTGTTCCAGTATAGCCAGCAATGGCATAATGAATCCTGTTATCCAGCAGTCATGCCTTGTACTAGTGCACACACAGGGTAGAGCTGAGCTGGGTTCAAAAGCTGGCATAAATTTGGAGCAGTGCTTAAGTTTTGAGATACTCACCATTCTGGTTTTAAGCAATTTACAGTTTTTTTCCGAAGTGAAATTCCTTTGGGATAACCTCACCCACGTGGCAGTCAGAAAGCACCTTTCTGTGTGTTAGCTCCTAGCAGCGGTTGCTTATATAGTGAGTAAATATTGACGTACCTTTTGGTTATCAGGTTGTCTTCCACTGCCACTTGCATAAGGAGTCCTGGCACAGTTTCCCAGATTACTGCCTGGCGTGCCCTTTGCACTCCCGGGGATGAATAGGCAGCCGCTGGCCTCCTACCCCTGTGCCTCCTTCCTGTACTAGAGGGAGAGGCTCCTGCCTCTGGTTTTGGCTGGAGCTCTGAATTCCAGTGCTCAGTAGTGGTGGTGGAGGGTGGCTCTTATAAGTAGGGCCCTTATATTCCAAGAGTTTGGAATGCCCTAACTGGCTCATGTTTGTATACCTTGTGCAACCTGTTCGCACTTACCGAAAGCATTCCCGGCACAGAAGCTGTGACTGAGCTCCTTGAGGCACCCGAAGATAAATACCAGCTTCGAGAAGTGGAATGTAGCAGACTTCTGGCTGGCTGGTAGGAAGCTAGGTTTGCTGCAGACCTTCCCAAATTAGTAAGTCTGCAGGTCTAGACTGGTATGACACAAGCAGAGAACTTCTCCCTTTGTTCCAACAATTCAGGTGGCTTAACCGCACTGGTTTGGTAGTCTTGTCTTCAATTATGGTCATAAGGCACTGTTGAAGGAAAATGGAACCAGATAAATGCACCACTTCTTGTTCTAGTTCAAGAAGTATGTAAAACCAGCATTAAAACAGAAATCATGCCTGCAATTGGTACTTCTTATTTTTTTTTTTAACCTTATTGCTCTGCATAGGACATGTCCAAAGATTTCTGGATGTAACTTTGAACAACCAAGAAAAACTCTTACTGTGGGGAGTAGAAGGGAACCAGATTGGAAAGTTTAATTGCAAACAATGCACTTAGGCAGTGTTGGCCTGCAAGTGGTTTGCCTTATGAAGGTGCTGGAGTTCTGTTTTGAAATTCTGACAGGTAGCAGTGGTAGCCAGCTACTACAAATTTCTAGTTAGATCCCAAGTGAATTATTTCTGTCTGGGCAGTGAGTGAGGCCCTTTCTGTTTGTCGTGAACTGTATCCTTCACGAAGACACGCTCTGAGACTGTGAACAACTTTTTTCTTGTCTCTTTTTTATCTTCTGTTCTTTGCTATTTTGTATGTTCCGTCTCACGGCTTAAGTGTGGTTGCAGCTTGGGTTTGGGATAGCCCGTAGGGCGCTTAATGGGAGCAGGTAACACAAAAGAAAATATTTCTTTCCTCTCTTTATAACTTGATTACTCAAAGTAGATAGCAGACAAAGGATGTTTGCTTAATATATTTGCTTTGCCTTTTCTTACTTTTTTTCACCATGCATGTACTTAAGCTGGTCACATCCCAGCGTGTGAAGTTCCTGATACGCAGTGGCACTTCTGGATGGAACTTTGGAGAGGTTGAAATTACTTTTTTGTAGATTGCTTGCTTTTACTAGGTTGTTTTTAAGAGGGTTGGCTGGACTGCCATGCCAGGGCTGGGCCTGGTTAAGTTAAAGAAGGTCACGTATTCACGTCTGAAGTGCTTGATCTTGAGATTAATCAAGCATTGTGTGCAAGAGCTGTTGTTGCAGCAAAGTCAGGGATTCTAATCTGCTGCTGGAATGGGAAAGGCTGGAGAACCTGGACTTCCGCAGAGCCTCAAACCTGACTGAGTGAGGGCTACTGAGGAGGCCTGTGTGCATTTCTCTGGTCACATGGGGAAACGCCATAAGCTCTGCTAACAGAGGGAGATCCTGTTGGATGGTGGAGTTCCTGGTGAATCTTTGTAACACATGCACGTGCTCATGTGAAATCCCGCGAAGGACTGAAAAAGGAGAAGGTGCCTCTGGAAGAGGCTTGTGTGGAGCTCCCCAGAGCTGCAGTTGGCAAGTGAGGGCTGCATATGTGACCATGAGGGCTGTGCTGGTGCAGATGGGGAACTGGAGGGCCTTGAAAGCGAGGGCAAGTTGATTGTTTGCTTTTTAGAAGGGACTGACAGTGGGAAGGCACAAGGCTGGGGAAATGTTTTTGTTCTTCAAGCCTGAAGAAACAGGGCTTTGCTGTAATTGAAGGTTTAATTTGATAAGCTAGGACTACAAGTAAGGAGAAATGTTCAAAAGGTACCCATGCTGTCACAGCAGTTTGCTATTATAGCTATTTACTCCCTCCAGTTCACCAAAACTCCGCAAGCCATCAGAGTTAAAAATAACCAGGGAATGTTTTTACCCGGGATCAGTTACCCTGTCTGGTTCACTGTGCAGCTCTGCAAACAACTTCATCTGGCAGGCGAGCTCATTTAACCAGACCTGCACCAGCTTCTCAGCTGTGAGCAGAAAGCGAAGTGTAGTTTTTGGTGAATCCCGATAGGAATGAGTTCAGGCGATAGGAATGTATGCAGAAGGGCACTATTAAAGATAGCATAAAGTACTGACTGCTGGGACCAGCGTGCTTTAATAATTAACTAGAGTTAGCACTGACACATAAAAATGGTGCAGTTGAAGAAAAAAATTAGTGTAACACTCACAGGCAAAGTACTCGACAAAGATCTTTATTCAGGGGACCTATGAGGAGCATTGTTCCTCAGCAGATTAGCTGTGGGTACACACGTTAATAACTATCAAATGTGTCACTTTCCTCAAGTCTTCTAAGCCAGAAAATAAACTTGAGCTTCCACACAACTTACCAGCAAATTATTTTTCCAGTCCTGTTCAGAGTATTCTGTAACTGTAGTGATATAATATGCTGAGTCACCAGTTATATTTGCTAGGAAAAGAAATTTTAAAATCACTCTCGTTACCATTTTGAGTTCTTCTGGCAAAACTAACATGCCCAGCTCATATTGCAGAGCATCTTCAGTATTCCTCATTTAAGCAGACATAAATCTATAAACCTGCAAGCAAATCTGAGTGTTTTGCTTCATATGTGATAAGTAGACCATGAAATGGTAGGCTGCCAGTGATAAATCTGTGTGAAAAATCTGGCATCTTTGGGTAGGAAAGTGATCTACTAAATTTCTTCTGTTATTAGACTTGTTCTATGCAGGGAAAATAAGTGGGATTATAGTAATACGTGCTGCTTGAGTTAGGGAGTTTCTTAACTGTGTGTTCATAATATTTCTGTGTTTCTTTCCTTTTAAGAAGGTGCTTTATAATCACGTAAAAAGGTACCTGTCTATAATATACTTGTATATGTGCTGCCAGCTCTACTAAAAAAGCATACAGTGTTTTCCTCTACTAGCTTACACCAACAAGCCTTCATTAGCAAAAACCAATAAAGAAATGGTGATGTATTTAAATGGTTTCTGGCTTTGCATGACCCAGTATTACTGAGAATGCAATAATGAGTATATTTTAACTTCATCTTGCAATTTCAGTTGCTCCTCAGGATTTTTTTCCTAGCGGCTTGTCTTTGAAGTCCTCTAGAAACACAGCATCCTTGCCTTTGCATCCTATTCTCCTGCCTCCCTTCAGACCCCAAACTATGTTACCCGAATCTTGACCACATCCTGAGAGATTTCCAAGATGCACCCATACGTGCTGTATCACTTTGATTTCCTGTACTTTGATTTTCCTTTAACTGATGTTCCCCCTTCTTGTGAAGCAGGTTTGAATCCTGTTGGGAATTCTCAAGATACCATGGGTGGAGGCAATATCCTCCTGTGTTCAGCAGCACTCCTGGAGTGTTGCAGTGAATTCTGAAGCCTTTGTCTGGTGGGTGTATGCCATGATAAACGTTTTCCAGACCCTTGAATTTGAAAGTGAACAAGTGAACCTGTGAGGCCAAGATCCTTCTTAGCACCTCAGCGAAGTTAAACCAACTGTGCCTTGTCTTACCATCTGAGAGTATTTAAAGGAGACCATTTAAACTGTGGAGATAATCTTATTTCTGTCTCTGTAGGGCCTTTAAGAGGGATGTTTGTGGTGGGGTTTTTTTTGGTTTGTGTTTTTTGTTTTGTTTTGTGGGTTTTTTTGTTTGTTTGTTTTTTTTTTTTTAGTTTCTAGAAATAAATTGTTCTGTTTGTGGCATCCAGTGGACCAACCACTTTGAATGTCCTGCCTTGCTACTTTTATTGCTGGCTCTTAGCAGGTTGTCATCAACCCACAGTGCTGTTGTCTACTTAGCTTTGGGTTGGTGGCTTGTGCTTCCAGCTCTTTTCAGTTGGTTTAACTACTTCTCTAGCTGTTGGGACAATATTATTTCGGGTTGTACAAGTGACACTACGTACTGAAGGAGTGCTGAACCTTAAAGCTCTTGTCTGGTTTGATTGCTGCAATAACTGCATGTTTAAGCTGCATGCCATACCTGGAATATGGGAGGTTTAATCCTCTGGGGCACTCCAGAATCATCCAGAAATCATCAGAAGGGAGTCAGGCTGCTCACTGTAACTTCATGAGCATGATTTTAGGATTAAATTTTACATCCAAACCAGGCCTTCTGCTGTAATGTAATTTAAGATGCTTCTGCTTCTAGCAGTTAGGTGGTTTGTAACTTGCTCTGTCATACTGCGTCAGCCTCGGGGTGATGCTGTGGAAAGGATCACGAAGGTCCAGGTAGAATTGGTAAAATTCTCTGTAGCTCATGTGGACTAACAGAGTCATGGCATGACCCTTGTGCAGGCAGGGTGGGTGGTGGGGGAGGATGGGCCAGGCAGCCGCTTCTGCAGCAGGTTAACCACGGAAGATGATGTGTGTACAACTGGGTGCAGCCTTGTGCAATGGGGGGGAAGTTAACCCGTTCCGGGGTGCAGGCTGAGACCTGAGGGTGGCTGCTCCTCTTGCAGAGGGCACAAGGAGAGTTGTGAAAGGCCCCCTGTGTGTAATCCTGACAAGCAAGTCCCCCCTCTCTGAAAAGAGGGTGTTCAGCTGAAGTCTCTCAGAGGTCAGACTGTGTCAAATCAACTGGATTGGAGCAAGAGGTTTGACTTCTTTCAGGCTCAGCTTGTAATGTAAAGGCAGCTCTTAAGTTTTCGAGCTGTTGTGGTCTTCTGGCTGGTCCAGGTGCAGTAGGTGCCTGCACATCTCTGAGACCACTGAGACTGCCTGGCAGTGGGTTTGCTCTTTGATCTGTCCTGAGAACATTACTTAGTGCAAGGAGACATTTTAAATTGAGTGCTTTACTTTCATCAAGGATGTTTAAAACCTGAAGCATTTCTGAATTCCTGTATCTGTGACCTAAATCTACTAACAATAGAAAATGTTTTGTCTCACGCAGAGTTTCTGCTTTGTTTCTGTCTTGCTGGAGCAGTACACCCAAATAGATTGCTGCAGACATCTCAACTTGTTTGAATTTAAAAAAGACACTTGAAAGCTCAGCTTTTGAAGTAGCTAAAGACATGTTTTCCTTTTGCTGTCTAGAAGTTTTTGCACACATTAGAATGGATTCAGTGTCTGTTAAACTATTTTTAGTCATGTGTATCCTACGAAAGTTGATAGAATTTGCTAGCATTTGTAAATTTGAAATTGCCCAGTGTCTGTGTTGGTGGGACTGTATGGGAAAAGAGCCTCAGATCTGAAGTAGCCGACTTCCTTGTCCCATTATCTGCCTTCTGCCGAGTAGGTTACATTCCACACATTTTTAATAGTGGCTTCCCCTCCTCCTTAGCTGCTTTGACTTGTTTTGTGGGAGGGCTTGAATATTTCAACTGACACACCAGAGGCCTTCTCCCAAAAAAGGAAACTGATAATAAAATTGTTCACTTAGAGCAGAATTTGAAAATAATCTGCTCTGTGCTGATCTGGGTGTCTGTTTATTGGAATTGTGGCCTGGGGTTTTAAAATCCAATTGAATTGGGGATTTCACTTGAGGTTTGAGTTTTTGATTTTTTCTTTTTTTTGTTTGAGAGCTAAAGTTGCACCTTGAAATTCTATCTTCTGTGCATTTCTTCCATTTACAAATACTGTGAAGAAAATAAACAAAAGCCCTGCATCTCTTGAGCTAATCTCCTCTGTAAAAGACACTGGCTGCCTGCCTGCGTGAGGGAAGGTGGTGATCTGGAAGAATTTGTTCAGGGTGATTTCAGAAGATGAATAATTTAAACTGCAGCCACTTGCTTCAGACTAGATAATTGAGGCTGGGTTTTCTACCAGCTGAACAACTTATGTTAAAAAATTCCCCACAGCACATGTACTTTAGGTAGCTATTTTGTATGTGAGTTAATGCCATGCCAGTTGAGTAGCCTGAGAACTTTAAAAGCTTTTCCCCTGTGCTAGGAGTTATGAGGTGCTACTGTGACTGCCTAGCACTATTCACCTAGTTATTTATCTTCCTTGAATGGATTAAGATACTTCTAGTCTCTCCTCAGTCCAGCAAATACATGATGGATATATGGAAAGGGACTCGTGCTACTTTCTTCTCCTGGACAAAACCCCCTGTTCTGTTATTGCTGACTAAACATGTCCAAGTTGGAGCACTGACTTTTTGTCAGCCTCCAGCCTGTGCTTTGAAGTGTGTGCTGTTGCAGATGAATGGCTGCCTGCTCTCCCAGCAGTGGGCTGCCACTGCTATTCCCAGGAAGATATCCCCAGATTTGTTTTTATGTCTTCAGGATCTGACGGTCATTTCCTAAACCTGAAGCATGTAGGCTGTCAGTGCCAAAACTTATTTGAAGAGGACTTTGTTATAACTCTGCTTTCCTGGTCAAAAAAAAAAAAGTGTGTGTGTGTATATATATATATATACACACGAAAAACAACAATGCATTAGTGAGCTTTGATTCTGTTCCACGTGTTTGTAACACATACGGTCCCTCTAGGCAGCCTTGAGTTTTGGTCATTATGAAAGGTTGAGTTTAACACATGCACAGGAAATGAGTCTTCTAAGACTTATGACTTAAATTAAAATACTTTCTAATGCTGGAAGAAAGCTCAAAAGAGAAACTACTTGCCTTTAATTGGTAGCATCCACCCTGTCTTTGTGAATAACATCAGCTTTGCAGCCTGTTAAAAGCTGGCAGAGCTGTGTGGTGCTAATGCTGTGATCAGAGGTATGTTCACATTCTGCTACATCCAAGTTAAGCAACAAGAAGGTAATGTCTTCTGAAGGGTTTCTGCTTGTCACACTGATGGACTGCCTGTCCAGAGACTTCACCTGTGATTACTGGAAATCTGAATAGCCTATTATTCTAAGTATGATGAAGTTGAAGAACCTGTTCCTAATCTATAAAAATGGAGAGAAACTAATGTGCTTTCCTGTGGTTTTTGGTGCAGAAGGCTGTCTGCCTGTGCATTCCACACTCTGTTTTCTCTTCACTGAATGCCTTAACCACAAGATCTCTACTTGGTTGAATATGGGAGCGGAAATAGCAGTCGGGTTGTTTTTTTTTGTTTTTTGTTTTTTTTTTTTAAGAAAAAAAAAAAGCCAACAAAAACCCCCCTCTGATCAAACCCCGTGCATTCTAAAGCTGCCTTCTGAAAGTAAACAAATTGAAGGGCTTTGCATACTGCTCACACATTTTAAGATGGCATTTGCTCTACTGCTGCCTCTTTATACCTTTAAATGAAACATTTGCAGGAGTTCTTTGCTCAAGAAAGCAATCAAATTATGATGTTCTCTACTCATTTGAGATGGTACTTTGTTATGTGTGCCTGTCAGACCAGTACATTGCAATTTGAACTTAGAGGCTGCTCTGTAGATGAATTTCCTAGTGAAAATGAGTGGCTTTAGGTGATGGAGTATGTTCTTGTGTTCCAGGCAGGATGTTTTAAGGTGTCTTCCCTACTAGATGTCTGGTAAAGCCACTTTTTCACATGCTGTTAACCTGTTAGTAGCAGGTTAGCAGAGGTTGGAGTTACGAGTTAGTACAGAAGGACTGTGGCATGTAGTGAGTCTGGCTAGTTTGCTATGAGTTCCTTATTTCTGTACATGGTCTGAACTGGGCTTGGGTAATTTACTTTTTAGCTACTCATTTCCTGTCAGTGTGAACTCACTTGCAGAGAGAACAACTTGAATTTTGTTTGTTTCTAATGTTTTTGTTTGTGGATTTTATAATTGCTGCATTTCATGCTACAAAAGCTCTTGGGTTGTCTTCTTTCTTCTCGCTCTTTGCATGGGTAGCAAGTCCTTCTTGTGCTGTGCCTTCTGCACTCTAGAATCAGCCTCTGCAGGATTGTGGCCTCCAGAAATGAAGTGAGGAATGGAGGGATTGCTTTGGAGAGAAGCAAAAAGCAAGTAAGAGCAGCAAAGAGCTACATGTCAGGAGTAATGGCTCCCCTCCTGGAAAGCCTTATGGGACTTGTCAAGTTGAAAGACTGTAAACTAACATAGTGTGGCTGATTGTGGCATGTAAGTATCATTTGGCATGTTAAGATGATAAACAAAAAGGATCTTCCTTGCAAGTTGGTTCTAGACTGTAGAGAAATCTAATACTTTCTGTGATGTTTATGGAATTCATACTACTACCCTCTTTTCTGAGCTTTCTATATGCCTAAAGAATATTGGTCTAACATAATTTTCAAGGCAAAATATTTTAGTAATAAACAAATTAGAGTTACTTTTGTGGCAGTGGCTGTTCGCAGGATCTGTCCTGGAGAAGGCAGCTTACTCCACTGAAGATTTGTTACAAGTTAGTAATCATAAAATCAGAGGGAGAGACAGCAGCTGCTAGTGGAACCAGCGTGTCTGAAGTGGAGAAATACAGCTAGCATGATCAAATAATTTTTCATCAGCCCTTGTCCCTCTTCCCTTTGATCATCCTTGTGTGTGGTTTAGACAATATGTGTACCAGTGCTTTTCATGACCTGTATTCATCTGATGTGCACCTCTGTTTTCCAGATAATGATGCTTTTCTCCTCAGCTGATGTCTGTATAAAAGAATAATGTACAGAGAAGTCGGCCTGTATCTTCTAATGCAAATGAAGTAAAAATCATGTGGTCTGGCTGCTCTGTGCAGGCTGGCTTGTAAGTTTAGAAAACAAGTTTATTTGAGAATTTATGTAAATTCTTTGTAAGAATGAGTGCACACGGGGCAGAAGGGAAATCACCTTGCTGGAAACCCCCGAAGCAGATCTTGACTATATGCTGTTACTGAACTAAGTATCTGAATTTGAACCCTTAGTTTTTAAGTTCACACCTTCAACTATCTAAAAATCCCAAAGCCTGCCAGTCTTCTTGAGGAGGGGACAATAAACTGGTCAGTGTGAGAACAGGGTAGGAGAAAAATAAATTCTTTGCATTTTCAGTGGGTGTGCCTTCCTAATTTTCCCTTAAAACTTGAAAGCCTGCTAAACTACTGGATTGTTTTAGTCAGAACAGGAGTAGCAGGAGAGAGAGAGAAGAATTTATTCGAGTGAAATTTGTTTAGAGAGTTGTTCTTGAAGGTTGGTGTGGACATAACCAGGGCGACTCCAAAGATTTAGCTGTGCTCCTCTTAGGAAATGGCAACAGAAAACTGGCTTCCCATCTGTTTAAATAAGCACAGAACGTTACAGTTTCAGAAAAGGATGAGAAAAGCACTTGAAGTGGATTGAGTGGCGATGTATTGTGTGTAGTCTGACGTTGCTTCTGCCCTCTTCTAGTTGGGATGGGGCATTTCCCTAAAGCAAAGCATGTGACAGAGCAAGATCCCTCAGCCAAAGGTCTTTCTTTTCTGCTGGTGCCTGGTCTGCTAAGCCTTGGGATTCCAGCAAAGGCCATACTATAGAGATGCCATCTTGTCAGGGTTTGTGTACCTGCAGCACAGATGGGGCCCCTGAGGTTTTTAGTATGAGGGTCAGGTGAAGAGCAAGGGAAGAGTGCAGAAAGTTTCTAGATCCAATGGAGGTTTGCATGCTCTTGATGGTCTCATGTTCTGTAGATGCATTTAATAGTTTTCAGAGAGTTTGCTGCTGTACTGTAGGAAGAGCATTTTGATGTTGAAGCCCTGTTTGCTGTATTAATCTGCTTGCCCAATTACTTAAGGAAAGCTGTGTTTACAAGCTTTAGATGACAGAACCAAGAGTGGAGAACAACTGTCTGAGCATGTGTGGCTGGGTCTGGTATATGGAGCACTTGTGCTTCAAACAAGGAATTACAATACCCATTGTTTCATGAGGAAGGGTCTCCACTGGAGAGCTCAGGTTCAGCCTGAGCATCCAGCTCTGGAAGGAAATTAGGCACTGTTTCCCTTCAGCAGTTCATGTGCTTCTGAATGAGAAGTGTTTGCTCTTAATTTGATTTTTAAACTCTTCTTCCCCTTGGAGGAACTTCACTCACAAATGGGTAGAGAACTATTCTGGAACCTGCTCTAATGTACTGCTAAATAGGATGTTGGGGAAGAAAATACTAATCCAAGATTTTCAGTGATCCTAAGGTCTATGTGACTCTAGAAAATGCTTGTAGCTCAAATTGTGAATTCCTGAAATAAGGATGGATTGCTTGTAGATGATTTGATACAAATGTATCTGTATTGATACAAATTTGTATCTGTTTGATACAAATCATGTTTTTTATCTGTTACTTAGAATCAGCTCCACTGTGGGAAGTGATGGTGCTCGGTGTAAAACTGCTCCAATCTTTCATTTGCCTTCTTTACTGCTACCATAAATGGCCATACTGTAGAAACATTTGTTGACTGTGTGTGGTGTTTGATTGTGTAGCACCCCAGCTGAATGTTTGCTTGCAGTTTCTTGATGTGGTTCATCACAGATGTGGCTTTTTGAAATGTGAAAGTAGGTGTTTGCACATAAAACTAGTTTGTGGCATGAAGTAGATGTTAACATTAGAACAGGTCTCCCAACATGCATCTTGAGTGTGCTGTATCTCTGGGTTTTAGTGGAATGAGGATGGTCCCTTACAGCAGGTGTTTGGTGTTTTTGCTGTAGTTATAAGAGCACGTGGTTTGGGGTTAATTATATTCTCACTGAGGTATAACAGTACTTGCTTTTAGGATATACGCACTCTAAAAGTGCAAAAGCCAGGATTAACATCCACCTGCGTAGGTCCTCCAACTCAAAATGTCATGTAAAATATTCATCTAACAATCACAGAATCAATTAGGCTGGAAAAGACCTCTGAGATCATCAGGTCCAGCCTTCAACTGATCACCACCCTGTTACCTAGACCATGGCACAAAGTGCCTCATCCAGTCTTTTCTTGAACATCCTTAACATTAATATCAATGCCATATATATTAATTAATGTTAGTTATCTCTCTTTTTTTCTACTCCATGCAGTGCCTATGATAATTCAAAGCAAAAGATAAACTCCCTCTGAGATTTCTATGTGTTTCCATGCCCTGTGAGTGGGGTGATGCTGACTAAGAGTGGTACTATATCCCCAGGTGCAAGGGTGAAGGGGAAGAAGCACTGTGGTTGGTTTTAGTACAACCAAATGTTTTGCTGGTAAATAAGGTTTTTTTGGATGGAAATTGTTACTTGCTTAAATATGTAGACTGACTACTGAGGGCAAAAGCATTTTTAATAAAATTTGAGGACAAAAATGTGTTTCCATTTGACAGTCTTTTGACTTCAAAATCTGAAGTTGCTGAGGCTGAAAATTCTGGCACTGCTTAAGAGCATTTTAATTGTGCTTACTGGGGCTTTAGGATCTCTTCCTTTTCCCTGTAGGTCAGCTAACAAGCTAATTTAGCAAGACAGTGCTTATAACCAGTTCTGTGCTATGAAATCTTACTCACATGTCAGGATCAGCAATGGTAAAACCACTCAGTAGCTTCTGGTTCCTGGAATTTGACCCTGTGCACATTTCCCCATATGTAAGTTGCAACATTATTGGTCACACTATGCTTTTGAAGCCTTGACTAATTAGGAGGATAATGCTACTCAGGAACTTGCCTCTCTCAAGCTCCCTAGTGAATATTCCTGTTGTGAATGATTTGGCTTCGTGTCTGCCACGCTGCTGGGGTGGGCCTCTGTGTGGTGCTTGCATGGTGGAACAAAAGGATGGCCATCCATGCATCTTCTGCCCAGAAAGCATCTCCCCCTTGCTTGTTCTGTGATTCTGATGTTGATGTGACTTCATGCATGCTGTAAAATAATTCAGGAAAAATAGGCACTGCCCTGTTTGATACTCTTCAGCTGAGTATAAGCCAGTGTGGATTCTGGAGAAGGTGCACAGACAATGTTAGGGTTGCACATAAACTTCGTGCCTCACTCTGCAAGTGTGCTGATTTAGAAGTGAGCTCACTGATTCTTGTGCTGTTGAGTGCAGGGTCTGGAGATTCTTCAAGACAGTATGTTTGGGTTGACTTGTGGGACACTGATGCAAAACATGGAGTGGAGCTGTAAATTATGTCTTCCCAACCATGAGTCTGGTGGTTTGGGTTTCCTTGTTGTTTTTATTTATATTTAGGATAAAACTTTCTCTATTACCTCCTCTGTTTCTTCTAAGAACTTCAACAGTCTGTCTGCAATGTAGAAGTTCCAGTAGACATGGCTTTGCTTCTGAAAAGTCAGAAATGAAGTGCTACATAGCCTGTTGTAAACAATCCTTGTGCACTGTACTGTGCCTTAGCCACTTGATGAGAAAACCAGGCTGAGTTACGCTGTTGTCATGTGGGAAGGAGTAATAACCTTTGATCTTGAAATCTGCTGCTGGTGGTAGTGGGAGAGACTATGAAGACATTCTTCAAGGACATTAAGATTAAACTTCTATGCTAGCACTGATTAGGCTGGAAAGGGAAGCATTGTACTCCCCTGGTATCTGTGATGGAAAATGCTCTGTATTGCTTTTTCCAAAGTGGCTTGTCCAGCTGAAACTTTGTTTCAGTTACACCAGTCCACACTGCAGGCTCCTTGCACGCCATGCATTGGATTTCTAAGCTTTTGTTCTTCCAGAAACCTGAAATTTTTAGGATAGTGCTATTAATTTGAACAATTACTTCTGAAGCAGCAGTGTCCACATCTGTGAGACTAGCCTTCATTTAATATACTTGTGCTTTCTGACAGGCATCATGCCTCATCGTGATCTCGGGTCAGCCAGCATCCCTGAAATATCTGTGTTGGGTATCTCTCTGCTCAGATGGGGTAGGATTTCTTCATCCTGCTCCAAAGGTGGAATGACTTACCACATTGCTTTGCTGAGTTCAGTTTACAATGATTAAGTCTGGATTCTTTCTTCCCATCGGTCAGAATCGGATCTGTTGAACACTGTGCCCAAGTAGTCAGACAAAACAAAGCCTTGTGTGCCAGGAAGGTCTGAACACACTGTCCCTAGTGTGAAAAGGCTTACACAGCCTGCCCTGCCTTGGAAGAGATCCCCTTCCTTCCTTGTCACTCTCACAATTAGGTGAGTTAACCTGACACCTTAGGTTAGAGGCATGATAAAAAGTATTCTTAAGCTTTTTGTTGTTTGGCTCTAAATCCCAAACTGAGGTTATGAGTGCTTCTCCTTGATGTTTTTCTGGGTTAAAAATCTGATGCTGAAATTCAAATCTCTTGAAAAACTTCACTTGGCACAGGGGACATGAAGGTTTTGGAGCTTGCTGCTGATTTGGGAGTGAGTGGCATGAAGTGCTTTGTTCTCCTTCCTGGTCCCTATGGGAGCCCAGGTGCTGGCCCAGCTCAGAGCAGCCAAATCTGCAAGTACAGATCACATGGAAAAAAACCACCTATTGACCAGTGCAAATTCTCCTTCTTTCTGGGGTTTTGCTGCTTAGTCACAAACTTCTGAGAAATGGTTTTGGGTGGTGGAAAGCACATTTCCATCTTAGACTACAGGGTGATTGATGACTGATATGGATGTGCAAAAAAAACCTGGGTACTCCCGACTGCTGAGCTGCTGGGCCTGCAGCATGGGACCAGTGGGCCTTGGGTTGATCAGCCTGGCTTGGTGTGGCTTTCATGCCCTGTCACTGTGGTGTGTGGAAAACTTTAGAAACTGATGTGTTAGAAATGTGTGTCTAGTATGTTATTGCTGTTGGAGTTTTTAGCATGAATTTCTTGTTCATAGCTTGCCCCCTGCAAGCTGTTCAGACACCCTTTTCTGAAGGAAAGTTACCCAGTGTGTTTTCATTTGAATTGATTTTGCAGCATATTTTACTATTATAATATATGCACCATGCAGCTTCTGATGCTGGCACTCCTGAATGATTAACACACTCTGAAGGAGTACATTATTTCATGGGTAGGCAACCAGTTATTTCATTATCATTTAAAATTGTCATGCTCCAGGATAACTGCTATGTGTTTTACTGAGTTGGGTGAGGATCTGGGGGGAAGGCTAGTGATTATTAGCCTTGCTAATGAAAATAGATGGCTAAATAACACTTACACAGCTGTAATTTCAGCATTCCTGACACTTCTGGTTATGACACTTTCCAAACTTAAAGATAATAGTAATTGTCTGTAGTCTGCAAAATTAGTCTAGACAGTCTAATCTAAGGCCAAAAGGTTGGAGTTGAATAAATATGTAATTTGGGCAAATAAAGCTATTAGAGCTGTGCTTATCATCTTGATGCAATAGTTCTTATTAGGTATAAGTGCTATTTTATAGCTTTTTCCTAAATAATTAGCTTCTAATGATCAGTCATCAAATCTTTGAAAAATAAAGCACTCTAGACTTTGCTAATGAAATGGAATGTTTTTATGTTGGATATTGTCCAAGCTGGTGTTCAAAAATTCCGTGGAATTTACTGGTAATAGAAAAAAACCCCACAGGACAGGAATTAGTGTATTGCTATCAATGTCTACAATGATCTGGCAGTGTAAATAAAATGAGTTACTGGGTCTGAAAGAGTCATCTCAATGTTTCTGTTTTGCAGCAGAACAAGTGGTATGATCAAAACTTCTGGAAGCTTTCATTCTTTGGGTTCAGTCCCTGTTTGGCACTTATATATGTAAGCAAATCGTGTATTAATAAAGTAATTGTATATACTAGAGCTGGGTGAAAAGGCATCTCTTGGTGATATCATATGAACTTTATTAAGGTGCCTGAACATATAAATGTGGTTTGCATGGCTAGTATTTATTTAGATGAGGGATATTTTTTTAATTTTTAGGTGGCAGTTTGAACTTTCTGGTCTCTTGATCATCCTGAAGGCAGCAGGGAGTTATAGTGGAATGTCAGGACTGGGGATAATAAAACCTCCCTCTTTCACTAGCAGGAAGTTGCTGTAGTTTAATTGTATAGTGTAATACTAGCCTAGAAATATTTAATCCTAGCTTGACTCATTCTAGAAAACTGTAGGCTCTGGCTTTAGTGGGCTAGTCAACTTGATTGTTTTGCCTTGTTAAACAAATGTTTTAAGAGGAAGAATGTGGAGAATTTACCTTCCTCAGGCTTTCTGCTTGACTCTTGCTGATGAACCCGTCAGAATAAGGAAGGTATTAAGTTCAGAAAGTTTTTATCTTCTCTTGCTGTGGAGTCCTGGGGATCAAACGTTTTCAGGTACTTAAAATGTGAAATAGAGTTGCTGGAGTGCAGCTTTGTTTTGCTGGGTTGTTGGGCTAGAAAAATGTCTTACTTTAATTAATTTAATTAATGTAATTGTCTGGCTCCAAATGTCCATAACCTAAGCTAGACAATCGGAAAAGTCCAAGTTCATCAAGAGTTATGAAGTGGCTTCTTTGTTAATAGACTGGAAATGCCCTAAACATGGCTTTCCTTGGAGCCACAAAGCTGAAGTCTGTTGCTGACTGTTATACTTAGGTCTAAGTTACTGAAGAGAGATTTTAATTGACTCTAAGTCTTTTCCTCTTACTTATACTTAGTTTATAAACCAAAATCTCTTAATTACATTGTATATCATGAGGTGTTCTAATGATTTCATGTGTAGGAAAAAAGGTATTCTGTAACTTCTCCCTCACCAGGGGATTTTTGGAGCTACCTTACTTTTTCTCGTACAGCTGTGGTCCCCATTATCTGGTTATACACAGTCTTAAAATCAAATATGCACTTAAAAAAACCCCAAACCAGTGCCTTCTTGAGAAAAAACTTGAGTTCATCGTGAAGAGCTTGTGTGAGCTGCTAGTTTGAAAACTATTTAAACATGATAAAGCTTTATGGATGAAAAGGTAGTGTGTTGTGAATGTTTAAAACATTCCTTGAATTACGAGTCGTTAAGATGAGGAAGATGAAGTACCTGGTGTGTTCATAGTTCCTGCACTTATTTACTGTGAAGCAAAAATGAAATGAAATGAAATCAAGGCTGAACTATGCTTGCAGTATGGAGTATGCTTTACAGTCAGACATGTTTCAACTTGAGAAATTGCAGAGCTGCCTTCAAAGAATTTTGTAGGTGCTTACTGGCATTAAAGGGCATTAACTGAAGGCATTACAAAGAGGTCTTCTCAGACAGTGAAAGTTTACCTTCTCTGATCTTGAGCAATGAAAGCTGCACCACCAGGAAGTACTCAAGAGGCCAAAGTTTAGTGCACATATTGCCTAAAACAGGTCTGTGTGAGTGTGCTTGGTGTGGTTTGATTTTGAGATATTTGAGAGTTATAAATTGGAGGGAAATGTTCACAGGCTGGTGAGCTGCTAATACCAAGTTGCTGTCCCATGGGGAGAGCTGTAAGGTGGGAACTGAAAGGAGACCTAAGCATGCTGCAGATTGAGTTTGAGTTTGAAAGGTGAAAGCTGTCTTTAAAAAGTATCAATCCACTCTTTTTTTAAGCAAGTAAATATTTTAAAAGGTGTTCACATGCATTACAAAATATATATGAAAAGAAAACCAACTCTCATCAGTATTCACATTAAGTTCATGTAGCCAGCATCCACTCCGTCCATTATTTGAACCACAGAATTCTTTAGATTGGAAAAGACATTTAAGGTCATCAGGCTGAGGCTGTACTGGTATCTGATGGTGTTTAAGCTTGGCAAGATGTTAGCAAAAGGGCACGTAACTTTTCAGAAAAGTAGTTTTAATGATTTTTCTTGAAACATCTATGATTTGAACATGCACTGAAAGGATGCCTTAGTCAAAGTGTCAAAGACACTTTCTTTCCCCCAGGCAAATCTACTGTCTCTGGGTTTATTTTTTTTCCCCACTGGATCTTGTAATTATCTGTTTAGCAGTTACACTCTCCAGTTTTTTTACCTGTAAACCCAAGCTATTTTGCCAACCATGCCTTAGGTGCCAGGTTTGAGGGAGAAAAAAAGGGTGGAGTTGAAGAAGGTAAAGCTGCTTTATTTTAAGTAGCAGTTAGGGGAAGGGCAAAAATTAGCAGACAGTGTTGTAGGCATGCTGAAAGGTGTAAGAGCTGATGGATGTTCCCTGTCAGTGCACAAAAGTCAGTTTGATTTCAGTCTTTCATATTCCTGAGTCTTGGTCCACTGCATGACTGCAGAAGAAGTTGATGCTCCAGAACCAGTCTGGCTCTTAAATCTGTCACAAAAGTCAGTCCTGCTCAACTGGGGATGAAATCTGAAATTTCCTAGCATACAGCTATGTGGAGAAACACTGTTGGAAATGAGTGTGTTGATGGATACGAAGTCCAAGTGTTCATTTAGGAAATGCGAAAATTAAAGGTGCATAGACAGAATTAGATACATGTGCTAGTCTTCAAATTTAAGACACTTTACTCTCCATACCCTTTCCCCCTTGTCTCCCCCCTCCCCCCCCATCCTATCTCATCTTTCCCCACACCTGTGAGGGAAGCAAAACTAGTTTTGTTATTAGGCACTCTGGGTAGTGAGCAGAGCACAGCCCACATAGAAAGGAGCCATGCTATATTTAGCTATGTGCATTAAATATGCCCATGCACTGAACACAGTTTTCTTAGGAGTTTTCTTTTTCTGATATGCTCACTCAGTGATGAGTGTCCATGGAGGGAGAGGGACAGAAGAGTATGTGACTGTGTAATAGGACTCACTCCCATTTTTAGTGTTTCCAGACTAAACACAGCTTTTGACAATCCTTGCATTGCATAAAAAATTCAAGACTTACCTATGCTTAACCAAGTGAGATGTTTATTTCTGTATCCTACTGTCTCTTCTGTCACTGAGTTGTGTGTTGGCAGTGGAGTAATCTAATGGATGTACTCTAAGGCTGCCACAGCTTATACAACTACATTGCATTTTCCATTATGATTTTCTTCTTTGATAGAACCATTAATGTTTGATTAAGCATGTACTTAATCATAAAGTTTGGTTTTATATATAATGTGTATTACTATTTCTTCGGGAGCAAATAAAAATTTTCAACTTGTGTATGAATTTCCAAAGGGCTTAGCTTGCACATGTCTCATGTCATCTTTCTTTCACCATAATTTTCTTCAGCTTAATCCTCTTCTCTCTTTGTGCCTCAGTTTTCACTGTTCATGAAGTGAAGTGTTTCACATCACTGGGTAATGGCAGTAATTGAAGTTACAAATGACATCTGTTTCCCTGGACAGCCATAACAATGCTGACAGTATGCATTAGAGCAGTGGGAAGTAGTGCAAATTGAGGGAAGCATCACTGATTACTTGCAAGCACTGACTATCTTTTAATTTATATTCCTTGGAAGAAAGGAATGGGTGCTGTTACTGTTTGTATAATTAAAAGAAAGAACCTCTTAAGGATTTGTAGGAGTATGGGATGATTGGATGATGACACACTTGGCCTTCTGTAGCGTGAGGCAGTGTTCTAGTCATTATTTCTTTAGTCTGGTCTTCATCAAGATAATTCTAGACCTTCAGTCTCCTATTCTCCCAGTGTTCAATACCAAAATACTTGCCCTCATTCTGTAAAGTGTAACTGTTTCTGCCAGCAAAGCATGCTGAATGCAATCCTGATCATTTGTGTTTGAAATGGTGCTGGGTTGCTGTGGGTACCTCCTGCAGTCCTTTTCTGGTACTGGTTTGGATGCTGCACAGAACCTTTGCAGAGGTGGCACTTCCTGTCATCAGCCCCAACAGCATCCACCTCCTGCTTCCCCAGCCCCAGCCAATTAAACCTGTCTGGAAATACTGGGTCCTAGTGAACCACCTGCTCTTGGGGAGATGTATGTTTACTATGGGAACAAGCTTGTCAGAGACTCTCTGATTAGTGGTGTGCTTTTCGTTTGTTTGGGTTTTTCTGTGACCCAAGTACTTGGGGCTCTGCAAAATGCTAAATTGGTGTGTTTTGCTGTGTCTGTTCCTTTATTCTGGAATGCAGTCTGGGTTTATGTTTGCTTCTAGAAGTCAGGGGTTTTTTCCTGCATGTTTTCCTTGTTTTCTAGCCAGCCAGCTCAAGTACGCTACAGAAATGACTTCTCCTTTGTGCTGTGGAAGGAGGTTCTTTTAAGCTCTTGAGGTGCTGAGGCCCTGAGCTGTTGTTTTACCTGATTACCCCTTCTGCTGGGCAGGTTAGCTCTGGACCAGGGGCAGCATAGTGCTTGGGCAAGGTGACAGGTTACTGCCACCCATCCTCTAGGAACTTGCCTGTGGTGACATAGAACCTGTCTGCTTGCTCCTCCAGAGACAGGAATGTAGATTAAAACTCCTAGAAATGGTGTCTCACCTCCTTTGCAGCCTGGAGGAAGGCACAATGTGTCACTGGGGTCATCACAGTACAGACTTGGCTGCTCTGCCCCTCTTAGGTAGAAGAGTTGAAGGCAGAGGCTGTAAGATTTCATGGGTGGGAAAACGATGCAAGTTGCAAACTGAGTTATGCAGTCAGTCATTTAGATCTTAATTTATGGTCTGGGGAGGCTTTTATGGTGTAGCCAAGTACCTCAAACAGAAAGCTGTCTGCTTATGGCCCTACTAACTAACCATGGTACTGGAGTTCTGGTCTTAACCTAAGGCACTGACTTTGTCTCTATGGCTTGGAATGAATGTCAGAAATACTCACTTAAATGAAGATAACACCGGTTTCTATCTTTTTCTGGGTTAAGTATTTCTGATGTGATCAGTGTGGTGTGTGGTAGGGCTGTGGCTGATACTGCTGTTTGTTGTATGCCCCTGGTGAAGAACTGGCAGTGCAGGGGGGGAGTTGGGCTTTTCATTGGTTGAGTGGGTCAAGAGCAGGCACATTCTTGGTGAAGTTCAGGGGAAATTAGGTAAAACCTAGAGAAGAGATGATAGTGTAAAAGGCAGGTAAAGGAGAGACTGCCAGAAGAAATATTCTGTCAAGTAGCACAGCACAGGAGATGGCTTGGGATCATGCATTTCAGGTATTTGGGAATGTATTCAAGTCTAAAGTTGAAGCTTTGGTGTTGGTGGATGCTACACATGTTTGTTTTAAGTTCTAGCATAAAAATTATAGCTAGGGAGGATTTTTGGGCTGTTTGCAATGCTCAAATTGTAGATGCTTATTTAAATCCAGAGCTGGTCTGTAACTGTAGCTGGAGGGTGGAAACCCATCTATTTCCTTGCCTTTACTGGGTTTGAACCAAAAACTTAAAACATGTGGAAAAAATTTAAATAAGCAACCAGTGGTTCTTTGAAACATTATGTGTATGTTTAGTAAATACAGATGGCGATTATAGAGGCAGCAAGGATGAATATATATTTTGGCATGTACCTCTCCTTTAACTTACTCACAGTGGTGTGCTCTCACTGTGCTGGGCTGCCTGTCATTGCATGGCCTTCAAGCTTGGTGTAAAGAAAAAGGGAAGAATGTTATGCAGCCAGCCTCTGGACTGCAGCTCAGAGCAGCTTCCTGTCAACAACATCCTACTTCTCTCCCACCCTAAAACATAAAAGTGCAAAATAAAGTTATCTCGTGGCTTTTCGGTTTGTGGACTGTGATTACTTTATGAAGGGTAAATGTGAACAGCTACATAAGAGCTGTGAGTTGGCACTGGGGTTTTCCATCAAAGGTGTCTTTACATAGTTGTTTTTATTAATTTATGGAGTGGGACTCAAGCTCGTAAGCTAATGGAGGAATTTCTCTGTGTGTATTAAAGGCAACATAAAAATGGAGGAAGATCATATACTTAAGAGCAGGTTTTCATATCTTCTCCTTACCAAAAGACTTGAGTGATTGAAACAATGATTTAGGGACTGCTATTGCCTAAAACAAAGACTGCTAGAGCAGTATTGTGTATAGTATCATTGTTTCTATGCACTGCAAGTAGAAACTCCTGTGAAGGTCAGGAGATTGTTTGAAATGCATTTTAAGATGACAAGTGTATATATAGGAAGGGATTTTTGTGGTGGGTTGCCCAGCTGTACGTAGTGTGGGGATGGGGATTTTTGTGTTCTTTTGGTTTTTTCCCCTTTGCAAAAGTCCTTGGCAGTGGGCTTTCCTGTCTCTGGACTCAACTGCCTCAGCAGTCTTAGAAAGACAAAACCTAGAAAACCTGTTGCATAATATTCTGGGTAAACTGAATGGTCGATGAGACTACTGGGCTCAACTTTCTCATTTCCCTTCTAGGAGATGGGTGGAAAGAGCTTTGATTTTGGTGGTGATTAAGGGAGTGGTGCAACAGAAGTGTTCAAGTTACTATCTCCTTAGAAGAAATTTAGCTGCTTCTAATTATTTCCTGGAGGCAGTGGCCAACTGCAGTGGAGCCAGCTGAATGAGTCGTGGCTCTTTGGATTTGTCAGAGAAACTCAGCTGCTGCTAGGAGAGCAGATCTGACAACCTGGTCTGTGTCAGGCCACCCTAGAGAGCTGTGCCGTGTGTTCTGTGCCAGCTCCCATCCCAGGCTCCGGCTCTAGCTTCCTGCTGTAGCTTCCTGCTGTTGCTGTAGCTTAGCAGGGCAACTGCTCTGAGGAGTTAGGGCTTGCACAGACAGCTTTCATAAAAGAGACAGCAGCAGGCAGGCCTGGGTATTCCAGCACTCTGGCATGTGCTTGCTCCTCTGAGTTGTCTAGACTTTGCATCAGTTTGAAACCAGTAGGTTGTCGGTGGTTTGTGTGTGCTGGAATTGTGCTCCTGTCAGGCTTTTAAGCAGTTCTGCCACAAACTTGTTGACCTCTACAAAGTTAGTTATGCTGTTGTAGGGTCTTGGGCTTGCTGGGTGTGCAGGCACCTTGCCAGGACGGCATTGAGGAGAGAAGGGATGGCCTCATGGAATGTTTCAGGATATGCTCTGCCATGCCTTAATTCTTTAAACATTGCCTGAAGAGAGTAGGAAGGTCCATTTCTGCTCAAATGGATAAATACTGTGTCTGGTACATCTAAGTTTTGTAAATCAGCCCTGACTGAATAAGGCCTGCAAGCTGTGGTTGTTGTGTTTCCTGTGGCACATGGTCCCAGTGCAATTTGGGAAGACTCCTTCAAAACCGGCAGCTGTTTCAGGCACATCAGTCTTGTCCAGCGCCTGGAGGTAAACCACAGCACTAATTGCCTTGCAAACCTCTCCTGTAGTGGCTGTGACAGCAGATTTGGCAGCGCAGCTCCATGGGAGGGAAGAAAATACTTGTAAGAGCAATTGTTACATGGGGGAGCTCAGGCATCTGCTCATTCTGAATTTGACATGTGCCTGATGCTGGATCAGGGCAACTTAATCTTGCTTCCCGTTTTGAGGGAGGAACCATGTTCCATGTCTCTGTACCTAGTCTTGCACTCTCGCTTCATGTGTAGTGGTTGGGGGTTTTTTTCTATTTAAAAAAAAAAAAAATAAAAAGGGTGGAGGGAATCACAGAAATGCCCTGCAGATTACAGAACATGCTGTAGTTCTTGGCCCTTGGACAGATAATGAGGAAAATAAGAAGAATTCCTCTGAGATCATTATGGCTTTCTTTTTCTGAACTCTCTTAGTGAAAAATATTGCCCTTGTTGGATATAAACTTGCTGCTTTAGGTGTTTTGCTAATACTGATTCATGAGAGTGAAATAAATCAATGCCAAATTCTCCCTTTTATTTAAAAGCTGCTATCCTTTGCCATTTTGTAGATGTAAAGGTTCAGAGAGTAACTTTGAATTCTGCAGGATGGAGAAATGAAAGCTGAAGCTGGAGAGGGATAGGGAATAATTTCAGAGTGCAGGCTTTATCTTCCATGGTTCAGTCACCTAATGCTTTTTTATAAATATCACTTTCTGTTTCCTTTATGAAACATAGGACTTAAATTCCCTTCCTTGTGATCATCCCTTTAAAGTCAGATTCTGTAAATGATTTTATTTATACATCTGTATGTTCACAAAAGTTTCTCCTCCGTCTTTCAAGGTTTGTTAAAGGCCACAGAAGAATTGAGACCTTATTTACAGTTCGTGTAAATTCATTCCTCCAAGTGTGTTCTTAAGCTCCTGGATAGCACATTTTGAGTCATGGATACAGGCAAAAGAAAAGATGAGAACACTTTTGAAGGCTGAATTTTTCCTCTTTAAATCTTAAAGGGAAGCAAGGTAAAGGGATGACTTGTAGTTGAAAGAGCTTCTTGTTGTGTGGTGAGTGTTCTGCTGCCTATAGATATGCACTTTGGCTGGGAATCCTGAAGTTTGTGTGCTGCATTTAGGATCCCATGCCTGTTGGCTTACTGGAATTTTTTTGGTGGTAGAGGGTTTGTTTGGGGTTTTGTGGGGCTTGGTTTGTGTTTTGTTTTTTTTTTGTTTTGGTTTTTTTTTTTTTTTTTTTTTTTGCTTGGTTGGGGTTTTTTTTGTTTTGTTTTGATTGGTGTGGGTGGGATTGCAGCAGGGTGACTGTTTAGCCTGGGTGCCATCGATGCAGAGGTGTGTAGGTGTATCCTGAGAGGACACTGATGTCTGCTTAAAATGCAAAGGAGCTGTTCAGGGTCTCTGCTCTGGGGGTCAGCAGCTTTTCAGTGTGGTGCCAGATCTAAATGAACAGATCAACAGCAACCTGTACAATCTCCTCCTGCAGCCAACTGCGTGATGGTTGTGGTACATGAGCGTAGGTTATATATAGCACACACAGCTGGTCGAGTGTGCTACAACTGGTGATGTGTTTCTCCCAGGAAGGCAGCTGCAGCCCAGTTGATGAGCTCTTCTGGGGAACCCCTGTCCATGCTGCTAAACCAGGACCTGGCATGGACGTGTCCAAATGGTGGGGTCAGCTGGGTGCTGTTCAGGACAGTGTCCTGCAGCCTGCACTCATGGGCAGCTCCAAAGCCAGACTGGACAAGGACAAATACAGCCACATAAATTATCTGCCAAGAGCAGAGTTAACTGTGTTCTGCACTGACAGTGGTGTGTCTGGAGAAGGTTAGTGGGCTAGTGCTGTGATTTCAGTTCTTCCTTTTTTTTTCCCCTTTTTTTTTTTTTTATTTTGTTTTCCCAACCGTGACATCTGTTAACTTGACTTTAGTAAATTTAGAGGAGCAGAGTGGTGTCTTGTTGGTATCTTTGAGTTGGTGTGATGGGACAGGTGCCTCAGCAAGGACTATGAATTCCAACATGGACAAGGAGATGTACCCTGGCTTTGGTTCTATCTTCTTAATGCAAGAACAAAGTCCTCTTTTTGCTCCATCGTAGGAGCCAATATATAGTTTCAAAACATTCCTAATTCCTTACTGGCCCCCAGAACTGAACAATGTACGCAGGTGGTACTCCTTCAGTTCTGCACAGTGAGGGTAATGCACTGAGTGCCTGCTGGGAGCACAGATAGGAAGGAATTTGATCAGGGTTCAGATTTGTCATGCCAGTGTGCTTTAGTTTTAGGTGGAGATTAACTTTACTATGACTGTATGCAAGCTAAAGCTTCATCCTTCGAACTATAAACTTGTCTTCTGATGGCATTGTTAACTCAGTATTCAATACCAGATCATCCAGTCTCTAGAGAAATGTACCACAACGTGCTTTGCTTCACAGTTTGGTTGATAAACAACAGCCTGGCAGTGTCTGGTGAAGCCTTGTGCTTAGGCCATGGGTGGCACAGGCATTTCGTGGCTTATTCTGCTTTCAGGGTTTGTCTTTCTGGAGGGTGTAAATGCTTAAAGTCATTAATACCAGGAGAGAAATCCTGGGAACAAGGATGATCCAACAAATTTTATTCAGCTAACAAACTAACTGCCACTTGTGCTTTGAGGAGCTGTTGCTAGAAATTGTTTTAAAACTGCGAAGGAATTCTAGAAACAGCTGAGGAAATCCTGGTACTTCCCAGAAATTGCTGGCTCTGGGAACAGGGGAGAAAGTCCTGTAAACTTGAGAATTCTAAAGAACTTCTAAACCCTACCAGAAGTTCAGAGAAGTTATGAGAGTCCTTAGAAACTGAAAGTTTCTAGGGATTCCTGAGAAATTCTAGGAGTTACCAGTAATGTCTGGAAAATGTTAGAAATGCTGTGGGAATCCAATTAACTCAGTGACTCTGCTAGTAATCTCTACAATTTATAAGGAATAGGAAAGTCATTACCAGTTATCTTTGGATGAAGTGTCAAATGGCTGTACATGGATAAACATTCTCATCTTCCTTAAGCTCTCAAGTGTCCACTTTTAGCATCTCCCTCAGTGAGTGGTCTGTGTGTGTTTGTCTAAGACGCAAACTTGTTTTCTTCTCTGCAGTCCTACTTTGTTACGGATTATGACCCAACCATTGAGGACTCCTACACCAAGCAATGCGTGATAGACGAGAGAGCCGCGCGCTTGGACAGTAAGTAGCCCACCCACAGTGCCCACCAAACTAGGATTTGGAATGTCCATCATTCCCAGGAGTTACCTGGGTGACATGGTGGAATGAAAAACACACCTCTGTGCTGCCTCTCCCAAGTGCAATATAAATGCTTGGCTTTAAAAACTTCATTTCTTGCATGTTGATGATCTCTTTAAGGATAAACCAACAGCCCTCATCCCCATGTATCTCTGAGCATTTTCCATCTGTTTCAGCTGGTCAGGAATTAGCAGAAGTCCTCAAGTGTTTTGTTGTTCAGTTTGTTTGGTAGGTCTTGAATTGTTCAGAGTCAGTGCGAGAACTTGTTGGGAATATTAGAAAAGTATTCAGCAGTATCTGTGGAAAGTGGTTTCTGCTTAGCTGTGGTGCACAGGAGAGGCTCTCACAATATCTTATTAGGAATAATTTTTTTTTCTCAGTCTATCAGAACATGAAATGTAGTAATCCATATTTTTGCTTGTGTTCAGTTCTGGATACAGCAGGACAAGAAGAATTTGGAGCCATGCGTGAACAGTACATGCGGACAGGGGAGGGTTTTCTGCTTGTTTTCTCAGTCACAGATAGAGGAAGGTAAGCCTGAGGTCAAGTTATTAAAACAAACAAGTTTTAATTATTCTTAAGTTACACCTTATCCTTCACTGAAATAATCTCAAACAGAAACATTAAGTATGCATTCACTTTTAGGTTCAAGGTGAGATGCTCTTTCAGCACTGATGAAGACTGATTTTGACCCAATCACTTTGTGAAAGTATCTGTTTGTTTCAATAGATGACTTGAAAGCATACACAAAAAAATGACAGCTCTATTCAAGAACTTTATTAGAGTCCAGAATACCATTTTCCTGGAAGTGATTGGTATTCAGTCAGTTCTTAGGAATATCCCCTTGCCATGTGCAGCATCAAGTAGCTTTGGCTTTCTGAGTGGGTTTAGGGTATATGCCTGCACTCTTTTTCAGGCAGTGGTCCCTCTGCTTTGTCCCATGCATTGACTGAATGACTGCAGAGTGGAGATGAAGCATCATCTTAGGAGCTCATGGAGAGCTGTGCTTAGTGGCGTACATCCAGAGACTGATAACAGAAGGGATGCTTCTAGTTCACCTTTGCATGAGGTGTCTGACTACCTAATTATTTTTAATGGGACTTTTTTACTGATGATCATCTTGCTTCTAAATTTCAGCTGGCAAATTAAGTGTAAATGCCTTCAGACTATATGTCTGGAATTAAATACAGTGTCTGGGAAGGATGCAAAGGGTATGTGATTGTCTCCAAATATCTGTGCTGAAGGTCCTCTTGTAGGGATGTCGCTTTAACAGTGTTTACTTGAAAGCAGTGATTTATTTATTCATTCCCCAAAAATCTTTGCTTAGGCCAGAACTAGCTTTTTTAGTATACTATCCTGGAAGAAGTTTTCTGCTCTGCTCACCTTTCCTTAAACACTGCTGGAATATTCCTTACTGCTTGAACAGCATCAGTACCTGATATAACTTAGTTGGTAACTGGAAACCTTTCTGATCATTTAGCCCTGCCATTTCTCTGTTCTTGAAGAAACAAAACTTTTCAGCTTTGATAGCTTCCCCAAAAATTCTTAGAAGTAGCTCTGGAGGTTGCCAGCTGAAATATTGGTCACCAGGATCTCTGTGCTGTAGTTTGAATATTCTAGATGGAGTAGAACTCCAGAGTCAGTAATTGCAGAAGGGACTGTGGTTGGTTGACTCTCTGCCCCAGGTCCCTGTGGATTGAGACACAGTCAGTGTTTTGCTCACCCTGCAGCCCCACCTCAGCCCAGTGCAGAGGACACTGCTCACTTGGGGATTTTTTAGTTTGAGTGTTGAATGGTTCTCTAACTGGTCATGCTGTGACTCTGGAGTGCCTGCAGCTGTCTGTGCTTGTGTGTCATGGCAGGGCAAGTCCAAATAGGTGACTCATCATTTCTGAACTTTTGCAGAACCTGGGAGTCTATGAATTAGTGCACTGATGCTCTACTTGTGTTCTTTCACAGCTTTGAAGAAATCTACAAGTTTCAGCGACAGATTCTTAGAGTGAAAGATCGCGATGAGTTTCCAATGATCCTCGTTGGTAATAAAGCAGATCTGGACCACCAAAGACAGGTAATTCATTTGCTGTTAGTTACTGCTCACTTTCTTCCAGGAAATTCAGTTTTCCCCTCAAAACTAAACTTCTTCCCAGAATGGGAACAAACAAATGAAGTCATATCATACAAACTAATTCCAGTGCAAGAAGCTACACTCAGTTTTTGTACTTGAAGAACCTTAGGAGCATGATGGCATTCCACGCACAGCACATTTTCTGTCTGACTCAGTGGGGTTATGTTGAGACCAAATCTATTCACAGAGCTGAGAGCTTTCTGTCATGACTTGATTACTCAGGCATGAACGTGTCTAATTCCTCAGTTCTGGTACTCGCCACTGCACTGTGCCAGCAGAGTGCATTCCAACACTAACTCCACCAATCCTTACTCTTCAGTGCTCTTGCTTTTACCTTTCAGTGCTGTTAGATCTAAATTAGGAGCTGTTCACTGTTTTCTCTTTGGCCACTCTGCATAACTGACTTAAAGCTTTAAAAGTTGGAAGTACAGCAACACAATTTCTGTTATATTTATGTACCTTAAAGTTGTGAAACCAATACTTTTCAACCTCCTCTCTAGTCACAAGACAACTTAGAAGATTTAGCTTAGAATGATTTAAAGGACTTTTAAATGTGTTTTCCCTAGTTGCTATTGATTTTTATTGAATCAAACTAATTTGAGCTGAAATGAAAAAAATCTTACTATAGCAGCAGGAAAGGACCAGATGTCAAACTTGTATTTTCTTCAGCAACTAATTTGAGAAGCTTAGTATTTTCTCTTGAGACAATAAGATAACACCTAAAGTTTGCTAGCAAACACATGATTTTCTGAGAATAAAGTAAATATAACTGTAAAGAGAATAAAGTAAATATAATTGTAATTGTTTTAAGAGTGTCACAAGGAAAACATAGCTTAAAGAGCTCAGTGGGTTGTATGTGCATTGTTGAATTATAGTTACAGTACCAAAAAGTTCCTGTGGAGCGTGGTCCCTTGACTGTCACAGCCTCTTTATCCCAGAAGCTGTGTAGAGAGATCATGACAAAATTAAAAGCTATGCTGAAAGATGCTGCCTTGAAAGAAGTTTTCACAGAAGTAGCTCACAAACCCCTCGAAAGTAACTTTGAGCACTCACACATTCACAGAACAGCCTGTCCCTGAGACAGAAGCACATTTTTTTCATTCTTGTTACCATCATGCCCCCATAAGAATTCCCAGATTTAACCTTACAGGTCCTGGAACCATATGTACTTTATCTCCTGCACTAATGCTGGCATGGAAATTATGGAGATGAAACCGAACTGTTCTGCTAGTTGTAATTGCTGAAGGACAAACACCCTGATGCTTTGGGAAGGGAAATAACATCATTGCTGTCAGCCCCAGCTCTCAGGATACCTGCAAGTGTAGTTGGTAATCCTGTACGTCCATTTCTAGGAACAGCTGTGAACTTTGTTCTCTCTCCCCCGCCCTCCTCATGTTATTGCACCACCTCTGCTTCTCCCTTAAAGGCAGAGAGGTGCCTGTCACCTGTTCTGCTTGTCCCTCTGTCCTGTTCCAAGCTGCTTTTTCAGGTGGTGGTGGGCTGGAACACATTCAAGCTCAAAGCAGCTTTTTTCAAGTTGCCTAACTTTGCAGTTTTGCTGCCTGTATCAATATATGTCTCCAAAATCTCCTGTTGTTTTTTATGGCTATATTAATTGCCTTAATTGATTAGATGCTGAGGGGTATAACTCTTTGGTGCTCTCACTCACCATTTATGTGCCAATTGGTGGACTTCTCACTCCCATTATAAGCTGAGGCTTAGGCAGATGTAGCTGAGAAAACACTTCTGGGTTTGCTTAAACAGCTACTTACGTGTTCTTAACTCTTCCCTGTCCCTTCCCTGTCACATGGTGTGTTTCACTTGGCCTTAAGTCAGTATGAAGGAATTGTTTAGGGATGCTGAGCTGACATAATTGGTCCCCACAAGGGAGAGGGTCCACTCCCTCTTGACTTCACATTCCCACTCTTTCCTTTGCTGGCCCCAGATGTCACTTGAAGCACTTTTGGAGTTGAATCATCTCTCTGGATGGGGAGGAGCAGAAATAGCTTCCTGGGACCTGTGCGAGCTAAATCAGCTTGCTGAAAGATTTGAGTGCCAATGCTGGGAGCATGGGAAGGGGTGGGACTGTGGCTTGGAGCAGAGCAGGGAGGAGCTGGGGTGGGGGGAAGCAAGTGAGACCTCGCCTTTTGGCAGCAGCAAGCAGTGAGATGTTATCAGCTGGGTGTTAAACAGAGGGGTTGTTTCTTCTCCATCGTGTGAGCACTAAGTACAGCCATCGGGTCACTGAGGGGAGCAGCTTGGTCATCTGACTGAAAACTTGTCAACGAGTCCTGCCACCAACTAAACCAACTAGTCTGAAAGTGAGGAAAAACTTCAGCGAGGTTGTCCTCTCTGGCTGCAGGTTTCTTGTGCAGGCAGCTGCCGTGGGAGGGCTGGGCTCAAAGGCGAGAGTGCTCCCTCACCTTGGCTGGGAGTGCTGGGTGAGTGGGAGGTGTGGGGTATCCCCAGGCTGGGACTTGTGGGCAGAAACATGACAAGGGCAAATCCTCTGCATTTTTACACTTTTTCTGCTGATGTGTAGGCCTCACTTGGGCACCACCAACAACCTGCTGAGCCAGTGTCACACTTATCTTTTTCTTATCTGGTTCTTTCTGAACTTCTTTAATCCCAACTGTACATTTTTCAGCTTCAGAATTCACATAACATTTTTAGAAATTCAGGAAGCTGGGTGTCAGATTTTAGAGCAAAACTGCTTGTACTGGGCATCTGCCTGCTTTTTCCAAAAGGCAGGAGGCAGACTAGTGAAACGTGCAACCCCTGAAAGACTAAAGTTAAACAAAGTAATTTAGTGTGTTTGGATCGGCAAATGATACTCAACAAATCTTCCCAGAGCCCAGAAGAGTTAAACATGTGGAAAAGTTCTGGGTGTCTCAAGGGTCTGGCCACACCTTTAGCCAAGTAAATGTGTGTTGAAGTTGAACAGAGTACAGAGTACTATCGTTGTGACACCATAAATCTGGAGGCTAATGATGTATAACTAATCATCCTCATGTGGTGGCAACTGTTTCTCAGGAAATACATGAACTGGGTTGTACAGCAGAAGTGCACAAACAGTTGAATGATCTTGATGAATTGTTGGGGCTCACCAAAGGTGTGGTGTAAATTAGTGGGGCTCTTATATACCAGAGACACCAACTCACAAGTGGTTTTGGGAGAGGCATGAAAGAGTCAGTTTGAAATAGCAATTTGTCATGGTAATAACCGTACAGATAAATAGAGTTAAGCAGCTTTCTTGTGATTTTTGTCTCTCAATATCCCCAGGTTATGTTGACAAAGAAAAATGAGTCTTTAGAGGACAAGCAGGCATTAATCCTTAGAATGTATGATAAGAAATGAAGCTGCCAGTGTTTCCAAATTCCCCAATCAGTCACAAATTGCTGACTCTGAAACCAGAAATGAAGCACCATCTCTCACTGCTCTTTCTTTAAACTAAATGCTGTGTAGCAGTCTTTCGCTCAAATGGGTCAATTCCTTAGAACTCACCACTGGATGTTTCTACTGTAGGATAATTCACCAGATGTTTTAATAATAACCACTAGTGACGGAGGAGTAGACTTGTCAGTGCAGGTTATGTATGACTTTCTGTAGATAACTGCTAGCTTAAACTGGGTCAAGTCTGATCATTCCCCAGATGGCAGGGTTTCAAGGAAAATCCAAGTTGCAACAGGAAAGTGCTTGGGTTTCATTAAATGCTAGTTCTTGCTTTTGCATCATGACTGAGCTAACACAATGACCTAGTGCTGAGATCATCTCTGCTGGCAGGTACCTTTAAAGCAAGCTTTTAAAGAGCAGTCCATGGGACTTAACTCTTAACCATCACTTTCTTGTATGAGTGTGACAATAACTTCTTGCAGTGGTAGATGTTGAGGCTGTGTCCAGGGACACGTCTGTGCCCGCAGACAAGAGTGTCCCTTCTGTCTTCCCGTGGCTTGTGTGATTTTGGGCTTCATAGAGAGTGATCAGTTGGGCATCTGATGCAGTGTCTGAGCACAGTGAGCCAGCTTGAACATGTGTCAGTGCTTATAACCACAGTTTGCACGTGCCAGAGCAACCTTGGATAGGAGAGTGTGGACAAACTGGAATTAGTGGATAGTGAACTATCCCTGCAGGAAAACCGGGATGACGGATGCACTCCTCAGGAGTGATGGAACTCTTGGCAGGAATGGGCAATGTTTGTGTGCTGGGACCACTGTAGGGTGACCACAGGGTGGCAGAAATGGATTCCTCTCAAACTTGAGGAAGCATTTCATTGTTACCTGTATGATGTGTCCCTTAGTCTTGTGTCAGTGTCCTGGCAAAATACAGGTGCAGTGTCAGGTTAGGCAGCCTTGTAGAGTTGCTTTAGGTGGAGGAAAGCATGGAAACTTCAGAAATTAATGTATTTCTGACAGATATCGGGCACAACAGTGGAGAGAGGGACATATGTTCACAGGAGTAGTCAAATGAAAACTGTTTCAGAAGAAGAATGTTAACTTAGGGAGGTGGGCAATAGGCTTTTCCATGTTTGACTCGCTCACATCTTCTGTAATGAGTTTTCATTTGAGAAACTTTTACTAATTGTCTGAACAGCGTGAATGAGTGATATCCAGAAACAAACAGTAAAATGTCCTGTAACAAAAAGGATGAGCATTATGAGTGGTTCTCGTTTGTATTCAGCCTTAAGCTCGCTAAAACTGCAGAACCAGCACACAGAGATGTACACACAGTTACTACCATCAGATCTGTGGTTCTCTTCTGTCAAAATAACATCTAGACTTCTTTGAAGAAGAAGGATTTAGTTTTTATTTTGGTGCTGATGTTAAATAAGCTGTCCTATCACACTTCCTGAAAAACCTGTCATGTTACAGGGTTGTCATACTTGAGAAGGGACAACAAAAAGATGAAAATTCATGTTTTTATTTTCAAGTATTTCTATGTTTATACTTAAATTTTCCTCAGCTTTGAAGATGGAACTGGTATGTTCTGGCCTCTAATTTACATCTTGGGCACTGCAAATGTTTCCATAGTGTTTCCAAACCAAATATTTTTTTAACTGACTTTGTGGTCACTAAAATTGACCACAAGTAAGTTGACAATATACTCATAAGACTGACAAAAAAGGTTATTTTGGAATTAAGCAGTTACAGATATTCTAGTAAATACAACAGGAACTTTAATGTATTTATACTGTTTTAAATGCAGGATATTGTGGAAATGTAATTTAACTTTATTACAGGGTTAGTTTGACTTATACCTATAATGTGCTTTAGATAGAGTAGTGAAGAAATTCTTTAACATATGTTTAAAGGCAGAGTTCAGTTTCTCCTCAGGATTATGCATTCCTTGCCAATTATTTATTTTTATTGAACTTTAACCTCTAGGTTTCTGGGGCTGCAATAAACTGTGCAGGGGTGAAGAGAAGTAAAAGGAGTTTGTTTTGTAAGAACTGTTATATCTATACTTTAACTTATCTGTCTGAGGTAGAGATATACAGAAAATTCTGGAAGGTCTGGTGCAAACTTTAGGAGATTCTACAGTGTCACTGATGTGCCAGAAAACAGCTACAAGTATTTGTCCAAGTGCAGCCTTCCCAAGCTTTGGAATCAGAATATTTCAGTATCTGAGGTCAGAGTGGAGGGTTGAAGTGGAATTGTTCTTGCTAGGGGAGCAGGAGTCTTCATTATTATTCAGTTTTCAAACAGCAGAGGAGGGTTGAAGGATTCCAGTTCTCCTTATGTGCCCTGCAGTTAAAAAGACAGGCTCCATCCAGTAGTTGATCTTGGGGTTGCTTCTAAGGGTTTCTTTTTTTGCTTCAGCTGGTGATGATAACACTGAAATGAATGCAGAGTTGCTGTGAGTGTTTGAGCTCAGCAGATGCATCCTGAGTTACTCCAGCTAATGGCACAGGGTGCTGGGAGCATTTTGAAGAGCTTCACGAGGGTTTAGTGGGAGCAGCTGGGATTTCAGCAGGAAGTGTATGAATATAGTACCAGTGGGATGCTAAGGACAGAGGAATCAAACATGTGGAGATGCCATGCATGAAGGCTCTCAAAGCACTGTGTAGCTGTTAAGAAACTATTCTGCAAGCTGAAAAGTACTTTGTTCATGCACTGTGGGGAATGCTGCCACTACTTTTCTATTCCCATCTATTTCTGTTTCTGTGTAGCTTCTTAATCTAATGAATATTTTGAGTTCCTTTTCAAAACTAATTTAAAAATAAATCCTCCTTATTTTTGTTCTTATATCAGTCCTCTACGTGCTGGTTTAATGTTTTTCTGTGAAAGCAGTGTAATCTTTGACATTTCTTCCTCTAGGCATTGTCTTGGCAAGATCTGTTGTACTTCCTTTTATCACTGAAAGCTGCCCTTTCCTCCCTGGCCCTGTGGGTGACCTTCCCGTTGGAGCCTCTCATGCCTTGCACTACTCAGGGTGGCCTCTGTTCTCTGACCTCGCTGCTTTCCACCTCATCCAAAAATATGCACTGATCTCCTTTGCTTTTGCTCTGTGACCAACTTATTCCTCCTTCCTGGAATGGTCCACTGGCTTCCTGTCTTCTGCTTCATCACTTTAAATTTTATACCAACTTTTTATGATGCTCATTGTTTCCTCTTCATCTGCTTTTCCACTGTTTTCCCAAGGAGTCATTATGGAGCCAGGATTTCTTTAATATTTATGGATTACCTGAAGGCTTTGTGGATTTTTAGAACTCTGGCAATCTAAGCTATGTTTAAAACTGGCTGTGTTAATATTTTGCTATATCATTAATAGATCTTTTTTTTAATGACTTTTATAAAGACTTAGAAGCTGAACAGCAGTTGTTGTTTTAAAAGTAGTCTGATTTTTTTGTTCCTCTAGATTTAGCTGGGACAATTAGAGGGTGAATTAGCAATAGTATTCAGAATTCTGTTAGCAATTCAGCAGATGGTAACTGAAGCACTTGCTTTGAGGAGGAGCAAAGGAACCATGTCTGCATTTGAAGGAAAACTTTATCTTTATGCAGAACTGAGGAAAAGGCATCTGGAGTGAGGGGAATTTCTTGGAGAGTCAGTCTTTGCCTATTGCAGAAACTTACTTTAAAAAAAAAAATCTGTTTCCCAGTTATATCATGTGGACTGTGCTGTGCCCAAATAACCATTACTGTTTGAGAGAACTGGATCCTTAACATGTACATGCAGTGTCTGCTGATACAAACCTGCTTGCAGAACCCTTGAGCCTAATCACTGATGTCTGTTACAGGTGACACAAGAGGAAGGCCAGCAGCTGGCACGGCAACTTAAAGTAACGTACATGGAAGCCTCAGCAAAAATCAGATTGAATGTAGACCAAGCTTTTCATGAACTTGTCAGAGTTATAAGGTATGGTAATTGAGACCAGATAATTAATGTCCATATGTTAATGGATAGCTGCAGGAAAGGTGTTGAAATGCAGTGGGAAATTGCTGAGGAGATTCTGCCTGCTGTTACCTCTAAGCTTTGACCAATGATCTCCATTATAAAACACTCAGGTTCATTAGGAAAAATGCTTACATGAATTTAATATGTATTTGAAAGAGAATTTTGTTGCCTTAATCTTTCAGATTTTATTGATCACCCAGTCAGTAAATGTGATAAAGTAAATCTGAGACTGGCCTTCTGTAAAAAATTGTTTCTTATAAAAAGAAAACCAAAAAGTGAACTCAAAAGTTATCGCTTACTTTATCAGTAATTTGAATGTAAAAAGGAAGTGCATTCCCTATGAAAATGTAAAAAGAAAGTGTAGAATACAGTAGTTATGTTTGTTTAGCTGAAAATTATTCTATGAATTTAATTTGAAATACCTATTTCCAGGAAATTTCAGGAACAAGAGTGCCCTCCTTCACCAGAGCCAACACGGAAAGAAAAAGACAAGAAAGGCTGCCATTGTGTTATTTTCTGAGAATCCCAAGAACCAAGCTATCAACTGCCAGATTATTTTTTTTCTTTCCATCATTTTACATCACTTCTGGTATTGGTCTAGCCTTATATGTGCATGTCCTAAAAGTGGTCACCAGAATAGCCTTAGTCCAAGAAGCTGGCAGAATAGTTCTTGAAGAAGACTCGGTCATCCTGGGGCAGACTTCAAACCAAAACACTAAGGCTGCTTCTCTAATACCACAGTTCCTTCCTTCTCTCCCTTCAGAGCTTGCGCCTTGTGGAGTTTTATTCGCAAAGGAGATGAAACAAAACCGTGTAGGACAAGGTGTTGAAGTCATGCATAAGTTGTCTCTTGTGAATTAATTTATTTTTACTTCTGACATTTCATTAGCTATTACAGAGACCTATATTGGAGTATAGAGAATACTTTTTAAAAAAGGGGTGGATTGGCTTTTTTTTTGTTGTTTTTGCCCTCAGTTAAATTAGACTTGAGTGTTCAGCTAGCCTTAAGAAACCTACACTGAATTTCATTGTCAGCAAAAATTTTCATCTCTCATTTATGCTGCAGTTTTATTTCGGTGGCCAAAACATTCTACTGTATTTATTTTATGAATCCAGAACAGCTGCAGGATGATTACTACTACTATTAGGATATGGCCAAATACCTGAGCTCATTCTGGATTGAGGCATGTCAGCTCATTAAGAAATTTCACATTATGTTTGAAAACAAATTGTGTCTTCCTTTGTATTTCCGGGTAAGGGATTAAGGAAAACTAAAATTGTAGCTGTTTTTGTTTCATGTGATATAAAAACGAATTTGATCTTTCCATTGTCAGAGATGATTAAATGTTTTTGCTATATACTTTTATACATTATTTTCTTATCAAACTAGTTAACAAGTATTTTTATATGTTTGTAAGCAAATATGCTTTCACAGCATAACTTGTGTATATGTAAAGATGAGTATTTAATTCTCACAGTTCACTTTTAACTGACAAAATGTGGGATTTGCCAAACTGTGGTAAATTTCTCCTTACTCTCCCCGTTATACCCAAGAATGGCCAATATTGTGCCTGCCCAGCACACCTATAGAGTAAAATCTAGTGTTGTGTTTTAATGAATTTCAGTATCCCTTACTAAAGACTGACCATTATGTGAATTATTAAACTGTAAGACTTTTAACTGATTGTTTAGTTAAACTGTGGATGGTTGTTTGAGTTCTGTGGATTGTGTTTAAACAATTCAAGAGTATGGTCCCTGATATTGAAATACTGAGTGGTATTGCACAGTTGTCACCTTAATTGAATGTGTCCAACAGTTCTTTGAAACTTGATTATTAAGCAAACCCTTGTATAACTTCAGGTGCTAGAATTAAAGATGATCTAACCATTTTTGGGGGGTAAGCACACTGCCTCTTTCTGAATCTCTTCCAAAACCTGCATTTTTTGGGGGTGGGGGGTGGGGGAGAAGGGACTGATGGAACCTGGCTAGGGAATAGCAACGCATGTCTGCACAGCATTTTCTTCAAGCTTGGAAGTAAAGAAAAGCCATTTCAACTTAAGTCATGACAGATGACAAAAGCTGATGTTTGCTTTGGCTTGAAGTGTGTAGTCAGTGGTCCAAACAATAATCCTTGTGTTTTCAGGCTCAGCTATGCTCACTGTCAGGTCCTCTGCCATGAATCTGTATGTGTCTCCTGAGAAAACGGGGCTGAAACAAGTTCCAGGTACCTTTACAGCAGCAAGGCATTAAACCTTGAGGTCGAGATACTGCCAGGCATTGCAGAGGAATTTAAGTTTTTTTAATGTAATTTAGATTCGCTTGCATAATGCAGTTTTGAGAGAGTGGGTAGCTTCCCCTCCCTGATGGATTTATTGGTTGATGAAAGGCTACTTAGGAGGAATGTGTGGAAGATTCAAACAAGAAGTTACAGTGGAAACACATTTGGGAGATGCATTGCATTTTTCAAGTCAAATGTAAGAAATTACAGCCTGTAGCAAACACCACGTGTTTTCTTAGCTATGTAAAGCTCTCTGGAGTTAAATCACTGAATATGTGGCATTAGAACGAGTTAAGACAACAGATTACAGCATGTGTGCTGAGACTGAACTTGTGAGGTGAACATATCTTTAGGTTTTATAATTTTTTTCCTATTTTTTTAACCTTTTGCTCATGGTAGAATGGCTTTAAATAGTAGAGTGTTACAAATACAAGTTTTTTTAACGTGCAGCTCCTTGTAACTGATAGAGAAGGTGGTAGAGCTCCACATGGAGAGATGGATAACTTTGAGGAGGTTGATGCTAAGGATCCTACACCTGCTGAGCCATGTTGAGAATGTGGTGAACCTTACAAACAAGATAAACAACCCTGGGACCAGCAGCAGCAGCTGCTGTGCAAGTCTGGGCTAAGTTTATTAACTAGGATATGTGCATGTGCTTTTAAAGGCTTCTGCTGCAGAGAATGTGCAGAGAAATCTCTGTTTGATGTCGTCATCTCTTTTCCAGACTGGTTCCTTATGTGCCACTTTAAGGAGATGTTAAATGTAGGCCTTTGGATCCTACTCTTCAGACATGAAGTAAATATTTGGAGAAGTAATAGGGACTTTTGGCCAGTAAGGGTGATCTTGGTGGTTGTGTGTTCAAAGCAGCTGAAGGTATTTCAATGATTTGCTTTTCTAATTGTTGTACCTGAAGGTAATGCTGAAAAATTATGCTTCTGGCCCTGGTGTGATGCTTGAAAAAAATATAATAAGGACCTTGTCAGTCTTTTAAAAAGTACAGTCCTGATCTATATGTCTTGGATTAGTTCTTAATTTACAACATTGCCACCTTGCTGTAGGATAGAGTTTAGCTGACAACCCAAGAGAGTTTCTTACAACTTTTCCTGTCAGAAGAAATGCTTTAAGATTTGTCACTTATGTTTGTAGTCACTTCAGTTCAAGGCCACATTCATAAATCTATTTAACTTGCAGTTCAGAAATCTGGAGTGTTTAAAATGTACCCAGAAATCACCTCTTGCTCTTCCTAGAGCACAGGGGTAGGGTCTGGACCTGTGTTTCAAAGCACAAAATAACACCTCTTTCTGTCACCTCACACTGCTGAACCTGCTACTCCACTGGATGAGGAGGGGGATTGACATGGTTGTAGGCAAAAGCCTTTTGATGCATAGGGAAATGAGATGAGCTGTTGTGAAAGGGTTAATAAAGCAAAATGTATTTGGAAGGTGTTAACTCCCACTAATGCCAAAGAAAACTGACTTTAATGTGTGGCCTCGTGGTTAGTCATCGTTGATAAAGTCCAAGTCTGGATTCAAACAAAAATGTTGGCTAACGTTCTTCTGCCATCATTTATGTGAGCAGATTTCACCCGTGGCATTGTGTAGTCATTGACTGGCCTTGCCACGTAGTCTTATTACAAGACTTTGATGAACTTACTCCAGACAGGAGACTCTTGAAGTCAGTGACCACAAGCCCAGCACTGCCAAAAATTATCTGTGCTTATTCTTTAGAAGTTCGTTGCTGGGAAAGGGTCAGGCTGAACAGAACTCATTTTCACTTGATTTAGGCAATCCAGTAGATTTTGATTACCCTAATGTACCAAAACCATGGTAAAAGAAACATTCAAATGGAATTTAGGAAAACAATCAAGCTGGAAATGTGGGGGCATGGGAGTGTTTTCTTTGATACTGCACTGGCCCACAGCAGGGCAACAGTCTTGCCAAAACATGAAGGCTTAAAATTGTAAAGATGGTCTCTTGCTCAGAGCATCCTGGATGGTAAATGCACTGCTCATCACTTTGTAAATGTGGCTTTTTCTGCGTTCTTACCTGGGTGTGTTGTAAAGCCAAGTTAAAATTGCAGGCTTGAAGCGAATTCTGCGTTTGGCGTAGGGTTAAGTAGAGGTGTGTTCAAGATCTTGATCCCAGTGTTGTGTATACACACCCGTTGGAGGGCCCGAAAACTTCGGAAAATTCTCGATACTTAAATATTCTTGTGGAGCTCTGACCATGGAAACACCTGCCTAAAACAAGTCAGGTGCAGAAATGAGGATGGGTGGTGGTTGGAGTACCCTTTACTGGGGAGAAGCCACAGATGTGGAAAAGACAAGGGATTAAACGGCAGGAAAAACTTAATACTCAGAAGCAACATTGTGAAAATGTGATGGGCTTTCTATTCTAGACCTTTCTGTTTCTCACTTGCTGTTCTAGCCTTTTAAGAGTGTAGTTATTAAGGGTTTGAGAGACTCTTGTGGATTAAATATAAAGGACAAATTTCATTAATGGATGTAATATTAGTTGTGAACCAGTAGTATATAGAATTAAATGCATTGTCTTGCTGCTGGAAAGCAAATACTGGTCTGTTCAGCTACTTTTTCAGCTGGATTGTGCTGTATGAAGATATACAGTATTTGGTAATCACTAATTTGTAGTGACATCAGCACTTCTTAAATTGCTACATTTTCAAGTAATGCTTCTGACATGAAAGTATTGCAGAGGGAGAAGTTAGCAGGCAAAGTGCAAGAAGCAAAAATGCAAGTAGAGACAGTAATTAAACCTCATAATTCCCTGTCTCTTAGTCCAAGGTGTGGATTAGGGCATACTAAAACCAGTTTTCATATCAGTTAAACTGAACTGAAGAGCAATAGAGCACAATTATGCCCCAGCATCTCTGAATGCCCCAGGATCTGCTACAGACCACCACGAGATGGCACCAGGGGCAGCCCTACGTGCAGCTGGGAGGTGCTGCTTGCACCAGCATCCCTGTACAGAGTTAAAGCGCCTGCTTTTGCAAGCAGGGTGGGAATGAACGGCGAGAACCATAACAAAGCTGATCTGTAATTAAACGGGGCCCTGTGTCAGGGCTATTTCAGAGGAATTATTTTCTGTGAATTCTGTAAAATCTGGATGGTCAAGAGCTGGGGAAAAAACAGTGATTTATAAATCGTGGTTCTGAAGAAATTGATGTGAAAAGCAGGAAGGATGCTTGCAGTCAAAAGCATTAGATGCATGTTAATTAAAACATTATACAAATTCTTAATTTCTTCAGAGTTTGCCAACTTTTATAGTTGCCAGCTGTGTCAGGAATACCAGAGACAAAGCAAAAATGAGTGATATTTATGTATTGTTAGTAACATGTATGACTTACAGTCAGAAAGTTCTGTATAAAAACTTCATGTTCAGCTAAATACATCCATGATGATTGCTGGTACCAAGTTTTGTTGGGTTGGTAGGCTATCTGGGAAGGCATCTGTCACTGCCAGGTTCTAAGGTTTGGGCTCTTCCATTGCTGCCAGGAGCTGCTTTATGAGGACTTCTTCCCAGCAGTATTACTTGTAATGAATGTCCTTGAAGGGCTCTGGAGTGGAAATAGTGAATACACACCTGTTTCCCGCTTGTAGCACCAGAGCAATCCCATAGAACTCCTATCTGATGTCTTTGTGTTGCTAGGACTGAATGTGACATACTCCTCCAGACTATTCCTCAGGCGGTTCCAGACCACTCCCCTCTGTTTGTTTGTCTTCAAGAGTTTGGTGCTGGACAAGGAAAATGGGGGAACTGTTGCTCGGTGATTTAGTGGCAGTAGACACAGTACCCAGAGCCTCCATTGCCTCTTGACCCACCTCATTTCCAAGGTCCATGTGAGAAGGTAAAATGAGAAGAGGCAGGAGCAGTGGATAAGGATCAAGGCAGGGATTACTTTGGAGGGTTCAACCCATACAAATTCACAGGACCTGATAGAGCCCATCCAAGGCCGAGAGAGAACCTGCTGCTGCCCTCACAAGGCTGCTGGGACATCTATTGTGACCATCTTTAATGGAGAGCAGGGAAATTCCTGGTGGCTGGAGGAAAGCAAATGTTGCACCTCTCTTCAAGCAAGGCCTGGGAAGCAATGTAGGGAACTGCAGGGAGTCATCCTTGCTTTTGTGCCTGGAAAGTCATGCAGTGAGTCCACCAGGAATATGTTTCTGGGCACATAAAAGAGAAGTGGTTGGGAATGGTCTGTATAAATGTATGAATTTACTGGAGTCAGTCACACCTGACCACCAGGATTGCCCTCTGTGATAAAGTGACTGAATTTGTGGATGAGGAGAGAGCAGTGTATGTTTTTTACCTCAGCTCAGCAAGGCTTTCAACACTTTTCCCCACTCTATTTTGGTATCAAGGTTCAGGGTGTTGTGGGCTGGGTAAAGCACTGACTGATGAATGGGGCTCAGAGGGAGTGGTTGTCCTCAGTGGGTAGCAGGCTGACCTCCAGGTGGAGTCTGGTGACGAGAAATGCTGCAGGGATCTCACCTGGCACCTGGCATCTTGAACATTTTGCCAGTGACCTGAAGGAGAGAGTGCACTCTTAACATGTTTGCAAGTGACACCATGCTGGGGAGAAGCAGCTGGTAAACTTGGACATGGAGCTGCTGGAGGAACAGGTCAATGGGAGCCCATGGAATTTTACAAGGACAAAGGCAAAGGCCTTTTTAAAATCAGAAACTTTAGTTAAAGCAGCATAGCATTCCAGTAGAGCTTTGTGACTGAGCTGGGGGTGAGGTTTGCACTCGTGCATGCCAGGAATGGTGAGGTTGCACTGGACCACAGTGGCTGCCCAAGGCATGCCAGGCTTGCATTGCATTGCTGGCTCCAGTTCTTCAGAGATCCAGAAAGAAGAAACAGGAGCAGTGGCTTGTGCAGTTGATGTATTTTAGGGAGTTAATCAGATATGTCTGTTATATTTTTGAATGTGTTAAATGCTGCTTCCCTTTTTGGAGAAGTTGCTTGTTTCTGGGGAAGAAGTAGCTTGTTGAGTGGCATGTCAGGGAGACAAATGGTGAAGTCTTGCAGCTCAGGCTCAGATGTTTTAAGTGAACCATGGAGCAGGTAATGTACCTTGTGTGCAGAAGGACAAGGTGCTTTGGTCTATAGTTATGGACTGCTGCCTGTGAATGAGGAGTCAATGCATTACAAGGCTTTTGCAGTTTAGTTTCCAACTGGTCACCTGCCGATAGATTCTGCTACTTTAATATCCATATATGGATCCTCTGAAATAATGCCCTGCACAAGAGCAGACCTCTACGGTGGTTTTATGGTCTAATGAAGGATTTTGTAATTCCAAACTCTTCTCAGCCTGAGCGGGATCAAGTGACTTTTTTCCCGTATCTGGCAATTATATTATTCATTTCAGAACAACATTGAAGCCCTGGAAAGTGTAACTGCTGTGTTCCAGAGTGAAATCTGTCACTGTTTATCACAAACCTGAGATGTGGGAGGGCTGACAGCTGCAGGGAGATTTGTTGGTGCTTTTTTGCCTGCTCTACTGGAAGTGACAGGTATTTTTGCCCTTTGAAATGTGGTTGCCACCTCATTTTTGGCTTGTGTCACTACACTGAGGTGGCAAAGTTCCCACTTTCCAGTAGAGGGGACAGCCTGATGCATGTGAGTGTGTCTCTGTATTTCAAATTCACTTTTTGATATTTTCATGTTCCATTTTCCTAAAGTAATCCAAATTTATTTTGTAAGCTTTAAAAATTAATTTTTAAAAGAGTAAATTTATTGAATTTTTCTTTGTTTTGCTATTTCTACCCCCTCCCCTTCCCCCCCCCCTCCAGATTCTGATGTATAAAAGCCTGAGTAGCCTTTTTTAATGCTCCTGGTACTGAATTCCTTCTCTAGCAAGGTGCTTTATGGAAGAAATTCTTTACTGTGAGAGTGTTGGGAACAGGTTGCCCAGAGAAGTTGTGGATGCTCCTTCTCTGGAAGTGTTCAAAGCCAGGCTGGCCTTGAGCATCCTGGTCTAGTGGGAGGTGTCCCTGCCCATGGCAGGGGGGTTGGAATGAGATGCTCTTTGATTTCTCTTCCAACTCAAACCATTCTATGGTTTAAAATATCTGTATTAGAAGCCAGTCAGTGTCAGTCCTTGTTCAGGAAAGGGCTGCCTGGCTGGCTGCTTATCCACTGTCTGTGGTAGTTACAGAAAGCTGGGAATGTCAGTTTTGTGTTTGAGGACACAACCAAAGGAGGTATTAACAGTTTCCTCCTGAATGCTGAAGCCAGCAGGAACCGTGGAGGAACAGGAATGGGAGCAACACATGTAGTGCAAGGCAGGGATTTAAAACACCTTTACTAGCACCTGGCTCTGTACTGGGGCTGATGGCAATTGCTCCTGCAGGACACTGCATAAATTGGAAAAAAAATCCAACAGTTGTGGTTTTGTTGAACCTGGATTTCAGTTGATAAAGCACAGAGCTTCTTTTACAGACAGGAGGATGCCAGTCCAGCGGGATGAATGCAATATAAAAATCCCCAGCAGATGGGGACTGGAATTTCCCCAAAAGTGGCACCGCCAGCTGTCTCCTGAGGGGATCCCGGGCTGACACAAGCTGCTGCAGCCTGAGGGAAACCCTGGAAGGCTGCTGGTGTCCCAAAGGAGGGGAACGTGGTGGATTAGAACATCGTTGTCCAGAGCTGCTTTTTGCCTTCTTTAATACAAAACCAATTCCAAACGATCAGAGCAAATTTAAAATTTCAGCTTTTTATTTTTACTGATTATCAGAGCAATACCTCACAGGAGGCCACTATACTCATCCACTGGCACAGTCTTACATTATATGTCCCACCGTTTCTGTACATGCGGGAAATCAGGATATATTTCAGAGAGGAGCAGAGGATGAAAAGAGCTAATAAGTTACTAAAAGATTGCCTTAGCAGTTCACTCTGTACAGATGGATGAAACCAGCACGCTGTCCTTTCAGCAATATGGTCCATGAGGAAGACTGAGCCTGCTAAAAAATACTGATCAGTGCCCACGCTGCTGTGGACTTCCTCTGCTTTAGTAATTATAGTATTTTCTATCGAGCAAATATAGCATACACATTATACATACATATATATATAGTAAATATAGTATTTTCTAGCTCTTAAAAAGAAGAAAGAAGTTGAGCTCTCATGAATGCAGAGCCAGTTTCTTATACTTGTAAAGAGTGGGACTTTAGAACCACCATGAATGGCACTGTCAGGTTTCTAAACACTTCCAGGAAGATTACCAGAGGATTGGGTCATCCTGTGGCTGTGTAGGAATTGGGCCATTGCAGTGTGGAGGCTGCAGGGCCAGTGTGGGTGTCTTCCAGGGTTTCTTGGTTGCTGCTAGGAAAGCTGTGCTGCTTCAGGTTCCTTTCTGCAAGATGTTAATAGTGATGCTGGCTTCTTTGCAAAATGCCTGGAGCCTGACGAATGAAGTTGTTTATTATACCAGGAGCAGCATAAAATCATAATGGCTCTTGGAGGGAATTTTTAGAAGCTGCATTATCCTTTGAAAGGAAGATGAAATACAGAATTATGCCAGATGCTCTTAAGGATGTAAATACCCTCTTTTCAGGCAAAATCGTTAAGCCCAACTTTCACAAGCTTTACTTTGGCAGGGTAATATGAGGGAGGGTGGAAAAGCAAACAGGCGCGTTCCTCCTTGCCTAGTTCCCCTGCATAAAGCATTATGGCATCCAAGGCTCTGGCTTATGGAGTCCCCAGCACAGATGCTGGGTGTCCTGGAGTCGCCACTGCTTGTCCCATTGCTGAGTGTTTCTCCTCATTTTAACTAGCTCCTCCACAAGCCTTTTGTGTCCTTACTCTCCCCTCACCTCCTCCTCCTCACCTGCAGGCTGGCTGGCCAGCGTTTGAACCCGGGCAGCTCTGCAGGAGGACAAAGGGAGGAACTTTTTTGTCGAAGCAGCAAGGAAGGGACATTAATGCCGGCCCCTGTCGCAGGGCACCGCCTGCAGACCCGGGAGCATCCTCACGTCCAGGCAGCAGCCCCGAGGGCTTGGTGAAATCCGTGCTTTCGTAAGGGCTAATTAGCACTGCTGAAGGACTCGTAATCTCATTGAGCAACTGTTTGGGGTGGTGGGGGCAGCGTCGGTCCTGTTGATACAATATATGTATATAATTATAGTGTGGGCATGCCCAAAATGCACACTTAAAACTCAGAGTGTTTCTAGAATATCTAATCTGGAGTTTTTATTTTGGGTTCTTGACTTTCCACTGTTAAACCTGTTAGGCTCCATCCAGTGACTCAGCAGGTACTTTGCCATTTGTTTGCAGGAAAATGCAGCAACAGCCTGTTTGCTTCAGCCCTGCTGCCAGCTTAATTTCTGTGGTATTTCAGCAGCTCAAACCAGTGTTCCAGATCACATTTATGTGGGTGATAAAGTAATTTGCCGTATTCTAAACACCTGAAACAAGGAATATTTTGTGTCCTTTCAGTGCTCAGTTTAGTCTTTCCCCCAGCTGGCACTGGGATGGGGAGTCTGTGGGGCAGCTTCTCAATGCTTTTAAGAACTGAAATGTTATTACTGCTTCAGCATGCATATGCTGTAGCCCAGAAGCCCAGCCCCTTGCTCCCCCCGGATTAAACATGCTTGCCTTGAGATGTCCCTGCATCTGCAGTGGTCAGAGGGAATCTCTGGGAGCAGGGAGCAGACATGACTCATTTCGGATGCGTGTGGCTGTGGCTGTGCACAAGCACATGGTGACACATGCCCTGAAGCACTGGGAGCAGAATGAATGGCAAGAAAACCATTTCTCTCTCTGACTGAATTCCAGCATGGATCTCATTTGTGTCTCTGCCCCTTGCATGGGCTCATGAGTGCCCCAGCTTCCCTATCAAAGCCTTTTTGAAATTTTCAGCTTTGAAGAAATATTGTCAGCAGTGCAGGGTGTGGGGTCAGGGGGCAGGAGAGGAGCTGGGACACTTGCAGAAGAAAGTCACTGCCCAGGAGCTGGAGGTGCTCACAATTGATCACAGGCAAGGGCTTCACTGTCAGTCAATAGTGTTTTGAATTAGTGAAACAAGAATTGAGAAACTCCTGAGCAGAAGGGTTGGGAGACTTTGCATTCAGGGAGCTTGTCATCCACATGCAGGAAGCAGGGAGACACCTGTGTCCCAGGAGGCTAAATCTGCTGCCCAGGGTATTTTTCTGAGGAGTCTCAAGCTGTTGTTTACCTGCAGCAGAGCAGTGGAGACCACACTTGGTTCTACTCTGAAGCATCTCTTCCCCAAGGATGAGTGTGAAGGGCTCCCCTGAGGCAGGCAGAGGCAAGCTCTCCAAGCACTACTCTGCCAAAATTGGTGGGGGTGGAGGGTGTTGGTTTTGATGTGTTACCCATGTAGAGAGGCTGTTCTTCCCCTGAGGTTCGGCAAAGTCAACCCAAAATCTTTTCAGCCCACCTGCTTCAGCATGCTGAGACAAGACAGCTCTGGGTGCATGGCTGTGTTTGCCCTGTCAGAATGAACCACCATGGTTCATGGACATTCTCCTGTTCAGTGCTTTGGTCCAGGAGTGAGAAGGAGCCTGGGGTGCCAGTGAGCTCCACTTGAGCTGAGGCATGTGAAGAGGAGAGCAGCCAACCTGTGCTCTTTGCTTTTACTGATGTGTCTTGAGGGGTTTGTTTCTGACAGAAGCTTCTCTAGGATGTAAGGGCTCATCAGGGTGATTCTCAGCTGCTCCCATGTGGAAAAAGTTGGCCTGAGTAATCCCACAGACAAGTAAATGGTTTCAGTTTTCCCATTTCCAAATGTCTCAGCGTGAGCAGAGCAGGTAGGTGGAGGAGATGGGCTGTGAGTAACTGCTTCCCAGATGGTCCATTTCATCCAGGTCACTCGATGTGGATTATAAATGAGATAAATGGGAATGCACTGTCTATACATAACATCAACAACAGCATCTGTGACAGGATGTTATCAGGATGACAGACTCGCAGGGTAAATGCAGTTACAAAGAGCAGGGCTCAGGTCTGGGCATTTTAATTGCCATTCCAAGGAAACCTGGTTGATGTCTTCCCTATTTGAAAGTATGGCCAAATACGACCCGTATTCAGGAAGGGTTTGGTTTGGGTTAAAACTGGTACATGAAAAAGTTCTTGGGGTGGTTCTCCCTATCCTGATGCAAAGGGATTGAGGGTTTGGCATATTCACCCTTCAAAAATAAAGACCAGCAATTTAAAGATTGATGGCAGGCATTCATTTACTTGAAGTAAAGGAGCTGAATAGTGCAAGAACAATTGGCTAAGTAAAGTCCATGAATACCTTTGAGCTAGGAATGGGAAGTCTGTCAGCAGGGTGGAACTCTAGGATTTTCAGCTGCCTTCTGGAGTTCTAGGAACTCTTCACTAGCAGCCTCTGGAGCTTCAGCCTGAAACCCTCATCAGATACAGTGGTCTGTGAGATGAGTGACTGGGCCTGATGGACCCAAGTCCCTTCCAGTCCTTATTTATGTATCCTAGGGATTTTTATACATTTCTCCTGAGCGATCTTACACATAAGAGCAGGGCTGGGCAAGCAGTGAGAGAAGGAGCCAGAAGATACTAGCACAGGCCAAAGAGCTGAGATTGTCTGGGAAGGGTTTGAGAGCAGCCCTCTCCACCCCTTTGTGTGTCTGTGGATATCCTGCATTGTCCTGGCAGCTGACTGTGCTGACCTGGCACTGCTTCTGGTCACATCTCCTTTGGCCAAGGGATGGTCAGGTCCTCTGGGCAGCCCCACCTGCTGTGGCGTTGCAGGAGATGGGGTCATGATCCTGCTGTCTCTGTCCCTAACGCTGCACAACCACGCACCTCAGCAGCCAGGCCTCACAACCATGGGACACTGGGAAGCAAGACCTGATTCCCAGCCACTGGGCAGGTGTGGGCCCCTGGGAGCACCACAGGCCCTGTGCTGCCTTCAGCTGACGGAGTGAGGAATGAGAACCCCACAGGTCCTCGGCACAGGCCCTGACACCGAACACTGCTGTCCCCACCAGGGCCGTGTGGGCAGGAGCCGTGAGGGGTGGCTCGGCCTTCGGTCCTGTACCCAGCTCAGGAAGAGGCAGGCTGAGGATGGAGGGCTCTCATGTCGCGGCTCTGGGGCGAACTGGGACCATGCACTGTGCAAAACCAGTGACTGAAATTGGGAGTGCGAAGCGTTTTTTCTGCGCTCTGAGTGCCCCCTGCCCGCCCAGCTGCCAGGTGCAGGGGCTGCGGAGCGGGAGGTGAGCGGCAAGGCCGTGTCCCTGAGCGGGGATGATCCTGAGGAGCCGCCTGCCCGCAGCCGGCTCCCAGCCTGACCCCGCGGGCAGGGATGGGATCAGTGTGTGCCTAGAAGATCGTGCTGGCGAGACCCGGGGACCGGCGGTGGGTGGGAGGCGGCTGATGTCAGCGCAATGGACCCGTATCTGTGGCAACCAGGATAAATAAATAAATAAGGCGCGTGTGCCGGAGCAAGAGGCGCACAAGCCGCTGCTCTCCTCAGCACAGCCCCGCCGAATATCTCTTAAGCGGCTTAGCCCCGGTTTATTACCTGCGCGTCTCCCTGTCTGCCGGCTGGCTGAGAGCATCCAGCGCCCTCGGCGGGGACCCCAGGAGCCTCCCCCTCTCTTCATCCCTCCCTCCCTCCCTCCTCCTCCTCCTCCTCCCTCCCCGGCAGTGGCAGTGGTTTGCTCCGGGCGCCCAGAGCTCGATGCGAAGCCGCTGCTCCGCGGTGAATTTCGGCGGTGCCGCGCAGGGCCGGAGGCGGCTGCGCTCATCCCCGGGGCGGGCCCGTCCGCAGGCAGGTGTGTGACCGCCCGGCCCGGCAGCCCTGCCCGCAGCACACGAGCCATGCTGGAAGCGCCGTAGCCGAGCCGGAGATGGATGGTGTCAGCAGCAACAGGAACATGTCTTACAGTAGATGGAGTTACAACAGGTATTGTCTGTCTTGGTTTGGTTTGTTGTTTTCTTTTTTTCTCTTTTTTTTTCCTTCCTTGTATTGTAAAACCATCACGCTGTTTGTATAAACCGAGATGGGGAGCCCTCTTCAGGGAAGCAAAACCCTTTACTGATGCTGCTTTTCCAGTCTTGGGACGCCCTGTGTTCCCAGTAACTCCAGCAGTGGCTTTTGCTGATGTTTAGCAGGTGTTTGTCTGGAGACCAGGGTGGGAGTTTCACCCTGGCGTGGCCAGACTGGGGGTGCTCCTAGCCCTGAATGCAAATGTTTCCCAGGCTCTCTCCTCCAAGCAGGGCTCTGAGATGCACTGACCACCTCAGCAGTCACCCAGACTTACAAAAGGTGGTCTGTAGGAACTGCTGATCGAAGCTTTCAAAAAATCTAAACTAAAGCTAGGGGAATGAAGGTGGCAGGGAGCCAGGATGTAGCTAAAGAGTGATGTTTTCAAGTAAACACTATGTGCAGCCCAGGTACCACAGAACTGAGAGGGCTGAACTTGGTGTCTCATTGAGACAGCTGAAATATTCCCACTGTGTTTCATATCAGCATGTGTGCTTTCCCTCTTCCGGGAAACAGAAATTTATTGCAGAATTAGTTCTGTTTTAATGTGATTTGCAGCTGTGACTGACAGTTCTTCAAGCCTGGATCAAAAAAAAAGGTACCAACTTCATACTCTTTTCATTTTCTTTTGGTTTTTTTCCTTTTTTTGTTTTGTCTGTGTAAATGTTACACCTGAAATGCTAAGCATAAGCAGTATTAGCATCTCACTGAATCTCTACCACAAGCCACCACAATATTCTGAAGAAATAGCCCTTGGAAGTGGTTTTTAGTGCTCAACCAGGTATTTAGTGTTGCCCACGCTCCCTGGGTGCGTGGGTACGTATGTTTTATATGTGCATCTAGAGAGCTGCACTCATTTTTGGTGCATTCCCATTGCCTCAGCAGTGAAAATACAGATACAGTGGTGCCAATGGAACAATGTCTTCTTTAAAGAAAAAGTGTGTTTGTGAATTAAAACTGAGTTATACAACAAGCTGTGATTTTATGCATGTATTTTCCCATGCAGAGGATCCTTTTCATCTGATGCCACGTCCTCACAGAGCAGCAGTGAGACCCTGAAGTGTCAGTCTATCCCACGCAGCCCAAGTTTACAGCAGTTTCAATATTCTAACCCTGCAGTAAACAATCCAAACACTTCACACAAACTCCTCTTGGAGGTTTTCTCCCAGTGCTATCACACTGTGATCTAACCTTCTATATTGCTTGCAATCTATTTATCCAGTTCTCAGTCTTCCTGACCCTGACAGAGAAGTCACTGATGAATGTTCATCGGCCTTCGCCTGGGAACATTCTGCACTTGTGTGTCCACCCTGCTTGGCTCTCCTACTTCACCTGGGGCAGAAATGCAACATTTCAGTGCCCAGGCTGGTTTTTTGGTGACCAGTTTCCAGAGTTGGGGATTTTTCCTAATAAATCGAACTGATGCCTGTGTACCATATATATATTTCAGTGCTATGAGGATGAGGAGTGAATCACAGCTTTTACCCACAGTCTTCTTCTGAAAACCAGTGCAGAGTTGTTCTCTCAGACTGAGCCTGCCCTTCCACACCCCTCTTGTGCCCAGGTACCTGGCAGGAGAAGCAGCTAACTCTCTTGTATCTCAAACCCTCATGGCTGATGTTTGCATTTGGAGCATGTCCCAGCTTTGGTCTCACTCACCAGTGGCCACAGAAGTGCCAGCTGCTCTCAGGGTGGCAGCTCTGTGGCAGAGTGTTTCAGGCAGAGACATGTGGACAGCCCTGAGAACAGCCAAGCACTGCGTGAAGGCCAACAACTTTTTCTTGGGATGCACACCCAGGTAATCCTCTTGTGTTGGCATCCATGAATCAGCAGGAATAGAGGGAGGGGGCCAATGGAGCAGGTGCTGCCTCCCGTAAACACAATTGCATCCATAATTAAAAAAGAAACCACACATCATCTGTGAAATTAAACTAATTAAACTAAAGTTTTGGCCTTTGGACTCCATAAGATGCATGCATGGATTTTTCCCCATGGAAATGAGGGGAGTTGCCGTGTCCTCTCTAAATGGCCACGCTCTTGTGTGCAGCATGCAGACATTTTTCTAGTGGGGTTTATCTGACATTTGTTGTGTATCTCAGCATTTGGGCCTAGGATTGTGGTCTTCCCTTAGGCTTGCTGCCCAGGATATGCACAGGTTGTTCCTGCAGATAATCTGTGCAACAAAGAGTGAGTCCAATCACTCGGCTGCAAAACTCGAGGTGAGGGAGCCCCGTTCAGCACAGTTCCCCTCAGCTGCTCTCCTAACCAAAGGGGAAACTTCCCCCCACTCCCTCCCCCAGCCTAGACCAGCGTATGTGTGAAAAAGAAACAGGTACAATTGGAAAAGACTCTTAATGATCACACGTGGCATTTCCACGTGTGATTGTTGGCTTTCCTAAAAGTCCAGCCTTATCTTGTGCGCATCTTTGCCTTCCTCCCATTTCAGTGCTGTGTAATTTCCTGGTCACTCTGAACACTGCCAGCCGAAAGCAGAGAATGGGCAGCAATTTAAACAAAGACTGGGGATATTTTGTGATCCTAGAAACACTCAGAACTCTGAGTTCAGATAGCTAACTTCCAGGGTACAATAATGCTTCTCCTTCACCTTCTGCCCTTAGTGATAAGCTGTTTTCTGGACAGTTTATATTCATTTTCTGTTTGGTTTCTTTTCCTCTTGAGCATCACCCTACCTGCTCACCATACCTGTGGTCCCTCCGTGTGCAGAAATGCTCATCTTCCAGGGCAGAGTCAAAACTTGTTCTCTTCCAAGCTTTCTGTGTTCAGTGCTGGTGCAGGTTTTGGCAGCTGGGCTGGTGCCCATCTCAGCACTCTTGCTGCTTCCTCCCAGATTTCTTTGGGAACCATGCAGGCCCTTGCTCTTGGAGATGCTTGAAACCTCCTCATGCTAGTGCTGTCTGCAAATAGAGGTGGCAAGTGGAGGTTTTACCCAGCACTTCCCATCCTTCCGGCTGGAAATGAAAGCTCAGAGTCATTAATATGATAGGAAGGTGAAAATGGGGAATAGTTTTTGGCTGCTACGAGACTGAAGAGACATTCTCATGAGCTGGAACACCTGAGTCCTTTCTAGCACTCACAGCAGCTGGTGACCAGACTGTCAAATGTTTAAACCTCAACAACACCACCCAAATTTGACCCCTGAAGGTCAAAATGGTGCTCGTGAAGGCTTGAGGGAGCTCTGATACCATGGATGTAGTTGAATTCCATTGAAGGCACAGTTTAGGAAAGCATCCGAATTCAGTCAATCCATGGTCACAGAAGACCAGTTTGAAATCAAATACATGGGCAAGTACTGCAGAATGGGAATCTGCAGTCCACATTTGGAAAAACTGTGCAAGGAAGCAGTGGTTCTCCATGATTTTGCAGGGTTTTTTCATGAATCAGTGGACTGTGCTTAGCTCTTACAGCTGGTCCAGAAGGATTTCTTCAGGAGCTGCAGGAAGCTTTGCAGAAGGAGCAGGTAACCTCTGCATTATACCTATGCATGAACAAAGATTTTTTTTTTACAAAAAAAACAACAAACTGAAACAAAATACCAGATGTGAAGTCATCCAATCTTTCTCACATTTCTTCCTGAGACCGATATATCCATAGTTTTTCTACCCTTTTCTCTCTTCATTTTGTCTCTAGACTTTCTATTTCTTTCCTGGAGGACTTCAGCCATCCTGGCCTCACTAATTACCACACTATGAATGATAGAGGTTTTATCCACCAGCGTTTGGAAGTATATTTTGGGATACCTACTGTCAGGATGTTTCAACTGTTTGAGACAGCTTGAAACTTTTTTCTATTGATCTGTATCTTTGGTCTATTCTGGATATCAGTGTTGTTTTTTACTTCTTTTTGAAGCTGCTATTTCTGGTTTTGTCTTTTTTTAGCCTGTGTTGAAAAGTTGTGACAGTGTATTTGGGTCATGGTGTTGGAAGGTTTCGATCTTAGATCTTAGTTTTTGAAGGTTTTTAGACTCCTCTACCTTGATTTTTCTGGGACATGCTTTCATCAGTCAGTAAATTGGGGCTGTCCTCCAAACTTCATCCAAAAATGTTGTCTTAGGGAAACTTAACTTTTTCCTTCTCTTCTTTGAAGTAGCATCTGTGAAATCCTGAAGCATGCACAGGTTTGCTGCAGCGAGTGCACTTTGACTACACCAAAGAGCAGCTCCTCTCTAATTGCAGCCAAGCCAGCCTTCTCTCCTCTGCCTTCTTGTGTCTTCAGGTGTTTCCTCCTGGATGAGGTACCTTTAAAGCTGTAATCATTGGACAAAGCATCTGAGGGGGACAAAAAGTGAAAGATGTTCTGTGGAACAAAAGGAGAAGGAGACTCAGCCAACCCTCAAATGAAGCCAGAATAAAACATTCACGTAACAGATGCAGAAATCCTTATAAATTTATCAGTGTTGTGCTTTTAGTTTGCTGGAATTAGGTTCTTTGTTTTTCTTTCATAGTAAAGCATCTTAATGACATAGGAGAACCTAGAGTTTGGGAGGGATGTTTCTTTCCTTAAGTCAAGGCACTAGGAACGACCTGAGGTGTGTTCATGTGCATCCTCCCATGCTCAGGATGAATGTTTTGCGTTGATTGGCAGCACACCCTTGGAGTGTGTGAATTCTCCAGAGACTTGTGACAGCCTTGCAGAGAGGTGTGGGAGAGGAAACTTCAGCTCCGGCTTCCCTGAAGAAGAAATTTTAAAGCTTCTTAAACAAAAGTAGCCTGAGAATATAATTTAAACCTACTTGGCTTATGTACAGCATGACAATCCTAACAAATGTAAGAACTTCTTCACTGAAAGAGTTGCAAGCACTGGAACAGGCTGCCCAGGGAACTGGCTGAGTCTCCATCTCTGGAGGTATTTAAAAGCCATGTTGATGTGACACTTAGGGACATGGTTTAGTGGTGGACTTGGCAGTGCTGGTTTAATAGCTGGATTTGATCTTCAAGGTCATTTCCAACAAAAATGATTCTGTGGTTGGTGTTTGGAGCAGTAAAAATCACAGCCAGAAGCTCAGTAGTGAGAGTGAAGGGTAAGTTTTTAAAGGAAAGTCAGTATTACAGCTGGTCTTTGGTTTATCCGTAGTAACATAATATATGCAGGTAACATTAGTTAGGAATTTTCAGCAAGAAGGAGAGAATCACTTGAGTCTTAGCTTGCAATAAAAATCGACACAAAATATACACATCTTTTGTCAGTACAGTTACAGGCCTCTACAAAAGGTCTCTGTAAAGCTTTGTGCTTAAATCCTGCCTTCAGATTGTCTCTTGAACCATAAAGACAACCCAAGCTTTCTTCAGGGTAGAAGGAGGAATAGGAAGCCAATGAAACTGGCCATGAAAGGTGATGTACCACAAGAAATGCTGCTCTGGGTCTCTTATTAGCACTTTTCTCTGTCCTTGCTCTGTGGTCTTATTGCACACTCCATGTGAATGCCTTTTGTCACCATGTCTAAAAGACACATTAAGTGCCTCATCTCTGGCGCTGGAGCACAGAATTGCCAGTCTCTGCTGTACCTGAATCCACGCACAATGCAGGGAAGATGGAACCCTGCCACTCTGAACTATCAGATACTCTTTGTGCTCTCACGGCCGCTCTCAGCATTAGCTTATACCTTGAAGAAAAATCAACCATGTCACTCATGATCTGCATTATCATTAAAAGAAAACCTTTTCTCTCTCCAATATGTGATTTGTGTAAATGCCACTACTAATGGAAGTCTGAGGAATAGCTTTCATGGCTGAACGCCAACAGAGGTGGTTTTCCCCTTCAGAAATGAATCAGGACAGAAGAGCCATCCCAGCTGTTGACACAGTGGGATGCCCAGCTGAAATGACCAGGCTGAGTTCAGCCAGCAGCCACCTGTACTTGTAGAAGAGAGGGATGCTAGCCAGTGCTTGGATATATCTGAAATGCTTGAAGGCTGAGGTCAAGAACAGGGGAAGATTCCAAGAGCTTATATGAAAACAAATATGCTCCCAGAGGAGTACAGGTCTTTGCAGTGCAAATTGTCAACAAATCAGCTCAAAATCAATTTCAAAAGTACTTTTTAAGTTGTAATTTGTCTCTAGAAGTCTCCTACATAGATGATCAGACAGCTAAGTCATCTTGCTTGAAAAATATGATATTATTTCATTATTTTTATGAGCTTGCTGTGTTGTGTGTTTGATTCCTTTTATCCTACTGGTGCTGTGGTGTGCTATGGTCGTGTCACTGTGACAAACTGCCACACTGTCAAACCTCCAATTACTTACTTACCTGTCAGGTAAATGTGCCAGTTCAAATTCCTTCACCTATTCGTGGGTCCTTAAGGAGACAAGGTCATGTCTAGATGCTGTAATTCCAGAGCCAGTGCTCTTCTGTTTCAGAAACAGTCCAGTTCATTTTGAAGTTTTATTGTTTCATGCACCCCCAGCACCCTCCTCCTTCTCCATACCAGGCATTTCTGCTGCCTTTGAACACGAATGGCTGTTTGGAGGGTGGAACAGTTTCCTCATAGCCCCTCCAGGCACTGATGTCATTGACATTAATGTTAAACTATTGATCTGTTCTCGAGGAACTGTGGGCAAGCTCACCTAGATTCACTCCTGTCTTCTCAGAGTTTGCTGGCAATCCTTTAAAAAATACTTCTTGAAGCGAAACTTTTCCAACTTGAAAATCCTGCTCAAACATCTTCTCCTGGGACTCCTGGAGTATCAAGGCCAATTCATTAATGTGGCCCTTCTATGTATGCTCTCACAGGTTTTTTGCAGAGCTGTAACCTAAGATCCTACCAAAAGCCAAGGAATTTGCCTGGTTGGTAAAAGATGCTCCCAGAGAGCTTTCTGAGGAAGGCACAGGTCTGGAGGGACTTGACAGGGGCTATCAATCAGAGTCAGTCCAGGAGAGGCTGGCTGCACACAGATTGTTTTGCCTGTCTGCAGGATGCTGTGGTTTCTAATAATAGAACCACGTTTTTGCTTTATTCCTCACTTGAATTTTGTTCCTTTTTAATGCAGTACTATTGAAGAACAGCTGCATGGGCTTTCCCAAACTGAAGCTTCTCCTTAAAGTTAGTTTATCCCTCCATTGTATTTCTTTACATCTTAGGTGGAACAAATAAAGTGCTCTGCTTTTTAGCATAATTTGTCTAGTTTTAGGAAGAATAATGAAACTTGGGCTTCATAACAGGGTCTAGTAGATTTGAACCAGTTTTCAGAATGGAGTTATCATCTGGTTTGGAAACAGTGCACTTAGACTAGAAAAGACTTTTTGGTAGGAAGGTGCAGATGAATCAGAAGGAGGAAATGAAGAGAGGGGCCAGTAGGCAAACTGGGAGATGTTCCTTATTAAATACTGTAGAGCAGGTGAGCTGATTTTTATGTATGTGTGAGGCAGTGTTGTGACCAAGAACGACACATGTGGTCAGTGGATTTAGCTGGGTTTAGTTAGGAGGGCCTAAGTAAATCTCACAGGAGCTAACTTGCACAGTGAAGATTTCTGGAGGGGAAAAGAAGCTGCCATCTAAATAATGAATAGTTTATAGCCTTGTCTTACTAGCAGCAAGTGAGTAATAGGTAAATGCTGAGAGGGAGCTCAGAATCAGTGGGATTGGAGCAGGACTCCAGCATACTGTGTGAACAGAAGACTTGAAGGTCTTGGCAGTAGCTTTCCTTCCATGGCATTCTGTGCTTCAGCAGGCCTAAAACCCAGACACTGATAGATAAATGTCTCCTCCTCTTGGAAGCTGTGATTTTGCCTGCTGTGGTTTTCTCCCCACCTGTGTTCTTCGGTGTGCACAGATACCCTGCCACATTTTCCCAGTAACTGCATCCCCCATATCACCACCACCTCAGATTTCACTCCTCCTTCCCCCTTCAGCATGCAGCATACACGCTTCTTTTTCTCTCTGGCACGCTTCATTTTTCTTCTCACCTTCCTAGAAATCCGTTGAATGTATTTAATTAGTGAGGATTTTGAAACTCAATGTGGGCCACAAGAAGCAGAGGAGCCAGCCTGGGCTATGAACCCTGGCTGAGGCCAAAGCCCACTTAAGTCCCTCCTTACAACCCTTCTGTTCTTCTGCTAATCACAGTAAGAGGATTCACTCCAAGAGTATGGGATGTTGGATACTACAGCCAAAGATGTTCCTATCAGACTCTGGGCTGTTTTCATTCATCCTTTTGCAAAAGTAAAATGATTCCTGAAGCAATGGGTGTACTGAGATCCAAGGCAATTTACTTGGAATTGCTTGGAATGCAGGTGTATGTATAGCAAGGAAAGGAGCTTTGAACTAAAAAATAAGAACGAGCCTTAAATCAGAGCTGAGAATTAGTGTTCCAGACTTGTTGAAAATCAGAGATTTTGTTCCCACTGTCCACTTGTATTTGGTAGCTATATTACACAGATGTTGTTTGCTCTCTTGTATGAAAAATAATGAGCAACCACACAATATTATATAAATGTTATATATTTGTTGATGCTTGAATTATACCTTAGGTGAAGCTGCACTCCTCTCATCAGCTCCAGATGCAGGTGGGCTGCTGTTTGCAAGAGGGCTGAGGCTAAGCCACAGCTACTCATATTCATAATTTTTGGAGCTCCTAGAGTTGATCTTCAGTCTGATTGTGAGGATTATGAAATATATAATCTCAAACATGGTACCATTAAGTGCATTAACTGCTTTTTGCCTCTGAGGCTGGGAAAGAAGGTGGTGATATTTTCCTGATATTTACTGTCTCCCCTGGGCATCAGGTCTTGGCTGCCAATAAGGCAAAAGGCCTTGCTGCCTGCAGCCCCGCTCTTGTGCTCCTGGGGATGCCACCAGGCATCCTCCTGGACAGGCTGGGACTGCAGGCATCTCAAATATGCCTGGGAGAGCAATTGAAGCTCAAATGTGGTGACCAAACTCTGTTTTGTTCACTGTAATATTGTTATGATAAGTTGTATACATTTGATTGATTCACTGGGAAATCTGCATAGACTAATAGGTTTTTTTAAAATGTAATTCAACTAAAATATCTGCAAAAGCAGAAGCATTTGTTTTGCTTATCTGTGGCAGTGAGGTTTTCCTGTTGTCTTGGCTGTGCTGTAGATTTGATAGCATAAACCAATGAGATGCTGAGTTAAGAGCTGAAAGAAACCTTGCTCTGAGAGTGGGAGACAAGGATCTGTTCCCATCTTGGTACACAACTTGGCACTTGTTTATGTGAAAGCTTTCATCATTAATTAACAAGTATGAGTGCTCTGCAGTGCTTCTCTGGCCATCCCATGAGGAGCATTCCCACCCAGCCTGGGGAAGCTGTGCTGTGGGAACAGCCCTGGATTATGGGTGCAAAGTGAGGCTGAGTGCAGTTCCTGCTATGCTAACCTCTCTTGATAGGGGAAGCTATGCATTTATCTCTGACTCAGCTTGAATTTTTTTGCCATTGACGATTGTCTTTCTGCTAAAAAATCTCTCTTTGCTTTCACCTTGCCCCTATTGAACTGTGGGATTGTCTCCATGCTATGAAATATGTGCCTAAATCCCTTTGCTGTGGTTCCTTTGAATCATGCTGAGAACAACATTGCAAAGAATATCAATTTGCATCTTAGCATTTACCTTCCTGGCTGGTTATTTGGTCTAGACTTGGTCACAAAGAGAAGCTGCTGGTATTTTTGTGGATTTATTCTGCTGATGTACCGAGCAGCATGAAAGTGCTTGTGCCTCCAGTAGCAGTGTGGTGTTCCAGCAGTGGCATGAGACTCTGAGTGCATTTGAAAGTCTGACTTCTCCTCCAACAACTGCTTTTTTTCTATAATTGTAATGTCCACGTTTACCTTTTTTTGGTGTCATCTCAGTCTCAGTGCAGCTGTACAAAAATTCTGAATTCTGTGTACAGTAAATGAAATATGAACATTTCAACGTCAATGCTGGAAATAAAGAGAATCCTTTTTTTTTTTTTTTAATTAAGTTTCTCTTCACCACTCTTGTGTAGGTAGTTGGCAAGTCAGGGTAGATGACTTGGATAAGAATAGGTATGGAGAGAGGGAGTAATAAAACACATTATTTAGCAGAGAACAATACTAGAGCCCCTTAACGAGCCTCTTCTGAAATATCTCAGATTGAATTGTTTAATATGGTGCAGAAATTATGCAAGAAGGTTTTCTAATGTTACTTGGATCCTGTCCACAAGTACTGTCAACTTCTTCCATGCATAAGTTATGGGAGGTCTATAAGTTATAACTTATGCACCCTTAGAACTTAGGCACTGTCAAGTTTTTCTGTGCATAAATTACAGCAGGTTTATAACTTTTTTTTCGAGGGGGGACAACTGAAAACCCCATTCCTGTGCAACAAACTATTCAAATATATGCTCAGATCCCACTGTCTGTGATATGGGGACACTGTTCTTAAATGCTTGTTGGTCTGACTTAAAATTCACCTTTTCCTGGGTGCTGTACACGAGGCTTTGCTAAATGAAAGAAGAAGAGCACAGGTACCAGGGGAAGGTCCCACTGAGAGATACTGATTGTTTAAATTTGAGTTCAGCTTTGTTTTGGTTACAGACTTGTGGGCTGACATTTAACTACAGCCTCGTGCTCTCTGCCCGGGCCCCAGATGGGCTTATGAATACTGTGGTCTATGGATGTAAAAGGAAAAATAATCTATAATAGAAGACACAGAACATGGCTGAGGAAGCAAGAAGTGTTATCCAGCACGTCTCAGGGAATTGGATTGCTGACATCAACCAGCCACTCTCCATCTTCTGCTCACTCATGTGTAGGAGGGATGTTCCTTGTTGGATGTTGGAAGAGGTAAAGTCTCTAGAACTAGATGTTTACCGCGAAGTTCACTCCATGACACTCCCTGGGAGCTGCCAGCGTGCTCTTTGCTCTGCCATCTTGTTTGTCCTGTGACTGGGAACTTCATCTTTTCTTTGATGCTTTTCAGACGTTGGATATTCTAGGAGACTTCTAGGGCCAGTAGGTGAGGTTTTTTTAACCAAGTCCATATTTCATCCCTCAGTCTGGAGAGGTGTTGGGGCAGGAAATACTCCATTGACAATACAGGAAGTTTAGAAAGACTGTTTGTTTGCTTCCATCTCTTTCAAGCCCTCTCTTTTGTATTCTTTTTTTTCTGTTACTTTACTGTCTTGTCTTTTCTTTCCAGTTTTAAGGAAGTTATACCCCTGGTAATGGACCATGAAAAAAAACCAACCCAAACCCAAATAGGTATTATATTTGATGTGCCTTAGCAGTGGACAAGGCTACAGAAAAGTGAGGGAGGATCTTCACAGGTGTTCACTTCTCTGAGCTGTTGCATGAAGGATTCAATTGCTTCCTGTACTAAATCTGCGCTGTCTTGATAGTGCACTATCTGCCAGTTGGCCAGAAAAATACGAGCTGTCATTTTGAGGTATTTAATCACATTCTGAATTGGTATTACAGGGTGGTGGTTGTGCAGTGGGAGCACGGCTTTGCAGAGCTGGGAGCCTTGTGTGTGCTGTGGCAGGTGTGCAGCCAGGCACCTCTGCAGTACAGGAAAGCCCAGATGTGGAGATGGAGAGGAGACTTGCCGAGAAGGACTCGGGGATAACGGTGGCTGAGAGGCTGGACATGACCCGGCAATGTGTGCTTGCATCCCAGAAATTACCCATATCCTGGGCTGCATCCAAAGCACTGTGAGCAGCAGGTGAGGGAGGGGATTCTGCCCCTCTGCTCTGGTGAGACCCCACCTGCAGTGCTGCATCCAGCTCTGGTTCCCCTGCACAGGAAGGACATGGAGCTGTTGGAGTGAGTCCGGAGGAGGCCACCAAGATGATCAGAGGGATGGAGCATCTCTCCTATGAGGGAAGGCTGAGAGAACCGGGATTGTTCAGCCTGGAAAAGAGAAGGCTAAGAAAGATGGAGAGGGACTTTTTACAAGGCCATGTAGTGACAGGACAAGGGGAAATGGCTTCAAACTGAAGGAGAGGTGGTTTAGACTGGATATTTGAAAAAACATTTTTATTGTGGGGGTGGTGAGGCACCCGAACAGGTTGTCCAAAGAAGTTGTGGATACCCCATCCCTGGAAGTGTTCAAATCCAGGCTGGATGGGGAACTGAGCAACCTGGTCTAGTGGAAGGTGTTCCTGCCCCTGGCAGAGAAGTTGGAACAAGAAGATCTTTAAGGTCCCTTCCAACCCAACCCATTCTATTGCTTCTGTGATTCCCTGTATAGGAAATGACATGGGCAGAGGTGTTGATGTCCTGCCTTTCCTCTCCCCCACTCTCAAAATACCTGTTACCAAAGGGGAGAAGGAATGGGGAATCTTCCTCCCAAACATGCATCCAATTCCGACGTGTGAGTTCAGCTGTGCTAAGCTCACGTAGCTCCCCTGCCTCAAATCCTGCACGTGCATTCCTTTTTTCCACCTGCCTAAAGATATCATAGTCACGTGCCTTGCTCAATGTTGCAAGTGATAACTCCTTCCCATTTTTTAATTGAATCAATTCCAAAGCTCTAATTAATTGAATAAACACACCTTATTCCTATTTGCTGGCTTAAGACACTCATCAGAAACAATATTTTCATCTGGAAGTGAGGTCTCTTCCCTGGACTTTGCATCCTGAAGCCCCCAAATTTCAGGCCCAGGACTCCCCAAAAACCCAAATTTAGGCTCTTGAATGCTTAATTTTGGGTTCTGACCCCCAAATTCTGGGGTCAGATTTCTGGGTGCTGAATTTTAGGGTGCTGACCCCCCCAGCCCCCAGATTTCTGCCCCCTCATTTTGGTGTCCAGACTGCCCCATATCCTCAAATTTAGTGTCTTGAATGCCCAATTTAGGGTCCAGGACCCCAAAATTGGGTAGTTTTGAAGGGTCCTGGACCTCCCAAACCCCTCAAATTTTGGTGTCCTGACAATAGTGTCGGTGCCCCCATGGATTAGAAGGCAGGCAGCTCCTGGGACATGTCACAGCCATCCCTAAAGCTGCTCAGCACTCTCTGAGCAGAGCTGCCTGGAAAGTTAGGAAGCATGTCTATAGAAAATGGACTATCCTTCACCCTCCAGCTGTTATGAAGCTTTGAGGAAGCCAGTCTTGGGCAGTTTTCCTGCACATTTCCCCCATTTTGGGCTTGTTTCATGAGCAAGCCCCTGAGTGGCTGTTTGGTTACCAAGAATAAGAATAAGTGTTACCAAGAAGTGTTACTCCAGAGTGCTCAGTCACTCAGCACTGAGCCCCTGTGGCAAAAAATAGCTTTATGTAGATTGCAGGAGGTACTGAGAGGAAGCTGAATCCCCTGAGGCTCTTGTAGGAGGAGGAATGAAAAGGCTTTTTTGTCCAACTATGTCATACTCACGCAGTCATGCCAAGGCACAGTGGTGCACTCCTGCTCCTGCTTTTCAGAGGCCTCCAGATGCATTGTTTGTCTCCAAAAACAAGATAGCTGGAAGTCACAGTGATAAATGGCAGAGCAGGCTTTCCTCCCTCCCTGCAGGTCAAGCCTTCCCAAAGAATAAGGAGGCTGCTAACATGGGGCTGGGATTTCTTCCTAAGACCTGCCAGATCCAGAGACTTTTTTTTTTCTCACTCAGTGCATTTTTTCCAATAATAGAAACTGTCATCTGTAATTGAGACTATCACATTGAAAAGTGAGAATGGTGCAGAAGTGTACGTAATTTAACTTATTCTGAGCCTGCTCATCCCCCTTGCTAAAACAGACAACATTTTTAGTAACCCTATCCAGTCCTTTCCAGCCATCTGTAGGTTTTCCTTATAAAAACAAGGCAAATCTCCACCACTTAAACTGCAAGGCAGAGGGAGGGATGGTGGAGACTGGGTTGCCTCCTTCAGTTTGGGCTATGCCTGCTATCCTTCGTGGTCATGGAGATTTGCCTTTTTTGTTTTTAAGCAGGCCAGCAGCAGTGCAGGTGGATGATGCTCCATCTTAATGTGGCACACTGGTCCCAGCACAAACTTCATTTTTTTTAACATGTTTTTTAAAATGTAGTTACATAACTTGGGGTTTGTGTCCAGTGAATTGCAGATGGGATTTGGGTAAGCAGTTTAATACACCTGTTGCTGTGTGCAGCTGCATCAGATTTGGCTGACTGATGTTGGTAGAATGCCACACCTTTCCTACACCGTGTACTAGAGACATAAAATAGCTAAACCAACAATTTTCATGGGTTTATTACCACTCTGGTATCTATGACCCAGTAGAGGTTTTTTATTAGCCCTCCACAGGGTGCAGATTTAATAGAGCACATTTTCTTCGCTGAGGTTTCAGTGTTTTTCAGATTTCCAAGAAATGGTCCTTGAACCCCAGTTCAGCACTGGCTGCATTAAAGTTGTTTGTTACCAAGTCATTGTGAAGAGGTGTAAGATAACTCACATACATCTTGGAATACCTTCTGATTTTATAAATGCAAAAGGCAGAAAACTTGAAGCAGACAGAAGGAGCATGGCTTTGTATTCAAGGTTAGGTGCCATTAACAGAAATGCTATTTTTATCATCACAAAATCATTGAGATGCTTCCAAAATACTTTTTCAGCTCTCAGTCTCTCCTGTGTTGAATGTGAAATGGCTCCTGTTATTAGCAGTCATCTTTTGGCATAAACAGATCTCTCAAGTCACCTAGAACTGTTTGCCAGATATACATGGTAATGCTTCTTTGGTGTTTAACAGCAAACTGATGAGATTCTCATTGCTTTACTGTCACTAATTAAGTAATTACTTCATCTGGAAGATATGTTGTTTATTTTTCAGATGCTTGATTTTTCAGGTGAGTTGACTTTAAACCCAGGTCACTTGAATTTACTTTTTTTAACGATGGTTGAGTTAACAAATTTGCAAGCATTGGTCCTTTTTTATATGACAAATTTCCAGTCCGGTTCTGATTGAGCTGTGATTTAGGCAAAGCATCAGTCTGCTAAACAAATGTTTTGTATGTTTTTCAAATTGCAACCATGGAATACTGTGAGTGAGCTTAGTTGATCAATCTTCATAATTCTTGATATAAAAAGCACATTTAGGTTTTAAAAAAACCCCCAAAACATAAGTTAACAAGAGATCTAGTACTTTAAAGGTATAGGAAATTGGTAACAATTTTGGCTGAAGGCTGAAAAAGTCCCACTCTGTTTAGAGAAGCACTGAAATCCCTTGGTCTTCTGAAAATACTGCTTGCAGCTCTTCATCCCTGTGTCATTCCTGATCCTCTGATAAAGAAAATATAAGCCTGACACTTGCACACACAGGTTGGGAAGGAGAAATACAGAAACAGGCAGAGGTTCTCATGGAGAATTGAAAACATAACAGTTCCTCTGGCCTGTGACAGGCAGGACAAGTGACATGGCTGATGCTGTGCTTGGTGGCCTGTGGAGCCTAAGGTTGGTTGGATGGTGAGATATGGTAGCTATGTTTAGCTGGCTCTTGTACCCCACCAGACAACAAAATAGACACAAAAGTTATTGTATAAGAACCCCCCAACTCCTTGTAAGGGAATGGCTGAGCCCTGACAGCCCTGCTGGTCAACTTGTAATGGACTTTGGGGCAATTAAAATTGACTTAAACTGGACCCTTACACCCAAATAATGATAAGCAATAAGAAAAAACTGTGGCAAGTGAAGCTAAACTAGAATGTGACAGCATTCCCTAATTCCACAGGAAAATGTTCCACAAAGCAGCCTCTTGCTCATATTAAAAACACCGAGGCTTTAACACCAGAAGCTTCAGTGAGTTTGTGCAGCCCCTCAACAAAAAAGAAAATTTCAATCCAAAATCTCCATTACAGCAGGATAGGTCTATATGACAAAACAAAAGAACTTTTCTTTAGGGCACTTTTAAGCAGGGTCATGCTGGAATTTAGCAAAATTTGTCAGAGTTTGTGAGAGAGCAGAATAACCAAAAGCCTTAGCACTAGCTCCAACCCAAATCGTCCACACCCCTAAAGCAGTTAAAATACAGTTTAATACATGGAGAGATGGTCAAGCAGAATAAATGGGCTTTTTATTTAATTATGATTGCTCTGCTTGAAATACATTGGGGAAATGAATAATTAATATCTCATAAGACTGGCTAAATTTGGAGGGAAAAAAAGTTCAAATATTTTCAAGGGCGTCCAAATTAGTTTAAATAAGAGATGACTACATAGTACTGTGATTTTCCTTCCCTCTCCCCACTCATCCTTCAATACATTTTGGGCATGTATTTCCTTAAAGTTTAAATGTTCTAAAAGAAAACACAGTGGAAGAAATGTTTAAAACTGGAAATAAATACAAGTGCCTTGCTCCATCAAGAAATGGAGAGCAAATTCTACATGAGCAACACAGTGACTTTCCTCCCACGTTCCATCAGTGATATCCCCCAAAAGATGGTGACAGTGTAAACAGAGGATGCTGTCTACAAACCATTGAAAGGCTGTACATATTCATGTTATATGGGTTCCTATTATGCTGAGACAGGATTATTTCTTTTGCCAAAACAGTAAAAAATAGTTTTCTTTCTTTATGTGAAGTAACTGTACTCAGCTTTTTGAGGTGGGCAAGTGCAAAGTTGCTTCGGCTTTCCACATAACCCTAGTGGAAGATTTTACCCTTTTAAATTGCAGTTTTTGGGTGTCGCCTCCCATGTCTGCTGGCTGGTTGTGCTGTTTAGCGCGTCCCAGGTATGGCCAGAGATTGTTGCCCTGACAATTCAGTGCTGCTGAATCAGACTTGTTGTCTAGGCAACTGCCTTCAGCTTCAGCTGGAAAACCATGAGTTAAAGACCAGAATCTTAGCAGTGTGAGCTCTCCAAGGGTGGTCTCATCAACACTTAGGGCTCTTCTAAACATTAATCTTTATAGGCATGTTCTGTAAAGATGCAGTCTGAGGGCATGAAGGGGAATATGGCATCAACAAGAACTGACAGATGATTTGCTGCAGTGGAGAGCTGCTGCCTCCTCCACAGCGCAGGGAGGAGAGGGCGGATCTGATTCATGGGCAAGGAGTCCAGATGCCCTCTGGAGGATGCAGAAGGTGGAGTGGGAACACCGGGTGCCCTCTTGTGCCCTGCCGACGTCTGGCATTTCACTACATGATATAAAATGTCAAACTCTCTCCCATCTGTTAAAACTTCTGTGCTGGGCAGAGCAGCCTTTTATGAGGTCCAGCACAGACAAGGGAGAATGTTTGCCAACAGCTGGGCCTGACTTATGACTGTGCTGTCCTATTCTTGAGGATTATAAAAAAGAGGGAGAGTGACTTTTTACACAGGCTGATAGTGATAGGACATGGGGGAATGGTTTTAAACTAAAGGAACAGAGACTTAGATTAGATATCAGAACGAAATCCTTTGCTGTGGGGGTGATGAGGCACTGGCATAGGTTGCCCAGAGAAGTTTTGGCTGCCCCATGCATGGAAGTGTTCAAGGACAGGTTGGATGGTGCTTTGAGTAAACTTATCTAGTGGATGGCATCTCTGCCCATGCCAGGCACTTGGAACTAGATGATCTTTAAGGTTCCTTCCAACCCAAGCTTTTCTAGGATTGCCAGCAGAGTTCTCAAAAAGAAGACAAAGAAAAGGCTGTTTCTGGATTTTCAGTTAGGTGCAGGCAGCACCCTACCTCTGTACAGTGCTTGGTGGCACGTTCCAGTCCCAGTCTTGGGGCCGCCCTGGGGTAAGGGAAGATGACAGAGGACACAAAGAGATTTCCTTGTTCTTCTTTGATGCACACACCTCCAAAAAATGTTACTAATAGCCTAGCAGCTGCTAACACAGTGGTGGCAAAGTTGCTCATTCAGAATCACACGAAATCATCTCTGACATGAGAGTTTCATTACAGGTGCTTTTGAGTGCACTGCTGGGCAGCTGCAAAGTAGCATGGACCAGGCGTACTGAACCTGGAAAATTCACAGGGAATGTGTGTGTGTTTATACTAATCTTTGACAATTCTGGTTTTACACTATGCACCAATGTGCTGAACTGATGAAGTAATCACTTCAGGAATTTGTGTAAGTGATAAAAAATATGACTTCCCTCTCCTGAGTCTGTGGTTGTGCTGAGGGTGTCTTTTTCTAGACTTGTGCTTTATCTGTGAGGAAGCAGCTGTGGGAACTGCTGGCGTTCCGTATGAGGGAATTCATGGGATGATGGTATAAAACAGGGGTGCTGGGGCAGAGAACACAGGTGTAGCCAGCAGGGTAAGGAGTGAAATACAGGAAGATGGGTAGGCAAGGGCCAAAAAAACCACTTCCAGCATCCTCTTGTAGAGGTTTAAACACAGCTTCCTCCCTGGGGCTGCTCCATCTCCAGGGCCTCAGCTCTTTACTTCTGCCACTTGTAAGCAGCACTGGGAATTAAGAAAATACTTTTTAAGAACCTGCACTACCTACTGAGTGGAACTTCTGAGTTTCAATGATGCTTTGTCCCAGTAAGTACGAATTAGTCCTTCCCAATTTATGCCAAATATCCGTCTTCTGCGTTTGTGTTGAAAGTCTGTGTGGCCAGACAGACACGGTATTATGACCCTGAAAAGCGAGTCATAAAAATGTGGAAAAAAGATAGTCTTTGGGAATAGAATCAAAAAATCATAGAACAGTTTGGGTTGGAAAGCACCTTTAAAGTCTAGTTCATCTAGTTCAAGCCTCCTGCAAAGAGCAGGGACATCTTCAGCTAGATCAGGTTGCTCAGAGCTCTGTCCAACCTGGCTTTGAATGCTTCCAGGGATGTGGCACATAAAATGTAACCACAACTAACCCCAGTAACAAATGACGTTTCAAGGCAGACAGAAGAAGCACATTCTGTATAAACACATAGAAATTGTTACCTGAGACCTCCAAGACAGAACAGGTTTTGCTGCTGTGCTTCTACCAGAGCCATCAACAATCTTGGCAGTTCTAGTTTCCTGCTGAGATTGAAATGTTTTGTGGGAACTGATTAATTACTGCTAATAATCTTGACAGAATGCTGTCAAAACATGTTGTTTTGATTTCTATGGAATATAGGAAGCAAGTCAAAATGAATCGCTGCTGCTTGAAGCAGCACGTTTTGGCATTTTAAATTTAGTGTTCTCAATTCTTCATTAGAATGAGTTCTAAGCAAAAAAAAAAGCCTTGAAAATTCTGCAATAATGAATTTTTCCCAGTTGATTCCATCTCATAGTTTTCTTTGCCTCTCAGCTTATATTTTAACCAATTATATCCAAAGCCTAGAAAAGAAAATTTTTAAATGGAGATTATTGATGTGTGTAAAACTTTTATATGAATGTACTATTAGCTCCAGACTTAAAGCCCTAAAATATATTGGATATTTTAATTGATGCTGAGGATCAACATAGTATGTTTATCGCATACTATAAAGAAGAATAGCCATCCTTTTTTAGTCACATCTACTGAGATTTTGGAGGGCATTCCTAGGAGTGTGTTGTGCCTGAGATGCAGAGAAAGACTTTGATTCTGCTATTCAGAGACATCAAATTCATTTTTCTCTAGGAAAAGATACTACAACAGACCTTCTCAAATGCATTACTGACTTCTTTATCAGGAAAATGTAGCCTGTTGTGGCACAGGACCCCATCCCAGCTGTAGTTCCCTGATGTTCTACAAGAGGATGCATGGGATCTGAAAGGAAAACAAAGGGGGTCTCCCTTTTTCTACAGTGTAATGTTTAGTTTGTAATGAAATAGGTGCAGAGGAGTGGTGCAATTATTATTGGAAGAAGGAGAATGGTAAAACCTAATTGTGGCTGAGAATGTGTGAGTAAAGTACAGAGAACAGCTCAGGACCTGCACCCACAGCCACACGGGGTCTGGCACTTGTCAGACAAATCCAAGCAGTGAGAGGCACACGGTGCCTGGGCAGCATCAGCTTGCAAGTTTTCAAAGTTTGGTTCTTTCATTGAACTCAGAATCTTCAGGCTCCCCTTGCTGTTTTAGAAATTTCTTCCCCTGTTGCACTCCTGTGATAAATATTCCCCTGGCTCGGGTAGCTGTGTTCAGCGCCAGGTTTCAGTGAAGACCTGTAAGTGCAACACAGGAGTCTGTCTGTCAGAATCTCCTGCATTTAGCAATAGAAGATATTTCACATTTTGGAACCCTGTATGCACTCTACATCAACAAATACTGGATTTTTCAAAACAGAAAGTGAAAAAGGAAATTATTTGGCTCATTCCACTGAGCTGAAGTCCATGGAAGAAGATTGTTTATTCCTCTGGGCATGAGGAAGCATTTTGTGCTGATTTGCTTTAGGCTTCTGAACAAAAATGACAGAACCACCTGGGTAAAAAAAAATCTCCATGAGAAACAAGAGTAATTTATGGCAGCATTTAATTGTAACTATAAACAAGATTTATTCAACAGCTTTGCAGCCATTTGCCTTTTTAAGACTTTTTTTTGTATCTGTACATATCTCAGTCTGTTGCTGTGAACCATGAAGCTCACACAGCACTTCCAGACTTCTCATGAAGGGCAGCTGAAGAAGCCAAGCACAAAGATATTTAAAATATCCCTGTGGCTTGTGCAGCAAATCTGCAAGGGTCGCAGGGCAAGTATGTTATCAACATGCTGCCTGGTACTCAGCATGCAGACAAATGAATCCAAACTTGCTTTCTGCTGGCATTAAATGGGTGAGGGAGCTGTTTTGGCCCACTTTAACAAATACTCTGGCACTCTGCATGCTGTACTAAGGATTAGGATAAAGTTTGTCATCTCAATCATAGCAGCCATTATTATTTACATTCTGGAATTGATTTTCCCTGTTTCACTTCATTGCTTGACAGCTTTATTTACTTTCCACTTCTCTGTGTTGTTTTCTAGAGGTGTAATGAGAATTGTGATTTTCTGGGTTAGTGTCAGTGGGAATTATTCTAAAGAAAAGTTAGGTGTAGAAGCATAACTTGTTGGATGTTGTAGCCTATCAACTAAGTCAAGTTGCAAGGTGGGATGGATGCAGGAAATTTGCTGTATGTAAAGTGGGAGGAGGAAATATTCTAAAATCCAATCTACACTTTAGATTGCAATCTGCATTCCTGTCAAAATTAAGATGTTAGCTCTTCTATTAATAGGGGAGAAAATGAGATGCCATACTGAAATATATCAAATATTTAATATCCATATTTTGAATCTCCTTATGCCTTCAAACCCTCCTGCAGTGCTCCAACTGCAGAAAAACTCACTTATTGCTCTAATTGAAGTAAACAGCACTTGTTATTATAGGCAGATTGTGCTGCCAGCAAGTTTTTTAGCTGGAGCTTTTGCCACTTTTCCTAGCAAACTTTGGTTTCATGACGGAGTCAAGAGGTGGTTGAGGCAGTAAGCAAACAATCAGGCAGCTTAGTGCTTACCGGTTTATGGCAGACCTATCTGTAAAGCCCATTGAAACAAGGGAGGGAGGAAGGGAGAGAGGGAGAGAGGGAGGGAGGGAGGGAGGAAGGAAGGAAGGAAGGAAGGAAGGAAGGTAGGTCGGTCGGTCTGGGGTCAAAAATTGTCACTCTTGTCAGCTGCAGTGAGTCCAGATCCTGGGATGTAAAGGGCTCCTTGTTTTATTTCAGATTCTGGGAAATTATTCTGAATATTAAAAAACACCTCTCTTTGTGTCTAAGGCTGTTAAAAGCAGCATTTTGTGCAAACCTCAGCTCGAGTAGTTGAAAGGGGTTTTCCCCCCTCACTGTTTTCCCTTGGTGTTTTCAGAAAGCTTAATATTTGTGTATAAATACTTGATTTCAAAGGAGTTGTGGGGTTTGCCAAGGTCTGTTTTCATCTTTTATCTGGGGGGAAAAGAAGAGAAGGAAAGGCCTACATATGAGCTTTTCCTTTCCTCCCAGTTCAATGTGTCCTTAAGCCTCAAACTATTTTGTAGCACAAGAGCTAGGAGTCAGAGCAAACCAAGCTTGTGGGAGACCCGATCAAAACAAGGAAAAGGAAGTGGGTTTTCACACAGCAGGCAGCAGACAGGGAGCTGCTTGCCAGAGACAGCTGTGGATGTGAAAGCTTGTCATATGGATCCAGGAAATGCCCTGAACTGAGAATACTTGAAGGCTCAAAGGGAAGTATAATTTTTTTTTTTTTAAGACATATATTTGCCTCATTAATTTTCTTCTCTGTGTGTCCACGTTTGCTTGTGCTGCAGACAGGATGCTGAGCCTGGCAGCCCCTTGGTCTGAGCCTGCCCAGTGCTCTGCTGCTCTCACTGCACTTCACACTCCGCACCGTTAGTGTTTCCATGGCTTTTATGGAAAGAGAATAACACCCCGCTTGTGCTGATGTAATCCCTCTGAGATGAAAGGAGTCCTTTAAGTAAACATGAAGTCATGTTTTAACCTAGCACTAGTGATGAGACGGTGAAATGATTTACAGACCAATAAATGTGAATTACTCTTGGCTAGCAGTTCTCTTGCAGCTATCCACGCTTCATGCAAACAAGCGTTGTTCTCTATAGCTCATGAATTCCCACTGAAATAATAATTGAAAGTGATAAGACTCTTACCTGGACAATAAGAGCTGCTCATTTTCCAGACAAAGAAAGAGCCGTTCAACTTGTTCAACCTGGGGAAGAAACACAAACAACATGGACAGAGAGGGATTGTGTAGTGCTGGATAATCTATCTCCTTTCTAGATCCTTGTGGGCTTTTTAAATGCCTCCATGTGCTCCTTCACTTCCACCTGATTATTCCAGTGTCATCAAGAAATGGCCATAGGGAGGAGGTAGAACTTGGCCCAGAGACAACATTTCCCTCTCTGCCCCTTCAGTTTGCAGTCTGGCTTCAGACCAAAAGGACACTCACTTTGCTGTTCAGGGCAATTCCAATGGAATTTGATAGCCCTCTATTTGGAGAGAAAGGAATTTCGGCACTGCTTAGACTCCAGCAGGACCAAGTCTGCAAGCCTCTGCTCCCATTCTTGGTTATTTCCCACTCATCCAAAGAGTTGTCATCGAAGTGCTTTTGTGTTAAATCTCTGTGATTAACTACATGTGCCATATATAGACAAAATGAGTTTATGATTATATGGAGCCTGGCTTTGCTTTCCTTTCTCTTCCATATAAATAGGGATGAGTGCAAGCAGGCCAGAAATAGGAGTTGTTCCCATCTGGAGGTTACAATGTGGCTGAAAACTACCCAGGCATGTCTTTGACCACAATCTGCTTTTAGTTTGAGTTATTAGTGATATTTAATCAACAGGTATGTTTGCCTGAAAAAGAATGAGCAAACTCTGTGCACAAATTCTTTTCCATGATGCATGACATGAGCTATGTTGTCCCTGTCAGTGGGGGCCACAAAGAGCATTAAAAAAAATTAGGGACTACATCAGAGCCTGAGTGGATAGTCAGGAGGGTTGCTTGTTTATGTCAGATGTTTCTCTTGAAGGTCTGATTGTGGAGGAGTACCAAATTCTGCTCTCTCCAGAGGGGCAGGTGGGTTTTATGGCATGCTCTTCTTGCTTCCTTGGAGTATCAGGATGCATCCTGAGGAGATATTGGGATCTCCAATATTAATCACTAGTTAAGATGTTGAATACTGTGTATTAAAATAGAAAGTAGAATAGATAAATGTTTAAAACAGTGCACAGAAAGGGTATGAGAGGTGGAAGAGCGGCAGCTCAAAAAGATAAGAATACTTGGCAACTTTGCTGGAGGCTGATGCATGGAGAACATCTCACTTAACCCATCAGAGCAGAGCTCCAACAACAGGGAGAGGGGTGGCAACAAAGCCCTGAAAACTCAGAGGTGAATTGTCTTTCTCTGTGTTTAAAAGCCAAGAGGAAATTAGCATAATTCTTCCCCTTCTGTTCTACTGTGATTGGAGTTCTTCAAAATGCTTCTCTTGCTTAGTGGGCAGGAAAATACCAGGAGATGTCTAATAATAACAAGACTTCTATACCAAGGTGTTTCTAGCCTAGACATAGATGCATTTCTTTTAACAGAGCTTTCATCTATGCTTTTGTTAATTAACATGGTAGCTTTTGTAGGGACAAGAAATCTCATCTGTGAGGTTGGGTTCTGTTGCCCTCCATGCTTTAAGAACAGCCACACACAAAGGTTTCTCTAACAGATCCATGCTCTGGGAGGAGAGGAAGAGAAAAAAAGAATTGCAAAGTCCTATGAGCATAGCTTGCATATTTGCACGTCCTTCTGCCTCTGTGATAACAGCAGAAGAATATATGCATTTACCTCTTTTGTCAGGGTCATGGCACAGGGCTTGGATCATAGGCCAGCAAATTAATGAACTTCTGAATCTTGGCCAATGGGTCTTTCCCTTCTTGTCTCTGCTACGGGAGGACAGAAAGCTGAACCCAATAATATGAATCTGCTCTTTGGTGCTTACTGTAGCTCTTGCAGGACAGGTCACTTCCCACAGGTGGACAGTGATGCGATCTGTTGTGCTGCTGCAGAATTTCTGCCAGCATTTAGCTCATATGCCTGTCTCAGGAATAATAAGAAATTAAAGGCTGTGATGCCAGTGGGATTGTGGGTCAAAAAATCTGGTCTTCTTCAGCACGTGACGGCATTTTCCTTGTGCTGCTAAAGGCTGGCTAAAGGCAAAAGCTAATTTTTGGAAGACCACCCAGTCTTGTGAAGTTGCCTTCATGTGCTTTTGTATTTCAGTGCTAATTTTTCTTTGCTAAGGGTTCATTTGCTGTTTTCAAACACTACCTATACCTCAAATGCACCAGTGATTAGAGCAAATTACTGGAAAAATACCATGACATTGATCAAATTCATGATATATTAGTGTTGCAATTGGGTGCATTCAGGTATAGCTGGGAAGAAATTGAATACCTCCTATGTTATTAGTTTGAAGAGCCTACTCTCTTGGCATTAAAAACAAACTAATTCCCAAACTGTCTTTACTACCCTTTAATGCTGTTATTGATTTAGTTCCTAGAGACTGGATTTTTTTTATCTTGAGAGTGGGGGAGGGGGATTTATTATCTAAAACTGCTTTTGAAATTAAAATATTGGACAGATCTCATTGTGTCAGCAGAGAGAGTTGAGAGTTATTTTGTAGAATACACCAAAAAATTGGGCTTTTTAAAATGGAGTGATGTAGACGTGTATGTATGTTCTCACAGAAGTAATCTTCTGCTGTCTTGATGCCATCCAATGGATCTTGATGGAAAATTTAGGCTCAGTTCTCAGCCACCTGAGAGCAAAGCTCTGAGTCTCACGTGTTTTAAATCCTGCCTAGGCCTGGCTGAGAGAACTCTGAGTAGGTGGGGGAGACTGGGGAGGCTCTTCTCTGGTGGGGAACCACTGAAAGATGTGAGTCCTGGCAAAAAGATGTAATAAGATGCAATGTTCCCATAACGGCAAGGGTGGGAGGTGCACCCAGTGTCGCAGAAGAGCTGGGGGCATGGACACAGCTGTGAGCTGGTTCCTGACCAGCCACCCCTGGGTTTGTGTCTCTCAGATTCAGCTCAAATAACTGCCCATACAAGCATGAGGATTCAGCTGCTTGAGTTCTCCTCTCAGCTCTGCAAGCTTAAATAAACATGTAAATGTGTTCAGGGGCAGAGCAATACTCTGTTCTGTTAGGGACAGAGTGGTGCTTTTGTTTACAGGTGGATTGGTGGTTACCGTCTGTCAGTGGTGAAATTAAACTCATTTTCTCCACACAGAAATTCATGTGTGCTACTTCATTTGCATTAAGCATTGCAGACAACCATGGAAACGACCTTTTTTAATTTGCTAGTCAACTTCAGTAAACCTAAGCTGGCAAAACACCTGCTCTAGCTTGATAGCAATGAGAATTTTACAAATTCAACAGTAAAGTTATCCCAGTGTTTTTCCCTTTGCTACGAAACACATGCATTTGGCATTTGTTAGTAGAGAAAAGCAGGAGGAGCTGAAGCACAGCTCTTCATGATCAGGGACAACAACTTCTGAAATACAGCTGGTGTCACCAGGCAGTTGATGGAAATAGGTTTCAATATTGTAGGGAGCAAAGGTGTAGGACCAGCTCACCACAGCAAGCAAATGGGTTTCTGACCTGGTAGACCTTAAAGCATGTGGTTTAGGGTGTTCCTAAATCAGAGTCAAATGACATAAAATGCCCAGATGTTACTGATCTTGATGAAGCAAACAGCAATTAGGTTTCTGGTGTGTTTCAGCCCTGATTTCCACGTTTTCTAGGTAAAAGGCAATGTATAGCAGCTGAGTACCTGTCTCTTCACGTTCTGCTGAAGTAATGCAGATGTTTATTGCAGGGCTGTTCTGCAGCCAAATGCTCTTAGAGCTGGCCATGCTCCTTAAATTAATCCCAGCTGAACTGGTCAAGGCCAATACTATTTCTTGGAAGCAGCTGAGTGGGTGAGTCTTTTTTTAGCTGAAGAGGAAGAAGAAAACACACGTCTGCTCTGCAAGTAAACATTTATTTCAGCTTGAACCCTGGGATATTAATCTTTTGTTTGAGTTGTGGCCTGACCACAGTCACTTTGTGTCACTGATCAGATGGGCATGGGTATTTTACAAGTATAACTTATATAGCTGAGAAATGTTGCTGGAAAAATATGGAAAGGAAACTTTTACCAGAAAATGGATCTAGGTAGCTTTTTTACCCTGTGTCTCTGAGGGTGCTGTGATGTTGAGGAATACTTTTAATACTCATGTTGGTGTGTAAGTTGCAAATTGAGCTACCTGCTCTAAATGCATTCCTCAATAATGAGAGGGGGATTGGCTGTGGGGATGAGTAGTTTTGTAGAACAGCTCATATTTTCAGAATGGCTGTGATGTTTGGCTATATCCTATTTCAGAAATTGTGTGCAAAACTTAAGAAATACTGTCTTATGCCATACTATTGATTGGAAAAATACTGGAGCAGTGAAAGTTGCTGAAGAAAATGGGTTATTTTACCAGACAAGGTGTTGCTGTACTTAGATGTTCCAGGTTTTCATGAACTCATTGCTTACGTCTCTTAGAAACTGGTTTATCTAAAGAAGGTCTCTCTACTCTCTCCTGTCCTTATTTCATGATATAAACTCAGTAAAGAGAATCTATTTTTGTTTCACTGTGAAATAAACTTACTCAGTTCAGATCTATATTTTTATCAAAGACTGGAGTTGGTAAATAAGCACAAGCAGCTTCCAAGCAATTTCTATTTCTGGTTATCCAACAGGTATTACTTAACTGAGGTGCAAAAGCACTGCTAAGAGCGAGGTACTTCAGATATAAAAGAGTGTTTGCACCTTATATCCGAGATTTGGTAATTTCTGCTCTGTGTATTTCAGTGCTTTCTATCTGTTGAGCTGTATGAAGCATAGAAAAATCCTCTAGCTGCTGGGTGTTGCAGAGCTGATGCTTATGAATCAGCAGTGGGTTTTTGTGCTGTGCACTTGTGTGGCAAAAAGCCTGTACTGAGGTCTGCAAGATCTGAACTTGTGACTGTTGTAACTCAAGCAGGGCTGTGGATGACATTACAAAAGCATGGTAATGCTGCACGCAGATCCTGTAGTGTGCTGGAAACCAGCTTAACAAACAGCATTTTCTCATCCAGTGTTGGAAGCACTGGAAAAGCAGCCCTTAGCAGGAGGGCGGAAGGATGGGAATACATGCTATAGGGTGGTGCTTCATATCCCTGAGGCAGGAAAGAATTTTCAGGAAAAGTTGGCATGTCTTGATTTTTTTGAAAAATGTACTTTCTTGACTTTTGTGACTTTGAAGCTCCAATTATAAATATATGCAACACTTTAGGGTGTTTTTATAGCTGCTTATCTGAGAAACAGCTGTCTTTTAAGGCATTCTTATGTTCTAGCCTGTGGTCATTATCAAGTGGCACTTTGCAGAGTGTGATGGTGACTCAAAGTTTCCTCTTGAATGTTTCAACCTTCTGTTACCTGCCCAGCACCAAGGCTCTGGGAGGATCAAGAATTTATCCTCCTGTTCCTGGTGGTGCAGAAAGAGGGACTGGAGGTGGCTGCTGCCTGGTGCAGGTTGCTAGTTGGATGGAGAGGAAAGATGCAGGAGAAGGTGTCACCAGCTGATGGGAAAAAATGAGAATGGGTATTTTGTATCTCTGAGTTTTTCTGGCAGTAGAATTACAGTGGATTACACAGAAGGGCAAGGCAGGAATGGGAGTAAAGGGAACAGGGACAGGACGATAAATAGCTGAAGACAAGCAAGAAAAACAGAGATGTTGAAACAGGGAGAGGTAAAATTAAAACTATTTATTTACAGGTATTCCCTGGTATCTTCCTGGTTATGCAGTGGTTTTTTTGTTTGCTTGTTTTGCTGTTTTTCCCCTGCAGAAACTGAGTTGGGTTTGCTCCCTGTTTGATCAGAGGTGTCTCATGCTCCCACTCACACCCAGGCACAGACCCTGTCCTGCCCCCTGCCCGGTGCAGCAGCCCCTGTTTAACTCCTGCTGGAGTGACTCCCCTGGTTGTGAAATTGCAACTGGGAATTAGGCTCACATCTGAAAAAGAGAAAAGATATGTGGGAGTTTGTCACTTTAAAACACTGAAATGTTACTTCACATTCTCGTAAGAAAGTAATCCATTGCAGGAGATGGTCAAAGCAGTCTTCAGCTCTGTACATCTTCTGCAGTTTGGCTATAATTTCTTTTAATAGTCAGTCTAAAGTGAAAACCTGCCCAATCCAGGTATCTATCCTTTGTTTAGGTTCTTAGAACCAGACCCCTAGAAACATGATATTTTTGCTGATGTTTGATGATCTCTTCTCTTAAAAAATAAAATTCTCTAATTATTTCCTCAGCTATCAGAGTCTATTTTTTGGCATCAGAAATATTATCGTCTCTGTCAATATTACTAGGTCAAGAAAGAAGCTATTCCTTTTATCTTAACTCTTTGAATTGGGATATAAATATAAAATAGGTTGTCAGGGGTTTTTTCCAGATATAAAATCTTTGGCTCTGATGAATCAAAAATACACTGTTGTAATGTTGTATCTGCCTCAAAGGATTTGAAATTATACAGTGAGGTCAGATTTCAGTACTTAGTGGAACTTTTTCATTTTATTTTCTGTGAACACCAGTGGTGTTTTTCTTCTAATAGAGCTGCAGCTTAAATGTGCTTGCAGTAATTTTCCTTCTAGTCCTTTTGCGCCAATAGGGTAACTTAGATTCTTCCTTCCATCTTTAGTTTGAAAGTACTTTCATTAAAACAAATGTCTGCTCTGCTGAGATTTTTCTTATCACAAATGTGTCCAGATCCTGATTTGATCAGGATAAGCATCAACAATTACAATCTTAATCTTACAATCTAGTGTCCTTAATAAAGGCAAGTAGTGTTATCTGTGTTGCTATTCATTTCCTCCCTGTGAGAGGAGAAAGTTGGGGTTTTTTTCCTCAAATTGAGATGTAGTTGGAGTGTGAATGTGTGCATGGAGCTGTGTGGGACATTCCAGGTTGCTTTCATCCATGGCGTCCTTGAGCCTGACTCGATGCTCTTCTCTTTTTGGTCTAGTTGCCTTACACTTGATGTAACTAAATTTAAATTCTGCCCTGTTTCTCAGGGTCTTCCCGAGGATCTAAGCTGTTGCAGAGGGTAAAAAAACCTGTACAAATAACACCTTACAGTTCACAGTCATTTCAATGTGAGCTACTGAGGCAACAGGAAGGAGAATGTTCTCCCAAACAGACAGGGAAGCCACTACACCCAAACTACATGTGCACACAGGAAGCTGAGAATACACAAGGGAGGGAAACAAACTTCATTCCTGGTGGAAACAGCATGGTTTTATAGGCAAATGGGATTTAGTGTGGCCATGCACTTTTTACTACTTCTGAAGGACCTGGGGAGCTTTAATGTCTGGGAAGAGACTGAAAGGTGTAATACATGAAATGTTAATGATGAAAGGGGAGCAGGTGTTTTTTTTCCCTTAGTAATTCATAATTAATGCTTTCAAGGCTGGAGAATGTAGGGAGTTGTGTTTGGGTTTTTTTCCTCTCTCTTTAACTTGGGGAATCTTAGAGCCCAGTAAACAATGGGTTTTCCATTCCAGTGAACAAGCTGTTCTGGGCTCTCAAGCTGCAGCTTTTAGCCCATTAGGTTGAATTCTGCTGGAGTGATGGATGCTGCAACCACCATTCAGTTGGCAGTCTGGTATGTCTCCATGCTTAATTAGTCAGGGAAATCAGCTTGAAAGGCAGCAGTTGCCTTGACAGAAGCACTGAGAGAGGATGGTGTTCATGTGTTGGGGTTTTCAGGCAGTAAATGTTTGGCTCCCAGGGGGTGGCAGTTGGCTGGAGCCTGGAGCAGAGGAGATGGAAGGGAGTGTGAGCACTTAGCCAAGAGGTGTGGGAAATCCTTGGAGTAAGGAGCAAACAGGATTTGGTTCTGTTGGCACAAGCTTACCAACCTTAGGGCAGGGTTTCAAGAGAATATTGGAGCTGGGCAAGTTGAACTCCGGCCTTGTGTTCTGAGCAGCTGAGTGCCCACCCCAGAACAAAAACTAGGTATGAGATAACACAGTGATTGCATAAGATGATGATTTTGAATATTCTCAGTACACTCCTGGGCCAGACACCAGCTGGTTCTGGTAGTTTGGCTTCATAGGGAACAGGTCCAAATCGTGAATCATTTAGAGAAGGCCATATCCTGTGCCCACCTACTCCTTGGCTGCTTTTCAGGAAAGACTGGTCTGTTCCAGCCTCTGCAAGCCAAATATTGGTTCTGATGACAAGAAGCTGTGCTAACGGTATTCTCTCCTCACAGATAAGGCAAACAGTGTTCTGGGCTGCACTGGAAGGAATTTACCCAAGCAGACCAGGGGAGGTGATTATCCCTGCCTATGTAGGACCCAGAGTGCTGGATCCAGCTCTAAGGAGGTGATTCCTCACAGCTGCCTCTGGCAGTGACTGCAGGCTGTCTGCTTTTATGTGCCTTGCAGTGGTCAGTGCTGCTCACATTGGGCTGGAGAAGCATGAGATTGGTTTGCAGGGTACATAAAGGGCTCTGTTTTCTGGCGAGCTGTTGGTTTTTGATCTTCATTCCTTACCTGCCTCCATTTCAGATCTCCCATAGAGATTTTCAGCAAACCCCACGGGGCTCGAGCTCAGCTGGTATAAATTGTTGCACCTGTGTTTTGGTTTAAAAAAAAAAAAAATACACCTTCCCTATTCCAGTCCCTGTGTGGAGTTCTTGCTGCTAGACATGAGGTGGCAGGAGGTGCATCTGCAGCATAAGCAAGGCAACAGATTTAACAACCACACTAATTAAAGCAATGCTTCCAGTGATGTCTGTCTAAATTGCACTCTCGGGTAATTGACTCTTTATTGTTATTATACTTTTTCCAAAGCATCTCCTCAAATAGAGGACTTCCTTCTGCCCATGTTTTTCAAGAATAATATTCTTGTGGATTGGCAGAAGCAGTTTTTGCCCGTGCTCTAACAGAAAATCTCCTGTTATTAATCAGGTTTGGGATGTTTAGCAGCTTTTGGACTGGTCTCCAGCAGTATCTTCATACACCAGAGCATAGCTACTTTGTAAGATCTCTTTCCCTGTGAGCTGTTATGAGTGGCTCTGAAGAGATAAGTGGGTTATACCTGAACTAACAAAGCTTCTGTCTTTTGGGTTCTTTGCCTTGATCCTTGATTTTTATCAGGTCCTAGTCCCAATTGTCACTTTCCAGGGTTCTGCTGCGTTGCAAGCATACTTCAGCTGCTTGCTTGCTTCAAGCAGTTCACAGACATGCTATTAAGAGCAATATGCTGAAACCTTAAGCAAAAGCCCCTTTAGACTAAGGCAATCTCCTAAGTTCTTCAGGACCTAAAGGCAATTTTAGTAACTGGTACTAGAAACACTCAAGCGAAGGCAGAGAGCCTGACACCTTATGCCAGAAAACATCTGAGTAGCGCCACGCACGAAAAGACCCGAAAGGCTGTGTCGTACAGCACGCTGTTTTGAAACAAGGAAAATGGCTTGTGGCAATGCTAGACTGGGGCTAAGAAAAGCTGTGAAACTGTCACAGGCAGCAAAAGATGGTCAGGCAATGGACTTCCTTGACCATGTGCCTTGTAAGGGCTGCTGGAAGTGACAGCTATAAAGCCGCGCTGTTTGGCACCAGCTTGAGTAAATTTTGTTTGCTTCTCATGCAAAAGGTGGCCTCGTCACAGTTATAAAAGTTGACACAAGCAATTCACAGGGAATCAGCAAGACAACTGCAAGCAGAGCAACAGCAAAAAATACCTAGAGTAGCAGGGGAGGCAGTTCCTTTAAACAATATTTGATAGGGTGACCCCTCGTGCAGGGGGGGCAACCTGCAGACAGACACCAGGTTTGCAAACAGACTTTGGTAACTCCAAAATCATAAATTTTCAAAACTTGTGTTCTGCTTAATCAGCTCCTGGAGAAAACCAGTCTGTGTGCCCAAAACTAACTGCTTAAATGTTCATTGTTCGCAGTAGGAGCTGTCTGAAAGTAATGCTTTGAGCTGAAACTAATTTTCTTATCTCTTTCGTATAAATTTGACTTATGGTTTGTACATGGATGTTGTAGGCTACAGCCTGTCAATGTTGTCACCCTTTGTCAGGACAAGCCTTTTAAGCACAAATAAAAACCTTCACTGCAAAGAACTCAACTTCCCCATAAAACTGTCCAGCTTTAGCTTGACTGTGGCTTGGAGGGGTTCACAGGAACAGTCTAATAATAATCTTTTTTTGTCAGTATCCAATAATTTTTGCAAACTTCTGTGTTATAGAAATGCTGAACTCCCATAAAAACTGCTTTCCTATAGAACCAGGACAAAAAAGCTTTTTCAATACAGCATATCATGTTACATTTTAGAGCATTCATGAATTTTATTTCCTTTGCTGCTATGTAATGAAAATTCAGGAGTGGGACAGTACTAGTTTGACAGGTATATTTCTGTGTATGCTGTCCTCCTAAAGCATGTAAAAGGCAAAGAGTTTTCCAGCATCTTGGAGTAAAATAATTACTTCCTCGTTGAAAATTCTCTTTTACTTCCAATTATTGATACCTCTCTGGTGTTTGTTTTCAGTTCATAATCCGAAGCCCAAAAGCCAATCTATTTTTTTTTTTGCAATTCCATCTCTAGGCCTTTGTTTATCACTCTAAGATGCAAGACATGATAATGGCAGTTAAGAGCCTTTATCAGAGGGCGTGGTACAAAAATACCTGGGAGGCAGCTACACCCTAATGTGCTCAAAGACAAATTCCACTGTACTGTAAGAAAGAAGGAAGATGCTTCAATAATCCGTGCTGTCATCTCAGCCTCTAAAAGGGGACAAATATCGCCATCTTGAGGTTACTGTTCTGTATGGAAAGGAGAGAAATATTCAGCTACAGCTAACTAAAAATAAAATATCTTAAATTCTGCTTGAAAGGCTCTGATGGAACACAAAAATAAAGCTGCTGCAATAGAGAAAGCCTGATTTCTCTGTTACTGTTCCCTTTTCTTATAAAGAAAAAAAATTGATGAGTAGCATTTGTCAGGCTGTCAGAATCCTATTGAAATAGTGTTCTTTTGTTAAATAAAAGGAAAAATGTCCAAGTGATATTTTAGACATATTTCCTAATTTTAAGACAGCCTAACTACCACTTGTGCCTTCATTTAAAAATGCTGCATTCATTTTTACAGGTACAGCACCGCAATAGGTTCGGGTTCTTAGCAGTTGCTATCATGTAATTTTGTGTGTTTTGACTGTACAAGATGGTTCTCTTTTGAGAGTTGTAATTGTGTGTAAATCTACTATACCAAGAGCCAAACACACCCAAAAAAATTAAGATTGTACTTTTTATCATCCTGACACTGATCTATTACATACACATGGGGTGGTTTGCTGAAAGTCTAAGCTGCGAGGACAGACGAATGTAGGCAGAAATATATTCCCAATTCTTTAAGTTATTGATTTAAATGATCCAAGATCTAGGTGAGCAAATGGAAAACAAATGTTACACTCTAGCACTTAAATTGCTTGTAATTTCAGCACAGTGTTTGTGGGGTTGAAGTCCAGCAGGATTTCACAATACTTCAAAGGCAAGCTTACAGTGCTTGTTTCCAGATGAAGCTAAAAGATCACCTGGGAGCAATTTTGTAACTCTTTCTTATGTTCTTGACCTGGTCTCTGACTTTCTGATTAACTCTGAACCTGTTGCTGAGTGTCTGTGTTTGACCTTCTTTGCCCATGAAAAAGGTGATTTGCTGCCTGAAATGCATGAGAGGAGATACACAGTGCATGCTGAATGCTGACACTGGTGAATTTTACAGTGGAACAGCTTCTCTCCTTCCCTCTGCTCTGCATTCCTCACAATTTATAACTACTGCGATTTTTAATTTTTTTTTTTTTTCATGGGGAATTGCTTTCTTCAATATCCTATTTAGTACCATCGTTTCTGTTTGGAAAAAAAAGGAGGGAAGGTACTACTCAAAATAGAAGTCTTAGAAGTCCTGATTTCTGAAGGTTTAGGGCTGTTTCAGGTCACAGTAGAGGTCTGACTAGTCCACTAATTTTTTCTGACAGCATCTAGGAGAAGATGCAAGGAGAGCAGTGTGAGAAGCAGCCAAGAATATTTCACCACCCATTTTTTCCACTCGGTTTATCAAGTCTACTAACGAAAGAGCAATGAAGACATATTCATGTATTTATATTCACGTGCACAAGACTTTGGTTAAAGAAATAGCTCAGCCATGCCAAAAATCAATGTCATGGGATGTGATTTAAAGAAAAACACTAGTGTTTAGTGGCAGGTGACTGTAAGTGTGAATATCATCTTACAAATGAGCAGTGCTGGCCGGGCTGTGGCACCAACTGGTTCTGGGGTGCACTGGGAGTTCCCCGTGTGTTCTGGAGTAACCCAGCAGGCAGCTAAATGCCACAGCCATTTGCAGTGGGCGGAGGAGACAGTTGGGGGAAAACAGGTAGAACTTAGGGGCTGAGATAAAGACAGTTTAAGAGGACAGAAAAGGAAGGGAAAATAATAATAATAATGAATGCACAAAGAAGTGATGCATGATGCAATTGCATGCTGCCCACTGACCAATGCCCAACCAGACCCTGAACATCAGGCTGTCATCCCCTGCTCAACTCCCCCCAGATTTATTGTTCAGCAAGATGCCATATGCTTTGGAATATCCCTTTGGCCAGTTTGGGTCAGCTGTGCCCCTTCCCATCTCCTTGTGTCCCCAGCTTCCTTGCTGGCAGAAGCTGAAAAGTCCTTGACTTGGTGTAAGCTCTGCTTAGCAACAACTAAAACATCAGTGTGTTATCAACATTATTCCCATTCTAAGTCCAAAAGGCAGCCTGTACCAGCTACTGGGAAGAAAATTAACTCTATCCCACCCAAAATCAGGGCATCATGGTCCATAGTGGAACTCTCTTTATCTCAAAGTGTGTGGAAGGGCACCCTGGAAGAGTTCAAAAGCTGTGTGCATGTGGCACTTGGGGGGTGTAGTTCAGTGGTGAGCGTGGTGGTGCTGGGTTAATGGTTGGACTCAGTTATCTTGAAGGTCTTTTCCATCCTCAGTGACTCTTTGATTTTTTGTGAGTGCCTGGAAACAGAGTGGAGCAGCTTGTGAGTGAAAGCTCTGCCTTTTAGCTTACCATCCCAGATATGACCGAGTCTGTGTGACTATTTGTCTCAGGGGATGCACGGCTAAGATCAGAGCCCTGCCTGTGAAGATGTGACTCGGTTCTCCCTTATAGTGCCTCCCTTTTTGCTCCTAGAAATCAGAGTAAAGCAGAACTGGCTCAGGTAATGAAATAACATAAATCTCTTGTAATCTTTAACAAAGGAAACTAAAAGGAGCTGGCCCTTTGGTTTCTATGTTCTTGTTTTCTGTCCTGCCAGGGGAAGTTGTGAGCCTTTTACTGTTCTTGGATGGTGCCCTCTAGATGGCAAATGTTGTGATTTAGTGCTAAAATGGCGAGTCTGAGAATTTATATATTGGCAGTAAGGATCTAAAATAAAACAAAACCCTGAGTTTAAAAAATAATTTAGATCTTTATTTTGTTCTGAGATTTTTGAACATTTTAGAGATCCTGGTTTTCAAGCTTTCCTCTGCAAACCTGGCAGCAGAAAGCTTTATAGGAAAATGGATCTTCTTAACCAGAAGCCCTTATTTAAGGAAAAAGGTTAAGCATCCTGAGAATCTGGATAAATATGTTGTTGTCCAAGCTTGTAGTTTTTATGAGCTTCCTCTTTTCCCTTTAAAAAAAAATGACACATACTCCTCAGAACAGCCCCGTTCTAGTTAGAGCTGACTCTGCTTTTAGATGTGTCTCCACGTTCTTGGTTCCCCTGCTCTAAGACTGCAGGAGTTTAAGGGACTGTACTGAGGGTCAGATGGTTTGGCTTTAACCTCTGCTCTGTTCCAGCCCTCCCTGCTGCCTTGGTCTTGTCCTTCAAATGCTTGCTCCAGGCTCAGTGGGGAGCAGTGGTGATGCACTAATGGTGCCCTGAGCAAAGCTCCTTTGTTGAGTAAGGAGGTCTTTCCATGCTGTGATGGCAGAAGGAATTGCAGCACCTCGTGCCTTCCTCAGACTCCTGCTCCTGCTTTCTGGCAGTCGAGGTGGTGCTGAGCTCTGCCTTTGTGGTTGAGATTTCTAGCCCAGAGGTGTTTTCTTCCTGACAAAGGGTAGCTGGAATTACAGCGTGTTTGCAAAAGCCTCCTGGCCCCCTGGAACATCAGCTGTGCACAGAGGCAGGAGGGGAGGGAGGGAGGGAGGGAGCTGAGTGTGCAGTGCTATTGGAACTCATTCCAAGCCACTCACTTTGCGTTTTCTCTTTTTCTTGCCAAATTATAGATCAAAGTACAGGCCTGAATATGCATGTTGAGAGAAAGCACTCAGATAACTTCTCCTTAATTGTGTTACAGCCCGTTACTGCATTAAGACATAATTGTCAATTTCATTAGAGTTAATTGTTGCAATTTTAATGTCGCTATCAAAGCGAAGTAATCTGGCTGTAAGAAGCAGCAGATCATCTTCTTTTGTGCAATGGCCCATGTGTTCCCACATGCCCGAGATCAGGACTTGGTTGTCGTTCTGAAAGACAGATTTGATTTTAACAACAAACCATCGGCTGATGCTCTGAGTCTCTCGAGGCAGGAGGTCAGAAGGGCTCTCCAGGGCCAACCTGTCTGATTGTGATGAAGTTGAGATACCTGTGGTTCTTTTTGTACTGCTGTTCTGTTATTTTTTTTCTTTAAAGGGAAGCCACTTAGCTGTGCTAATGTGTTACCAATCAGTTAGGCAGGCAGCTCCCAAATCTTTCCATGGATATTGAATTGCCTCGGTTTTGTGTTCCCAGAAGATGCGCTGGGGCCGCTTTGTTTTTGGATAGCACCTCACATGAGCAGGAGGTGCACTCCCTGAAGTGTCTTCCACCAAAAGCTGCCTCTGGCTCATCATATGAAATATACAGTAATTGGATGCTTTGGATCAGCGTGGGGTTTTGAGTGATTAAAAACAAGCCATGGTAAAAATGAAAGCATGTGTTATTTTGACGGGTCAGCTTATTACATTATATAACTTTATAATTATTTGTAGCATTGTTGACCCTCTATAAAAGACGGAATAATTAGGTGATACCTTTGTTAAAGTATAGTGTACTACTACTTCAGCTCCTGAACAGGGGTGAAAAGATGTTAAATATGATTTAGGAGGCACTTAAAAATGTATAGCAAAGTTGCTCCTAGGGATAGCTTTGATAAAACAGTCGTTTAAGGCTAAAATTAACTGTTTTATCTCAATAAAGGCCAGGATTTGCTCTTCTAATGACTTTTAGTGCCCATTTCTTTCTCAACTAGGCAGAGAGGCAGTGCACTGGGACTGGAAAATGTGTCCAATTGAAAGAATGAGCCAGATGTTCCTGGGAAAATGTAGGGAGGCTTGTGACTTATTTTCCTTTATCTTTTTTCCTCTTTTCCTCGTTTGGGCATGTACCACTGAGGTGTTCCCCCTTCGGCGAGGTCCTGGGAAGGAGCACGAGGCACATCTGCATCCACAGGGGAGCATCTCCTGGGCTTTAGTAGGCATGGAGCCACCAAGTTTTCCTGCAGTGCTGTTTGCATCTCTATCAATTTCAGACTTATTTGGGCACAGTCCTCCCTTGAAATAACTAGTCTAAAGACAATAGCGAATCATAAGGAAAACCATAAAATATTGCCAAGAAAATGCAGCTCCTGCAGGATGGGATACCACTGGCTACCTAGCAAGCCTTGCAGATCCTGGGAGCTTGCTGCATTGCTTGCTTCAAGTTAAACTAAGTGCCAACCAAGGTTGGGGGTTTTTATGTTGTTCCTTTCCCAAAAGGCTGATTTAAGACAGCACAGTTTGGCAGAGGCAGGAGGTGGCCTTTCAGAGGGAGTCCTGGCTTGTAGCCAGCTAAACTCCTGATGTCTGTGCAGCCCCGGCAGTCAATGAGGCAGAGCAGAGCGAGGTGGTGCCTTGAGCCCTGGCAGGTGGTCTCAAAAGGTCAGTGCCAGTTACAGAGAGGCAAAGTAGCCTCCTCTTGGGAAGCGGGGAAGTGTGTAAGTGCCTTCCAGATTAGGAATCGGCAGTGCAGGAACAAATCAACTCTGTAATTGGCAGCAATCACCCCCGTCAGCCCTGCCCTCAGCAGCACCTATTTGCATTCAGCAGTTCCCTCCTGTCAGGGTGTCACTCATCCCCGAGACTGCTCTGCCAGCAGCTACACCCTGCCTGGGGATGCCAGCACAAGAAGCAAAGTGACATTATGAGAGAGATGTCATTTCTTTTTCAACACAGCAAAACATCCACCCATCTGTCACAAACATGTCTTCCTTCCTGGCACTCCAGCATCTCTGTATCAGTCACACACAGAGTACAGCTCAGCACACAGGAATTTATCAAGCTAATATTATCACTCGTATGCCAGTTTGCATTACTTGGGAGCTCCAGAACCACCTTCCTTTCACCCCTTACCATCAGGTTGGGGCTTTTATTTTAAGCTTATCCTAGGGAAAAGAGCTGGAGAAAACACAAGTGGGGAAATAGTGCTGAAGTGTCTCTGGAAGATCAAGCTGGCTTAAAAGCAAACTGAATGTCCATGTCCTGAAGGAAATCTGCTGTCAGATCACAGCTGGAGATCTTAAAGCCACATATAGCTGATTGCTCTCCACATCCTCCCACAGCTTCTTTTTGTTTGAAATTCAGCCTGGTGTGTTTGGTCTTTATTAGGAGATGCTGATCCCCTTGCAGAAGAAGAGACCCCATGACTTGCCTGGTGAGCTGTCACACCAATAGCAAACCAAGCAATCTTCATCCCATTCATTTTGGAAATCTTGTTGAGCCTAGTTAAACACTAGTTACCCAGAGCAATTCCATTGTTGTGGTATTTAAGAATAACTTCACTTAAAAGGCATAAAAAATACATGGTGCCCAGAGCCACTGTCAAGATCATCAACTTACTGATTTGCCCAGATGTTGCTACCAATGTTTTCCATCCAATCCTTACTGCACTTTTAGAAATATCTTTCTTTGGATGAATTTTATTTCCTTTGCTGGATATTTATATGTGTGCCTTGGCTATCTGCGTATCACTGCTGAGATAGAAATCAGCCATAACAATTCTGGAGAAAATTCATTCTCCTTTTGTCTCAGTCACCTTGAATGTTGCTTTCTAGGAGTTGGATTGCATTTGTCGTTCTGAGAGTGTTGCTATTTTGTCAACAAGATAAAGTGAAAAGAGGGATTAGTAAAGCTCACCCGTGGCTTATCGGGTAATTCAGTGCATTCATGGCAGGTTCAGAGAACTATGAAAGATGAGGCCAAATCAGGGACTTCTATGCTTTAAACCTTTGCAAACCTGAGTTTCTTTGAAGCATTCACCCTGAAGAACTTTGAAGAACTCATCTGTGTACTGGTGGTTGTCTGTCACAGGCAATGCGTGCTGATTAAGCAGGCCGATAAGACAGCTCCTAAGGCCTCAGTAAATTACTTCCCCCCTCCATCAGCTTTTTGACTCCATCTCATAAGGAGGGACCCAATTCTTGCTCTTACAGCCCCTGAGACTGAAGTGTCCAACCTGATGACAAACAGTGAGATGGTTCTGGCACTCCCTAGTAATGAAAACTTCTGGTTCTTGACATTGGAGGAGGGGTAACAAAGATATTCAGCCCTATTTCTCTGAGAAGAAGAGGGTATTTCCCCATGCCCCAGAGATAGGAAGGAGAGGCACTAACAGGAGACAGATTTTTCTTGCTTATGTAGAGTCAAGTCTGCTGCCTAAAAAAAAAAAATAGTTTGTACCTCTGAAAATCTTTTCCAGCCAGAGCAGCAGAGGACATGGAAACTGGCCAGAGTTCAGACTGGATTGCTTTGAGGTTTATTACTGGGACAATGGTCCAGCTGGACTAAAGAGATGGGCAAGGCTGTCTTCTTAGAGAAAAAAACCCCAAAAGACCACTCCAAAGTCCCTTGATCATTTTATCTCCACTGTTTTAATTGGCATATCTGAGTTATGGCCAGAATGTGAAAATAACATACTCAGAATTTTCTACTTTTGTTGTAATAGGTCTGTTGCCAAACTGTCAGTCAAATCCTATTTGCTCCAAAGAAAAGCGTGGAGACAGCTTTTCTGCAATTGAGACTCCATTATCCATCACCTGAATATACTACCCAAACAATGCAACATCCTTCAAATGCCCTGAATCCTTTTATAGGTATATTTTACTTTTGACTAAATCATTATGAAAAATTTCTAGTCATCTCTGCTAGCAAAGCATAATTGTTTTTAATTTAAAGCATAGGATGCAGCACTGTCACTGTCTGAGAATATCTTTAAAGATATAGAAAATGCTTTATGCCAGGTTAGTGCACCTTTTAATGAACTGTCTGAGGGAGAAAGAGAAATATTGATTGTGGGGATTGATGTTATGTGAGTGAGTACAGGTGGAGAGCTCATGGTTTGGGAGGGGGTGGTTATTTGTCAGGGGTCTGGAGTGGAAATATGTAGAAAATGCTGAATGAATTAAGTCTCCCATCTCATTGTCCTGCACAGTGTCCAAAAGGACCGAGCCATTTTGGTGCTCTGAAACATGATATAGAAGGAAATGGCCTTCTACTCAGGACCCAGATACAATTCACACATACCCGTGGATAAATTCTTGTTGCAAATAAACCTGATGCTTGACCCCATTTGATAAAATTCCCAGATTTAAATACTCCTGAAGGCTGATCATGCAGACTTCCTCCAATTTCCCTTTCCAGTTGGTCTGGAAGTAAAACACTGCTTTTGAAAAAGCTGTGATTTAGTTCCCTCATGTTCATTTAAAAACACTTAAAGAATGTTTTTTAATTTCAATTTCGGAGGAAGGACAGACTTAATTTGAGAACTCTAATTTACTCCTGCCTAATCAGCTTGCTGGCTAATTCAAATGCTAAATGTACAACTTAATTCAATAATGACTTCTCTCAGATGAATGCTGAAGGCATGTTATGTTTTAAAAGCCTTAATCTGCTTTTCTAATTTAACAATGAACAATCTACATTTAAGGGTTAAAAGAACTTCATCTGAACTTCAAATGGGGATATGTGAGACAGGAAGGTTGTTACAGACAGAGGGATCTCTATCAACAGAAGAAAAGTGGGATTCTACCAGGCTAGGAAAAAGGAAAAGATATAGTGGGAATGAAGAACTTTACATATTAGCTCAGAAAGCAGCATGCAAGAAGGAAGGCAGAATCTCCCCTCAGACAGTCTGGAACTGGAAGAACTGTGCTAGAGAAGCAAGTTCAAGGATTAAGTGTGGTTATTAAGAAGTCTCAATAAAGAAGATGATTTTGCTAATGTCAGTTCAAATTTGGTGACTAAAGCTAATGAGAAATCTAAAATGACAAGGAAAAAAAAGAGGGAGAATGAAATAAAGTTTATAGTGCCCTATTTCTGTTCCCCATTTTGCATAAACTGGAAAACAGTGGAAGTTTATTATTCTCTTGCATATGTTTTTTTTTAAGTCAGAAAATGTGGATAAAAGTCTTGGCTGAATTCAAAAGATCTATTTTCATTCAGCTTCTGTGCATCTGTTCAAAGTTGTCTCTATCTTTTCAAGTGTACTAAAAATTGTTTTCTATAAATATTTTCATTGTTTCTGGTAGCAGCTGTTAGCATTTTCTCACAAACAACCTTAACAAAGGAATCCCAAAGCAATCCTAAATAGGACAAGTTATTGCATGCGTGAGTAGAAACCAGCTGTTAACACCAGTTTAGGTGTAGATGCTACAGTGATGGAGAGGTGATTAAAATCTAAATGTGTTGTTTGGCTTGTGTCAAAAATAGTCTGGCCAGCGGGACCAGGGTAGTGACTGTTCCCCTGTACTGGGCACTGGTGAGGCCACACCTTGAGTGCTGTGTCCAGTTCTGGACCCCTCACTGCAGGAAAGACATTGAGGGGCTGGAGTGAGTCCAGAGAAGGGCAATGGAGCTGGTGGAGGGTCTGGAGCACAAATCTGATGAGTGGCTGAGGGAGCTGGGGGTGTTTAGCCTGGAGAAAAGGAGGCTGAGGGGTGACCTTATCACTCTCAACACCTGCCTGAAAGGAGGCTGCAGCCAGGTGGAGGTTGGGCCCTTCTCCCATGCAACCAGCAACAGGACAAGAGTGAATGGCCTTAAGATGCACCGGGGGAGATTCTGGTTGGACACCAGGAGGAATTTCTTCATGGAAAGAGTTGTTAAGTACTGGAATGTGCTGCTCAAGGAGGTGGTGGAGTCACCATCCCTGGAGATGTTTAAGAAGTTACTGGAAGTGGCACTTAGTGCTATGGTTTTGTTGACAACTGCTGATTGTTCAGAGATTGGACTTTATGATCTTGGAGGTGTTTTCCAACCTAAATATTTCTGTGATTCTGTTTTTAAACACTGTGACTTAAGTTTAAACACTGTGGTCAATTTGAGTAGGGCCATGTTAAGAATTCCTTTAGTTTGTTCTGACAATTAAGAAAACCTGGAGAGGTTTGATGGGGCTGATTTAGACACACAATGTTGTTAAAGCAGTCAGCAAAATAGCTAAATTATTGTATGTCAGTCCACAAATTGTGTAGGCTGCCAGCACTGTAATACTGGGATGGAAAATCCTTTTCTGGGACCTTCTAATACAGTACACTTGAGAAAACCAAGCTGTGTAGTTTCCATCATTTTCTTCATCTAAGAACATAACATAAAATGGTGCTGCATGGCCGATCAGAAAAAAACCCCAAACCCATCTCCTTTTACTTCATTTATAAAACTTGAAGCAACACCTGAAAATGTAGCCTGTAGATGTTTGGAAGGTAGGGCAAAAATAGGAATTTAGATTGGAAGCTATTCTTTCTGATTCAATCTTTTTTCTATAGATTACAGAAAAGGAAATGTGAAATACATACTAGTTTGCTATTCTTAGCTTTTATTTTTGAGTTTCATTCTTGCATGTAATTGTTTGAACAGACAAACTATAATCCTCCTCCTGAAAATTGTAACTGTGCAGAGAATTATAGCACTTAGTTTTGTATCAAAGAATATCCAAAATTACAGATCGGTATCAGCTGAATTATAACCAAAGGTTGTAGACGCTTACTTTCAGTGTTGTAAATCGAGAAAATTAGCATCCTGAAAAAAAATGTAATTACCTTATCTATGGAGAAATGTTTAAAAGAAAGTATGTGAGGAAAATCCCAGAAGGTTTCTGCTGAGACACAAATCAGAACCAGTTATCACTAGAAACCAGTAAAAGGCAGTAGCACTGTGTAGGAATGAAAGCAAAATTCACTTACAAAAGCCTGTGCCTGGTTTTTCAAGATGCCTGATGTTGTTTTCTTTTCTTTAGTATGCTATTTCCAAAATCTTCTAAGCCTTTGGAGTTCAAAGCCATCTTTTGGCTGATAGCCAGGTTTTTCAAAATATTGTGTGTTTCTGAAAAGTATCAATATTATGGTGCCAGTGGCACTTTACCATAAGATTATCTAGATGAGGCTCTTGCCACTTTAAACTGAAAAAGCATGAGAACAGCTTGGCAAAGAGATTCCTGATTTATGTATGCATGTCAGCATTTCACAAGTACTAAAATATAGCGTTTGCTGATTTGCATGATGATGCCTGAGCTGAAAGATATCAATTTAACTGCCACTGGTTTATTGACTGCTGGCTCAAGCTTCTTGATATGTTTTATAAAAGTGAAAGTTTTATCAATCTGATGCTGGTTTTTTTTTCCACAGACACCAGCATATGGAAACTAATATGATTGTTCTCTTCAGTATAGAGTATCATGTGTGCACAAACATTGCCTTACACCATACACCTGAATTTTGCAGTTGGCCTTGGCTCGTTTTTGTGTCTAAATTTGTGCCCTTAACCAGCAGTCCTGCTGCTCACACTCATGATAGGGAAAGCCACTAGTCCAGCTGTGTGGATACCTTGTCACAGGGGACTCAGAAATACAGATGAGGTTTTCTTGCTTTGTTGCTCCCTGCAGAACCAGGAGGTGCTTTGTAGCAGTTGTGTAGCACAGAGGTTGGGCACGTAACGCAAGGGAGCTCCTGTTTGCTGCTTTTCCAGAAGAAGCCCCCAGATTTGAGTACTCTGCTGATTTCATTCAGGCACTAGAAATGCTTTCATCTCTTTGGCATTCAGCCTGTTTTTTCTCTGCTGTGCCACCTGATGGTGCTTCATCAGGCAAAGGGCTGAGCTGAAAGCATGGGAAGGAGGTGCAATTAAACTGTGCCACAGAAGAATATGTTCATTCGGCTAAAACAAAGACAAAGATTTTTTTAAAAAAAAAATATCACTGGGAGTTGGAGTGTTGCAAGAGGTGGTGTACCTTTATATCTGAGGGAATGCGCAGCATCATGGTTGCCAAAATAGTCTGAATTTCAAACTCCAGAGTTCAGCTGAGTGAATCACATGTTTAGAGGCTTTAAAAATGTATGATAGGACAAACTCTTCTGGGGTGTTCCTTATTTAGAGCTAATTACGCTACCTTGACCTGCAAAAAAAAATTAGACAAAGTGTTGCTGGGAACAGAGAAAGTATTTTTGTTTCAGTTTTTGTCCTGGAGGGACAGTTTCTGCATGGCACCCTTCCATAACATTGATCTTGTTGAATATATTATTTTTATTGTGCGTGTATCATTTTGATTTACTGATTAGATTACTCTAGCTCTAGAAGGTAATCAGGGCACTTGATTATTCACTTTTTATAGCCACAGTAGAGTTTGAAAGGAAGAAACAAAACCCTCAAGCAATCTGTAAAATTTTCTGTGCAATCCACTTTTTCTCCTGCTCCTATTCCTCTTTGCAGTCTGGCAGTGATAAATGGGGAGCAGAGAAATTAATGAAACTGGGTGTTTTGGAATCTTGTTACTCTGTACACTACCCATCTGGATTGCTTAGTGTGGCAAAACCAGAAAATACTGGACTTAAATTAGACAGGTTTTAAAAGTGAAATCTTTGGACAGGTCAATGAAAAACATGAGAGCGCATGCAAAGGAGAAGTATTTGCTGACACATCTATAAAATGCAAAAAACCAACACAATACCAACAGTGTTGAAGAGAGTACACAGACATTTGTAGGGAGTTGTTCTCATAACTGTTGACCCATCTTTAAAATATGAAATGAATAACTTTTTGGCTTGGCAGAAGATGTGAAAGCTTTTGGGTTTATGTTTTGGATGAGTTGTTCTGGTTTTTGTGTTGTTTGGGTTTTTGTCCGACTTGTCCTTGTTTGGTTTTTTTTTCCAAATTACAGTGAGATAGGACAAATTCTCCCTTTTATTCACTGTGTCTTTTCTAAGAAGCTAAGGGCATGAATTTTCCACAAATAAGTTCATTTTTTTTAGCTGTCTTTCACTATTTTTGAAGGCAATTGACATCTTTATTATACATATTAAATTACTTTTTCTTAAGCAGATTTTTAGAGACAGAAATCAGAAACAAATTCTAGCATGTTTCAACACAAACATTTTTCCTTTGTCATGAGGGTTTCCCTTCCAGCGTCTTTTCCAGTTTGCTATGTGCTTTTGGAAATGGGAGGGCTAAGACTGTGCAGAGTATTTGAAATATAGGTGCAATATATTTTGGGTCATTGATATAAAGATGTTAGATATAAAGATGCTAGTATTTTCTATTCTATTTATTTTCTTTTAAATTCAAACCATCTACTGACTCCCTCTTTCAAAGTCTCTTTGAGGCTTCACTAATTTATAAAAGACTACTTGTTGGTGTAAGCCATGGAGTATTTTTCCAAATTGAATTCTCACTAGGGTTCCCATTCATGGCCTTAGCATGCTGTTCCAACACCCAAGAGACTGCTACCTCTTATCTTGTGTTCACCTGAGATTTTTATTCTGTGTCAAATTGATCTAAAAGCATGGCTATGAACTTATTTATTCCTGAAAGTGTTACTTAATCCATAACATTTGCATTACTTTACTTGAGTTATATAAAGTGACTGTTTTTAAGCAAAAACAATTAAGTATTTTTGTAATGCTAATGCAAGCAGCAGAAACTTGTAATGAGTTTTTCACAGGAAAGTAACAGACCAGGAAAGAAATTCTTGGCTTGGTGAAGAAAACAGTGGTAATTCCATTGGTCTCAGGGATGTATTCCCTCTGAGCTGCTGAGGAATTTGAAAATACTGAATAGGTATCTGAACACTGTGGTTGTCTTCAAATGTATCTTTTGAACAAAGAAAAGACCAATAGTCTGACAAAATGGCCAGATTTGTCTGTCTCCCCCATGGGCCTGTGGTGAGGACACTGACAAAGCCCAAATGAAGTGGTCACACTGCTCCCTCTCTCTCTGTAAACTCAGTTCCCAAAAGCCCAACAGCTCAGCATTGTTAGGCTGAGTCAAACTGCAAGTGATGGGGTGATATTTATTTAGGGCAACTCTTGCCACCGTATCAATTTACATGTTCTCTTACAATACTTAAGGATTTGCTCTTCAGTAGAAAGCAGCTCATCAGAACACTAAGGGAAGATTTTGTGTTCTTTCTTGAAACATGTTGAACATTTTGAATAAAAGAGTAATTACAGTTGTTAGAGTCAGCAGAACAATGTGAAGTCATTTTACTTAGAATGATATGCAAGCACTTGTCAGCTTGCCATCCAGAGGAACCTTTTAAAATGCCACAGTAGTCACTTTCTAATTGCATAAATATTAAGTCACTGGAACACAATTAAAACAATCACATTCAGGGAAAGATTCTTGCATTTGGGTTTTGACCACAAAATCCATGGCAGAAAATCTATGTGTTTCTAGAAAAACACTAAAATAATATTCCATTTAAGACAGATTTCTTTCCTAAATGGCTGTTAAAAAAAAAATCCCATGCCAATCACCCCCTCCAGTCCTGCTAATACTGTGCTGTCCATAGTACTTAAGAGTAACCCATTTAAAAAAGTAAAGCAGAAAAGAAAGCCCTTATGCCAATACATCAGTTACAGGCATGTCCACAATGTATAGGAAGAGCTGTATGTTGTTCCACTGGTTTGGGGGCTCTCTATTTGCAGGAGAACCTGTGATGGATCTCTGTACCACACTGAGCCAGCACTGGGAAGCGCCAGGGTACTGAGCCATGTTGAATGCATTGTGCAGTTAGAATGCAAAAATACTTAAATACCAAAATCACATAGCTGGCTCTGCTGGCCCTCGTTTTAACAAGTCAGGTATTTCTGTGTGATGCTAGTCCCCTGGCTGTTGCTGGAGGTACACAGTATGGGAGGGCAGAGTTTTAATCCCTGCTATGTCTGTGTAAATCCAGCCAAAGTTTATTGAATTCAGTGGACTTCCTGGTGAGATTTTCTCTTGTACAACAGGGCAGAATTTGGGTTATGTTCTCATTTCCTGTAGGCTTCTGAGCTGCTCCGTGCTGGCTGCAATAAAGGCACTGCACAGCTCAGATAACTGCATCCCAACAGCAGAAGTGCTCCTTGACATTTGAGCTCGAGCTCGTGGGGGTTTTGCTGCCTTTCTCCTCTCTAGCTTCTGCAGGCTGACTGCATTCATCAGGATGCTGTATTAGGATAATAGAATGGTTACTAAGATATCAATAAGTCACTTCATTTCGAAACAATACGTGGGCTTTTCTGGTGGGCATTTTGGGTGAGTGGATAAAATTGCATGAGGAAACCCCAGGGCTGTTTTGGTAGAGTATCAGCTTGGCTCTCAGCTAGACCCTCATGAGGTTGGGGATGTAAGTAAGGCTGCTGTGCTCCTTCTGCTGTGAAATATGCTTGAGGCTGTGGGCTCTTAGAGGATGTTTGCCAAAGCCCACTACCTTTGGATGAACCCTTTCCAAGCCCACCCTGTTCTCAGCTACATGACACCACGGGCCATCTTTTCCCCAATGAAAAAGGAATCTCTGCAGCTCAGACATCCAGAAACCTTAAAGCAGACTGTCAAGGCATTGCTGTCATCAGAGGTTAAACCAGCTCCCTATCCATGGGGAATGTACCCTGAAAATAGAGCAGTTATTGTAGTTAGCACAATGTTGTTTTTACCTTGAATGGTGGCATGAAGTCACTGGTCTATATTTGTGTCCAGATGTGAGAGTAGTTTTTGAGGGACAGAGTAGTCTGTAGGTAGCTTAGAGTTTTAATGTTTTTTCTTACATTATGTACACACCAATAAATGCTGACTGCAGGCATGAGGAGGTTCTTTGTGAAAACACGTTGAAAAACTGAAGATTGTCCTCACACTAGAGAGCCTACAGCAAATTACCTGATGCTCAGGCTGTTAATTAAGAGTCTGAAGCAAGGCACTATGTTTAAAATACTAGTCATGATATTACTAACCTATTTTCTCGCACAAAAAGCTCGAGGATCTTTCCTATTCACTGAATAGATGAATGAAAAATCATGCAGTTTGAGGTTTACACTCAGGTTTTTTGTCTGTTAATTAGAAAGCCACATCACACTTCATGATATTTTTCATAAAATTCCCTGAAATTCAGCTTTAATGATTTAAACTGGGGTTTAGTTTAAGTCTGTGCTTTTTTGGTCTCTGCAGGAATGTTGGGACTGATGGGAAGCGATATGAGAGCTCAATGACCAAAAGAAATGGAAAAACTGGCTGTGGAAGCAAGAAAATTATTCATTAAAGAACAAAGCAGGGTCAGCTTATCAGGAAGGTCAGAGAAGTGCCCTTTGAGGGATTTGTTTCATGATGACATGAAGACAAGTACTTGTAAGGGATACTGAAACCTACGTGTAAAAGGTTTGTGCAACACAGCAATTTCTTACATGAAAAGTGAAAATGCTGCTTTTATCTTGGGTGAATGTTTTTTTGATTGAGTTTTTCTTTGCTTCTTTTTCTTTGCTTTTCTTTGCAGATATTGTCACTGGGACAATATCTTTCCACATGGCAAAATTTGACTGTGTTACACAAAACAGCAGGTGTGGCAGGGCATTGGGAGTATTCAACTGTACAAAAGCAAGGAAAATTTATACTTTTTATAGGGAAAACAGTGCAGCAAGCATTTCTGGTTCTGAAAAGTGTGTGAGACTCCACCATTTTATTTATTTTTTAAATGGAGAATGAAATGGGCAATCTCACAGGTACAGTCTATGATTGTATTTAGGTACAAGAAATGTATCCTCCCACCAACTGTTCACTCAGTGGTAGATTTATGTATTTAATGCATTGCTTTATCTGTCTTGGGGGAAATAATATAATAAACCTCAAGAATATAATAAACCTCATGTCTTTTAAAAAGAATGTGCCTTTGTATTTAGCCTACAGACAGTCCCCTGAGGTGTAACTTCATCAGAGGCTTTCAGTAGCTGGAACATTAATCAGGGCATGAATGAACCCAGAGCAGAACATAAGTAAATGGGGAGAGTCTGAAATATTCAGGGTGTAGTTGGGAAAACAAAATCAATGTTGATATTTGTGGCACTGTTATCTTCCCTCAGTCCTTCTCTCTCTTTTTCATGTTTTTTGGTTTTATGTCTTCATTTTGGGTCAGGCAATTCTTTAAAAAATAATTAAAAACTTGACCAAGTTTATTAATGCTTTATGTAAATTATTCCTTTAGGTTCATGTTAATTCTTTCTTCTCTAGCTTGCGGAAGACTGTGGTACCTACACTTACAGACTTGTCTGAAAGTGGTGTCAGCTCTTTTAGGACCATGACAAGTAAATTCAAAAAGCCCTGAATAAAGATGAAATAGTTTGGTATTGAACATGACATTCCCCATTGTATCTTTGCCACCAAGCTCCTTTTCCTCTTGGTCTGAAGTGACACAACTGTAATTTGGACAGAACACAGCTGGTGGATTTATTCCCAGTCCTTACTGTGGATCCAAGGCACACCATCACAGTGGTCCTTGAGTCACTGAACTGCAGCAGCAGCTGCTAAAGGAGGCACAAATTCTTCCCCCTTGAGGTGGCATGGACATTCCTTTCTGTGAAGCATTCACTATTGTTGTTCCTCATGCAGATTTACAGCTTGCCTTAAAGCTGGCTTACATAGAGCACTGGGCACCTCATTAAATGCAGTAGGAACCAGCCTGGTTCTGAATGTACAAAATGGACACATGAGGAGTAAAAACTTGTTCAAGGTCAGTGTCAGCCTGTGGCTGAGCCAAGTGAAGAATTCAGGTGCCCTGATGCACAGTACAGTGCTTTTCCACTAGGATGTAACCTCATTGTTGTGCAGATAATGCAGTAAGAAACTGAAAGGAAAAAAGGGGATGATATGTCATCTGGACTGTGAATCACCTCTTTTTCAGCATTAAATGAATAGCAAGGTACTACAACAAGGCAGTGAGGCAGTTACCCATGCTTTAGGTGTTTGTGTTACCACGGGTGCTTTTAAAATACACCAGAGAAAGGGCCATGCAGGCTTTTCTTGAAGCTTCTGTTAACGTTATTTTATTTTAATGTCAAGTGCATGTTTTGATCTGCTACAATTCAATGTGCACTTATTGATCTTGTCCTTCATACCTTCTCAAAGACTGATCAGAAAACCTGCTGTTGTACAGCTTTTACCACAGTGTTGCAGTGGGATCACACTATCACGCCGTTTCTGGGTGATATTCTGGAATCTGAATAAGAAAATGGTCTTCCTTTCACTTCTTAAACGAAAACAGAATTCAGCAAAAGAGACTTTATAGCAGTGGTGACATTTAGCCAACACTTTCTAGGCCTGTATCCCCATCAACTTGGCATGCCTCAATTTGAGCAGAAATTGCTTTTCATTAAGGGGATTGTTTGAGGTTAAGCAAGACCAACCAAGGTATTTGAAAATGACACTGTGGCAGCTGAGGATGTCTCTCTCTTTGACCATGTGTTTGTCACGAAAGGACATGTGAGGCCACGTTGTAGATGTCCCTTATAGTTTTGAGTTTCAAAAGCTTGTGTCCTGAAATGGTCTGACTCGCCTGTATCTGCAATGCTTGCCCTTGTGACCAGAGGATTTTATTATTTTAATGTCCTTCTAACAGAGCTGCCAGCAATTCTTCTTCAGAGCTTCTCATGTGTCCAAAATGCAGCTGTCTGCTTCCTTGCTGAAGTCAGCAACAGTGCCTGTTCTGCTGTTACACTGACAGATTGCCTTTAAGCTGCCCCTTTGTTCTTTGAAGACCTTAATAGATACGCCACTTCCGTTTGTTTCTTTGTTTTCCTTTGAGCCTTTGGCTTTGAGGTTTGCTTTCTAGCAATGTCAGAACAGTAAAGATCCTAAAGCTGTATTCTTTCTTCTGTGGCCCCTAGGAAATTAATTTCCCTTCAACTAAAATGTTGGTGTATTCTCTCTGCTCTCTGCCTCATCTTTCCACACTGAGTACTGCTGAATGCACATACAGTTCAAATGTAAAACTTGTGCTTTATTCACACTCTAAGTCTTCGACAGAGAGGCATTTTAAAAACAGAGTCGTTACATTTCATAATGGTAGTGTAGGCTGGAATAGTCCTTCAGAACAAGAGAGCATGGGGTAATCAGAACTGTTAGTTTAGAAACTAGGCCATGAGAGTCAACTTTGACCCAAGTTTACAAGAGGCGGAGTGCAAAAGTGTAACTACATGTGGGTGTTAGCCTGAGAACTTGGAATTTCTGGAATCATTCTATTCTGAGAACAATTTAAGGTAATTTTAGAACATGTAGCTCTTCAAGAGAAAGAAAGTACTTCTGTAGTATTTTGTTTGACTGATTGGGTAACAGTCTGAGGGCTTGGTTTAAAGGGGACTCCGAAATCTCTTGTCTTAGGGCAGGCAAGAATTCTGATTCAATTATCCCCGATTTTTCAGTAGATGAGCTACTGACAGACACAGTCTGTCACCTTTTAAGTTTTCACGCCATGCAAGTGAGTACCAGAAGTGCCCACTGCCTTTCATGCTTCCTTTGTCTCCTGCAGTTTGGTTCGGTTCCTGCAGGCTTCTACTGAAGCTGGGAAGTGCCTCAGGCTTCCTAGTACCTAGACTGTGCTATCATGAAAATCGAATGAGAGTAGAACAGCATTTGAATAGCCATAACTTCCAAGTTTAAAACAGGAATGCTGAACGCCAAGTTTGGCAGCCCTTGGGAATTTGGAGGTAAACCTCTGAACCGAATTGCCTTTGGGGAGGTTGGCATCATCATATAGGTTTAACTAAAACCTGTAAGTCCAATGCCTGCCAGGTGCCCCTGTTCTGCAGAGCGGTAGCCCAGTTCACTTCTAATTAAAATTCAGGCTTTAATCTGAGTGAAGATGAGCCAGGACATTTTTTTTATTTCCTTTCTGCTCTTTCTTTAGTATCTGTGCTACATTTCTGTTTCATTTACTCTCACGGGGTCTGTTCAGAGGTGAAGCAGATGGGTGGCAATCACAGGATCCAGATGTGCATTTTGTTTGTAAATGTTTCCAAGTGACCAGAGTTGTTTATTGCTTCATAGCTCTACTGCAGGAGTTCATCCACTCAGTTTTCTCTTTAGGAAGAGGAGAATCAAACTGCTTAATGCACAGCTGAAGGATACTTTCTTTGGCAGTGGAACTGTACCCACTGAGAGGACCAGAGCAGGTTGAGAGACTGACCATATTTTGAACGTGTCACCTATTTCTTTGAGCTGTGAGTAACCTCCTGAGGGGTGACACACTTACAAAAGTAGCTCTCCATCCTTTTTGCCACAAGCACAGTCTTGCTGAAAATAGAATCCTCAGGATCTTCAGGAAAAGCAAAAGACAGTGACTGCAACTGCTTGGAGCCACCTCACGCCACCCATGGAAGGAATAAAACCCACAGCATATGCTCAGCTGCTGGTACCAGCTGTTACATTCATTATAGTAATTGCTACCATTAGTGTGCTATTAATATTTCTCTCACAAAATTGTACAAGAAATCAAATGAAAATGCAAAGTCTGCTCTGTCTGCAACCATTTGTGCTCTTTGTGGGTCAAGTCACACCGGCCACAACTTCTAGCAGTGCTGTTGTCCTCTAAGGAAAGAGTTCCTAGGAGGAGCTTCATTTCCCTGAGTTACTTGTGCAACTTTCATTTTGTGCTGGAGGAGAAAGGCAGCACATACATATGGGAGGGCACAGGTATAGCTGCTGCAGGATGTGCTTGCTTGTTGCAGCAACAAGCAGCAGAAGGTTTTCTGGACCTATTCTGCCTTTGGTGTAGCTTTGTACAACTGGGAGAGCCCAGAGCTGGCAGCAAATGCAGCCTTTTATCAAAAGGGGTATCCATGGCTAGGTCTGAATAGGTGGTTTACCCTCCAGGCTGGAGGCAGCATGCCAAACCACCCTCAGATGTGGCCTTGGTGTGGATCTGAGGCAATGTCATTCTGACAATTGTGATGTGCTCCTACACCAGCTCTTCATCATCAACATATTCCTAGAAAGGCTTTATTGTGGACCAGAATATGGCCATTTTTTTGTGGGGTTTTATCTTCCCTCTCTCTGATTTTTATCCATTTCTTTGGGGAAATTCTCATCTACGAAAGTGCTGTTGAGTCAGCACCTTTCAGCTCATAAGTGCCAGCACTTGACAACAAGTAGCTGAAAAAATGTGTTCATTTCAATTTTCTTTTTTATATGAAATATTACAATGGAGAACATTGCTGACCTAAATGACATCTAAATGCTGAATGTAGCTGAGAAAAGGCTAATTAAGTTTTCTAGTTCACCTCACAAGAAAATGCAAAGTACTGGAGAAAGGTGCTGTATTGGTGCTTTGTGGTCTAAGCCGCTTTCCACTGCTATGGAAAAAAATGATTGATCAGGTAAATATTAATTACTTAATGATCAGTAAATAACTCAGGAACATATCAGTACTGTTGTCAGCTGTGGAATGCATACACTAATGCTGCATACACATGGCTATAACATGTACTAGTTCATGCTGACTCTGTGTTTGGGTGCACTTGTGCTCTCTTAAGCCTGTCCATTTACAGGGAAAATGCTTCCAGCACTCCATGTTGTACAGAAAATATGAAAATCGGCATTCTAAGGCTAAAATGCAAGCGGCAGATCAAAGCAGCCTCAATTTATTTGGGAACAGTATGGCTTTTAAAGCCAGTGCTGCAGCATTGGAGAAGCATGGCATGACTTACCCATGCATGGGCTGCTCAGTGCAGGTGCTATTTTCACAGTGCTGCAGCTCTACTTGGAAGCATGAAGAAGCAATCAGTGTAAGTTTATTTCTTTCAACTTCCAAAGATGATTGGTGCCTGCTTAAATAGTGGCTCCTCCTGCACGGATAGGTGTCCATCCTTTATTTGGCAGTGATTGTGTGCGGGGCTCCTGTCTTGCCGAAGCGAAGCGTGTGAAAGTGCCATTCTCATGCTCTTTTCACACCGTTCTCCTCACTGCCTGGAGGGCAAAGGATAGGAAAGCTGGTTGTGGGAGTTACTTTCTTCATTATTCTGGATTTCCCCTCCATCCTCACCCAGTGTCAGCTTGTTCACCCTCCGGGCTCAGTGAGAGGGAATTTGTTTGCCCGTCAGATTACCTGACTCTCACAGGAATTTCACGCACCGTCAGAAGTGGAGGAAAGTTGTACTCAAAGTGAACTCTAATCTAGGACTAGACCTCAGTATGTAATTTGTCCCAGCCAAAAAGCAATCACTTCAAGGAGAAGCAAAATATAAAATTTGATGGATTTGAAACGAAAGCAGTTTATTCCAGAAGTGTCATACATAGCCCTGATTGAAGCAGCAAGGTTTGAGGGAGACCCTGGTTAAGTTTTAGGAGCTCATCATCAATAGTTCGTCTGTCATGTTTTATGATGACTTACATAGTATTACAGAAATAATGGACCAAGCTCTCAGCTGATGTAAATCTTCATTGCTCACTCCAACTCAGTGAAGTTCTGCTAGTCCCTTTGGAAATCTGGAGTTTTATTGCAGTTTTTATTGTTATACACAGTATTTTCCCGGCTTGCAGAGGCTTTGCAGTATGCATTTCAACTAATATAGACAACGTTGATAAATCCATCTGAATGCAGAATCTTCTCTGCACATGAATAACATGAATTCAGTCTCACCAAAGGAGAAGTACCTGACCTTGCATTGCAGTAGTTTTAATTGCTAATGCAATTAAAACTACTGAAGAGATCTTGGTACAGTATTAGCTCTTAGCACTGCAGTTCTTCCATCAAAAATGTAATATGATGTTTATGCAGCTACAAAAAATTCAGTTCTATTAATTCCCCAGTTGCATCCCTTCCATGTGAGAATGCCCATCAAATTTCTTTATTATTTCTACTTCCTGCTGATATCTATGTGCAGTGTCTTATGATCCAAGAAGTTGAACTGATCTGTTCATTTGCGAAATGACATTTGATGTGACCTCTGTTTCACTTCTGTCATTATATTTTCATCCCACTTCTCCCTACAGTTTGTTGATCTGAGCCAGGAATGTGGAGCTTGATTTTCAGGGCACTGTGCTTCTGAAATGTGAGGGGACAGAGACACTGTCAGAGTCACCCCTGACTGGGAGTAAAAGAGGGAAAAAAGGAGTAACATTCACAAATTTGGCCTAAAAGGGAGACCTGAACATGTAATTGTGTGCCTGGCCGGCCTTTCTTCAAATAGATCACGCAGGTCTTAAATCCAAAGCCTGTGTGCCAGCAATCTTAGACAAAGAAATTGAAAAGCTTTGGGCTTGAAATGTGATTTAAATTTAAATCATAATTGATTTCTTTTCTCATTTTGATTTTTATGAACAGATGGACTATAGCTAGCAGTTGCCCTTGAGGAGTCTTTAAAAATGTAGTTCTGTGAACTGTTTCCCTGAAGATTGATACAGCTGCTATTTCTTCACCTATCTCTGAATCATCCTCAATTACTATATGTCTTTATAAAATAATTATAGGTTTTATCCAGGAACTGAGCTTGGCTCTGTACTTTTCATAAAACACTTATGCAGAGCTGGTTAGCGAAAGAGGTGATTTAACCTGAGTTTTCAATTGCTTAGCTTTGAATTTTATTCTCTTGTTCAATGTTTTGCTATTATGTAGAAGATATATTTTCTTGAAACTGAAATGGAAAAGGTTTTGGCTGCTCTATCCATCTCTTTATACTTACTAATTTGTCTGTCAGAGTAAATCACACACAGAATGAACTTAGGAGAGTTATTAGTTCAGATGAAGCTATTCAGACTCAAACCAATAAATAAATTATGATCTTCCCCTGCAACATATCTGCTTGTGCAAATGTTAGTCCACACTTCCCCTTTCCCTCTGCACGTATAATGGGGAACTACTTTGTAGAAAAAGATCAATATTAAATGCAAGATGAGAATGAACTGAATGAAAGTACTTGGCATTAGCTCTGGATGACAGGGTGATGGAAGCTGGGGTGTAGTCACAAGAAAATGTCGTTTGTTGGTGCAAACTCAGTTCACAGTTTCGTCTGGTCCTTGCCCCTCTGTACCTCCAGATACATCTTTGACAATGTCTTGGGCAATGACAGAGGGGAGGGCAGCAGGTGAAACCTCTGAGACAGTCAAATGGCCAGGCAAGACAGCTCCTCAGACATTAAGGCTGGCAGGTCTGTCCCCTCAGGTGCCCCAGGATATTTGGGCTAGAAAACATTTTGCTAAGAAAATGTTTTGCTCCCTCTGCACCTTCCATTTTTTGCTACCCTTAAGAAAATCTTTTACTCATGGCAGAGATTGGGCTAAAGTAAAAATCTTTCTTCTGGAGAAATGTGAGGAGCTTGGGAGCCATATAGCTTCCATGAGCCTTTATATAATGGCACAGTGGGGTTTGTTCTTATTTTAAGGTGAGTTAGCGAAGTTATAGATTATCAGAAGCATTGTCAGAAAAGAGATTTTCAGCTCTGTGCAAGTAGTATCTCTATTTTAGTATTATTTTGATGCACATAATCTGTAATTTACAGGCACTTCTGAGGAGGATTGCATGTGCTAATCTTTTGCCTGAAGGAATTTTCAGTGTGTATCTCACTACAACGATGAATGGAAGGAGTCTAATCCCCAGCTTGCTTTCAGTCCATTGTGCCCAGTGGCTGCTGGAATTTTGCAGGTCTTCTTAAGGGAAGTTGCCACTTCCAACTGGATGTGTTCAGAATAACCTCTGGATTCTGGTCTTTCCAGTATCTTTAGTAACTCAAGACTGAGTACCTCATAGGCACATCAGTGATTTGGGCCTTCCCCAAAACCTCACAGATTTTAACTTACTTAAACTATGATGGCTTACAAGTTAACCTTAGAATAAGTGATTTAATTTATTTTCCACGTTTGCTTTGTTTGTTTTGCACAGCTCCTCCTACAGATAATGGCACTGCAAGGGCAGACAAACACATCTGGGGGCTGTCCTGCATCACACTCTGGCCACCTTGTGTGTTTATACTGCAAACATTGCGTAAGGAAAGAGAGACCTAAGGGTGAGGTGACTTGTTCAAAATCACATAATCAGGTCCTGGACTCATTCAGCTGAAATTCAATCTCATGTGCTCCTGCAATTAAATGGCAGGTTGCTGCCTCTTTTGATGCTTTGCTTTGATGCCTGGAGTTCTCTTACTCTTCAGGGACTACAGGTGTTCATAACACTACCTTTTCTCATGAATATTTTCTTTTAAATAAAGGGGAAGATAGATTGCTTCAGAGATGCAGCTGATCACAAGATGAAATGTAACTCGAGCACCTTTGGAAAGAAATGTGTGATGCTGAAAACCTGGCATCTCCCTCCGTACCTGCTTAGAATTCACTTCATGTCAGTGGGGAATGAAAATAAGTTATATTCTGTGACTCATTGATTGGTAGGTGTTAAAAGAGCCCAGACTTTCCATTTTAAGTTTGGTCAGATTGTGCCTGTGTCATGTAAGCAGGCAGGAGTACTCATACCACTCAATATTTTTTACAGCTGCTATTCTGCAGGAGTAAAGCACACTGATCTCAGGGTAGCAGATAAATACACAGAAGCAGCCTCTGTTGTACTGTCACCCTAAAATTTCACTGGTGGACAGCAAAGTTTTGTTAAGCAGGATGCCAATAGGAAAGCCTAAAAACTTTCCAGTATTCTTTCTCTTATTTAGATAAGTCAAAGGTTTCATTTAGAGGAAAATGACAGTCTCTGATCTTCCAAATATTTGAATTAATGAACAATTTTCTCTAAACACCCAGAGTTACTTGCAAATAATTAAAAATTGTATAAGGGAAAGATGGCACTTACTGAGATTAGGAGAACATTGTATAATACATCTTGAGGCTTGGGTTTTCTTCCTCTCAGAACCCCTACCCTGATGATGTCAGGCTGACCACAGGATACATTTGCATAAATAGTTCCACCAATTCCAATGAAAATTCTGGAAATGTCTATTTATTGCCAATTGCTTCCCTATGAAACATAATTTTCATCTGAGTCTGCCCTAGAGTGTCTTATTTCAATGTAATAATACATTTAGGTCAGTTGAAATGCCTGCACACAACGTGAGTAGCAAAGGGAAAGCCAGGAACTCTTCAAGTGGTTTTTGACAGCTGAGGCAAACAGCAGGGAAACACGTGGCACTCTGAGAGGCTGGGCACTTTCAGCAGAAGTTAGCACCAAAATATATTTTTTTACAAACTGATTTGTTTTTGGAAGACAATCTGAAGTCAAATCTGCTGTTCAGAAAAACATGCAGTATGTTTCCTTTCAAGTGTTGCTCATTTACCATATGACTGGCATGTGCTGTGCAACAAAATTCATTGCCATGAAGCAGTAAGAAGTTGGAAAATAAGAAAAAAGACATATCAATACCCACCAGCTGCTTCTGTCTACTTCAGGTGCCACATCCCTTTGCATATGTAATCTGTCACACTTTTCTAATTGATTACTTACTCCAGGATCCTATTACAGTATGTGGTATTTTTGGACACTTTCCGTTGTTGTGGGTTCCCCCCTGCCCCAGCCTGCTGATATATAGACCTTTTGTGTGTAGTTTCAGACTGTATTTAGTCCATTAACTCCAATTCTGTCTTTTAGACCTGAGTCTCCCCTTCTCTGTGTTTATTTTTAAATAATTTCCCCCTCTGTCTTGTTCTCTCCTTTTCCATGACCATTTGCCTATTACACCTTCATTAACTTTTTCAGTGTTTTCTGGATTGTCTGTGTTTTTTTCTGTTTCTCCTTGATTTAAATTCCTCCTCTGAGTTCTGCTTTTGCTTTGATATTTCTGTAATACAGGAAGGGTCTTCTTGTTAAGCTGGGTCTGGTAGAGAGTTAACCTGGAAAACATGCCAAGAGGCACAGAAGGGGAATTTCTCTAGGTCTGTATGTCTCAGGACATCTCTCTCATACTCAAGTACAATGCAGCACTGGCTGCAAACAGACTGTTACATTACCTCTCTCCTAATGTAAAGGAAGACAGTGTGGACAAGGATCAATAAATAGCAAAAGTCAGAATGAGGAAACTGCTCAGCATTTCCTGAGGAAGAGGCAGCACTTTGGGCACAGTGGGTTCTCAAGGACACTGTTAAATTTGGACTCCATGAGAGGGAGCAGAACCACACAGTAGGTATAGCAGGAGATATATACATATATATATATGTATATAATTTAAACTACTGATGGCCTGTGCCATCCAGCATGTACAAATGCTTCATTATGGGTGCTAGAGGTACAACATGTACATACATTATATGTATATAGAACACAGCTAAATATACTACTGTTTTCTGGGAAAAGGGCCATCAGTGGTTTTTGAACAGGCTCTTAGTAAATGCAGGAAATCTGGTGGCTTTTATAATGCCTTCTTCCCCCCAGCTCTTTCCAATTCCTTCTTGCAACTCTTCCACTCAAAGCGTGCTGACCTTCAGAGGTTAATTGTGCTGTCCAGGGGCAGGTGGAACAGTACCGTAGAGACAGAAAAATCCCTTCCTGAAGACCTGAACTTCCATCTTTCCTGAAGAATCTTAATTCTTTAAATTCAAAAGAATGAGACAGAGCTGTGAAAGGAAGAAATGTAAACTGAGACACTCCCACATTGCTCCTGCAGGAATGGGAATGATGGGTGGTACCAGCAGGAAGGCACTCACAGATTCTGACATCCCAAGTTCTCTCATGCCCTTTACCTTTTTCCTCTTGCCAGCCCTCTCATTAAATCCAGCCTTGTGACTAAGCTTACATAATTCTTTTTTTTTTTAAAGTGAATGCATCATATCTTTTCCCAGTTCAGATCGTCTCCCTGGTTTCTTATTCTCCATAGCATGCACTGTACCTGCACATTCACTGAAGGAGAGTTGTGTTGTTCTCACAGTCTCCTTTTGATTTAGTCATAAATAATACATTTCGCGTGAAGCTGGAATCATCCCTGCTTTCAGGCAGGGATAATTTGTAACTTGCTGCACCTGAAGGGGGGTTGAAAGGCATGGCTGCACTCATGTTACTGATGTTATGACCCAGACTGGAATAACAGTGTTTGGCACATGGACACAGCCAGAAGGATAGAAGGGAAAATGTGGTATTCATGGAAGGAAAGCCTAACAGGATTTGGCTTGGAAGAAGCACATGGAACTGTCACTGATAAGGAGGTGTGAAGAAATCCCAAGGAGTCAAAGTAGCAATTCCTGAGTTGGATATTAAATAGAATATCTGTAAATATCTACCTACAATAATTTCAGAGAAAGTGGATGTTGTCTAAAAAGGGTCTGGGAGACTAAAAAAGAAGATTGGTTCATGCAAAACAAAATGAAGAAAAAGATGTCACACAGTCATCTCCTTGTATAATTGATGCCATGATGATCTTTTACCTTTTCTTTTAAACCCCTTTTATACCTTTTTACAACTTCTGTAGTCTTTAGTGCTTTTTTGCCTACATTCTTGGACTTGTTTGTCAGGCTAGGAGACTAAACATTTTAGAAGCTTCATAGGTAGAGGGATAGGTAGGTAGACCCCAAGGTCCTCCCCAAAACACACTCTGTAAACTAAGACAGAACCATCCAGGGGAAGGTTCCTTGAGGAGGGGGGCTCACTCGAGCCTCTCATTGGGGAATCTTTGATAGATATGCTATTTAGTAAGACCTATAACGTCAGACCAGATCTTTCGGGGGTGTGCATGGCAGTGTGTATTGGGGTGCATTCGACCTGGACATGGTGCACCTAAGGATCCTTAAAATAAATACCAAGGTAAAATCCCTTTTCCCCTTCTAACTGTGTATGCCTCTTAGATTTTAAGACCAGGAAAAGGCACCATAATAATCTGCACAGGGTGAGATAATTTTGTATCCATGTGATTTTTATACAGTGTTTACCACAGAGATGTAAACTATTTCATTGATCTTTGTTTTTAATTCTTGTCACAAAATTACATAAGAAATGTTGCTTTACCTTATCTTCTGCCATGGAGGAGAAGTCTCTTTGAAGAGCTTAATTTTTTAAAGTGGAAGTCTTACTTTAATGTATCGGCAGACAAAAAAATCCTGCCCTGGCATTCTCCAGTGGAAGCTGGGAGCTGCCCAGCAAAGAACTGGTAAACCTTGACAGCCATGTTACCTGGCAAACAGTGAAATAACGCATTTTATAAGAACATGCTGAAACACAGAATAAAAGGGTCTTTAGGCTGGACCACATTATTGAACACAGTGTCTCACATTTAGCTTACGTTGAGCTATTTGGCCACGGCTTCAGTCATCTATCGAGGTAAAGTGAAAAACTGTGTGCAGAAATCAATAACATTAACAGCGTTTGCAAACAGAAATTCTCAGCCAGCAGTTTAAGTTAATTTAGTGTATCTGTGTATTTGAAATTATTACCAGTTGCATTAGATTGTAATTTAGGGAAACACTGAGTAAGCAAGGCTCTCATCTTGTCCTTGTACTGGCAAATATGGAGGACTCGGAAAGCGCCTGGCACAGGCTACCCAGAATCTAATTTGTATGCGCTGGGGGTGGGTGTTTCGGGGAAGATCAACTGATCATTTCCCAGCTTTTCCAGAGGCTTTCTGTACAGCTGCAGCCAAACCAAACAATGTAGCTCTTGCCTCAGTTTATCACCTCTAATGTGAATGTGACATTTTATGGCATTACAAAGATGATGTAAAGCAGTCATATTACGAGTAGTGTCACAGATTGGCCACAAGTGCAGGTGATTGCCGTAAGCCAACTTGATAAGTTGTATAAATTCTGAAGGAAAAGCAGGTGTTTCCATTGCAAGATGAAATATATTTACCCCATTCTACTGGAAAGAGTACAGAAGAACAATAATTTAAATGCTTGTTCCTGCGCCTTTCGAAAAGTTTTACTCGCTAGATCATTTTAAAGAAAGCAAACAAAAATAATAACTTGATACCATTTAATCTTAAATATAATCTGAAGACTTTGAAGACTGTAGAATGTTTTCTGGCTATAAAAATGCTCAGCTATTCTAAAGCTAGTTTTCAATTTTCCAGCTGCTTTGATTCCAAACAAAACCATTCAAATCTTTTTACTTTGTACAGTGAACTCAACCTCATTTTAATTTGATTGCAGCTCTGTGCTAAAGTGTAATGGAACATTAATTCTCTCAAAAGCTGAGGCTCTTTTTTTCCCTTTTTTTCTAAAATAAACTGACTTCTTTGAGTAATCATGTTTGATGGAAGAAATCTAGAGGGTATAAAATGAGAAGGTCATAATTGTGATGTTCCAAACGAGCACCAATGGCAAAGGACTTCTGGTTCTACTTACAAGTTCTGCTGGGAGCATTTCAATTTTCTGGCTCATTGTCAGGTGAAGTTAACAGCTTTTAAGGGCAGATAAGTCACATCTGAGTTTGAACTATCTGCGAAATGGAAACATCCCTGAGATTACGCAGGATTTTGTTTGGCTTCTTGTTTCACTCCCCCACAGCTAAGTATGAACATTTAAAACTAAACTCTCAGCTGGGTAGACAGTCTTAGATGTATAATTTCAATGTTAGAGTTTGTTTTTTGGGTTTTTTTTTGTTTTTTTTTTTACAATAACTGGAAGTAATTCCTAGGCACACTTTCACAGAACAGCTATGAAGGATGTGCTTAGCTTTAGATTAATCCTGGGGTTTTGCTGTTTTAAGTACAGTTGCTTCCTCACCATGCTGCTAAAGGACTATTTAATATGAAGAAACAGTTTGAGATCTATCCTTTCAGCAGGATAAGACATGCTACCATTTGCTAACAGCTTGCAAGAATTTTCAGCATGGCTCTCCCAGTCTAAATTGGAAGAGCCTACTTTTTTCCTGGAAGGACACCTCAGGGTCCTCTACACTTACCATGAGGACAAAGGGAGATACAATATGTTCCCCTCTTGCTGTCTGAGTGAAAAATGATGAATCTTAGCTCAGAGAAACAAAATGAGTAACTGGGAAATAGAGGAAATTTGATTTAAAGCTAAGGCAACACCTTCTGACTGCAACACTGGTCAAACAGCAGTTCAGGCTGCCCAAAGAAGCTGCAGAGTCTCCATTCTTGGAGATTATCAGAATTGCTGTACACAGCTCTGAGAAACCTCTAGTATGCTGAAATGGCATAGGATTGTCCAATTTTGTATTTAAGCACTGTCATCATAAAATTCATCCTTCATGAACAATCACTTTATGTATCAAGACACAGGAATCATGTTAGAGGGCAGTCAAACAGGGAGTCTGAAGGGACTGTAGAACAGAATCTGCTTCTAGCAGCCCCACTGGATTTAGGTAATTGTTCAGTGGGACAACAATTCCAAAGACGGCAGGAGCTCTCACTCAAGTTTCAGTGACTTTATGTGCACCAGTCACATTGTTTTCACCTCAGTAACAGGTTTTATTACTTACACTGGGAAATAAGAACATTGGATGTACCCAGTGCAAGATTTTGAGAGATGCTGAGTCTGTTACAGGATATGGTACCAGACTGAATTAAAACTTCTTTAGAAGGTGTTGAAAACAGGCCACCATTGTTGAAAGCAGGCCACCCACACAAGGACAGTGATATATGAGGTTTGATTTCTGGCAAAGGGAGCTTAACAGCTTTCACTCCTCAAAAGTTAGCATTTTCTCATACTCTCCTATTCTATAGGAATGTGTAGATGTAGGTGTCATCTTGATATTAACTGTTAAAGAAACTGGGATTAGACAGGATCTCCTGGAGCTAGGCAAGTTCAAACTGAAGTGACTAAAGTGAAAAATTGCTCTAGGTGGCAAGGGAACTCTATTCTGTTATTGCAGAATAGATTTTATTTCAGGGTGTTACTGATAAGTATTTATACTTCACAGTCTCACAACAGAGAAGCAGGAATGTACTTATTGAAATGAGAATAGATGAAATGCAATAAGGAAAGGTGAGCTTTTATGGAGAGAAGGAGAGGATCAACCATGTAAAGGCTGCAATTAGTCTTTCATGTATCAATCTGTTTCCTCCCTGGAGCTTCATTTCCAAATTGTTCACCTTTCTAATAAAATTTTCTTGTTGTAGTTGAAATTGGAATACCAAAATTAATGCTTTTTTTTTTTTTTTTTCTTACTAGGGAAATAAGATCTAACCTGGGCTTCTTTCTGTTTAAGGCACAATGACAGTGAACTTGGCATAAACCTCATCCAAAGACAACAACAATGAGCAGAATTACCTCTGTCAGGTCTTTGCTGTTACTGAAGTGTTTATGGCCAAAATTATCACTCAGGGCTATGATTTCTTTCACTTTTTGAGAGCATTTTCTTTTTTATTTTGGAAAATTTTAATATCCTTGCTATCATCCCTGGATTTTATTCTGAATTTGATTCAGCGCATTTCAGAACTTACTGCTTGGGAAGAAATCCACTGACCCTGATGAATATCAGCTCATTATACAAAACCTTCAGCTTTTGCATCTGGTCTTGGTTAGTTCCACGGCTTGATTTTCAAACAGGCAAACAAAATATCCTAGATATGCTCACAACTGATCTGAGCTTTATACAGAAAAAGCCATGAACGTTTTTAGGGACTCCAGGTTTGTAAAGAGTAGAGATAAATATTATTTGGTGTGGTTTTACTTCAAATATGATTGCTCGATTCTAGATACATTGGAATGGAAAAATCTAAACAACCACTTCTGTAGCCATGCCAGCACAAACACATCCTTCATTATTCCTTGTCAGTTGGAGCTTAAAATTAGAAAAGCTCAAGCCAATGAATTAAAGCTCAGAATCTTTACACATTTTTGCCAAATCTGTTCTGTTTGTGTTACTCTAAGATTTAAAAGGCTAGATAGAAGTGTTTCTGCATTGTGCTTGAGCTGACCCAGAGGCAACAAACTGGCAGCTTTTGCCCTTTTAAGAGACCTAAAAAGTAAGGATTGTTTTAGTCTCTCAGATGTCTTTCGAATGGGTTAGGAACTGTGAGTTAGAATGTGTGTTACACCCCAGCACAAACCCTGGATGGGTTATGGAGTTCGTTACTATACTTTCCCTTTCCTAAAATCAGCGTTTTTCTAGGTCAGCTAAAATGGCAAACGAGGCAGGAATTTAATTCAATACATATTCTGAGCCTACTGTAGCAGCTCTGAAGTGTAGGAAACCTAAGGCACACAACACGCAGGCCTTTCTGTCTGTAGCACACAAGCTCTGAACAGTGCTGTGCTCGGCAGAGCAGATGTAACAGTGGACCTGCAAAGAGAAACAAAGGAATAAGACAGATAAAAACCACTCTATAAAAGACACTCTATGTGCTTTTTCAAATCAGTATATACATTTACTACCTTTATTTTTTTTTAATGGGCTGAACAATAAAAAAAATTAATTTCCCCGTCATGGGAAAATTAAAACTTAAAAGTAATGAATCTGTACATTTAGGAAAGAGCTTACATCAGTTTCATATTTTACTGCTTTCTTAGGTTCTCCAGACTCCCTTTCAACAGTGCTTCTGCTTTGATGTCTTGCTCTCTACCCAGATTGCCAGAAGGCTTTCAGTTGCAAATGCAGGTGTTTTCAACTGTTAGATACAGTTGTGTTGTATTATTCATCACCTCAATATAAAAATGTATTAGTGGGACACTTATTTTACACAGAGGACAAAACAGGGATAATTGGAAAGATGGCAGACTGTATGTAGACAGAGATGTTGCTTAGTGAGACGTGTTTGGCAGTGGAGGAGACAGGTTTGCATCTGCGTTGCTACTGTTTCATGTATCGGTCCTTGAACCTTTAAAGCACGGTTTTTCTAACAGACTGCCTTGCCCATCAGGCTGGCATCTGAAACTAATTAGACATGGATTTTTAGAAGTACAGCTCTATTCACAGAGAGCACCTAGAAATCACAGTTGTATGTCAGGGCTATTTGTTACGTGCTGGTGCTTTTTCCTGGGTTTTGTTGTTTTAGTGCTTGGGGAAACCTGTATGTATGAAGCCAGGTCTTCCCTGAGCTGCTGAGAATTACTAAAGATGCCAGTGAATGGATCTGCACCTCAAGGGCAATCTCGAGGCTTGTTACACAGTAAAATGAACACCTCAGTCATCCTCCTGACAAGGATTTTTCTGTAACACTTGCCCTGTCATTCCGAGATAGCTCTGTGTGCCATACAGACAAAGCAGACGGATGTCCACAGAAGGCTGGTGAGTTGTGACCCTGCTCAGAGTTAGAGATGTGCAGTAACCCTGCTCTTAACGCTGCCAGCTGCAGAGGGCTGGTGTTCACCTTTCCGCTCCACTCACCTGCTTCAGAAATGGAGGCAGAGTATTGCTGGTGAGAAAGAACCAAAGCTGGACAGTGAAACTGTATAAAATGTATTTACCAAAGCTGGTAAAGGAAGGAAGAAGAATCGGGGTGGGGGAGGATGGGGAAGGGTTGGAGGCATAAGCAAGCCATTCAAAAGCAGATAAAATATCAGAGAATTGTTTTCCCCTTCTCCCCATGAAATAGTCCTTATCTTTCTTCTCCTCTGTCAGCTTTCCCTAGATGGACACTATGCTCTGTGCATACCCATCTTTCAGGGCACCCTGGCAGTCTCCCATTTTGAACACCCCCTATGCTTTGTATCTGTGAATACAAACATGGTCTTGGGCTGTTAAATGGCAGTAAAGCACTTCCATATTTTATATCACTCCAAAGTTCAGAGGCATCTTTTTGATGTGTGTGCATTTGCTCATCTACCAACCTTTATGTTTATGGCTTTTTGAAAACAGGTATTTTAATCATCAGTCTTGAGAACTTTTGTCCCTGAAGACATGAAGCTCTTCTTTCACCTTTCATCTCTTCCACAGAAGCCTCAGTGCTTAAAAAGCATGCAGCTTAGTACCAGGAGATGGGAATCTCTCCTCGGCCGCCTCCTCATGCTAATAACACTGCCAGGTGGTGGTGAAGCCCGTTGCTTTCCAGCTCCAGGCTGTGCCTGACTGGAATGGAGGGAGGACTGTTGAATCCAGTGCCTGAGACTGGTCAAGAAAGCAGCAAAACATTTTACTTGTAGGGATATGAGAGAATTCTTCCTTAAAAGCTGATCTCATTTGGACTTCTGGAAAAGGTTTAAATTCTGGTTTCTGGATTTAAAACAAAATAGCCTCTGAACAGTTCATGACAGTGAGGAACACGATAACGTTGCTGCTGCCTGCTATGCATGCCATCCTCTGTTGACTCTGCTGGCTTCTTGGCCCCAGCCATCATCTTTGGTAGTGAACCCAACTACAGAGTTATGTTGCATGAAAAAGTATCTCCTTCAATCTGTTTCTAATTTGCTAAATTATAATAGTCTCCTTGTTTTTTATGCTATAAACCCAAAATGAGGGTTCTTTTTCTACTGTTCTACTATTTCTACCATTTCTAGGCACGTACCTTGAAACTCCCCATTTCTATTTTCTTAGGTGAACAAGTTGTTTTTTTTTTTTTCCCCCCTCTCTTCTAAGATGTGCATCTTTCCAGAGCCCTAATTATTCATCTTTCCTTCTAATTCTGCAGTCCTTGTGATGGGATAACCTGTACCGTACCCTTCTTCCACATGAGTTCACACATTAGGCAGAAGACCAGTGTTGCAATTTGGGGATGTCTTAGCAGGTCAGAGCTTCCCATCTTTGTCACTAAGATGCCCCTCACTATCTTAGCCTTTCCAAGGTACAGTGAGTGCCACATTTAACTCTTTGGTTGTTTATTTCCCAACGCCTGTTTTGGGAGAAAAGATTACTTCAGTAAACTCATAAGTTTTCTTTAAATATCTCCCCCATATGCAGCACAAATGTTACCTACAACAAAACTTGTGAGATACTAGGGGTCAGACTGGCATTATTCAAAGCAAATAGAGATTGTATTTTTCATTAATCCTTATCTTTCACAATTTTTTTCCTCAGGCCATGTTTCTTCTATGCAGTCCAGAACAGTCTGTATAAGCTTCTAATCTGACATGGGATTTACATGGTTTAAAAGGGCTTTACTTCTGTGGCTGTAGAGCTGGAGCAGAGCTGGTCTTGTTGAGCTGAGAGGATGGTGGCCTGTAAGACACCCGTGTAGCGAAGGGTGGGCTTCTCAGGGCGCCGTGACTGCGCTCTGCTTCCAGCCAGCCTCAGCTTTTCACCATGGTTTTCTCAGGAGAGCTGCCGGCGCTCGCGGCGGTGCCAGGGCCAGCAGAGGCGGCTGTAGTCACCAGATCCCAAAAGCTCTTATCACCGCAAGGCATCAGTCCGCTGTTGGCAAACCGAAACCATGCATTTTACCTCAAGGGCCGCGTTAAGCTCTTACTAACAGCCCCCAGGCCGTGGTTCCTCGACCATTTTGGGTTGAGTTGCTGCAATTTATACGTTGTAGCGGTGCGCTGGGCTGCGCTCTTCTCGCACCTCTCCCCGCCCCGCTCAGGCGAGGGTTGCCCGGCCAGCGCCCGACTCATGGCTCGGTCGCTGCCGAGGCCAGGGCGGGTTGTGCCGGGCTGTGCCGAGCCGAGCGCAGCCCGCATATGCCCAGCGGCGGCGCGGCTGACCGGGCAGGGGCGGGCCCTGCGCGGAGGGCGGCTCGGCTCGGCTCGGCGGGACCCGCCTCGCCCGGGCGATGCCTGAGCGCGGCGGCGGCAGCGGGGGGGCGGGCGGCTAGCGGCAGCGGGGACGCGGCGCTGCTGCCCTGCCTTTCCCTGCCCGCCGCTGGCCCTTCCCCCGCCCCTCCCCGCTCCGGTGTGCGACTCAGCCGCCGCTCCGGGCAGGGAGGAAGGGCTGGGAGCCGCCTCCCGCTGCCCCCGGCCGCCCCCTCCCCATGCAGCCCGGCCCGCCGCTGGGAGCCCTCCCCGGGGGGATGTTTCTGCGGCCGCTGCCGGGATAACCGGCGCGCCGCCCGCCCCCGCCCCGGACGGAGGATGCTGCCCGCGCCGTGGCGGGTTCCGACTCGGGCAGCAGCGGCCGCGTCCGCCTCCTCGGCTCCGGGCAGCGTCGCCGGGGAGAGATGAGTTCGCGGCACCAGGCGGACTGGATCCCTTACAGGTAGGGGGAGACCCCGCGGGAGGAGGCGGGTGTGGCTGAGGCAGCGGGGCTGCCCCTGGGCAGGAGCCGCTGCCCCTCGAGGGCTCCCCGCCGGAGCCCGCGCCTCGGTCGCGGGACCGGGGCGGCCGGACGCTCACCGGAGCGCGGCGGGGCGGCGGTGGGTCCCGCCGGGCGCAGCGGATCGCGGGCCGGCCCGTGCGGGCGCTCCCCGCAGGGGCGCCCGGTCCCGCCTCCCAACTTCGAACCGGTGCTGCTCCGCAAAGTTCGGGGGCTGGTCTCGGGGCGAGCTGTCAGCCCCGCGGGGAGCGCGCAGAGCCCGGAGCTGTCCTGCCCTGCGGCCCCGGCGGGCGGGCGGAGCGCTGCGCCGTCGGTGGCGGCTGCCGCGGCTCGGGCTCGGGGGCCGGGCCCGCACTGCCCCCGCCGGCGGCGGCTCCGGGAGCGGGGCTGCGGGCGGGCGATGCGCGGGGCGGCCGCGGCCGGCGGTGCCGCCATGGCGGGGAACGGGATCGCCATGGCAGCGCCCGGCCCGCGGCTGCCATTGGCTCCGCCGTTGCCATAAGCTACGGGAGCCGCGGCGCGGCGGCGGCCCCGCAGCCCCGTGCGTCAGCGGAGCCCCCTGCCCTCCCCGGCCCCGCGGCCCTGCCCTGCCCCGAGCACCCGCGTGTGGAGCGGGAGCGTTTGCCGCTGGAAAGAGGGAATAGTTTGTGTTAGACTTGCCGCTCCGAGGGGAAGCCGAGCCAAAGATTTCGCTCCGGGCGGGATGGGCTGTTCTAGTAATAAACCCCTTTCCGAACCTGCTATTCGGAGTACGTTAACGTTATGGGGTTTTTTTAAATTTAGTTTTCATTAAAGTAAATTTTTCAAGCCGAATTTTACAGAAGGAAATCACGAGGGGTTTAACAAGGTGCTCTGGATGCAACAAAAAACACGTTTGTTTCATTTGTTGGGTTATAAATGAAACAAGGTAGATACAGTAACATAGGACGAGAGGACACAGTCTTGAGGTATGCCAGGGGAGGCTTAGGTTGGACGTTACTGAGAAGCTCTTCACAGAAAGGGTGATTGGGCATTGGAATGGGCTGCCCAGGGGGATGACGGAGTCACCGTCCCTGGAGGAGTTTAAGGGAAGACTGGATGTGGCGCTCAGTGCCGTGGTCTAGTTGACAAGGTGATGTTCGGTCATAGGTTGGACTCGATGATTTCAGAGGTCCTTTCCAACCTGGTTGATTCTGTGATAAACGTTTTATTTTTGTTGTTGGTAGAGAATCGTGGAATTAGAAATACGTACAGAGTGCATTTTAAAACAAAGACAGCTGTTTAAGCAGGTCAGTTATAGTTTGCCACATTTTCAATGACAGTGTTTGTAGCAGATGTATGCCACAAACATGTGAATGCAACACAAGCACAAATACAGCATTCATTAATACATAGAAAAAAAACCTCACAATAGCTGCACAAGTGGAAAGCTGCTATTTTGATGTGTGCACATCATAGTTCAAATCAGTAGAAGGATTAGAAAGAAAGAAATGTGATTACAATGAATCTGAGAATATTGACACTCTGCAATAGCACTTCCAGCCCATGCGTTCTGAAAAGACGTAAGGAATTGGCAATAAGGCTTCAAAAATGACTAGTGGATGCATTCTGATGCAATTTGAAGCCTTGTAATGAGGACAGAAATACCAGAGGAACAGCTGTTCATGGCTCATCCCAGCAGCAGTGGAACAGTTTCTCCGTTCTCTCACTGTACACAAGGCTCTGCAGAGGCCAATGCCAAAACTTTGCTGAGGGGTTTTATAGCAGTAGCCTTGAAGAAGGAAATAAAACATCTTTACTTCTGCTCAGTGCAGCATAGAGAAGCAAAGGGAAGCAAAGCAGCAAATCTTCAGAGAAACGCAGATTTAATGATACTCGTATCTTTTCTAATATAATGTTATTCTTGAACGTTAAGGATGTGTTTATGGTCAGAAACTGCAGAGGACTGCTCGAAACCAAAAGGCGACCAAACCACGCTTCTGTTCTGAAGTGTCTTTAGGCTTCTAACAGAGAGAGCTCTCTCAAGAAGTTGACTTATTTTTCAGTCTTCAGAGGTAATTCTTGAGTTAGAGGCATATCATTGCAAATCTTATTGGAGCTGCGTGTGTAAAGCATCTTCCAGGATCCCCTAAACACACTTGCCTGGGAAGCAGTGGTTTGTGAATGCACGTGTGACTGAGTTTACACATGAAAACACTGTACGAGTGAATTAGGTCAAAGTACCATTTTGGGAGTGAAATGTACAAGGAGGAGGAGAGACCCAATGTGCACCCCTTGGAACAGTTCATCTCTTTGTCCCATGCTTATCTGCCCTGTTGCTTCAGATTCTTGTTTACTGTGGTGAGTTCAGTGGTTGCTGACTCTCAGAGCTTGGAGGAAGGTTCACCACCTTCTTTGTGGGCTGGGTGGCATGTGACAGCCAGGAGTGTCACTGCTGCCAGTGTGGGGAACAGAGCACAGGCTGCTGGGCATGCTGAAGTTTGGAAAGATGTGTCCTTCTAGCAATGGAATGTACGTGCATCAAGCAGAGAAGTATTGTGTTTCTGCTAGTAAAATGTCATATTTTTCCTTTCAAGTGAAATGAGGCAGAGGGTGTCAGTTCCATGTGTGTCATGTACAATTCATTAAGCAATCCACCTGTGCGTCCACAACTCACAAACTTATACTTCCCCTTTTAGGATGCTGAGAACATTTTGAGTGAGTTAACAAAAAATAGTAGGTAATTTTCAGTGCTAGTGCTAGTTTGTGCTGAGGTTGATAAAAGATTCATATTATTTGTGAGTTTGTGATTTTAGTGTTTTGCTCTTATCTCTTTTCATCTTCTTATATATTCTGCTTTTGAAACATGAATAGTCATAGGATGAGATTTGAGTTTGCTAATGTTATGAAAAATAATTGGGAAGCTGTTTTTTAAAAGTAAGCATATTGCATTTATTTTCATGAAACACGTTTCATAGATAGAAATTCAAGCACTTACATGAAGCTGCACATCAGGTAAAATGAGCTAGAAATTCTTTAAATTCTACCCATTTTTAACAATGTCTCTGTTCTTTATTATAAAGATTTGAAATAGTTTAGACTCAATTAAAAAAAAGTCAGTTGCAATGCATGTAGCTGTCCCAGCCTCAAAGGTGGTTTGTAAGATGTAGTTTCTTGAAGAATTATGTTCTCAAACACAGTAGTGTTTTCCTTTGGTATTCTTCAGCAGTTTCCTGTAGAAAATACAATGCAGAAGTGCCTGGGAATCATTACAAATTCACAGGAGTTCAGGTTTTTCATTCAAAAATATGTTTTGGTTTTATATCTTCTTCTTGAACTCATTTTTAATTTATAGCATTTCTTAAATTAACATACTCATTTTTATTTCATGCTGGTGTGTCTTGAATAAGTGAAGACATTCCTCATACTATAAAACTGCAGTCAAATAAAATTGCTGCTAGGTAAGATGAAAGCATCAGTAAACTCAGTTACAGTAATGCCCTAGTCTATTGTTATTATTTGTTCTTATATTTTCAGCTGCTTCTTTAACAATAAATCTCGATCCTGTAACTTTAAAAACAGCATTTATACAACCAGCTAACCTGTTCCATGAGAAATTTCTAAACGCCACCAGCTAAAAAGCCCAATCTACGCAGGAATCAATTTAATACAAGTCCCCAGAGTTCTCTGTAAAGTGTCTGTGTGATGCTGCCGAGCCTTGGTTTGTGTGGATAAACCTGCCAATGGCCAGAGGGGACCCATGAACTGTGCCCTGGGGGGCCTGGCGCTTGCTACCGAGGGCACAGAAGGGAGCAGATCACACAGTCTGCATTTGCAGTGGCATAATGTGTCTTGATACGTACATGATGGTGGTAACAACACACATTATTTTTGTTTGTGACAGGTTTTATTATGCTCAATTTTTGTAGCTTTCGTGAATTTGCTCTGAAGTTTTAAGGCTGTGCTTAGATATTGCAGCTATAAACAGTCACAAGTTATTTACTTGCAAAGGGAAGGATTACAGTTGGAAGAAAATTGTGGAGCACAGCTGGGTTGTAAATTCGTGAATCATCGCAATTAGGGCAGATAAGAAGATTTCTGAAAGTGTGATGTGTAAACAAGTCCTGGAACAAGAACGGCCTTGACGACCAAGGGTGTCCCACACTTGTTTTTGTGCACGTTGTTGAGGTTCTGGGATATTATATGTCCTTAAGTGTTGGCATTCTGAAGGCAGCAGTGTAGGTGGAGTGCTCACCTTGCTGCAAGGTGCAGTTTGTGACTGGGAGCATCACAATGCAGACAGGCTCTCTCCCAGCCTCCTGCCGTGGGGAACTGGCATGGATAATTTACAAGAGCTGCTTTTTTTAAGGAAAAGGGTTCAAAGACTGTGTCTGTGCTCTTCTCTGAAGCAGGCTGTCTTGTCTCAGGCTATTCAGTGTATAAAATTAGCCTGGTCGTGTGCTTTTAAAACATTTACGTTAGAGCTCTCCCTTAATGGAACTCTGTGCTCTTGCATAGAGTGTTCCTGCTGTGGTGCATAACGACTCCAGCAGAGATCAAAGGTGGTTTGCCCAGCATCAGTGTAAGGGAGATGTCAGAGGCAATTGCTATCCTGAAGCTGGTAGCCTAAATCAACCAGGCAGAAAAGAGAGGCAAGAAAAATAAGTATCCTGACCCATGGAAGTTGCAGGGTGTTGGCTTAGATGGAAATGGGACAAGGCTCAAGGGAGATGAGCTGCAGAGCTGGGAGTGAAACCTCGTTGTCTTGTGCTTTGCAGTGTGCCAGAGGTGGATTTAAGTCAGGGGCTGAAGGGGCTTTGCTGCCCCTTGCATGGGCCTTAGGACAGTAAGTGATGTACCAGTTGTCCCAGAGCACGGCCATCCCCCACCAGCTTTGTGGTATCAGCAGCCAGATTGAGACTAAAACTGATTTTTTCACGGGCCAGTGGGTTTCTGGTAGCAACAATCATTTGCAGGTTCCTGGCAGTGACAGTCATTTACAAGCCATCTGTGCCAGATTTGGATCACAGCCGGAAAGTAGATATGAAATGTAATGTCTCTCCTCTTGCACTTCCCTGAGTTGGACAGTTTTGATTCTTATGCCTGAGGGTTTTTGGACATTCCCTGGAGTGGCATCCATTTAGACATGCAAGCAGCAGTTTTTCTGGAAGGTGGTACTTTTAATTTAGTAACTAAAAATTGCCATTCTAGAGAGCTGGATTCTTTTCACACTTCCTCCTCATTTTTCTTCCTCTCACACTAATGACTTATTTTCTAATTCATGCTTTTCTGTTCTTTCAACAGATGAACAGATTTCTTTTTGCCATTTTCCTTACATCTTGCTCTTCTTGCCTCTTTTTCTTTTTTTTCCTCTTTCCTACTTTGAAATTATTCACGAAAAGAGAATTCTGTCTTGCCAGCTGTATGGTGCCTGCAGAAGATACCCTTCTCTGTAAACATTTGCTATTTAATTAGTATTTTATTGTTTGTAGCTTTTAAAGAAATCCATCCCAACTTCTCATTGTGTTACTTAAGTAGTTAGTACATTTGCAATTTTTAAGAGCTGAAATTATTTATTTTACAGATTATTGAGAATTAATTTCAGTATTTGCAGCACTGTATTCAAAGATTAATGCTTTAAGCATGGATATTAAAATTGGTGTTTATTTTATATCTCACTTTTTGCTGAACATTTTGTTCCTGTAGTATGTGAAGGCCAGTAACTGGGAGTGAGAGATGCCCTTCTTGGTGATAGGTCTGTGTCATGCACAGGGGGGTGGCAGGGACAGAAGAACCGTTTTCCCACAATCTCTCTTATCTTGAGGTAATGGCAGGGTGATGATGATACCAGCAAGTTCTGAGGTCTTTCAGCTGAGAATGTAACATCTCTCTGGGCCCTGCTATCATTTACACAATGCTAATAATATGCAGGTATACAGCAAGGCAGTCTTCAGGCTGGAAGATTTTCAGTTTAGAAGGCAGGTATAAAAGAGGGGCACAAAATGCAAGCATAAAGCTCTGGGTAATTGTTTGCCTGGGTTTTTTTTTTGCTTTTGTTTTTGTTACAGGCGTATGATCATTAGCTTCTTTGGACTATCTGTTCTTAAGAAAATGGGAAGTCAGGGGATATTGACTTAGATAAGGAAATGTGCTCTCAGGGAAGGGTGTATAGAGCATACAAAGGTAACAGTGGGAGAAGGTGGAAAGACTGGAATAATTATTTTGGATGAGTACATATGATAAAAGATGAAACTTTTTTTTCTGACATAGTTATTTTACACCACGTTCTTTCCTCTAATACTTGATGGCATGTAGCTTATGTAGTTTATGTCTACGTTGTGTAGCTTCATGACACTTTAAAAGCTCAGTTTGCTCCATGGTTAAATTACTTTTAGATGGTTTTGTGTTTTATTCTTTTATGTCAATAAGAAACTGAAAGATATCTTTACTTTCTCTTTCAGTGATTACAGCAGAAGTAGCTTTCATACCTTTATATTGCGAGTAAGTCAAGGGATTACATATTTATCTATTTTTTATCCTTAAAGAGAAATGGTGACTCAGTTGAAAACACTTCCTCCTTCAGGGAAATGCAGTAGTACAGCAGAGAAGAGTAACTGTTTCTGCCAGGACAAGAACTTTGTAGGTTTGGATGCTGATTTGGTACATTCAAACCAGTCCTTCCCCCTGAAAGCAGGGCTGCTGTGGAGACTGAGGCTGCCCTCTGCCATCCATGCAGTTATGTGGTTGCTTTCAGGGAGCTGTCACAAAGAGGTGCCACCAGCGCCTTTCTGCTGACTTAAAAGGGCGTTGGATTGGTGCCATCACCTTCTCTGAGCTCATGTTTTAGCTGAGCAGATAAGGGCAAGTGGTCTGTAATGCACGAATATGTGAATGTGAGTGACACACTTACCTTGCTCTCTGACAACACAAGTGCCCCAGTCATTCTTTCACAAAGTTGAGTTCTAGCTTGGATTCTCAGATGTTTATGAAAATTAAGTCTTGAATTGCAAATGTCAGTGAAAACCTCATGATCCCTGTTGGGATGCATGTTAACACAACCCTGTGAATATCATAATTCATGATTAATGTAACTCATTTGACACAGGTAATGAAACCACAGCATGAAGTTTTTAATGGTAATTTTAATTCCAATCACAGTTCTAACTACCTGCAGATGAGATATTACAAGATGAAGAAATTCCTTGATTAGCTTCAGATGATGACTAAGTTGGAAAATATATTTGCAAGTGAAATACAAGTACATTGGTATTTGATCCACAGTTAGGGAAGGGATCTGAACAGTTCTGTGTTTCAAATTTGGTATAGTTTGAAAGCAAAATGAATAAAGTTAAAGGCTAAGATTTGCATTAGTTGTTCCTGTGCCCCAGCAAGAAACATAAGGAAAACAGGTCTGTTTTTTTTCAGAGCGGGTTGTTGCTAACCCATATTACTACAGCAGCATTTTCGCTTGGCTGCAGTAACAGCAACAAAAACAAATTACATTGCATCATGTAACAATTCTCACTTCTGAAAATTTGAGGAAATTATTGAATGTACTGGGGAAATTAAAGAGTAGATAACTTGTCCAGACAATGACTTAGACTAACTGCTCGGATCAGGTTGAGTGGAAACCGAAAGACTAAGACACATACTGTACCCTGGAATTCATCCCACTATTTTTGGCAGATATAAATCCCAGCACTCAAGCCAGGAGTGTGAATTTCCATTAAACAGTGTTTTGCAAACCTAGGGATTGCTTGAAGTCTTCTATGCTGAAGCTTTAGCTCAGTTGTGTGGGCGAATAATGCCTCTTTTGGGACACTGCATCTGTAGAGCAATGTTAAATAACTTTAAAGGTATCTCTACACATCGTTGAGTCAGACCTTGATAATTGGTTCTTCCAGGTTCCTGAATCTTAAATTACTCCACTGGCTTTTGCTGCAGATTTAAAAAGTGAAGTATAAGATTTTAGAAAAAACTTTTTGTGCTTGCCCTAGAATATTAGCAGTTTTATTGCCTGTCCCTAAGGCAGACCTCATGTGCCTCTGCCTATGGCATATTGTTACATCTATGCAGTCATAGAATCATTCCGGTCAGAGAAGATTTCCAAGATCATCAAGTCCAACCATTTACCCCACATTGCCAAGTCCACCACTAACACACGTCCCTAAGGGCCACATCTACACAGCTTTTAAATGGCTCCAGGGATGGTGACACCACCAGTTCCCTGGATGGCCTGTTTCAATGCTTGACAACTGTTTCAGTGAAGAAATTTTTCCTCCTATCCCATCTAAACCTCACCAGGCACAACTTGAGGCTATTTCCTCTCATCCTTTTGCTAATTACATGGGAGAAGGTACCAACCCCCACCTGGCTACAGCTTCCTTTCAGGGGGTTGTGGAGAGCAATAAGGTCCTCCTGAGCTTCCTCCAGGCTAAACACCCCCAGCTCCCTCACAGCTGCTCCTTGTTTGACTTGTGCTCCAGACCCTTCCCCAGCTCTGTTGCCCTTGTTTGGACTCGCTCCAGTCCCTCAATGTCTTTTCCCCCTCTAAAGGGGGAAAATGCCTTGGGAATGATGCCTTAGAATTTTGGCTTTTATATTTTTCAGATCCTGTACTGCTTTAGTGTGTAACTCTAAAACTCCATATAGCCTATCTGCTGTTCTCCCATTCTGGTTAAACATAACAAATCCTCTCTAGGTCTGAGACTCAAGGACACCTTGTTGTCCCAGGCCCCAAAATATGTAAACAAAGCCTCTAAAAGGGGGGGAACAATGACATCATTACCTGAAATTGTAATTGGAGAATTAACCCTGATATGCAAATGGACCAAACTTATAAAAGTATGGAAAACTCGTGACTGGTGGTCCATTTTGGGTGTAGCCCTAGGGCTCTGACTGCCCATAGTGTACCTTATTGAAGGCCCTTCAATAAATACCTGCTTTTATCTTAATTTTGTCTAGCCTCTGTTTTTAGGTAGCCCCATCAAGGCATCAGCGAGGGACCCAGAACGGGACACAGCACTTGAGGTGTGGCCTCACCAGTGCTGAGTGCAGGGGGACAATCACGGCCTTGGTCGGTCCTGCTGGACACGTTATTGGTGATACAGACCAGGGTGCACTGGCCCTCTTGGCTACCTGGGCACATTCTTGTCAAGTGGTCATCTGCTGTCACCAGCACCCCCAGCTCCTTTTCCCCTGGGCAGCTTCCCAGCCCCTCTGCCCCAGCCCGTAGCACTGCCTGGGGTGGTTGTGACCCAAGGACAGAACCAGTCACTTGGCCTTGTTGGACCTCACACCATCGGCCTCAGCCCATGGATCCGGCCTGTCCAGATCCCTCTGCAGAGCCTTCCTGCCCTCCAGCAGATCAACACTCCCACCCAGGCTGGTGTCACCTGCAGACTGACTGAGGGTGCCCTCCATCCCGTTGTCCAGATCATTGATAATGATATGAAACTGGACTAGCCCCAGTACCAAGCCCTGGGGAACACCATTGGCCCCAGCTGGATTTGGCCCCACCACTTTCTGGGCCCAGCTATCCAGCCAGTCTTTTACCCAGTGAACTGTGCTCGTATCCAAGCCATGAGCAGCCAGTTTCCCTAGGAAGATGCTGTGGGAGATGGTGTCAGAGATTTTCCTAAAATCCAGGTAGACACATCCTCAGCCCTTCCCTCATCCACTGAGCAGGTCACTTTGTCACAGAAGGAGATCACTCTGCTCTGTCATTAAGTAACAGAGGAGTTCCCCTACCTGTATGTGGGCTACCACAGATACTGAAAGCTGTACAGCCACATCAGAAAGGCACAAGTGATGTACTCCCTTGAGAAGCAGTGCAGTTTAGTCTGGGAGGAGCTGGGGACTGCCATATTTAAATTGTTTCCAGTATATGTGTTAGAATGTTTACAGCTAGCTGGGAATCTGCCACAGCACAGTTCACAATGAGGAAATAACTTTTAATTTAGAACTCGTTATCTGGTCCGAAATAAGAATATTAATTTTTGGCTATTAAAAGAGCACTAGCCAACTACAAGCAACCTAATCTAGGCTCTGGCTTTTCAGAATACTAGGATAATTCTTGGAGATACCAGATATATTAATTAAGAAATACTATATTAACACCTAGAGAAACTGGGCCATCATATCAGAACAAAAAGATCATGACATTGCTAGAAGTTTGAGGCATCCTGGAAGATGCCTTTGAAATGTTGGCTATTTCAAATCATGATAAAGTGTAGTATTCTGGTAGTATTGATGCAGCTTGAAAAATTTTAGTTAGTTCCTTGGGGCTTGAATATCGTTCTCAGATTCAAAGACTGAGAAAAACCAGCACAGGAGAAATTTAAATGAAATTAAAAGTCCTTCCTACCTTACTTCCTTCCTTTCCTCTGTCCTTCCTTTCCTCTGTCCTTCCTTTCCTCCCTTTTTCCTTCCTGTTATGGTTCCTGGGCACCCTCTGTTTTTTATTGATTTAATGCTATATGCCTTAGGATATGCAAGATATAGGTTGTTCTGAGTAGTTTGGAAGGGAAAAAGTTCTCCAATCATGTGCACCCTGTGTCAGAGTGATTTCTAGATTATTCTATTGGAAAAAATGTGAAAATATCTTTGCATAAGCTGGGAAGTGAGATAAGCAAGTTCAGGTGTTCAAGTCTCTGCCCTGTGTGTTTCATTCTTTAGAAAGGTGTTTCTAATACCTCAGGTGAGTGCCTGGATTTTCAGGTTATTTGTTGGTGTGTGCTGAGCCAGTCTCCCCAAAATTTTCCTCTGAAACTGTAGAGGTCATTAAGTTTACAAACTTTGGATTTGATAAATTGGCATTCTCTTACAAAGACTTTTGGTAAAAGTATCCAGTGAACTCTAGACTTGTAAGAAAAGATTTTAGAGCTTAGGAAATTAATTTTACTTACAATAAATTGTAGCTTCCAAAACCCGTCATTTCATTGATATGGTATCAAATAGTATAAACTATAACCAAGGTTGAAGGAGATAGTAAGGCAACTGGGAGCTCACTGGGAATGACTATCCCCAGTTTATTGCTTGTTGTAATCTGTTAAAAGAGAAAGGTTTTGAAACAGAAAATTTAAAAACATGCAGAATAGCTATATTTTATCTTTAGGCTGGCATAGGCCTTTCAAAGGATGGAACGCAGTACTATACAGGGAACCTGTCTATGTCTGGATTTTCAGGAGTGCTCAGATTCTGTTGAAAATACTTAATGTGGTGGAATGAGAAGGGAGGAGAAGGACTATTGTGCTGCCTAGCCAAAATGACAAACAGTATATGACACGATGCAGTTTTTATGTATTCTTTGGCAAAAACAACTCATTTTCATCTGAAAAAGCTGCTTCTGAAGAAAAATGTAAGATACATTAGAGGCATAGAGGTTTTCACTGAGTTGCATGATGGACTGTAAATACGTCCAGCTGACACCATGAAGCATCCTCAAAGTAAGTCTCTGTGTGTTGGAGTGAAAATCCAGCCCAAAGGGTTGCAGTTTGCAGCCAGCTCTGCAATATTGTGTGTGCTGTGGTCTTGGATTAACAATGCCAAGCATGAGTGTGTTTTGCAGTAAAGAGTGAACAGAAAGATGCTCTTTTGTATGGTTTGGCTTTTCACTTTGCACTTGATGACCTCTGTCTTGTTGCTAATTTTTCATGACATGGCTGCTTCTGTTTTTCGTTTTTGTGCCATCAGAATAGGTCTATAACTAACAATGATTGAGTCATTATTAATAATTCCCTGAGTTATTTACTTTGGGAAGTGGAATGTAAGGTAAATGCCTGTCTCTGTATCCTAATGATACTCCTTAAGGAAGCTTATTTGTCTTGTTTCTATGGTTCTTTCCTTTTTTGTGTGTGTTCTCTGTACCTGGCTGATGATGGTTTTGGGAGAGCGGTGGATGTGCTGCTGGGAGAGTGCCTGGACATAGCGTGGCTTGTGCTAAATTTGTCAGTCAGTGGCAGTATTTCCTTACAATCTTCCAGCTCTTCTTAAATTAAATCTTTTAATAATTGTAAAGCAGATAAATATTTGAGCAGGATTCCAGGTCTCTGCTGCCATCCAAGAACGGTCAGCAGCTGTCTTTCTAAGGGAGATTGCAGACTGAGGCAGAGGTCCTTCTGTCAGCAGGTGGGAGCAGCAGGGAGCAGATGTGTTCCCTGGAGAGCAGCCTGGTTTGCCAGCACACAGAGCTTCAGAAGGGTGTGTGAGCAGTCTCTGGTCACTGCTGGGGTCACTGCTGTGGGTTGGCAGTCCAGACAGACACCCTGTGTGCTCCCCAGTTTGACACCACTAGTGAAGATCAGAGTATGTGCACTGGTAGTGTGCAACGCCACCCCACGGTGATAAACACTTTTGGAGGGTCACGTACAGAATGCTGTTGCTGTCTTATACATTTCCAGCTTGCTTGTGCCAGCCAACTCTCTTTCCATAATTCTGCTGAACTCCTCACCCTGTTCCAGTTTTGGTAGGTCCTGAATGAGCAAGAAAATGGAGCCCTCTGAGTCTGACAGAGTGAAGCTGAGTGACATTCAGTGGATGCTCCTTCAGGCTGAATAGCTTACCTTGTATCCTGCAATAAACACAAACTCACGGGTTGTGCACTGGAGTATTAGAGCTATGAAAAATGTGCAAATAACATAGATCATGTGCTACATCAATTAGACCTTCTGTGCAGTGGGCAATTAGTGTTTCATAAAGAAGATACACAGTCATATGTATTTATCAGAGAGGAGAAGAAAACATCTGCTGGTGTATGAGTCTTGATTAGACCCAAAGGGGAATCTTAGTTTCACTCTTTTTAATGGTCCAATAGCTAAAATCATTCTTTCTGCCTTACTTAAGTACCTTTGGAAATAGCTTCCCACAGTGCCTGAAGTGGTTTAATTACATCTGATGTGGTTAGAAGAGGTCTCTAGCTTTGTGTGATAGAGCTTCCTCTATCTGAGAGGACGTGTGCTTGCTGATTACACCTGCATCTCCTTCGCCTGGCATGCTCCTGGTGATTTACAGTGTGGCTGTGGCTCAAGAGCTCAGTGGGACAAGTCCCTTGGGGTGCTGGATGCACAGCCAGGCTTGTGTCTTACTGCCTCACGTCCTGCTTGGTGTGGAGCTCTGGGAGATGTTGCAAAGGCAGAAGTGTATTACCCCTGTGTTACTGACAGGGACCCTGCATACACAGAAGCGTGACTCTTCCAGGATAAAAACACAGTAGCAAGATCAGGGAAGGAATTACATTTGCTTTATCTTCTATGCTTCCTTCCCCCAAATAAGATTATCTTTTTTATTTCACTTATATTGCTCATTGTCAAATCTGAAGTGGGATAGTGGGAACTACGCATAAAAAAATGAATCCAGTAAATTTTCTTCACAATGTGTTGATGCTGGGAGGAATCTTCTGCATATATCTGTAAGAAATGGTCCTAGGATTCATATGAAGACTAGGATCCCTGCTTTTTAGATACCAGAATTCCTATAGCTGTCCTTCATGATGTTCCCTATGTGGATTCTCATTGCTCTACAAATACCATTGAGCTGAGCCCCAAAACTTCCTCTTACAGAGAGATTGTTTAAGGTCTTTGCCTCTATCCAGCCACCACCTTCATCATGAAATCTGTTGGACTTAGAAAGATTAACCCTCTTTAATTTTAGTTGAAATTAATCAACTGAAGAAAATATTATAGGCATTATCAATGCTTAAATCTTTCTTCCTTACAAAAGCAGGCAGAGGCCCCTCATTACACTGAATTGTCAGTGAAGGAATTTGAAGTTTGAGTACTCTGGTCAATTTTTGTTACAAAAGCCCTGCAGAAATGAGAATTCCTCCTGAAACTTCCAGAGGTTCCCTGCCTTCTAGAATATGTGACATTAACATACACATTTCATGGGAGATAGATAACTTTAATCCTTCTATGACAAAGATCCAAATATTTTGAATTTAATTTTACTTGTATGGTATGATCTGCTTCCTGTTCTAGGAAATCAGCAACCAAGCTAATAATCACATATTTCTGCTCACATTTTACCTTTTTTAACTGAAAATATTTCACAGAAGGGAAGTAACAGGCTTACAGGTGTGTCCAGAGACAAGGCTGTACATAGCACATCAGTGCCCAGTGGAGATTCCTTTTGCTGTAATTGTTGCTAACAGGCATTCTACCAGGTGAAGAGGAATAATTAAAATGGCAACTTCAGCAATGTATTAAAAATATACGAAAAGGTTGGTGAAAGCCCTTTCCTGTAATGATTTGCTACAGATGCCACAGCACCTGAACAGTTCTTTGTTTGATAAAAATACTTTTCATCTTATTCTCCCAGCCTTCGCTTTGCAAGTTAAACACAAGACAGCCTCCTGGCAAGTAGGTTTGTGTATTTTTGCTGTGCCTTTTGTATCCACAAAAGGTGTTAGTAAACTTTTCTGTGCAGTTTGTCAACACAGCCTTTCTTTAGCAGTTAATCTGATCTACTTCAGCTGTGATCTGTTTAGTTGCATTTTTAAATGACACGCAGGAGCAAGTTAGATTAGGCTTGTTCTCTTTGTTGAAAAATGGAAAGCACAAAATCCAAGACCTGTAGTATCTTGAATTACCTCAGGACCCGTTTCTGTCACGCTTAAACAAATCTGCTCCAAGGGTATGGCTGCATCAGGGGTAGCTCTCTAAAGCTGTGCTGGTTTAGAAATCAGAAATTGAAGTGGTTTTAAACAGACTTGTGTTGTATTTTATGATCAAAACATTTGGGGCGAGAAACAATTTGTACTTTTTCTGAATATGTGAAGAGTGACATTTGCTAAATTCTACATTCTGGTTATTCTTTCTATCTTGAAGATTTTTATTAAATTGTAACTACATAGGAAGCAGTACTTGTCACAATATAGTTGCATATTGGAGATTCACGTAAGTTCCACACCTTGAATCCACAAGCTGAAATTCAAAGTGATACTATCATTCATCTTCCTTTAAAAAACAAAGGGAATAACACAAAAACCCCCCAAAAGTACCCAAACCCAGTGATACCCAATTATGCTCAAACATTTGAGTTATGTTTTAAAGAGGAGAATTTGTCTGTTCTATGCAGTTTGTAGAGTCAGTAGGTTTTTCCTATGTTATTTCTTATCCCTGTCTTTGTGTGGGCTGATAATATGCCTGAATCTTAGAGGAAAAAGAAGAAAAAGACAAGGAAAACAGTTTTTGTCTTAATCGGTAAATGAACTGCAGTATCTGTATCTAGCATGAAAGCAGCCATTGGAATTGCAGATTTGGCTATCCGTTTTGTTTCTAGGAACTGACAAATGTACAATTTGCAATCCTATGTAATTATAATCTGATTCTAGAGTACTATAATTTCTACCAGTATCTGGAAATATATAATTTGAGCATAAATTTTCGGTAGAGAATGTGCAGGGATTAGCGGCAAAACCTTAATGAGAATTATACTGCTTAATTCCTTGGATATTATGCTGGTATTGTGTCCTTTATCTATTTTGAGAGGTCATATTATACTGAAAATCTGTAGCAGTACATGAACAGCAAAGGATGCTTGTGGCTTTGCGTGAGAGCTGTCCATCAGTTTATAAAACATGGTACCCCATTTGCTTAGGCATTGGCACATGGTGAAAAAAAATGCTTAACTCAAGTAAAACAGTTTAAAAAATTGTAGATTGGATAAATGCTAAAATCTTTTTCATCTAATTCCTTTGGATATTTTGTTACAGTCACGAATGACAGCTGCTTGCCAGTTTAAGAAAAACAAACACTTTTAGAGTTGACACAGCTTTTTAAATCTAATTGTCTTATGCATGCTTTATTTCAAAGGCAAGGTTACTCTTTTTGCATGTAATATATTTGTGCAAATCTTAGGAGTTTTCAAAACAATAATAAAAAGCATTTTAAGCATTTTAGTGGTTTTTTGGGTTTTTTTATTCCTCTTTGGTTACTGTTTGATGGCAGTGGTATTTGACAGTTTAGAAAGCAAAGATAAAAATGAATGATTTTTTTATCAACGTTTTATTCTGGTGCTTACCATTCCATGTGCTATAAGCTTTCATTGTGCAAATACTTAGCCATTTGAACAGGTCTAGATGGCAATATTTATGTCCAGCAATAATAAGTTATGTTAGTCAGTTCAGGATCAGAACCCTAAAAATTAGGCGGTGAGTATATATCAGACCCTGTTTACAGTCTGATCCAAATGCAGTGAAAATGAGTCTGAAATGTCTTGCCTGGGGGACTGACTTTGCTCTCAAACAGTACCATTGCAGACTATTCATGTGACAGTGTTTTGAAGCCCAGAACAATAATTTGAAAAAGGTAGTTGCAGTTAGAAATATGAATTAGTTGGGTCATGATCATTAGCTCTTAATTTTTCAGTAATTTGATAACTGTGTCAGCTATAAGTTGCGTACTGCAGAGGAGATTTGCAGCTGGAAATCTGAAGCTTTTTGGGGACATGGATTCCACATTCTCTGAAGCTGTGAGTCTGCAGGCTGTCATGACTCCTCTGCCACAGCCTTTCTCGAAATTCTCATTTCTTGCTGGCAGCCCTCATTTCTGCATGTTTTATATTTCTCATAGAGCAAAATTGTGTGTCCTGAAAGGAATTGCTATATCAATTAACTGCCCAATACTGAAACAATCCAGTATTTGAGTCATACCAGTTAATGATGATAATTTTCCAGACTGTATTAAAAAAGTTTTTCAGATTTTCTCTTCCATTTTTAAAAAAAAAAAAATATATATACACATATATCTATGTACATGTGCTTAAATATGAGGAAATAATGTCTTGTCTGGTTTCTCTTGAGACATCAAGCTGGATAGAGCAGATAATGTATTACTTTTCTCAAGTTATCACACTTCTTGATAATGAAATGCTTTTTTAATATTTTTCCATTTATACGTCGCTGTAGCAAGGCATTTCGCTTAGCTTTTTGTAGCGCCACACAATGTACTACGAAGTGTTGAGAGAATAATCCAGAGTAATTATTAGACTAAATGATAATTTCATTGGAGGCAGTTAAGGAGAACCAGATGAAGATGATTGTCAGGTGTAACAAAAATGGTCACAGAGTAGTCAAGAAGTATAGTTGGGATTCTGATGATTCATAATGAACGTTGAACTAAAAATATTGCAATAACAAATACCTGACCTGTTTTAAATTTGAATAATTTATTTGAAATATTTAAAGCTGATATGCTAAACTAGGTGTATAAATTCAAATTGGTGAGCATGGTTAATGTTTATGAAAAATAAAGATGATTGAATTTTATGCAATGTACGTAGTTTAGTATGCTACAAACAGAGGTGTGTTGCATGAGAATACTGAGACGGTTACTTGATGTGACACTTCCAAGTACTTGTAAATGTAGGGAATGCAGTTTGCTGTTAAAAGGACTACATTTTCATCAATTTGAAACAGAAAAGCATGCCAGCATATTTGGAGTTAATATAGCCAGAATATATAAATATGGGTTTAATGGGACAACTTAGGTTTTTTCCTAAAATGTGTCAAGAGTTTCTATTTGTTGCTTTTCCTAATACAGCCTATGACATGTGATTCTGTATAGAATTATCCCATGTTATATTTTTCCCCTCCTGCTTATTTTCTCTCTACAATTATTTTTACTAGAGAAAGTAAACTCCCTTGGCTGGGAGTTGGGCACAGATGTGGAGAAAAACATTTAATGTAACAAAAGGAAGGAAAAGCTGATATGCTTTCCAATAATGTTGGAAGGGGCCTTTAAAGGGCACATTGGAAAACAGAGCTAGAAAATAGGCTTTCACTGTACAGAAACAAGGTTGGTTCACAGCTGCAGAAAACTCTCTGATTGTGTTGTAAAGTTTTCCTGCTGCTTCTTAGGTCTTGAGAGTAGATTGCATCTACCCACACTTGGCTGCACACAGAAGCAAAGGAGAGAGATTAACTCAGTTTTGAAATGGAGAACAATGCTCCTCAGGTTGTTACTCACAGGATCATCCACACAGGGAACTGATAAATTGGAAAAGATTAAATATGTAACTTGTTTTGAAATTATCTTCGAATGCTGTAGACATCACCAGGATTGAATACCTCTGTCTTAAAAAAAACAAAGTGGGGGGGGAATCACCATCCCAACCTTATTACTACTATGGTTTTCTAAGATTTATTAAAATCTGAGAAAGAGTCTCTTTCTGTGCAGGCACTGTGCACACTGTGAAAACAATCCTCTGTCTTCAGAGGTTTATAGTTAAAAAACCCAACCTGGAGGGATTTTTACATTCGCATTTTTGTATGCTATGTGAAGTTAGTGGGAACATTTTCATGAGATTGAATTCATGGCTTCAGGGATTCAGGGCCCAGGTGTGAAGATTGGGCTGTAAGGAATATCTCATCTGCATAGAGTGCTGTTAGAAATAAGGACTTAGTTTTTATTACAGGGTACAAAATATAGGCCAAATGATATTTGCTACTTTTGATAGCCATCAATATCTTGCTAGTCTTGAAATCCATATCAGGTACTTGGGCACCAGCATCTGACAAACTCATTTTCCTCTGAAAATGCTGTCCAGGATTGTCAGTATTTACTACTAGTATAGAAGGTAACACAGAGAAAAACTCAAACCAAAAAGAAAAATCTACTTACCTCAGTTCCAGCAAAAGAGTACTAGGTTGGATTATAAAGATAGTATGTGTGGGGGGAGAAGTGACAAAATATTTTGTTTCACGGTTAGTATTTATCATGAAATGACATGTCTTCCCTTAGAAACTATATTCCATAGAAACTGTAAAACCACCTGTAAAAAGGAAAAGGGAGCTTGGCTGTTTCAATTCACTAGCATCTATCAGAATTACAGTTCTAACTGTATTTTTCTTCAGTTTTGATTGTTGGAGCAGCAAAGGTAAACTAGTCTCTTTCGCCCCCACATTTTAAACAAATTGATAGCTTAATTTTACTATTCCTTTAAAAATCCAGTAAATACAGCTCCATCTTTTTCCAGTCTGTCCTAAACGCGTACACAGGCAGTGGGATCTGTTAATACTTTGCTGCACTAGTGAATTACCTCAAATATAATCCATTTCAGCAGCAGCATGTTCGATCTACATATTCATGCCTGTGTTTGCACACCTACTGCAGGGAGAAGCCTCACTGAACACCTGCAGCAGTGACCCTATGGTTGGCATCAGTGTTTTGTTTGTTAAACACTTCACAATTATGCTATTATTTTAAAGGCCAGCATTGTTTCTAGGTTAATTACCGCACCTGTGAGGCTTCATTCTTGCTTCACAAAGGTGTTTCCAAGAGGAGTTAAGACTTGTTTGTTACTCTCATTTTACAGGTGTCTTGGAAGGTTGTACTGTTTGAGGTAAAATAGGCCCAGGAGATGCCAACTGGATGAAACCAAGTTTCATAGAACAGGTATAGGACAGGGAGGGGAAGGAGCCAGCAGTCATCTTGTGCAGGTTTTCTCTTCATCACATCACAGTGTTTTCCACATCAGAAAAGCTGAGGTCTGTTCTAGGTGACATCTTTTACCTGGTCAGCAGTACTGGAGTGGGAGAATTGTTGTGGACCAGGCAGAGAACTCTTGTTCTGCAGTGTATGTATGTGTAAGTGCAGTCTCCTTATCCAGACAATACTTTTCCCTAGTTTCTGCCCATTTAATTTACTGTTAGTTGTGGTTGGATGCTTTGTACGTTAATGGGTTTGGTTTGTTTGTGCATATGTTTTACTGTTTTAACAACTGAGATTGGCTGGGTTTTGGTACTGAGAGAGAAACCTGGATCTTTCCAGTGGCTGGCAGTGATGTGTTTTCGATAAAGGCACTTCCTGAAAGTCATGTCATTTGTCATCTGGATCCATCTGCATTGCAGGTAGTGTACCTCCAGGTCACGGTGGTTTTTTTCCCTTCCCAATTCGCTCCTATTCAGGCACTTCTCATCAAACTACTTTAAATACAATTTTAGCATAGATCACTCAAAGGCTATTGTGTTTTACTACTCCATCATTCATGTTTATTAAATTCACCTCTCTCTTTTGGGGCATAGATTCCTTCTCTGACATTGTGTTCAGAGTTTGTGTGTGTTGAGGGAGGGCAAGAAACAGCCCAGCCATCCCTCTTCCTGTAGGTGATATTTTCATTACCTGCAATTTGCTGCCATTGCTATCTTGTTCAGTTCTGTGTAATTGCAGAGAATGAATCTGTACAAATATTAGTTCAACTGATCTTTCCAGGGCAGTAGTGGCAGCCCTGTAGTTCAGTTATTTCAAAACATGCAATGTGCTGTACGGAATAGTTTTGCTTTTCATCTCACTAGATCTTTTCCTGGCTTCTTATCATCCTCACTGAAAGCTGTCAGCCTAGGCATTTCAGATCCGAAACTGTAGTTTCTTTTTCTCTCTGACTACAGTTTTGTTCTGATTTAACTCAAAGCTGGATCTCATTACTTCAAAGCATGTCTGAAGTATCTGCAGGGCTCCTGTTGTTCCCTTCGCACTGAGAGTTTCTTGGGTTATTTGCTCAAGAATGGTCAGTGTTTGTTTATATATATATCCTGTAATACATGCATCAAGCAATATATTATACCTGACTCTGATGGGTTTTTAAAAAACTTAGTCTGAGTGAAACATTTATAAGATTTGATTTCTACAATTGCTGTTGGTTTCATATACCCCTAAAGTTGTAACAATTGGAGATCTATTTTGATGAACTGTTCTAATTAAAACAGACCAAAATGCTGTTACAGAATCATAAAATGGTTTGGGTTGGAAGGGACCTTAAAGATCATCTTGTTCAAACTCCCCTGCCACGGGTAGGGACACTTTCTACTAGACTAGGTTGCTCAAAACTCCATCCAGCCTGGCCTTTAACACTTCCAGGGATGGGACATCCACAGCTTCTCTGGGCAGCCTCTTCCAGTGCCTCACCACCCAAACAGTAAAAATGTTTTTCCTAATATCCAATCTAAACCAACTGTCTGTTTGAAGCCATTCCCCCTTGTCCTGTTTTATCCCTTGTAAAATGTCCCTCTCCATTGTTCTTTTAGGCTCCTCCAGGCACTGGAATGCCACAACAAGGTCTCCCCTGAACCTTCGCTTTTCCAGGCTGAACAACTCTAACTCTCTTTGCCTTTCCTTGTAGGAGGGTGCTTCATCTCTCTGGTCATCTTCTTGGCCTTCATCTGGACTTGCTCCAACAGGTCCACCCAGGACACATTTTGTTTCCTGGGATGAGAGCTCACATGGCTGGGTCATGTTGAGCTTCCCATCAACCATCACCTCCAAGTCCTTCTCCTCAGGGCTGCTGTCAATCCCTTCTCCTCCCTGTGCTTGTGCCCTGACCCAGCTGCAGGACCTTGCATTTGGCCTTGTTGAACTTCATGAGGTTCACACAGCCCCACCTCTCCAGCCTGTCAGGATGGCATCCCTTCCCTCCAGTGTGTCCGCACACCACACAGCTTGGTGTTGTCAGCCAACTTGCTGAGGGTGCCCTTGATCCCACTGTCCATGTCACCAACAAAAATGTTAAACAGTGCCAGTTCCAATCCCAACCCTTAGGAATGCCACTCCTCACTGGTCTCCATTTGGATATTGAACCATTGACCACAACTATTTTGAGTGTGACCATCAAGCCAGTTCCTTATGCACTGAGTGCTCCATTTGTTAAATCCATGCCACTGCAGTTCAGAGACAAGCATGTTGTGCAAGACTGTGTCAAATGCTTTGCAAAAGTTCAGGTAGATGATGTCTGTGTCTCTTCCCTCATCCACAGGCAATGCTGTAGCCCTGTCAGAGCAGGCCACCAGATATTTCAGGCATGATTTGCCCCTACAGACACCATGTTTGCTGTCACCAATCATGCCCTCATTTTCCATGTGCCTGAGTTCGATAGGAACTTCCCTGGACTGCCATGTCTTCTCAAATATAATTGCTAGTGGCTTAGCCACTCCCTCTGCCAGTTCCCTCAGGACCTGTGGATGCATCTCATCAGGTCCCGTGGCCTTCTGCACCTCTAGGTGCCTTAGATGGTCTCAAACCTGACTTTCTCCTATGGAGAGCAGTGCTTCATTCTCCTAGTCCCTGCCTTTGCCATCTGCACTCAGGCTGTGTGGCTGGAGCACTTGCTAATGAAATCTGAGTCAAAATAGTCATTGAGTACCTCAGCCCTCCGTGTCCCGGGTAACTGGGTCTTCCATTTCCTTCTGGAGAGGGTCCACGTTTTCCCTAGTCTTCCTTTACTCAGCAGTGTACCTATAGAAGCTTGTGTTGCTGCCCTTGACATCTCTGGCCAGATTTAATTCTGTCAGGGTTTTAGCTTTCCCAGCCTGATCTCTGACAATTGTGTGGCCATTCTGAGGATTTGGCTGGAGTTAATCTTAACAATTATCTACATGGAATTAAGAAAAAAATTTATGAATGTGTTCCTGTTGTTACATTTGCTCTCAGTTAATCTGCAGAACTGTTGCCAGGCATAATGAGTGTCATAGATCTTAATGTACAAAGGACATTTAGATAAACCTTACTGGAGCAAATAGCACCAACAACCTTTCAGGAAGGTCTCATTAATTTGCTGATTTTTAAACTAGTTTGCCATCCAGGATTTGAGAAGAAAATAAAGCATTTGGTTCTGTAATTATTTGTGCAACTACACATGCAGTCTCTGCTATCAGCCATCTGCCCTGCAGGCATTACTTGTAGTGCCATTTGGATCGTCAGCACAGTGTATGATCCTCTGCATCTTCTGTTTTGTGGCTGGCTTGGTGCTAATATTTGTCATACAAATATCTGTTTCTTGTTTCTGCTTTTTTTTCCCTGTCCTTTTGCTTTATTATTTTTATTCTCTTTAAGGGTCTTCTGCACAGGCAGAGGAGGTGATGCTGTACACCTGGACAGGCATGCTTTTATTTATTATGTGGGTTTTACAGTGAAACACTTTTCCTCTGAAGCTTCGCCTAAAGAAATGCAATTTCCATTTCTTCAGGAGTTCCTGGTGTCTGTACTTTCCTGGTCAGTTCAGTGGTAACTGAGATGTGTCCTGTAAGGGTAGGCTGTTGCCTTCTCTGCCCTGTGAACATGGCATGGGAGAAGTCCAAGAGCTGCTGTTGCTGCTGTTGGCAGTAGAAGGGCAAAATAATATTCAGTGTCCTTGGGCTGCTCCTCAATATCCAGACTTCTGCTTGCTTAGGTGGCCCAGGAGTCACTCATTTTACTGTAAAGACAGCAGCTGCAAGTTTTACTCTAAATCAGGTGACGGAGCAGCTGCTTTAGGGTCAGAAAGCCTTGATGATTCCTGGCATGAGGGGAGCCCTTGCAGTCTTTCAGAGTGATTTGCATCATTTATAAGTCTTTGGTTAGCCTGTGTGCCTGATACAATAACGTTCTCCCAAGTGGTTTCTGGTGTGCTCAGCATATGGCATTCAGGGGGGAGCAGACCTTGTTTTATGTGGGGTGTGGTGATTTGCAGGTGTTGGCATTTTTGCTGACTTCACTGGGCAGGAACTGGTTGAATTTCACTTGTTTGAAGAACCTAAATGTGTGCTATTCCCCCTGAAGCATGAGTTCAGCCTGCATGTCCCTAACCCCGTTAATGGGCTTTTACAGTAGCATTTCATCAGTGCTGCGGGAAGCTCGTTCCTAAGGGCTTAACAGTGACATTATCTAGAGCAGTTGGGCTTTATGGAACTACAGAGACTTTACAGAGAAGTGTAATTGGGTGAATATGACAGATGGTATCCAGTCAGCCAAGTGCTATCTCTTTACAGGAATTTTATTTTGGAGACTGTAGTGTTCAAATGGCACATTACACCCATTCTTGTTCTTTTGAGTCTGTTCTGCTCTTAAGGATCCCATAACCTGTTTGTCTTGACACAGCAGCATAGCAGCTTTCTTCACAGCAGGAGTGTATGGAAAAGATCTGAGTGATCTTAAGAGTAGTCTGATATGGTGTATTTTTTTTTCTTTCTATCTGGTTTGATCATCCATTGTTTTTGAATTGCAGTTCACAATATGGCAGAAGAAACTCAAGATGAAAATACCACCTCTAATTTTCCATTGCTTCTGGTTCAGTGTTCTAAATGGGAGGAACAATTTCTTATCCAATTCTTCATCTTTTTATAGTGTGAACTGTTTGTCTCAGGAATTTTCCCTGCCTATGTATATTCATTTTGCTTGTGCAAAGGTCCCTGATTTCACATAGAGATTTTGGGTGCTGCTGTTTAGTAATGGGTTATCATAAAGCAACAAAAATAGAAAATGCAAAGGTGACACTTCTTAAACAGCATGTTAAGGTTTAGTGGTAGTTATGAGTCTGCTTGTTTGATGAGCTATACTTGGTGCAGTTAGTGCTGGGCTGCAGGGATGTGCTAGGGGAGATTTTGGACCTTTGTCCTGGTAAAAAAGTTATTTTCATGGAAAATGTTCCTTTATGAAGCAGTGTCAGGAAGGAACAAAAGCATTGCCTTGTTTGTCAGGCAGAAACAATAGAGCTGCTTTACTGTGTCAGACTTTTTCTTTTAAAAAAACCCTTAAATAAAATCAGTGACTGCATGCATCTTGCACATTCTAATTAGAAATATTTCTTCTTAATTCTTTCTTCTTGCAATGGCTTCTTGAAGTACAAGCAGTTTGCATGCTCAAAGAGCAAAGGCAAAGTACTTGCTGTGAAAAGTGTTATTTGAATTAAGTCTTTTCAGATTTTACTTAAAATGAAATCAGCCCATGTGGAATTACAGTAAAATGTAGCAAGATGTTGACTTACAGAATCTTCTGCCTTCATCTCAGTAGTAAATTGTGGAACTTCCCGTGATCATGAAGCTTCATCCTTAAAACCTGATTGGTCTTGGGTTTCTCTTGAAATGTTTAAGGAATAGAGATTATGAAAAGCTTAGAATACTAAAAATTCTTGCGTATGTTTTTATCTTTGTTATGACATGGAGCACTATAGTAAGCCCGACTTACTATAAATTTGAAAATAATGCTATCTAAAGATAATACTTAAGTCTCTGTGGGCGTTAGTCCAGGCAACTGATACGAATCTTTACAATAGGTAGCTGTAGGCTTGACTTCTTAAACCCAGCAGCTAGTAAATTCTAAGGGGTGGATTGTTCGAGTTCTGTATAGAAGGATGGGTTTTCCCTGCATAATTATCTGCAAGGAAATACATACAAGGTGTGATTTGTCAGCTGAATTTGGATGAGACCATTACTGCAGAGCTGAAGGGCTGTTTGCAATATTATACATAGTGTCAAATTGCTTTTTGTTTTAAGTGGGTCAGAGCCATAGCCAAGATGCCAGACAGATGTGTATAATCCTTGATCAAATAGGAGTAAAAATGAATCTTACTGGATTTTCAGGGTACTTCAGTGTGCTGAGCAGATTGCTGATATGTATGCATGCTCTTCAATAATTCAATTTTCATGAATTATAAAGTTATATTTCTTTATTAAATCTGACTGAGTTTCATGCTGCTCCTGGGATTTTCTAGCATCACATCAAACATGTAGGCAGAATTGTTCTAACAGCCTCTCTCTCTCTGAGATTATTTCCTGCCATCTTTCAGTCACTGTTTTTCTGCTGTACTGGGCCTTTAGTTTCTGACCATCCCAGTTATTTGGACCTGAGTGCAACAAAACCATGGCCCCTTCCAAAACTGGGCAGGACAAACTGGGTCCTCACCATGTGCACAACCCTTCCACAGGGATGAGCTATTGATTTCTGCTCTTTTGAAAGACCAGGAAGGGCAAAGGCTGTGCTTCTGCTCACACACTTTGTGTTTTCCAAAGAAAGAAAAGGCAGAAATCCAGAACTGGGTTTCAACTCTTGGACCCTGGAGCATCTGACAGAATGCATGGACTGCCAGATGCCGTGGCGAGATGATCTGCTAAATCTTTCTGCAAGGACTCACTGAAGTGTGAGAGAAAGGGTCAGTGGCACTTACACACTTCATCTCAGAGCCCTCTGCAGATGTTTTCCAAGGCAGCAAGACTGAGGGCCTGATGGAATTGCTATGGAAACAGAGCTTATATTATTTATTTATTTACTTACTTGGTTATGCATGCATGTATTTAAACCCTGACATCCCTTAATGGCATATCTTGGAAGTCACCCAGTTTCAGAAGACTTTGTCTGTTGGAAATTGGGGAATGTGAAATGTTGGCTGCTGGTCAGCAACTCCAAGGTCCAGTAGTTCTGCAGAAAACAGTGACAAAGTGCAGTCTCAAACTGGAGTGCTCTGTTGTTACAGCAGAATAATATATAAGCTAAATTGAACCCTTGTTGTATTTGGAGTTGCATAAGTGTTATTAGACATCAAGAAAGGACAGAACTGCAGCTTTTCAGTGATACTGAAACGGAGTAACTGTTAAAATAGACAGAGTTAGTGGTCATGAGGGCCTTTTAACATTACCCTGTGAAGGATTCAGAAGAGTGATGTGGCTGACTGGTGGGAGCAAGGCATTCTCATTCCAGTCCAGCAACCTGGAGAGAGAGAGAGGATTGTTGAAGTAACCTTATTCTGCTGAATCTTGGTGTCAGTGAAGAAAGCTGGAGTTCAGTTGTATTTGTGGAATGTTAAATACAAGGCTTGTCATTAATGCATACCTAGAAAACATTGTGGAAAACTACCCCAGAACTGTATAAAATATGAAGTGGGATAATGAAGGAGCTGGAAGCTCCAGATGAGGTTGTCATTTGGTTTTCAAAGCATGCTGCTCTCGGTCTCAGCTTTGATTGCATATATTCAGAAGCTTTAAAAAAAAGTCTTGCAGTGAGAAGGGCAATGTGGAGAGGTGTTTTAGCATTGCAACATCCATAGTTTTTTGGATGGAGTTTTGTTTTTTTTTGGCAGTCCTCTGATTATCTGATAGTTGCTTTGCATTCATGGAATGCTGAATCAATGCAAATCACACCATTCTCTGCCTGGGGTTTGCTGCTTGGTGTTATTTAAACTGCCATGTTTACCATGCTACGGTTGGGCATTTAAGAGACATGAAGGAGCTGTGCCTGAACCTGAATTTGCCTTGTTGTGGCTTCCCACGCAGGACACAGGACATTTTCCTGCCCCCTTGTTCTGTGCAGTGTGTCATGCTGGGAAATGGATGCTAGGATGGTATATGCATTGCTGCCTCTGCAGTTCTTGGGGTCTGTATTAGCATTGTTACACGGTTTGGGCTTTTTTTCCAGCATTGTCTGAAATAAGGAGGATTTGTTCAGGCCATTGAGCCTGCGACTTTACACTTAGGCATCTTTTACTCGATTGTTTGGCTGAAAATCTCCATCAGGGTAGTTTTACTTTCTAGCAGTGCAGCTTTCTAGCAGTGCAGCTTAGACTGGTGCAGTTGTAGTGAAACACTCTTCTGCAAACCTGATATTGTATACCAGGGAGGAATGTGTGTCTTCCTTTTATAACTTCTGTAATTTTTAAGATGAAGAATTCTTGGTGCAAAGTAGGACATTTTGATGAGTGGGAGTTTTTTTTTTTTCTTTAATCTTTTTTGTGGACTCTCTGTAATACATGACTTCTACAAGAGATGGTAATTTCATACCTGAGGTGGTTGAACAGCACAGTTTCAATTCGTGGAACATCAGCCTTTTGTAGCATACAACCGAAGAAAAATTGTAAAAGGCTGATGCTACCAGTAATGCTTAATTATAGGTCTTTCATAATGCTGGCATTGGAAAGGTGGCATTCTGCATGCCTTTATTTTCTGTTCTGTCTAACTCTACTATAATGTTACTGTCTCCTAAAGGCTGCGTTTTAATACATGGCATTCACTTTTTCTTATGAAATTTCCACTGCACTACTGTTGATTTGTATGTAGGTCAGAATCCAGGTCTGTTTGTCCTGGATCTTTTTTTTTTTCTTTTTGATTGTTAAGAGTAATTGTAAGAGAAGGGGCTGACATTTTATAAAAGTGTATTGTAAGAGAAAATGATTTTTCCTCCTAAGAGGCTATTGTTTTTGTTCTATAGCTCTATTTTCCTTGTAGATGACATATTACTCTTTAAAAGATTCAATTATCTGTGTTCAATGTTTAACCATAGTGTTTTTACAATAGAGACCTTTGTTCTGCAGAAAAACAAAGCCTAGTCAGTACTTTGATAAAATACTTCGCAAAAATAGCTTTCTGATTTCAATACCAGTCTTTAATATCTAATTAATGAAAATGATTGAATGCACAGGAGCTAATCTGCCAACTAGCTACAATTAGTAGAGAGAAATATGGCACTGAGCAGTGCTGTTTATCTTGCCAGCCTCGAAGCGCTGAAGTGTGTGGCAATAAGTGTGACTTTTCAGATATTCAGGAATAAATTATGGTTTTCAGTGTGCGAAAGATTAGGCGGGTAATTTTCCTAACATAATTTTAAATACTGCTGAGTTGCTAAGCAGTTCACTTACACTCCTCCCTTTTTCCAGGCTTTATATGCAAATTTTCAATTTCAGTGCTGTATACATTGATGTTTTGCCTTAGAAGAGAATGGAAAGGAAACCAAGCTGTAGACAGTGGAATTTGCATTTCTTTGTGAACTGCCTGAATATATATTTTTTGTTGAAGTTTATGTGAGCCAGAGTTTTTCGATTTTTCATGGACTGCATTTAAATCCCCTGGGGCCAAGTTTTTCAGTTTAGGGCAGGCAAATTTCCATGGAACATAGTGGGAGTTTTGTATGGGTAACTCCTGTGAGAGTTTCCTCCACTGGGTGCTGTTAGGTGTTGTTTTGAGTGATAAATTATGTACTCTTTGTCTTTGCAGTGTTCTGGATGATGAGGGGAGCAGCCTGCGTCAGCAGAAGCTTGACAGACAGGTAAGATCATGGAGGAAGACGTTCTTGCTCCCTAAAGTCTGAGTCCTGGAGTAATGAAAACACTGATAATTGATAGAAAATTGCATCCTTTGTTTGGGGGATGCAAAGTAGAGATCTGTGGAGGCTGAACTTAACTCAGAAGTCTGGCTTCCATTAAAATTTGTCTTCTGACTGTGGTTTGAGGGATTCCCACTGCCTTGGACTCGTTTTAAGCTGATGTACAATGTATTTGTTACCCCACTGATGGAACAGTCACACCAGCCAATAGAGGTTAACCACAAAGTTTTTGTTCAGTGGATTTAGCCCTTGTTGCTGTAACCTAGTGGCACTGTGTGCTGTGTTGCCTATTTTCTGACTGTATTCCTACGTGACTTGTACAAGGGAGTCAGAACCTCTTGCATGAAATCTGAGGGAATTGTGTCATCAAGTTTTAATGGAAGTTGAGGTTTCTGCTTTTACTTTGATTTCTGTGGTCCCCTTCTCAAAAAATGTCATTTTTATAGTTAAACCTTGTGAGTTTAATTTTATCCTTTTCTATTCCCACTATTTCATCAGCTTGCATGTTTACCAGCATCTCATTTTCAAATTCAAGTACTTTCTATTTATGCCATAATCCTGTACTTAATTCTGATTATGTTGGAGTCATGTTGAGGTGTTAACACAACTTATGGAGCTGAAAGAATTCACCTCCATTTTTATTCTTCAGTTTTATTGCATCTCCTTTCTAGAAGCTAAAATACCGCTGTACAGAAGCAAGGAAATGGTAAGGTAAAGGATAAGTAAAATTAACAGTTCAGTTCTCCGAGGTTGAAGAAGAGGGCTCAAATAAGGTCCCTATGGATGCCGAAGGTTTTGGTTTTCAGCAGGTCTAGCTAAGAAATTTAAGTGTTTAATTAAAGTTCACCTATTATAGCTGTTAAATTAGGCTCATGTCCAGTATTATCACTCGATTCTAGTTTGCAATTACCAGCTTTTAATTTACAGAAACTGAAATTGGCATCTCTGCCTCATGCCCTTGCTTACCCTCCCATTGCTTCACAGCCAGTTTTCTCACACTGTTGTTTTCCCAAAGGTTATTTCCAAGCAAGCTCTGACAGCTGGTAGGCTGCTCAGAACAATGTATTTTAATTATTTGCTGTTTTCAGCAGAAGGTGTTTCAGCAGTGGGTTGGTTGTGGTTTTTTGGAAAGATTTCATAAAACCCGACATCCCAATATCCAGCTTGCCAACTGCTGGGGAAGGTGTAAAGTTGACCATTGTTTTCCATCGTAGGTTGCTGCTGTTTGGAGGCCAGTAACAGATGCTTTTCTCTGTGTTTTCTCCAGAGAGCACTGCTAGAACAGAAGCAGAAAAAGAAGCGCCAGGAGCCACTGATGGTTCAGTCCAACGTGGACAGTCGGGCACGGACGCGCCGGACGAAACATTCGGAGGAGCAGGCCCCGCTGGTTGAATCCTATCTCAACAGCAACAGCAGCACCATATATCATGGTACAGAGTGTCACCTCTTGCAGGTGTATTTGCTGAGAGTCCTAGTGTGGTGCTCTCCCCATTCATTTTATGCTCATGAGAACAAAGGCTCTCGTTTTGCATATTTTAGTAAATAATTGATATCCTTTATTTGTGTTTGGGGATAAAACCATCAGAACTTGTGATTGTAGCCTAACAGGAGGGAGCAAGGTAACTAGCTGTCATTTCAGTGCTGAACTGGGAAAGAGACAGCTTGTCCCTTCTGCCATGATTATTTAAGTGCCTTCAACCTTGGCTCCTACTAACTAAAGCTGATGGGTTCCACTCTATATATTCCTCTGCATGTAATTTTGCTTAAGCCTGACAGTGGTAATGACAAATTTCAAACCTATTAGCTAAATTCAGCTAGGACTGAATATAATAATTTCAAAGATACTGTGCTTCTGCAAAGTCCATTAAAACAGGTAGAGAAGAACATTTCAAATTTATACGATGTCTCCACTTTCTTATTAAAGATTACAGGATCCAGTAGGGACAGAGACACTTCAGGTGTCACACCCACAGGAGAAAAAAAATTATAATTCCTTTTCTTTTCAAAGACCTTAATAATATTGTCAGAAATAAATCCTAAGGAAAGCAGGCATTATTTAGTTCTGTCCTCATATGGCCCATGCTTTTTGGCCCCCTAAAGATGGTATGTGCATACTTTTCCTCAGGATTTCCTAAGGGGCAGCTTGGGTAATCCTTGTCCAAAATTTGACTCTTGTAGATATCATTCCAGGTTGATAACACCTCCAAGATATATAGAGAGCAGCAATTTTTCAATTTTCTTCTTTTGCAGATCATTAAGTTGAATTTAATTCATAAGGGATTAATAAGCTTCAATAGCAAAAGGCTTCCTTCCCTGATTATTGATGGGTTTGCAGGACAGGAGCTGAAATCCACTGACACTGGGAATGCAGTTGGCAGTTTTCTGGTTGAGAATGCTGTTAGGTGGCAGGGTACTTTGGCTTTGGGTTTAGACATTAAATCTTAAGATGCCTTTGTGAATCTACCTCTTAAAAAAAAAAAAAGACCAACCAGTATCCTACTCTTATACAAACAAAAACTTAACCCAGTATTCAGTTCAAATTTCTATTAATTTTACTGCATGTGCTGTGCTCTTTGTCTGCCCTGTTGTTTTATTTTCACTTGGTGATCATATCTTTCCACAAGAACAAGGTAGGTATTTAGAGGACTAACAAATCCTGCTCTGAGAAATGCAGGTTTCAGAGTCTTTCCTCCTGGTTAGCAGTTGGTGGAAATCTTTGGTTGATTACAGCAACAGAATTTACTGTAAGACTCTGGAAATTGCATTGTTTAAATGTTGAGGTTTTGGTAATAATGGGCCTTTTTAATCTTGTTTCTGCAAGCAAATAGGATACCATAAGTGGTTTCAGATGGAGAATTATTTTTTCTACTCTAGTATTATTTTAATTATATTTTTTCTAGTAAATATTAAAGAAATTAGTAATATTTCTCTCTCTTTACTGTCTGTTTCTCAGGGTCTGGGATGTAATTTTTTAAGATTAAACTGAATTTCTTTCCAGACTGACCAAAAAATTTGATTTAGCAAAAACAATTGGTTTGTTTATTTTTTAATCAGACAAAATAAAAACTTTGTCTTTTTTCTCTTTCACTCAAGAGTTTATCCAAGGTACAGAGCTGTTCTAAGAAGTAGTGTCTTATAGTACAGAGATGCTGCTGTTTACTAAGCCCCCCGTATTTTCCGTTGGTCAAGGTTTTAATTTTCACAGATCAGAGAAAAAGACATTATCATCCCATAAATGGTAACAAATTTCATATATGCACGCTAACTGAGCTAAATTTTGCACCAGAGTGGACTTTCTCACTATAAGTGAGACTAACTGCTCTTAAGGTAAAAGTGACACTTCCTGTCATACTGTACCACACCATTCACTGGAACACTCTAGGTAGGATTTATTCTCCCTAAATCACTTTGTTCTAAATTTGTCTCTCAAACCCTTTTAATGTTTCACAAGGTTTCAGAGAAGCAAGAAAAATATAGTGTTTCTCGTATTCAACATGACATTTGTTAATCCCTTGGGATAGCTCTCCTTGTAATAAACCATGCGGCTTGCAAGAGCCAGCTTAGAAGAATTTAATTACCTAGCAGAGTGTTTTATTGCCTTGTAAAATCCTTTGTTAGGCACGTTGCTTATGAAAATATTATAAGAACTCCAGAAGTGTCCTTTTTTGGTGTGGCCTTCTCTGAGAGTGTGCCTAATGTCTTCAGTTCCCCAGTTTGCATGGTAGGTTTTGGGGTTTGATGACCATTTTTAACTGTGGCATTGAGCTTCAGGGCTAGCATTTTTTTCCCCTTCAATGAAAACACTTGTATGTGGCAGTGTCGGATGCAGGAGACAGCTGGGCTGTTTCTAAAGAACTATTCTGCTCTTTTCCGTTCATTTGTTGCTGTTATGGGCATGCTGATCCCAAGTTAAGAATGACTCTTTGATGGGAGTTGACGCTCTACTGAATGAACTACACTGCTTGGATGAGCATGTTTGTGAAATCAATTCCTGTGCTAGCAAATGCTACAGAAAGAACACTTCTTTCCACCTATCATCCTGCTCTGCTCTCTTTTTTAACTTGTACTAATTCTGTGTAGCACAAAAGTACTTGTTGATTTCAACAAATAATTGGATGCCTGTGTGTAGATATCTCTACGGCACTTTGAGCAAAGTAGGTCAGAGATAACATCTCAGCAATTCTCAGATGCTGGGCTTTCTGTGCTGGGAAATTCTCCTTCATACACTTCCATTGCTTATTCTGATGCCATTAGCTGTGCTGGGAAATTCTCCTTCATACACTTCCATTGCTTATTCTGATGCCATTAGCTGTGCTGGGAAATTCTCCTTCATACACTTCCATTGCTTATTCTGATGCCGTTATCTGTGCTGGGAAATTCTCCTTCATACACTGCCATTGCTTATTCTGATGCCATTATCCCTGCTGCAATGGTTCCCTCATGGGCAACTCTACTCTGCAATAAAAACTCATTTAATTCCAGAATAATTACCAGAGCTCGGAGTAGAAAGTCAGTCATTTTTGTTCTGGAATAGAACAACAGCCTGGTGAGCTACTTGTGTGTAGACACAGTAGAGCAGCATATTTCTCTAGTTAAGCTAATTGTATATTGCCAGAAATGCCATAATTTTTTTCTTAGATGACTTCACGTCAGAGAAGTGACACATTTGTAGGACAAAATGGTATTTATGTTCTCTGCCAAGTGTTGCTAGCAATTCCTCTGGGTGCCATGAGACTTTTAAGGAGGTGGGTGCCCTTCCAGCAAGGAAGTGTCTCTGCAGAATCCACCATGCACAAGTCTCCACACTGAACATTTCTTCTCATTTGTGTCCATATTTCACCTACAGATAAAAGTCTTCAGATGCTGTAGCTTGTAAATGACTGGCATATAGTATATATTTTTTAAACCCTTTTGTTATTATTATACATAAGGCTTAATTAGCTAATAAAAACCAAAGTTATCTGCCGGAACTGAGATGAATTAAGCTAAAAAGACCAGCTTGAGACAAAAACTCCTTGGCACTCTGGTCCATAAGGGGTTAGTTTTGAGCTGGAGCTGCTGCAGTGGTAACACAGTCATCAGCATCTGTAGATCAGGTAGGTAGAGTTAGGCCCTAAATTTATCTGCCTGCCATTTCAAGGAGTAGGTATCCTTCCACTGACTTTTATGATGTTCCATGGCTCTAGTTGGTACTATTACAATAAAGCCTCTCCCTCTTGCAGTACCAAACACAGCTCAATTGCTATTTCATCATTATAAATAGCCAAATAAGAACCAATAACAATGTTTTGTAATGCTATTAAATTTAATTTCTATATAAAAGACAACTAAGGCATTCATTCACTGGAATAAATTTAATTCCTCTTTGTAGGAGGGATCACTTCCATTGTCTTCTCTTCGTGTGTTCTGGTTTATTTTCAATTCAGTGTCCTTTGAAAGGACATGTTGCTACCTGTTTGTTTAAAGTTTCTTTGAACTTTTACTTGCCATTCTGTAATGTGTTACAATTACACCTGCTTGCTTGTTTTCATGTATTTCTACCTAACTTTTTTGTGAAGTTTGTTGAAAACGTGAACAAACATTTTAGCCTGATTTGACATTGCAAAATTCTGCTACAAATACAGTTCTTTTCAATCTGGATTGCAAATACTGAACATTCCTGGAGCCAAATAGCACGCAGAGATACACTAATTACTGCAACAATTTAATTACATTATTTAATTACATTTAATGCAAATGCTGAAAGCCCATTTTTAAAGAGATTTTACTTCTGTGAAAGTGGTAAATTTCCATTGGGGAGTGATTTTTCTTTTCACAGCACTGAGGAAGGCAGAGATTTGAATGAGTGCCAGATATGCTTTCATTAATATTGCCATACTTTGTTGCAGCTGTGGCTTTTTCTATAAGACTTGAAATTAAAAATGTTTTCAATTAGATAGTCTCAGAGAAATTTTCACTGCAACTTCCAATTTAGCGATTTAGATTAACCACGTGTAAAAAGTCAAAATGACTTTTTTCCTTTTCTCCTTTGACACTTGGCAGCACATCTAGATGTAATGGTTGTGTGGTGTGTTAAACAGACTTCTGATGACAATTCATAACTCTGGATTGTTAAATTTGACGTGTCATTCTGCTATTAACCATGAATGATGAGAGTTTTCGGATGAGTGTCCGAAGCTGTCAGCTTTAAAAGATGACATCAGTTAACTATTCATTTAAAAAATCATATATTTGCCTGTTCATCAAAAGAGTCTTGCCATTCCTGTATTCCACTGACCTTGAAATGAGAATGTATTATTTTTTGAAGATAGCAAGGAATGTTCATTGCAAAGGGCTATTAATACTGACAGATCAGGCAGCACTCCAAACATCATGTGGGCAAAATACTTAACTTCCAATAAGCATTCTGAAATCTTTATTTCAGCCACAGTCTCTTCACCTTAATCTTTAAAGCATCTTTTTGATTTGTCAGCAGTCCTTACTGCACTAGTGCATTTCCAAAATAAACAAACTAATCGAGCAGCAAGGAGCAGAGAGCAGTGGGTAGCAAATGTTTCACAGGTCTTTTTGTGGTTCTTAATACTTACTGAACGATATGAGAGGAAAGTTGAGAGGAAATGGCTTGAGAAACTTCCTTCTCTTTCCTTTAATGCCCCACTTAAAGTGTATTTACTTTCAGTTGCTACTTCACATTTAGCTGTTTTCTGTCCTAGGCAATCTGAGGAGCCTGGAGGTGAGGGTGCTCCCAGCATAGGAAATGCCCTGGGAGGCAGAGCCCCATCCCAAGGCCTGTGAACACGGCGGGCAGAGCTGGCTGCTCCCAACAGGATTCCCTGCAGTCTCAGGCATGGCAAGGGATGAACAGGGGCCAGGCCCCTCCAGGGTGCCAGTCAGGATGGAAAGGAGATGCTGCAGTGCTGGGAAGCAGCACCTACAGCACAGCCCTGGGCTCAGCTGAAAGAAAGCCCCTGGGCAGGGTGTGGATGGAAGCCCCCAGGGAGGCTCGTCAGGGCAATTAAAGCCTTGTTGTGCCCTCAAGGCCCCAATATTACAAAGTAATTATGTAATTTCTTACTGTCTTTAATCTTCCTGGCATAGGTTTTTCATAGATCATTTTAGCTTTCCTTATTCGTTGTCTGCTTTCCCAAAGTCTAATTCATTGCTATCAACTCTCCACTTCACATGCTTCCTTTGCTTTCCCCCTCCTGATGATTAGGCAGCAGATACGTGGGGTTAAGAAGAATCTTTTATTTAATTCCTTCCCTTGTTCTCTCTGAGGAACTCTTAAACCAATGAGCTTTTAATAATGGCCTTAAGCAGCACCAGTACAGTTGTTCCTTTTTTTTTGAGCCCTAAAAAACCCAGTCCATTTCACTTCTGAGTATTTTCAGGTTTGCAGCATCAGCCTGGTCAACATGTCAGTGTTAAGAGGCATAAACTGCAAGGAGCCTTAGGGAATTTATAGGCAATATAAGGGTTTGGGAATCTGGAATCTGGCTGTAAGTTACTAGCTGGAGGAGTAATGCCTTTGATTATAAGCATTTTGAAGCAGGAATCAAATCTTTGCATGTGATTAAACAGTAACTAACACATCAAAGTCCTTGCCCTAATTCAGGTCCTTGTATTTAGCTATTTGTGTGGTCTATGTAAAAGTAATAAAAATATTTCATTGCATTGTAAAATATTGTGGCTTTGCCCATCTTCAGAATATTTCTGATAAACTCCAGTCTTTTAAATGATAGACCAGTTCAGAATCCACGTTGATTAAAAAAACTAATAATGAGCAACAGCCCAAATAAGCAGCATGGTTTACTAAGGCTAGAACTTTACAAACAAAAGCCACAAGCCATTCTTGCAGTGAAACACAAGAGCATCTCAGGCAAGAGTAAGAAAAGGACAACCAATTCACATTGAGTTGTTAAGATACACCCTGACTGAACTGTAGTTTATTTTTCTTTACATAACATCCTCTCAACACTTTTAGTGTTGAGAGGATGTTGGTAAATAGAATGAATATTTGCCTTATACCTTATTTGCCTTATACTTGCCTCACACACCTTGTTGTCTGGTTCAGCCTCTTTGTACTTAAAGTGTTTTCCAGACAGACTGCACAATTTTAGAATTTTTTTTTTGTGTGTGATTTTTCATTTACTTCATTCTTCACATAATGTACTGATCAAAAGCACCCATCTTTTGGCACATGGCATTTTTATGTGATAGAGATTGGTAAGTTATGATAGTTATGATTCACAGACTTTTTTTTTCTTCCTCTAAGATCATAAGAATGTACAAGCACTCACATCAAGAGATATGGTCATACAAATGGCAAGAAAAATATCTGCATTTTCATTCATGCTACTTTGAAACTAATTTCCTGTGTGAACTTCTCATCGTGAAGGCCAGATGGAAAGACATATTTTTCATTTTCATTCACTCATATAAATATATGTGGGTAGTTTACAGAATTGAAAAAGAACTTGAGTTGTCTGCATCATAGTTTACTCACATAGTTACAAACTGCATCCTTTTATTTGATTGTGCATCGTAGCTTTATCCCTGTAGCCTGGAGTGTTGTCCATCACGGAACTGGTTCATGGGAGAGGCTTCTTGTTTCCCCTTTTCTGAGTCAGGCCATTGGTGGGGCAAGGCAAAGCTGGGGCACTGCCCTTCTCTGCCTTGCCAAAGCCCTTCTGTGCTCACCTGTGTTATGTTAAAAGACTGTTTCTTGTTTGTTCCTCTTCTCTTTTCATCTCAGATCCTGAATTAATATTGCAATCTGTGCTCCTTTTGGTCTCCCAAAACCCAGTTTTTTTAATACTCTGTTGAGGTTAGTAGTCAGTTCTTGATTTAATGAACATGGATGAATAATACTGAAATTAAAGTCATGTCACTGTTTTATTTGTAAGCTTGGCATTTATCTCAAAACTATTTTTTACAATTTATAAGTTCGAACTAGAATGAAATACCAGGTCTGAGAGTCCAGTGGATTTTTCTGTTTGGAATGCTGGCTCACTACAGCACTTGCTCCTCCATTTTTTTCTTTTCTGAATGCAAATTCTAGTACAAACAAATAGTTCTTATTAAAAAGGAAAATCTCTGGGTTTTTTAAGTGAAGATTTTAATAATCTGGGGTGGGGCATGTGAAGTATTGGGATAGATCTTCAAATATAGTCTCTTACAGTTTAAGATAATGTCAATAGGGATTTTTAAAGCTGCCTACTAAATATCTACCTTTAGTGAAAGTAATGCATTTTTGAGTGACAGTCCTTGAAACTTCATCCCCATATAGCTACATTTAAGGTTCTTAATTTATTTATCCTCCGGTGCTGCCTATCATTGTTTTTAACTTTTTTGATGTCCAGCAAAGGACATAATCATATTGTTGTATCAGTGAATTTTATTTAGGGAGCCAGTTTATCTCATTTTTCTTATTCAGGCTTTCTTGCAGGGAACTGTGAATTGTTTTATGGGACTGTCTAGAGCCTCTGGAGAATGCAGGCTAGAGTTAACCTCAAGGTTTCCATCCTGCTGAGAAGGGAAATTCTTGTCAGTCTGTTAGATAATGATCCAAAGATGCAGTAAAGGGCAGAGGGGAAGACATTTGATCCCCTGACAACGTGGCTGGGGATAAACACTGCCTCTCTCACTTGCTTCATCTCCACAAAGGCAGCCTGGAAGGAGTGCTGGTTCGAGAAGTTCAAAGCTGCACATGCTAATGACCAGCTGCAGAGTGAGTACAGAGGGCTTAGAAATGGTCCTTCTTCCAACTCTCCAGGGCAGGAGAAAGCACTGGAAACAGAAAACAGGATTCTTTTACTTTGTTCCACATCCAAGCCTGCTGGACCCACTGAGCAGGGGAGGCTCACAGACCTGTCCCTGTAGGTTTGCAGGCTGCAAGGATCCAAATCCTGGCTGGTCTGCTGACAGGAGCTGCTGTGCTGTGTAAACCTCCCCTTCCCAGCACACTGCAGTGGGCAGGTGTTTGGAGAGGTTAGTGCTTATGGGCAGGGCAGAGCAGGGCTTTGCCTGGGCCTAAATGCAAGGATATAACCAACTACCCTGACCTGAACTGGTACAGAAAGCAAACTTTCTTTGGTGTCTGCAGAGACAACACCAGCGAAACCATGAGTGAGTGGATGAGCCTTAGCCAAGGTCTGCTATTTACCAAATAGCTAAAAGCTAAGAATGAAGTGGTTTTGTGGTGGAGATGGCATGCCGGGACTAAATTTGGATTTATTATAGAGGTAGTACTTAAAATGTAATGGTAATGCTTAGAAGTGTATCCTTTAGAACTAGGACATTCTGTGCCAATTCCTTTCATGGACCCAGGCACAGTATCATTATGTTTATGATTTAAATCTTATTTTGCAGCCTCTGTCACTTGTGTCTGAAAGGCCCATTGACCACAGACAGCAGCAAAGGTATATGCTCAAAATGGCTACTGGGCTGAAATCCCGTTCTCTGCCTCATAGAGTAAAGCAATGGAAACATTCCCTTCTCTGTCCTGTGGGGCTCCCTCACTGAACTTTTAATCAGATACCTCTTGCTTCAAGTTTTGAGGCAAAAGTAACTCAAAAAAATTCAGGGCTTTACTTGTAAGATCAAAGTGTGGCTGGCAAGATAGAGAAGATAAGTCTTTAACTTTACAATTAATAATGTCAGAAAGTTTCATCCTTTGCTGATTAATCATTGCTTTGGACCAAGTAGATGGTGCTTTTTCTGAAAGAAGAATTTAAAATGATTTAGAGAGCTGTCTGGCTGTTTAATATAGGTCATTTGTAAACTACGGAATTTAATTATAATGTGGATTATCCTCTTCGAAACACACATTAAAAGAACACAGCCTAGTTTTTAAAGAGAGACTGAGGTACAAATATAGCATAAGTGCTGCCTTGGCGAATCACACCTATTGAAAGGCTGTGGGGAGGGTACTCTGCTTCCCTGCTTGGTCTGAGGCTGCCATGCCCATGGAAGTAGGTCCCAGTACTGTCTTTTATGTGCCATTTTCCCTGGCGTCCTGGGCGCTCCTTCCTTTGATTTTGTCCTACTCATTTCCAGTGCTCCTTTCCACTCAGCAGTCCTGTGGTTAGTGTTTGACAAAGACAGGCAGGAAAAATTGGCCAGTGCCAAACTGTTTCTTTGGACTTCTAGACGCTGCTCTAATAATTGAATGTATATTCTCTATAGAACTGGAGCTCTCCCTGTGCACAATGAGAAAAGGAGCATGGGCTTATTGAGTGCCTCAGGTGCCCGCTGTGTTGTGAATGCAATGCTACTCCTAACAGATTGCTGTGCTGGGGAGGGTAGCAGCAGGTTTGGGAGCTGCAGTCTACACAGACATGATTAAATCTGTTTCATCTTTCTCCTCTGAGAATCTCCTTGGCGTTTCTATTTCTATTCATGCGCTTGAAGGATTTGCTGAAGAGGAAAGTTGCTTCACAGACCAAAAGCTTAGGGAGAATTTTCCCCTTCATAATAGAGAATAGTGTCAGTCCACACGTCATTGAGAATCATTTAGTCCTTTGGGCGTTTAAGAAGTTTTTCTGGATATTTTTTAAGTAATTTTATGGCAACCAGTTCTTTCCAGTAATGATCCTTAGTGGACTTTTTATCCTTTTAAAGAAAGTACTTTCGTTTTGGGAAAAAAAAAAGGGTGGAAGGCTCATGTGCCAGGGAGAGAAACCATCATCACCACATGAAGCCAGTGGGGCTTAGCACTTACCAGTGATCAGCAGCCAACTCCAAAATCTCTTTAGTGCCCACCTACAGTTCAGGGTATGAAATTTGACAGTTTATTTATGCATTTCACTAAGGCAATTGTGATATTTGTCTAACTTCAAGATTTGGTCTAGCCAGAGGAAAGAGTTATGGTGTGTGTTGCTTTCACAGACTCAAATATTGACCTCAAAGCGTGTCATGCTTTTAGGGAAATGATAAAGCCTCTTTTTACTTTGAAAACAAGGAGTGTGAATTATGCTGACACTCACAGATTATGCCATGCATATTTTGTAGAGAGTCCTTCCAAGGCATTAATTAATTTGTGTGTGCTACAAAGTAGGAAGGGTTTTTAAATTCAGCTTGGGTATAGTTTTACCTAAATTGCATGGCAAATCTACTCATTATGCTGTGTTACACAATTGTGCAAGATGTGTTTTGAAAGTAACCTTCAGATGATTCCTTGTTTAGAGAGTTAGGATGTAGTTTTAAGCATGGATGCTGCAAAGTCAAAATAAAATTTTTCTGCCTTCATGCTGCCACTGTTGATGATCATTCTGGCTGAGCTTTACTATGAGGAAAAATACTTCCTACAGTAGCTCAGTAACACAGTAATACTCTGATGTCACTTTTGGATTGAAAGCTAGGAGTTGATATATTATTGTGAGGAGGAAGAAAGTAAGGAAATATATCTCAGCTAACCTAACACTTTCAGATTTTTGCTGTAGCTTTGCAAATTCTGGTTTACTTGACTCTCCTCACTGCATGAATTGTCTGAAATACCAAACTCTGCTATGTTTGCTTTCTCTTTTATGCCTTCACAAAGTTCTCAATTCATTCTCTCGTCTCTCTCTCTCTGTTTCTCTTTTCTCTCTCTGTTTATTTTCTTTTTTGGTGGGGTACCCTGAATCTCTGAAGCAGTGCAGGAGGCTGAACAGGAAGATGTAAAGGTGGTAGTGGATGCCCAAGCTCCGAAACCAACTAAAAAAACCAAGGCAGCAGCTGCGAGCTGTCAGAGTAGCAGCACCAGAAAGGAGAAAAAAGGGAAACACAAAGGTTAGCTGCATGCAGCTGCATGTCAGATATTAAATTCATTATTTTGCTGTCAATTCTCTCTCTCTTGTTTTTTACATAATTTGTTTGAAAATCTGAAAACTGTCTAAAAGTAATTTCCTGAAATTTTTCTGAGGTTGGAAAATGTATGTGACTTGGTCTTGTCTGGGCATGTACAGCCTCGGAGTCAAGAATGGCTGCAATTTGTCAATGGAGTCTTTTCCAAAGGAGATTGATTGTTCAAGCTGAAGAGGAGAAAGAAAGTTCTGAAGGAAAGATGATGGTGTTTGCCTGCAGTGTTAAGAGAACCATCTTAGAAGAGTGTGCTTTTTTCGATTATCTGAAAGTAATCTAGTTTGGAGAAGCAGCCTTAGGTTGCAGCTGCTTCTGTCCAGACTCTGACTGAGGTTTTAAACAATAAAAATTAGAGGTTAAGAGACATTTTGAAAATCAATTCAACAAAACTGAGATAACATTCTCAAAGGAACTTTTCGAGTTGTTACTTCAGTGTTACTCTATCCCACCTGGCAAATGGGAGGTGTTTGTATGAAAAATTTTCTGCAATGGCTTTGTGTAGGATTAGGTAGACAAAAAAAATGAACTATTGGTAATGACAAAAAGGTAGGTAGAAATGACATTTCTAGGCCACTAATAGATTTACAAGTTGAGCTACATACACTAGGTGGAAGAAGTAACAAGAAACTTTACTGGTATTTAAATTATATATATATATATATATATGTACACTCACAGGAAAAGAGATGCTGCTGTACCACATACAGTTACTTTTAATTTGGTGCTGAATGACTAATGAAATGAAATAACTTTCCAATAATTTACAGTTCTTGAGTTAGGCCACTGTCCTGCCTGGACTGTACTGTATTCCTGTCTTGTGCATGTCCAACAGTTTCTCCACTGTTGCTTCACTGAGAAAGTAGTGTATATCCTTGACAAGTCTCTTTAAAGATAGCAATGACTAATAAGGTTAATTATTGAGGTCAAAGTATTGGGGCTTATCTATAGGGATTTTGCAGGACTTGAGCCTACCTTAGCAAAATCCTTTGCGTATTGCAGCTTAATTCTTGAGATCTGAAGCTACAGCATCTCTCTCTCTGTTATTTTTCTGGCTGCAAGGGAAGCTCTAGGTTATACAGGCTTTAGAGCCTGGCCCTGAGCTAAATGCTATTCATATATTTGAGAAAAGATGGTGTGTGTCAAAGGTAAAATTAACTGAATGTAAAAATAGTTGGCAAAATAAATGAACAGAAAGCAAATGTTTCCCCATTTAATGTAAAAAGTAATGACATTCCAGTATAGAAATACAAATGTCAGTTTTATTTTGAAGTACATCTTGCTGAAGAGTACAAATTCTTTTGCTGGTTTAAAAGAAAACCTGTAAGGGAGCATTATGTGAGCTAACACTTAAATCATGGTTGCAGCATAGCCCTGAGGCTCTGTTTTATCTCATATAATGCCTCTTTTGGCATGCCTGTGTCTGTACTGTGTTCAGAACTGAAGATATTGAGCTGCACAGTTTTTTATTATCCCGCAGCAGGTAGCACCTAGAATTTTTCTCATATGCCCGTTCTAATTTTACTCATCTTCTGAAAAATCCCCCAGGCAGCCAAATATTGGCCTATGTTAATAAAAGCAAGTTATGTCAGTAAAAGTAAAGTCACTTTGTGTAGACTGAGACCTTTGGTGTGCTGACACTGTCCCATGTGTTGGGAACTAATATTGTCAGCTCCAGAAACCTCAGCCTCTGCTGCAATTCCTATTGCTCATCCTGCTGCGCTATGGGAGCTCTTCCCTGGCCTTCAGCATTTGCCCATCAGTTCCAAGTTTTCAGAGAGTGGAGGGGTTATTCATCAATTATACTAAAGAAAATGCTGAGTATCTCTTCTCCAGAAGTTCATGTTGATGATTAGTAGCAAATAAAAGTCAGTTAAAGTATGTTCAGAGCATACACATAGCACCTCATCGAGCTCACCTACTGTTTATGTAAACTGGTGTTTAACTGTGCATTCATGTATAATTTCACCCTTGGAATAATATCTGGTTTACCTTTGACAGTGTTGTAAACTTGGGAGGATTTTGACTGGATTTCCAGTCTTCCATCCTTATCAAAGCTGCAAAATATTTTTTTATTGGATGTAAAAGTAAAACCAAATACATCTTTAAAATTCCAGAGGGATTTTACTGATAAATCCACTACAGACACAGCTAATTTTGTACTTAGGAATGAAGAAAATGCAAGTGGTAACAGAACCCTGTAGTGGAACTTGTATTAATTTTCAGTTACTTTTTAAAATAAATGTGAATTTTAAGAAAAGATATTTTATAATGATATTGAATGGATTTGCTAATAACTTCAGATCTAACTATGAAAATTGCTGAAGGGGAAAGGGTTTTATGCCGTATTTTGGCACAAGAGATTTTGTTGGGGGGAGATCATTGTTAATTAGAGCAAATCTTGGGAAATTTTAGGTTCTGCTTTTAGCTTTGCAATTGCTTCAGGTTTGTCTCCACTCTGAGTGTAACCTTTGTATGTCCTGTGAATGAGCAGGATGAATGCTGAGGGGTGAGTGCACTTAACATGCTAAAATCGCATTTTAAAGGTTTCTGTTGGTATTTAGCTATAGTAAACCTTACCTTTCTAAGCAGAGCCAAGCTCTTTGTCTTTTAAGCGAAACGAACATTTAGACCAGATCCTATGAATAAGAAGCTAATTCAGAGAAAAAAATTGTTGAATTATACATGAGTAGCTGTTGAAGCTGCAGTGTAATGACTGCACTCTGGTTTTAGATGTGTAATGCCTTTTTAAGTGGCTTGAAGAGTGATGAAGCTGTGATCAGAACAATGTGCTAAAGACAAACGCGAGAGAAATATCAGGTTTAATGAGGTTACACTGGCATAGGAGAAGGAATGTAGCTAACTGCTCATGTCAGTGCACTTTGTAATTCTGTGATGGGTAACATGGTATTCAGCAATTTTTTCTGAATCTGTGATTATTACTGGTATTTCTTAATGGCAGTATGCAGTGTGTGCTGTGCCTATTTTTAAAAAGAACCATAATTTTTGTGGGACAGAGCCTGGAACAGCAGTAAGTTGATGACATTTTGTAGTAGCTTAGCTCATTAAACTGGTATTTCTGAAAGCTTTGGTCTCACAGTTTATTGCCTGACATAATATTCAATATTGGAAAAAAAAGAAAAAACCCTCAAAGTGTAACAAATGCATATGTAAAATGCTTTTCCTATGCAGATAGTGGATCAAATTCTGGTTTGATTTGTGGCAGATTGGGGTGATTAAGGATAGCAGTGAACCCAGTGTACAGCATCACTAGGTGGTTCAACAGAAAAATCATGCAAATTAGTGAAAATATTTGCAGCAGGAACCTATGAAAAGTATGCAACCTACATAGTATTACGAAACCAGAGCATCTTTAGCTATAAAATACCTTGGTGATTCTTTTAAAAAGGAGATTCATGAAAATTTATCAGGTACATAGTGTGTGTGGTTTTTTGTTTGGTGGGGTTTTTCCCCTAAGATAGGTTTACAAAGAAGTTAATAAATATACAGGATAAAGTGCCTTTTTTTGGCTGTGTGCAGTGAATGGGGCAAATCAGGAAGGTAAAATGGAACCTTTAAAACCCCAGAAAAGCATATGAAGCCAGGAGTTAATACGAAGTGAAATCTGATATGAAAATTCAGGAATCATTCTGGGAAAAGTTCTTGGTGGTTGGTTGGGTTTGGTTTTTCTTCCCAAAACTCTTGCACTTAGACTATGTAAGTACATTCTAGGAAAACCCTACTCTGAACTGCCATGGACAACATAAATGAAGATTTCTTTTTTGTCAGCGAAATCAGGAACCTGGATGTGTTTAAAATATCAAAGTATACAATACTTTCGCAGAATTTTTTCTCTTATGCTGTACCTTAAACGTAAGTGGTACGTTGGGTATTTCCTGCTGACTTTCTGGGAGTCAGGAAGCAGACAAGCTGCTCTGACACACAGAGCTTTTCCTGACAGGGTGGCTATTCCATGTTTTGATTTGGTTGGCTTCTTCCGTGTTTCTTCTCTCTCTTTCACGCCTGTCTGACTGTTTTGATTTATGCATCCTGTCCCGTTTTCGTATGTAACAAGCAGCTACATTAACACTGGCTGGCTCAGAAAGCAGCAGCAGTTGTTGGGTAAGAAGCATCATTTCTCACTGTAGCATTTCCTTTCTGATGGGGGGAGGGAAGTTCGCGTAAAGCGGATTTATCTCAGCTTCCCTAGGCACTAAAAAGAAAGGGTAGGATGAACAATAAGTGAGTTTCCACCAAGAAAAGTCCTGTTATTTCTAGATCTGACAAACCTTTCAGGCTGTGCTTTGGCAACACATGAACTTGATTGTGAGGAAGTAATTTTGACCTAAGGATAAAGATTTATGAATGTACAGTTCCTGCTACTGTTTTCTAGATTTCATCAAAGTAAATATAGAGCTTAGTGCTCAAAGTACTTGCTTTTAGTGTCCTGATCTGGTGCCAGCAACAGTCCTTCTTTTGGTGGAGGTTTGGACTAAATCACCTCTAGATGTCCTTTCGAAAAAAATTTCTATTTGCTCCCTTTCCCTCTAAAAAAATCCCTGTGTGATTTTGCAGTTGCTTGAACCCCTATCAGTGGATGTACAGCCCCCATGAGAACAGGAATATACTGGGAAATGGGTAGAACATATTGACAGCAGGGTTTGCTTTAAGCCAGGTTCTCTACAGGATGGAAACTGTTTGTTCTGGTGTCAGATCTCCCCGAGATTCCCTGTCCCTGACCTCAGAGCGGGCCGTTCTTTGAAGGGTTGTGCTGCCATCCCTCAGCTGGAGGGAGAGCTGCTCTGCAGTGGTCTTGAATAGCAGTTTCACCCACAGCCTTGGGTGTTATCCACGTGGATATGACTCCTTTGTCAGACCAGTAACTGAGCTCAGAAAATGCCTGTTCTCTTCCAGTGGCCTCCTGCCCGACCTTGGTCAGGTCTCCAGGTCTGATCTGCAAAGGGCCTAATCATATTCTTAGTCTGTGAGCAGTATGCCCAGCTTCATGCATCAAACTTGTGCCTTAAATGCTCTATAAAAAGAGAATAAGAACTTCTCTATCCTGCAGCTCCTCATCTGTAAAGCAGGGACAGAATTACTTGTTTTCTGTGTTATGTTCCTTTCCTGATACGTAATCTCGTTTGCCATTCAGTGGTTTAGATTACCAGCTTTTAAGAGATTGGTGCTGCCTATTTATAAGTATTGTCTAGAAGATTTTAGGTGCTAAGAGAATACAGAGATTGATGAATCGTAGTTTATAGGATGTAAATGCCAGCAATGCTCATTTATTGATGCTTTATTTTCCCCCAGTATTGCTTTGTTTTCATTTCTGGTACCTCTGGTTTTCATCTGAGACATGACCGTGTCAAAGTGCACCAGAGGCCTTTACTGACGGGATTGGTGTTCTGAGGGTTGTTCCAATTTTCTTCTTTCCTCTCTGCCCTCCTTTGCATTTGCCTCTCAAAAATTCCCCTTTCTTCTTAGCAGGTATTCAAGGCCATCTCTATCAGACTTTTCCCTACCTGATTTTGGGAAGCGCTGTAAAAAACGCTGACCATAGCAATAAAAACTTTCTTTTTTGGCACAACCCACTCAAATGTTTTGCTTCTTTTGACCCTGTCCTTAAGCACAGAATAGATGAGTGGCTTGTTTTATTACACAGAGAACCATCCTTCTAGGAAGTGGAGGAAAAGGAGTCAGTGAGGCAAAGAGAGGGAGAGATCCACCTTGAATATCATGATTACACAAGCTTGGAAGTGTTTTCAATTGTTTTCAGACATTCGGTAGGTGGTGGTAAAGCTGACTTTTGAACTATGGCTTAAAAGATGCACTTATACCTCGTGATATAGGAAAATGTGTATGTATGGCTGCATTGAATCCCATTTTACACATGCATGTATAGCTACAAAGATTATGCACACACACAAGTGTTAAATAGTGCTGCATTTGCCATGAACCACCTACAGTGTTCTAATGCAGCAGAGGTTCTTTTTTTTTTTTTTTTTCTTCTTTTTTTTTTTAATCCTCTCTGTCTTGCTACATATTTCATTCCCTTAAATGTGCTCACCAGTGGAACCATTCATAACGCTTAATAACACACTCTACCAGTGATGCACTCTTCAGAATACTGAAATTGATTTTTCTTCTCTTAAAACTGTGACCTGCCAGTGTAGCCTTTGTCCTGCCTCCTAATAACACACGATGTTCCTGACAGCATGGGATGTGAGTGCAGATGTTCTGCAGGCATCTGAAAAAAGCAGCCTCAGTGCAATCTCCAGTGCTGTCGAAGGCATTTCATTTGCTGCAGATCAATGTCTGCTTTGAAGAGGAATAATTAAAGTGTTTTGTTGCTTCCCAAAAGCATTCTCAAAATTAGGTTTGTATCATCTGATGCTTAATAAGGGGCTAGATATCATATTCGTGAGGCATTTGTTAAACTCATGGATGCTTAACACTTTTGAAATTCAGAGTATTAAGGTAAGAACCTAACTTTAGGCAGGCACTTTAATGATAATGGTTAAAATTGTAAAAGCTGTTAAAAATACCAGAGGTATTTTTATGAGCAGCTACCTGTATATTCTAGAGCACCTTTGCAGAGGTGCTTCTCCTAGGATAAATTTTAAGAAAAAGGCTGTTCTCTTCACTGCCATATTGTACCTGCAGCATAGGAAATGGTACTGTTTGTTCTGTATCATGCAGAGCTGCTTCTGCAATTGTCATCCTAGCAAGGTCACAGAGCCATTTCCATGCACTTTATCTAGTCCTTCAAGGTTGGAAGGACAGATTATTTATTTGCTATTAGTCGTTGTTGTTGTTGTTGTTAGCTTTGCTGCAAGTAAATCAGAGTTTGCAGCCTTGGTGCAGAGATTTCCAGGGTCTGTGTAATGCAGATGAATCGATAACTCCTTGTGCTCTTGAACTGTGAGTTTAACACCTCTGCAGCATCAGACTGCATCTCGTTGGGTGGTTGCACAGTTCCTGGGGGTGTGGACCACTCTCTTCTCCATTTATGCTTTGTATTGCAGTGGCAGTGACAGCAGATATTGCAGAGTACAGTTAAGCATGCTAAATATATAATCCAGCTGCCTTTTAATGCAAGTTGACAGCTGCTGGTGAAGCAGGATGAAATGGTATTCTTGGAGACTTCTGCTACAGGTCACAGTCCAAAAAATATCCCAGTCCCTGAAGCTCCTTCTCACAGGGTTTATTCAGCTCTGTTTGGTGTGAAAATCACCAAATTCCTTTACTAAATTAGCTCTTTGTAGTGCTTGCTAACTCTCTACAATGTTGCTTGCTTATTAACAAAAATTTCACAACAGCAGCAGGGTACAGCTCATGCTATTTATTATATCTATACATGAAAACGTTGCCATTTTTGTTGATGCAAAAGTGCATTTTTGTATAGCTGATTTAGTAATGTATTCCAGCTCTGTGTCTTAACTAAGAGCTGAAGCACATTTGCAATCTGATGTTTTACCTTGCTGTCCTGAACAAACAAAATGAAGTTCTCTTGTGGTAAGAAGTGAACTTTATTTTCTTTTTCTCTCTTTGGAGGTGATTTACAGCCATAAGGAGGTAAATAGTTTCTTTCTGGCTGTGGTCAGGAGCCACAGGATCACAGCATGGCTGAGGCTGGGAGGTGCCTCTGGGCACAGCCTAGTCCCACATCCCTGCTCACAGCAGGTTGCTCAGGACCGTGCCTGGCTGGGATTTAAGTATCTCAAGAGGCTGGAGGTTCCGGGGAATATGCAATATCTTCCTTATAGTTTTGCTCTGATGTATTAACTGTATGGCAGTATCCTAACTCAGAAGGTGTATTTAGGCTCTTTAACATGCTGTTGGATAAACTGCCTGATCTACTTGTGAATTTTCCAGGTTTTTGAAGCTTTAAAGTATTTCATTATAGCAGTGGTGTTTATATGGGGATATGGCATAACCTGGGACTCAGGCTCATCTGTTTCTGGATCACCTGTGTGCCCTTACGAAAATTTCATCTGTTCTCTTTGTCATTTCTCTCTAGCATATCTCTTTTCTGCTTAGCTTTCTGTGTTTCTGGTGTGGGAGGTGGGTGTGCTTTGGGCTGGGGAGTGCAACAGTGAAATCCTGATCCTGTCCTGGAGATTCTCTAGTGCAGTATGTGGGAATTTGGGAAGTAAAATGTTTGCCTTGGAGACTAGCTTAGTCTTTTTTATGTCTAGGAATATTGTTGAATGTGAACATCCAATCTCTGATTCCTAGAAAAGCTGCTTTTTTTACGAGTGAGCAATCATCTTTTCAGTAACCTCTTGACACAAAGACAACTAAGGCTTTTGCTGCTGTCTGGCAGGGATTGATGGCCCAGCTGCTTTTCAAGATGATGTTCAGAAGATAGGAAGTCAAGTGCAGATTCTCACTGTTGGACAGTCTAGCCATGATGAAGATGATGGAGAGAAAGTGGCTAGTGGCCAACAACAGCAGAGCAAGCAAGACCTTAGAACAGCAATGCAGAAAAAAGGTAAGTAGCTAAAGCTTCCTTCATGTGAAGAACACTGCTTGCCTGATGTACATTGACTCCTTTTCCTATTCTCACTCTCAGCCCTAGCCTAAGCAGAGTTTGTTAGTTCTGTGTGTCTTCTCCTCAGAGTCTGTTGGGCTCTATTATGTTACCTAAAAAACCCCAAAACCCCAAACTTAAAAAAAATATAAAGCAATGAAGTTCTCTCTTGTCCTAAGGAACAAGAGCTCAGCAGGCTCTCGGGCATGTGGCTTCCTCATCTGCAGTGCAGTGCCATTACTACAGTACCAGGCAGATGCCAATGCTCACATCCATCTGTTCGCATTTTTCTAACATACAACTCTGGAAATCACTTACTTGATGGCTGAAAACCAGCACGAACTAGCAACGTTCAAACTAGAATATTCATTTTAGTGGTGCAGTCAGTTACACAGTGTTCATGTTTTCGTGGTTTGTGTTCATGGTTGCAGAGGTGAAAAGTACACCACTGTGCATTCTGCAGCATTTCCCACGCAGAGTCCTCAAGTGTTCTGGAGTTTGGTTTTCTCTCCAGAGGCATGCATGCTTTGGGAGGTAGATTGTGTATGTACACATTCATGCATCTGTCCCTTCCTTCCTGCACTGTCATTATCTCCCCTTAGACACTAACCGTAGGAAGGAAAAAAAAATATCCCCAAACCCTCACAAAGCGTTTTCTGAAGACATTTGCTTTGGAGTTGTTCTTCTTCAGTGTACAGCTTTTGAAGCAAAGATGGCTCAAGCCAAGAGTGCTCTGATGCTTTAAGAATAAACTCTTTGTGTATAAAGAGCAAAATGTAAGTGCAAACTTGACTCATGTAGAATGGACTATTCATACCTAAATACCGCCTCTTGTCTGCTGAGCAGTTCTCACTAAGATTCTTTTTTTCTGGGATGTTACCCTGCAGATGTGAGCAGCTCCAACTGAAATGGGCAGATTTGCTCCAAGTGTGCTATTTCCTGGGCATTTGAGTTGCAGGGCTGTTGGGCATGACTAACAAGTTCTGATCTGTGTGGTGATTGTGTTGCCTTAGACCATGGCTCAGAATATTTAATCGTTAGGCACACTACTAAACTGAAGCTGATTGACTTAAAAAGTACCCACAGACTTCTCAAATTAGGTCACAGCACTCAGATTTTTACTCGGGGGGACACTTCTAGTTTTGATGGGTTTTTGCCAGGTTGTCATATATTTTTATTCTCCCCAAATTTGTATTTATTTTTAATAGAAGCAGTGAGTGAAAACTTTTTTGTTTTCTTTGTTTCTGTATACTCTCAAATATATGATATGACCTTTTTTACCAGGTCTAAGTATACTCCTGATCAGAACAGATGCTGCTAAGAGTGAACCACTAGTCTGTTTCAAGTTGAGTGAGGGGGACACTTTTATTTAAATGGGAATACTGAGGTTTATTCATTTTTGTTAACAGCCGAGCTATGCTGGGTGAGACACAAAGACAAGTATTGAGACAATGCCAGCAGCATCTCTGTAAATTATTTTTACTACGTGTGTATGGTTTGCTGCTTGATACCAGCAGAGGAGGCTTGTTAGAAAATTTTGAATACCCCACTATTCATGTGACACTTTATGCAGAGATAAAGCTCTTCATGTGGATTCCCACTGCCACTTCACTGCTTGTGGCATGTCCTCACTGGCATGTCACCTGAAAAGTGTTTAAAGTTGCTGTCTCTCATCAGGCCTTTCCTTGCATGGAATGGGAGCAAAAGGACAGGAACACAGAGAGAAGGCACTGCAGAAAGGGACCGGGGGGCCCTGGTCCATGGCAAGCTGAATATGAGGCAGCAGTGCCCTGGCAGCCCGGAGGGACAGCCATGTCCTGGGGGCATCAGGCACAGCATCACCAGCCAGGCAAGGGAGGGGATTGTCCTGCTCTGCTCTGCGCTGGGGCGGCCTCACCTCGAGTGCTGGGGGCAGCTTTGGGTGCCACAATATAGAAAAGACATTAAACTATTAGAAATTGTTCAAAGGAGGCCATGAGGATGGTGAAGGGCCTTGAGGGAAGCTGTATGGGGAGTGGCTGAGGGCACTTGGTCTGTTCAGCCTGGAGGAGACTGAGGGGAGACCTCATTGTGGTCTTCAAAATCCTCATGAGGGCAAGAGAAGGGGCAGGCACTGATCTCTCCTCTGTGGTGACTAATGACAGGACCCAGGAATGGCCTGAAGCTGAGTCAGGAGAGCTTTAGGTTGGATATTAGAAAAAGGTTCCTCACCAGAGGGTGATTGGCACTGGAAGAGGCTCCCCAGGGCAGTGGTCGCAGCACCAAGCCTGGCAGAATTCAAGAAGCATTTGGACAGTACTCTGGGACACATGGTGTGACTCTTGGGGTGTCCTGTGCCCGGCCAGGAGTTGGACTTCATGATCCTGAAGGGTCCCTTCCAACCCAGCATATTCTATGATTCTATGAAATGCTAACTGGTCTCATGGGAGAAGCTGAATACAGTTGGATAACTGGTTCGTGCCTGTTCTGATCTTTGGCACTAACATGGTGGAGAGAAACTTCTCTTAGCACGCGTCTCTGCTTCCCCAGTGAGTCAAGATCTGTTACAAGACAAGAGGTTATAGGCTACTGAGTGTGAAAAGAATATGCCACTTGCAAGAAAATGCCAAATGCTTTATTTGATTTCTCCATCTGTTAGAAATTGCCATCCTAGAATAATTTGCCTCCTGAAGGAAATATTCGTCCTTTTGATTTCCAAAGTGTTAATCTTTAGAGTTTCTCCCTGCAAAATGAGTCACTAGGACAGAGTCAGACTTCCATAAGTTTTAACACTGAATAACTAACATGTAGTCCTCACACTTACCAGTTTCCAATATGTCTCTGTAGAGGACATGGAATGAGCAATTGGGTCTTAGTTCTTCTTTGCCACCTGAAGTTTTGAGATTTAGGGAAGGGATTGATTTCATTTTGGATTCAAAACCAAAACAGGAGCTCCCTGAAGCATTTTTCCCCGCAGGCCATGAACGCACACTTTTCTAAGGCTGGCACAGAACTTTCACCAGTAAAGTACTGGTGGGGAAAGCGTGAGCACAGGTGTGGAAATAAACCAGTTCCCTCTGTGGATGTGAATTATGGCCTTATTGTGCAGCTGCCAGCTGAGGAGATGGACTGTGTCTATTACCCATGCATAGAGCCTAGAACATGGTTGTCCTTATTAAGAAATAATGCTTGTGATTAATGAGTGTGGGATTATTAATGAATGAATTCTACAGGCTTTGAAAATATCTGTTGACCTGTGAACTCAGGCCTCCCTTGCATAATCAGATCCTATTGAAAGGTTTTGCTGTTGTGCTCTGTGGTGTATGTCAGCACTGGGGGAGCTGAAGAAGTGGATAATGAGACCTTTCACAGGGCAGCTGAACGGAATGCAAGCATTGCTTATGCTCCTGGTTTGCTTTTATACCCTCACTCTTACTACTCTGGTGGTGTTTCACTATCCAATGTGCATCTGGGTATTCTAAAGGGATATGCACTGAAGTTATTTGAAGCAGCAATGACAGAAAAAAGTATTTTAATGCCTTTTTTTTGCTGTCGTTTTTTTATCTGTTCCAAAATTTGAACTGAAGAAAACCATTACTGAGTCTGTATCTGCTGTTTATATTTCTGTGCATCAGTTTGGTTTGGGGGTCTGCTTGTTACAGACCAAGCTGATATTCCAACAGACTAAACTACAATAAAATCTTTATGAATATCCCTGGAGCTCCCAGAAAAACAGTTTAGAGAGCCTGATTTCATCTTTTGATGATGAGGACACAGTAGGCACAGGGATTGAGGTAGAATTTAGGCCATCTGAATATGAATTTGAATACTTCTTTTAATGTTACTGACTCAATATTGTGCAGAATCTGTGTGTTTCACTTATGTCAATCAAGTTGGAGGGGTTTTATTTTGTTTGAATCTAGAAGTAGGCCCAAACTCTACCATGCAGGGCGCATCACGCACAGAAGTGTTTGTGGCACAACTGCTCAGTGTGAATGATGTTTCCCGAAACTTCAGCTCTGTGATCCAGGGCTTTTTCCCTTTATTAAGAGGGAAGATCACAGCAGGTATAAGCAGGTAGAGGGTGAATTTGATTGTGCAGTGCAGAAATTGTGAATGCAAGCAGCAGCGTTGTGGCCCCATCCCATAAGCCTTTAGCCCTGTGTGGAGTCCTCTTGCCAGGTTACTCTTGTTCACTCAGTTAAGGGTTTGCAGAATCAAACCCTTGGATTTTTTCCTTTCCCAGATCCCCATGCAAATACATCCTGGTCCTCTTCCACCTCCCAATCCAGTCTTGTCGCCCTGGATCATGTTCCTGGTAAGTACAGCGAGAAGTTAATTATGCCCATGCTGCTTGGCTCTGGAAAGCTGCATTTCATTTATCCTTCTACATTGGACCATAATGGGAATTCTGGACCAAGTGATGTTTTTTGGGTTTTTTTAAAGGATAAAATATAGCCTATAATATGTGGAACTTAGAGAGCTTGAACTTAGATATGGGGTGGCTTCATCTGCATGATGCTCTTTGAAAAACTAGGCCTGGCAAATGTCCCACCATTGATGCTTTTTGCTGCTAAGACCTATTTGATGTTCAAAGTTGTGTTTCCCTTTGAAATGGCTGAGGTTTTGAATTCCTGTAAAGTCAAATTTTCAAGTGCTGTAAGGCAGTTCCATTGGCCTGGGCTGATACTATTCTTTACATGAAATAAAGATGCATGAGAACATTTCCTTGATGTGAATGTTTCTTCTTGGTCTAAGATGTGCTCTTCAGCAGATCACATAGGAACAGCTAAAAGTGTGCTGTAAAAGGGCTCGTATTTTAAGTGTGATGGTTTCCAAGTGGCTCTGCTACGTTGTCCTCTCAGCTCCAATTTCAGGTTTATGATTTTGTGTTGTGTTTGAGGTACTTGATTGGGTGAAGATGATCTGAATTTAGTTATTTGCTCCTGTATCAGTGGGTAACTTCATCCTCTCTGTGAAGTGGAAACCATGATGTTTCCTTTCTCTTTTACTTGAATGTTTTGGCTTCTCAGGACAGATGCTGTGTCACCCATGTATTCATGCACTGCCTCACACAATGAGCCACTCTCGCACACCCCCTCACTCACCTGTGAGCCTAAGGGTGCAGCAGTCTGATCAGTGATGTTCTACAGCAACTATGGACAGCTTTAATCTATCAGTGTTTCATATGAGTGTGCTGCTTTCTCCTCAGGCATTTCAAGTAGCATGAACTTTGATGAGGAAGAAGATGAGGAGGATGAAGACAGCTCCAGTTCTTCACAGTTAAACAGTAACACCCGGCCTGGTTCTGCCACGAGCAAGAAATCCAATAAGGTAGGGGCAGAGTTCTGAAGAAGGGGTGTGCAACCTGCTATGTACTGCATGATTTCAGGGTGCACTCAGGACAGGCCTGGCTTTCTTGTTCTGTTTTTAATATGCACTGGAGTATCTCCAAGGTGATTTACTGTGCTAGCTCTCAGGCTTCGCAAGAGCAGGCAATGAACATAATGACTTGGGGAAAAGAATGGCAAATACTGTCTGAACTTGAATCAAGAGAAAGGTAAACAGTAGATATTTACCTTTCTACCTCTTGCAGGTGCTCAGAATGATCTTTGTTTCCACTGACTTTTTCTGGGTATTTTCCCACCCTGTTCTCTCTGCTACTATCTGAACATAAAATAAGACTTTGGCTGGTTCAAATATTCTAAATCACAAGGTCTTGCTAAACGAGTTGATGGTGCCCCACTTTTGTATACTGCACTGACTTCTCATCTTTGTTAGATCTCTCTGGAGCTTAAACTCTTGCTTCCTATCCCATTTCTTCCTTTCATCAAAGGCCATCCCTGTCCTTGAGTATGGCTTTCTGACAAGAGTGTGGTGAGATGGGAAGGTGTGAGCCAGGGTTTGCTCTGTAACCACTGTACAGCCTTCTGTCTGTGCAGCCCCCCTGTTCTGCTCTGCCACGTGGGTCTGTACACGGAGCATCAGCAAGGAAATACGTCCTTTGGTTTGATTTCTTTTTAAAGTGCAGCTTCTATCAAATGCCGTTTCTTTTTGCTTATAACCTCGTAAATTGAAGTTAAAACCCCTGAATTTTGCTTATTGTTTTAGGAAGTGGCCTCAGCCCCCAGTCCTTCCACAAATGAGCCTCTCATAGATGTGGATGACCTGGAGGAGTTTGCTGTCAGACCTGCTCCACAGGGGGTCACTGTCAAGTGCAGGATCACAAGAGACAAGAAGGGAATGGACCGAGGGATGTACCCTACTTATTACCTCCACTTGGAAAGGGAGCATGGTAAAAAGGTCATAAAATAACTTGAATGGCATACCAGTTGCATCTGAATATTAAAAAAAAAAATAAAAAAGATCTGAAGGAGTCTTACAAAGAAAATGTAATGTTGTATTTTAAATATATTTTTGCTTTCACTAGATTTACCATACAGTCTTCCCAAAGCCAAACAACAGTATCACTTTCTTCCAGTGCCTTTCTTCATCTGTTTAATCTTTGGCCTTAAATAATCCATGCATGGCACCTTTATGTGACTGTCAGCAGTTGGGGCTCTCTGCATTCTGTGGCCTGAAAAGCATCTACTTTCAATTCAGCTGGAAGAGCCAGAGCGAGTTAGAATGAAACATTTAACAAAATAGATCAGATTTAATTATTTAAACCATAAATAATGGAATGAGTGGTTGAGAAATCATTTTCCCTTACCAGTTTTTTTTTTTTCCTGGTTTTGCTAAATCCCAGGAGATCTTCTGTTACTTTGCCAGTGATGCTTGAAGACAGAAAAATTGCTTATGGTTGCCTTCTATCAAAGCAGGAAGTGGTGTGTGCTAACCCCTTTAGCATTCTAGAATATGGTTTTTTGCATTGCTTAGGTGTTTCTGTTGGCTGGAAGGAAACGAAAGAAGAGTAAAACCTCTAATTACCTCATCTCTATAGACCCAACTGACCTGTCTCGGGGTGGAGAGAGTTTTATTGGAAAACTGAGGTAAACACTGATAAGTCTAAGAATTTTCTTTATGTAATGTAAAGTTTATTCAATATTAAGAAGCCTGTAAGCCACTATGTCTTCTTAATTAGAGGCCTGACTACATCATGTGATCGTGGTCTTAAAGATCACCAGTATCCAAGGCCTGTTTTCAAAATGTCTGGAGTACTTGAAGGATCACATTTTATTAAAAGTCAGCAGAACTGAAATTCTTAAGTGCTCAAAGGCCAGATTCTCAAGGGTGTACCAGCACAACTTATCTTAATGGGATTTTCAGAAGTGCATGTGTACATTGTGTCTAGCCTCTATTGATATAAATACTTTGGAACGCACTGTTACGCAGTCTGCAAATCCCTTTGGTTTTGCCTCTTTCTTAGGATCCAAGTTAGTTATTTACAGGTAGTGGAATGACTTCAGAACCATGTGCTCCTTTTCTGCTTGTCCCCACATCGTACAGCCGGTCTGTACAGCCGTACAGACACCCTACAGCTGTTGATCTCTCCGTGGAGCCTTTGGGTGTATGTTCAGATCACCTGTGCCTGTGTTGTATTTTGCACTCCTTTCCATTGCAATAGGAAAGACTGAGCTCGGTTATGGCTTTATAAAAGTCACTCTCTATATTCTGACAGAGTTTAGTAGTCAGGCAAGAGAGCAGATGGTTTTGTAGAGTGTAAGTGCATTTTAAAAACCAAGCAGACAAACAAAATAACCCCACCCGAGTGTTTCCTTACAGCTTTCTTGAATTTCCTAGTTTGCAAGGTGTTATCAGAAGTCTCCAGCATAATGATAAGGGACCTTTAATATACACTTCTGTACTGTACCTTTACATTTTTGTCAGTTTGGCCTTGCATCCAGGAATTGCCATGTAGCTGGGATTAGAAATAACAACTCTCTGTACTCAATATTTGCCTTTCCTCTGGGACCACAGTACAGTAAAGGATAGCTGTCTGGGGCAGCATTACTGACAAATGGTGATTGGATTTTCCATTTTTTTGGTAGATCAAATCTTATGGGAACGAAGTTTACAGTTTATGACAATGGAGTAAATCCAATGAAAACAACATCCAGCCTGGAGGCGAGTACCCTGCGTCAGGAGCTAGCTGCTATTTGTTACGTAAGTACTGCTCACAGGCACAGCGTGCAGGAAGGGCAGCTCAGTGTCTGAAGCAGCACAGTGAATTGCCTTCTCACTTCTGATTATGTAAATCAGCATTCAGACTTTGATGTAACCAGGCAGCTGATCTCCACTAGAGAAACCAGGAGACTCAGTGGAAAGGAGAGGTGAAAAACACTGTGCACTGAACAGGGTTGCCCAGTTCTCACCTTTGGTGAGAAGAAGGTGTTGGAGCTCTTACAGAACTCTCTGGAAGGGGTGGGATCACAGCTTGCAGGCACCACCTGAGGAAACCTCCTGAACTGGGAAGAGTTGTGCGCATGGCATTACTGCACTAAAATACGATTGTTTGTTATGGCATTTTGGAGGAGGCCTCTCTGATCCAAACAATAGGTAGCTGGACAGCTAGGTCTGCAGGAGCTGAGAGACTGGGATGAAAACTCTAAAACTCCTTTTTACCAGCAAAAAAGCCAAGCAAACCCTAAGCAAAATCCCAAATTCGTTTGAATGAGAGCAACTGGGCTCTGACAGGACGGTAGGTAGCATTTGTCAGGAGCAATGCAGACAATCAAGACTTGAAACACAGTTGCTGTTGTTTCGTGATTGCTGGATGAGTAACATTTTTGGTGAGAGTGTTCTTTCTGTCCAGAAATATTTGAGCCCAAGAAACCCTTCCAGTTAGAACTGGTATGTACACTGCTACAGAAGGTCGTCTGGTTTCACAAATCAACAACTTCTGATAAAAATATCCAAGAATGACTTTTCTGAAGTGTTCCTGCCCAACTCTAATCAAGGATGCCTGGAAATCTGTCAGGTTGGGTTCCACCACATACCCTGTGTATGCACAGAGTGCATTCCCAGAAAGGTCAGCTTTGGGCTGTGGGGAGCAATGCATCTGGAAGGTTTTCATGAACAAGAAAGCAGGAGCCATCCTTTCCATGCAAAGTGCTGGGAGTTCTGAAGGAGAGCTGTATTAGCTGCCAGCATGTTCTCTTCCTGCTGCTTAGGATGCAGTTCTAGTGTGGATAAAGTGTAAATAGTGTGTGTGTGTGTTCACGTGTGCTGTTACTCAGGCACATGGTTTGTGGTTGGAGACAGACAGATGAACAGATACATATCCCTCCCTTTCTGCTAGATTTGAAATGCTGAGAATTTCCAAAAGTCCAGCTAGCAGGATTTAAAAAGAGATTCCAGGATTTGATGTCAATTTGACTGAAGTCTCAGTAGGAACCTAGTAGAATGTACATGTTTAATAAAGGTAGTTTTACTGGTTTATATAGGATGGCATTCCCTGGAGCCAGGCAACTAATCTGGTGCAAACTGGAAATGCAAAAAGAAAACAAAAGCCAATTTTTAAGAAGTTATATATTGAGAAATTCAGGCATTGCTTAAGTCAACAACAAATGATACTTGAATGGTGAACAATACCAAATAAAAAGCTCTTTTGGTCAGTAGAGGTAATTAGAAGTATGAGTGTTGGAAAGAACCAAACCATGACCACTGTTTGGAGAATGGGGCTGAGATAAGCTGCTTTTACATGTCTGTTTGTAATCAGCAGTTTGAAACTGGTACATTTGTTTAAGAAAATTACTTGTTCCATTGATATTTTGGTACTAGTGGAGAAAGGCAGCAGGCTTGCAGGTGTGCTGTGGCCAGAGGACAAAATGAAATTGGAATTGTATTTCATTTCAAACTAGCCAGGTTTGCTGAAGTGAGATTATTGTTCCTGGCTTCAGCAGAACCAGAGCAGAGTGCCAGAAAGAGCAGAGCCCAAACACCCTTGTCCTAAGGCAGTCTTTTAATTCCTGCCTTGAGATTTCTCCTGCAGTAAAAGCTATAAAAACAATACTTTGAAAGCGCCACTATGCCTCTCACTGTCCCTCAGCTCATCTGAGCAAGTACCCGTGTGCAGATCAAGCTGTACCCAACTTACTGAGAATGACCTGCTTAATCATCTCAGCAGGTCTAATTTAAACAGGCAGAAACTGGTGATGCTGACTGTGGGATAAATGTGGTGAGGACTCTTTTCATGGAGCTCACCTTAAGATGTGTTTCAAGCAGTGGGAACAGAGTTAGACAAGGACAGAATTTTTTCAGGTTCTGTTGACCGCTTTTACTCCCCTTGTGTTGGCAGCCCAGCATATTAATAAACCTGCAGCAGCACCTAATGGCTGATTGCAGAATTGTTGGCAAAATTTATCCAGGAGCAGTGGGGTGTAACTGTGCCACTGGTGCCAGGGTTTTCTGTACTGGATTCCTTTATATCTATATATCTCACAGTTCAGTTTGCATGAGATTGCAGGCAGGGAGCTCAGTGGATACTCTGAGGTGTGACTCAGGTTTCAGTACAGTAAGAGGCTCTGTGTTCCTAGTCAGGCCTCAGTCACTTGCATTGTGCTCCTCCAGTGTTGTGGGTTCTGTGATTTGGGCCTTCCTTGGAATGGTAGTTTCTACAGAAAATATTAAGGACAAGGCACAGCTGTGTGAAACAAGCCCAGGAAGGGAAGTGGCTGCAAGAAAACTGGGGTAATAAAATCGTGAATCTCCTGGCAGCTGCTGGGATATTTACCTTGCTGCTTTCATCATGGCAGCTATTGGCACTAAAGCAACATGCTTACATAATTATTTGAAAGAGTGTAAGATTTTAAAGGCAGCCCTGGGGAGAGGCTCTGTGTTCTTGCAGCCCAGTTTACTGTGAGGCTGACTGGATGGGCTAAGGCAGAGAGTGCAGCTTCTGAGCAATACTGGGCTAAGTCCTGAGCTGATATAAATCATTGGTGTCCTGGTTGAGTCCATAGGGCTCTGCCAGTGAAGAACATTTGTGTTCCTGTGTAAACCAAGACTGACAGTGGTGTTAAAATGGTGTGAAATCAGAATTTGGTTTATGTTCCCCTAATAATGCCCTTTGTAGTCTTGAATTTCCACACACAAAACAGTGGAGGAGGGAAATAAAAGAGAAGCAGGGAGTGAGGCAGCAGGTGAGGTAATTTTAATAATTCTCCTCCCATATTCCATGTTTCTGTAATTTCAGTCTGGTACTGTGAGTTTAGCAAAAGGGTAGCATTTGCCAGCACAGTGTGTGATAATTGGTGATGGTGGTAATGTGCAGCTAGTAACCATTCTCTTATCATGTGCCAGAAGTACCAATTTCAGCCTTTCTGAGTAAACCCAAAGCATACAGCCCTGTTTTTACCTCTGCTTGTTGGGAGGGAAGTGATTCAGCACTATTATTTAATTTTACCTTCAACGATGTCTTTAACCAGTCAGCATCTAAATTAATTATGTACAGCGTAACTGCAGCTTGAGGGAAGAATAACTTGTAAGGCATAGCAGAGAAGCCCAAAATTGTCAGCACTTAGTGGAAAATAAGCATAAGCATGAATCTTTTCTTAGAACTTGTCCTCTGCTGTGCTGAGTCTCTCCTACTTATAAAATCTGCTGGCAGTCAAATCAGTTTTCATCTTAGCATGATGCAGAACCAACTGAACTGATAACATGTTTTACTCTGCCAAAGGACGGGACATAAATGATTCAGAAAAGAGACAGAATCTTCCCATTTATATGGAGAGTGAGGAAGATATGTGAATATGCCTGGATTGCTTCAGGAGCATGCAGTAAAATACTCCAGTAGAATTTCTCTTGCATGCATGCAAATCTTTAATGAGTTGTGGAATATCTCCAGATGGTTTGCTGGAACAGGCAAAGTTATTTCAAAGGTCTGATGGTGGCAAAGCTGCAGGTATTTTAGGTGGGTATTTTCAGATGTTTCCAGTGAGTTGAGATGCGTGGATTTTTGCTTGCAAAAGTAGAGATGTTTTAATAAGTTTAGTGTTCCATAAAATCAGGATACTTTAATTAAAAATATAAACGCAGAGACAACTGAATATATCACTTTTAAATGTCCCAGTGGTAAAGCTGCACCAGCTGGAGCCAGGGGTTCTTGGCATCTTGTGGTATGTTGCTGGGAACAATGGGAGATGTTCTTCCTGAGATTCCTTAGTGCATATCCAAAGCTCTTCATTTCGAAATGGTAAATGGGAAAAAAATACATGCGACTGAAAAAAGCTATCACAAAACACGAGGAGATGGACCTTGAGATGTCACTGTTTCAATTACTGGAGTTAATGCTAAAATCAGGAAAATACTGCTCTTCACCTTTTCTGGTTCCAAAGCAGGTGATAATTTACTGAAATATTTGGCCCTGGTTGCTTCTGTGGGAGAAAAAAAGTGTCAGGCGAAAATAAGGCTTTAGGCTGGTTTAGGTTTTAATGGCTGTGTTTTGAGGGGACAGTGCAGTGCTGGAGTGCTTTTGTGAAAAGCTGGTCAGAAAAGTGTCAAACCATGTTTAATGGAAGAACTTGTATTTTGCATGGATTTATTTTTGCTGCCCATGTGATGTCTTTACTTTCCCTGTCTTCATAGCTAGAAAATTTGCCCTCGTGCTAATGTGTTTGTTTTTTTACCGTGGTCATCTCTAAGCATAACATACCTGAAGACTTTGAAAACCACAGCATTGCTAACAGATGCTCTGACTAGCATTTTGTTTGCTTTTCTGCTGGCTCTGGAATAAATGGAGCTGGTCCCATATATTTAATTTTGTCTCGCATCAAAATGTGTGTCTGCATTTTATGATTTTTAAATTGCAACTACTTTATTTTGGGATCTAGCAGTAGCCAAGCAATCTGGTTAATTCATATCCTTTTTTAACAAAGGGATTTTGAAAAAAATATATATATTAAGGTTGCTGGCAGCCAGTGCTAGGAGTGTTTTTGGAAACCTCTCTGTTTTCATTTTTCCTGTTGTCGGAGCTTCTAAGACAAAGCTAGAAGGTTTGGCAGTGCCAGTGGAGGTGGGAGTTTCAAGATGTTTTTTGAGTTGACTAACAAATAACTTCCCTGGGCTGCCACTGTGTCTTTCTGTTGAAGAAATTAACTTTAAAAATAAACATGACGAAATCTTTTCTAAACATTTTTAGGAAACAAATGTCCTGGGGTTTAAAGGACCTCGTAAAATGAGTGTGATCATACCGGGAATGAATATGGATCACGAAAGAGTTTCCATCAGACCACGAAATGTAAGTCGTACTGGCAGCCAACACTAAAAATTACTTGAATTCTTCTAGAGGTTAATAAAATGGTATTTGAACAATTACAGAACAATGGGATCTGTGACTACTGCTGTGACTCACAAAAGCACTACAAATAAAGTATTTTGATAACAAAAGATACAGCTGACGTTTCTGTGGAAAAGACTTAAATGCACATTTGCATTTAGATCTTCAGAGTTCTCAGTTTCATTCATTGAAGCTGTTTTGAGGGTCAAGGATAAGAGTTTAGTCTTTGGGCCAGGACTGATGAATTTTTTCTTCCCTGTTAATGTATTTTTTGTCACATGAGCATGTTAAACTGAAGTGTGTATCTGTGGTGTGTGCAGGAACACGAGACGCTTCTTGCAAGGTGGCAGAACAAAAATACAGAGAGTGTCATTGAGCTGCACAACAAAACACCAGTCTGGAATGATGACACCCAGTCCTATGTTCTGAATTTCCATGGTCGAGTCACACAGGCCTCGGTGAAGAACTTCCAAATTATCCATGATAATGATCGTAAGTAGAGCCCTCTGTCTGTAAGGTGTCGGAACAGCACTGCGTGCACAGCATGGGAGGGATCTTCCCTGGCAGTTGTCACCTGAGCAGGTTTAATTGAGATCTGTATAAGAGCCTTCAACATTCTATACAGAAGCCATCTTCTCTCTGTGCTTGCAAAAAGTACTTTTTATATACGTCACTTTTTTTGACAGTAACAAGTCTTGCAACCCTTTATCACTCAAGCTATCCTTGCTTCTCGCCTTGCTATCAGCACACCCACCTGCATGAATAAGTGCTGTGAAGTGTGATGAGTGAGCATGTTTGGTTGGTATTCTGTTGATCTGGGACAGAGGGTAGTGCTGGATGAAGATTATTTAGTGAGGCCTGCAAACAGCAGTAACGCTTTTTGCCGTGTCTGACCTCTCTTGCAGCTGACTATATCGTGATGCAGTTTGGCCGCGTGGCTGAGGACGTGTTCACCATGGACTACAACTACCCAATGTGTGCACTACAAGCCTTTGCCATTGCCCTTTCCAGTTTTGACAGCAAGCTGGCTTGTGAGTAAAGGGGCGTGGGTGAGCATCCTCTCGAAGGAAGCAGTTTGCCATATGATCCCCAATTCCTGCTGGTGTCGCTTATGGTCCATACTAAAAAGGTCAGGGAAAAATGCAGTTGTGGAGGACCACTCTGCTGCTGAAGAGAAAGTAAAAGGAATCTTCTAAAAATTCAGGACATTCAGGAAATTATATTTTCCTTTTTTTTTCCTGTCATATTTTTCTGGAAGTGACATCAAGTTTTTGTAAATAGGAGTTGTCTCTCATGTCCCTGGCTATGTTATGGATGTGTGCCATGAGGTACTGTACCGTGGCTCCAGTAGCACCATGACAGTGGTGTCTTTTTTTAAAATCCAGAAAGGGCGTGAGCGCTCCAAAAGTTTCTTTTTACATTTAAGAATCATTCCGAGGCTGCAATCGTACCTCAAGGTTGCATTCCTGCATCAACTAATCAGAGCTTCACATCATCCAGCATAAGAGAAAGATGAGGAAAAAAGATGCACTTTTTTTTTTTTTTTTTTTGATTGTGCAAGGATCTCATGTAGTATAAAGCCGTGTCTGAAGGTTGAAAACCTCTACTGGACTGAACTTGATGCATTGTAGTACATGTACATGTAGTAGGGCATGATGAATTTTAATTGCAGTAGGAGGAAATGGAGAAGTAGAAAGCACAAAATAATGTTGCACAAGTCACTTGAATTCTAAGCTGTCATTATGTTTTAACACCTACATGCTTTTTAATTTGTTTCAAGTGGAAATGTATTTGCAGTACAGAAAGGGAAAAGGAAAACATCTAGATGCCAAGAAAGCATAGCTTATGTTGAATTTGGCATTTCGTGGGCTGGGAATTTATATCCTTGTATTGCTGTGGTAATTCAAACACATATTTTGTATGAAGTGATATAAACAGTTGGATAAAGGCATTCTGCAGAGAATCTTATTATTTTGAACAGGCTGTGTAAAGCTGAGGAAGGTAAATGGAAATATTTTATTAAATTTGTCTGGCCTTTTGAGCTTTTACAATTTGTCAATTGCATTTTTTGAACTTTGGGCAACAACCACTTTTCATATTTATTTCCCATTGTAAGAATGCTTGAAATTGATTGAAACTCTGTATGTTGTTCTCTGATGTAAACGTGCCAGCTACTGAGCTAAATCCTTCTAGGCAAATCTAGTGTATGCTGCATACAAATGAGACACTGGCAGGACACAGAATAGCTTAAAATAGTGCAGATTTTGTGTTTCCTTTTTTCTGATTTATCTGGAATATATAAACAAATACCATTTCAAAACAAAACACAAGCAAAGAACAAGCCGTTATTATCTTCTCTCCTGAACATCTCAAAAGCCAGGAGCTGCAACTCGAAAGCACATTGTAAAACACCTTTAAAAATAATGGTCTTGCTGCCATTGTTCTGTACCACGTTGTCCAAAATGGCACACAGAGTAATAGAATTTATATGTTCACCAGAAGGGTGTTGAAATGTGAGCGAAGTAGTAGCTGTGTTTTATACTGTGTGTATTCAGGCCCTCCTTTTTTAGTCCTTATAAACTCTTGCACTGCACAGAGATTATGCAATGCAAAAATGAGATCAAGTCTGATTGTCTCATAGCTGACAGACCCTTTTTGACTGCAGGGGACAGGCCATAAAGCTCTCCTTAAGGTTGTGCCATTTGGACTGTATCATTTCAACTAACGAAAGAAATAGCTCTCTTCACCTTCACCTTCAGCTCTCCTTCCCAGTATACAGACAAAGAAATTTCAGATAAGAGGTGAAAATAAATAATTGCCAGCATTTTTTCTAATCTTTTAAACAATCTATGGGAAGAAAGTCTGCTGGCTTTAAACAGTGCTTTCTTGATATACTCAGCTTGTCAAATATTATCTTTAATTAACAGAAAGCTCTGTCTTTTTTTTCCCTTCACAATCTTTTTGCAAGAATCCTTTCCATGCAATGGTATAAAATGGAAAAACAGCTTTTGTTTGAAAGGAATGAGGATCAGTTCCCTCAATAAATGATCAAAATGCTGAGTCATGAGCTGCAGGGCCATACTTTGGCTTTGCACATGGGTGCTTTGTTTTTCTCTGTAGCTGGTGGTTTCCCACAATTTCACATCCCCATCTGTCATCTCACTTTGGATTTAACACAGAAGGCCCTTCGGCGTTCGCTTACCTCACGTCAGCCTTTAAAAACTAGCTCCAGTGACCACCAGAGTTTCTTGTTCGGACTACTGCAAAACCAGTCAGGGATTCCCATTGCTGGTATTCAGGTGTGAGGTGGATTTCAAGAACTCTGCAGCATGGGAATGGTTGGATCTGCATGGCTTGAATTCTGTGCCTTGCCAGTCACACGCTCACTCTAGCGCCTGAGAAAGCGGCACCTGACACAGTTTTCTGCCTCTGTCCGCGCACAACACTGTGTCAAAGGAACCCAGTGTCTCGTGGTGCAAATACACAATCTGCTGGCTTTGGTGGTGGAGTTGGGTTAGGAAGGGCTATTTTTAACCCAGATCATAACAATGGTCTGACTCAGATCATGACCACCCCCCTGGGAATTGGCATGAAAGGAAACTCATGTGCAGTGAACTCCTGCACAAGGGGGAGAATGAGGGGCTGGGGGAGGGCTGCGAGTTCAGCTTCTTGGGACAGTTTTGCTGCCAGCACACTGTGTAACTTCACTCTCACTGCATGTTCTTCCCAGCCAGTGTTTTTTTAAACCTGTAACCATGCCAGGAGGAAAGTGGTGACTCAAATTCCCATCATCTTAACAGAATCGTACAGGGCCATCAGCCAATGAGCAGCTGAGGGAAAAACTCCTCACAATAAATTGAGGTCACTAGAGGGGGATGTTAACCTGGGACTAAGGAATGGGGAACTCTCATTAAATCTGGTTCAGTTAGAATAGGATTTGTTCCTAATGGCCTGTGCCAAAACCCTAACTCCTCACTATAGTTGAGCCAGGTACTGGGTTTGATTCACTTGGCCTTCACCTTCTGCTGTGGAAGCAGTTTCAAAGATTAGTTTCGAATCTATATAATTTCTGATGGATAATTTTTGCTGGATATTTTCTGGTGAAGGTCACATGCAAGGTGATACCACAAGTTTTCCAGCACATCTCTAAATTTTATTCTCCTAACTTGGTAAGGTTAACCTTGGTCAAACCAGGTTCTGTCTCAGCATACAGTCTAAATGAAATTACATTTTCCTCACAAATTTACATTTTCTTCCACACCAGTAATAAAATCTTGGTACCAGCAGGTATTTTCAGAGACATGTGCACGCTAAAGTAACCAAGGAGTAGTTAATGGTACACTCCTCTTAGTAACTTCTGCTGGGCCTGCATTCAGTGTGCAACAGGGCATAACCTTGTTTACTCAGTGTGACAAAGAACAGAATGGCCCTGAGCTGTGTATTTCCTTCACACAGTCTTAGTGAGTGTTTGGATACAGTAGATTTAGTGTTATTTAAAATCCCAATATTGAGGATTCTTTGCATCTACTGTTGATTTTGGCAGAGTTGTAAACAAATTCCTTGCCTGAATTGCTTATGGGCAAATACTGCATGCTTTAATGAGAGTTCTTAATCTAACTTGTCACTCTGTTTACATCAAACAGTTTCTTCCTGGCCCTTTATCTAATTTTCTTCATCTCTGATGTTCTGTTCCTTCTCATTCTCTTCACAATTCCTTTATCTGCTCTTCAAGGATGTACAACTCAGAAGTGTTTGACAATATTGCTCAGTGATCTCTCCACAGATGAATAATGCCTTTGGTGCACATTCAGTGATGCTCCTACAATAGAAGCCTTATCAGAGGGGTGGATTTGGCCCTTTGGCTTTTCAGTAGAGTAAATTAACACATTAAAAGGTAGCCGATAAAAAAGCTTGCCTAAAATATAATCAGAATTTTTCTCAGTAAACATTCAGTTTCCAAACCATTGGTTGCAAATCAATGAGCAGAGCTGTCCACAAGCCTGGAGGCAGGCTGTTAGATTCCCTTTGTAGTGCTGCCTTATTTTTCCTTTTTTTTTTCCTAAAGGTTGAAAGTGATTTTGTGAGCTGAAGTGTGTTGGTGGCCTAAAACAGTTTATATTTTAGAAGCTAGGCATCACTCTGCTCCTTTTGTAGGATAATATATGGCACATAAAATACTTATGTCACAGGCTCTTGTTAGAAATTCTGCTGTTAAGGAATCAGTGAGAATGGTTTTGTAATAATTACTGGGCAAATCTCTTGCTATTCAAGCTGCCTTACAATAGTGCTGGAGTTCCCAGCTGGCTGTCCTCATGAGGCCCTAGCCCTGAAGGAGCTGGAGTGAAAAGGGCTCTGTAATGAAATCTGGTGGCTGCACAATTGAAAAATATCATTGTGGAGTCAAATGACACCACAGAGTTTTATCGGTCATGGTGAACCAATGCCATCAATTCAAACTTTCTGAGGTTTTGCTCCCTTGTGATGAACAAAGGAGGGCCTTTAAACAAGCAGAGACACCAGTGAGGTCTCTAAAAGTATTGGGCACTAGACCTACTTTTCTGCTATAAAAATCTTACCCTACCCTAATGGGTGATGCCCATTAAAAAATCAGAAAATCAATCCTGCCCTTACTGTGGAAAACCATTCCTAGTTCTTGTATCATAGCTTTTTATAAATTTTATTATCAATTAATTTGTGATCTCACATAAGGATAAAACAAGGATGGGGAAACAAGAGTTTTTGCCCTGAAGGGATGGTGAGTCTAGACCAGTATCAGAATGTTTTGTCTTTGTTTATTGTACTAGGACAAGAGAGGGGGTTGCCTGGTGTTCTGGGCAGAGAAGGTTTCTCCTAATGTGTTGCAGGTGTCAGAGGGAAGATTTTGGGGTTGATCCTGTGGCAGTCTAACTCTTTGCCCCATATTATCTCATTGCTCTCCTAAAACATCATTTGTGAGACTTTTCCTGGTTTTACAGAAGCCTGTGCTCACCAATCAGATATCTTTGCTTGGCAATTAAGGACAGCACAGCAGTCACCTTTATTAGAATTATGGGCTGATGACTCAGATTTCTCAAAAGGCCTCATTTGGATGACTAGAATAAAGTAGTTTTATACCTATAAATCTTGCAGTAGAGTTAATCTAACTGTAGGTGCAGGCTTCTCTTGTACGTGCTACTTAATGAAATCAGGTTCCTGTCATTCCTCATGTACAAAAAGTACCTTCCAGGGTTCTGCTCTGTAAGTGCTCGAAATTAATTGTGTAGATATTTTTCATTTCCTTTTGTTGCTCGCCAAGGAACTAAGAAAAGAATTTGCACAACTATCTCAATGCTTTGGTGTTTTGCTATGAACTGTAGCTCAGTAGCTGATACTCACAAATGCCTGTATATTGGATGAAAATGCATTAAAACTTATTTTGTATGTTGTATTTTATTTAGCTGCCTATACATTTTCGATTCCCCTTTTTCAGTAAGGGTATGTTTATCTATACCTTCACTGAGAAGACTTGAATTAACTGGCTTTCCAGAAACTCTTTAATGGAACCAGTGCTCTGGTTTGCTAAATGGCTCTAGGAAGAGGACACTGTTCAGAAAAATGATGCTTACATTTTTGAGAAAAAACCTTTCCTTCTCACATCATAATTGGATTATACAATAACACTGGAAGCTTATCATGGTTTTGTTTCAGTCTGTGATGGCAGTTTGAAAATTACTCTGACAAAAGCTTGTTAAGCACGTGAAGTGTAACAAAGTCCTACTTGAGAGTCAGAACCTCACAGGTACCTTGAATACTCATGATCTATTCTGTGCTTGGGTACAGGCAAAAAAAGTCCCAAAGAGTCAAACTCTGTGTTAAAATCAACACAGGCCTCTAGGCTGATTCAACATAGGCCCAGAGATCAGGTCACCTGGGCTTTGATCCCAGCTGAGTGTCTGACTTTGTGCAAATCTTTGTGCCTCTGTTACAACGAGTTGAACGGAACTCGCGGTTTTTGCCCTGGCTGTGTCCATCTCTGTTTGCTGAGAGGATTGCCAGCAGTGCTTCGAGGCTGGTGGATGCCAGGTGGTGCTGCCGTGCTCAGAACCCAATTTAGTGCTCCCTGAACCAAACAAAAGATGAAGTTTTCTGCCACCTCTGTAGAAACCACGTCACTAACCAGTCCCTTAGGATAAAATCTTGATGCTGTTGAATTCTATGGAAATCTTGTCAATGATTCCACTGAGGCTTCAATTTTTTTACCTTGTGTTATTTTTGGTTACTAAAAGTGCAGGAAAAGCTAGCAAGGACAAACCATCTGATACGCTTTTCCTTCTGACAGTGATGTGTTGTTGGTTGTGTTTTACTTTCCAGTCTCAGTTGTTTTAAAACTATTATTCCTGAACACATTGCAGAGGTTCAGTTAATGCAACCACCTATTTATGCTTTTATGTAGCAGACTGAGACACCTGGCAATTGTGCTGCAAATTGCCTTTTTGTATTTTTTTGTTGTTTTTTTCTTTCCCTTGGATGTGACTCAGTTGTTCAAAATTTGTTACTGCCCACTTTGTCATGCACATCTGATTTTCAAAACACTGAGCCTCATGATTTATGACTACCTTTATACTGAGCTGGGATGTTTACAGTGTTTCTCACATTTCACCCGGTATCTGTGGCTCCTTACTGAGGCTGTCCCAGTTGGCACAATGCCATTAGAAGTGTCAGTAATTTATGAAGTGAACTCTCTAAAAGTAACAGAATGTAATTTATAAACATTTTTATAAATTTTAACATTAAAATCTAGCTAAGTTTAATGCTTACAGTTTGGATGAAATTGCAAGGGGATTATTTGTTCAAAATTTTCTTTCCTTAAGCTTAGTTTGAAGCTTGAGCTCGCATTTAGGAGATTTTAGTAAGCTTTAGTAAGCTTCTGATCCTGCAGCTCCATGCAGGCTGCCAGACTGTGACTGCAGCAATCTGTCAGTGTGATGAGGACACACCAAGTGAGGAGAATTCCAAAGTCCTGGCAAGAGTGCACTTCCTAATTCTCTTAGGCACTCTTGAACATCATGTAAGAAATCGTGTACCTTTCCTATGTTGACTTATCAAGTAACAGCAGGAATATTTTCACTCCCCTTGAATTTTAATTTGTCTTTTAAGGCCTACTATCTAGGTAAGTGTAATCTTGACATTTAGTCTTGATGTGCTGGAAAATTACATCCTGAGATCACTTATTTTGCCAGTGCAGAAAATCTCACCAGCACACAAAACCAGAGTGTGCTGGGTGGACTCTGGGCAGTGCTCATGGAATCAGTAAGGCTGGAAAAGACTTCCAAGATCACCAAGTCCAGCCTCTAAAGTTCAGTGTTCAAACAAGTTTATGAGCCCTGGCACCTCATAGCAGGAGGTCTTCATCCAGTCTGGGCTAGCAGAAGATAACCCAATTATTACCATCCTGCTCTCTTCCCTAGGGAAAATGTCCCGTCCTTCTAGAATTAGAACTGTGTTGATCCTGATGTGTCTTTAAACATTACAGCATTTTTTCACTATTTTAAAAACGTTTTCAAAGATGTGGTTTAAGCTCAAATAAAATGGTCTTTGAAGTAGTTAGAGGTGTACCAAGTTGGCCTAGTTGAGAGGCAGCTGCTGTTTCCAGCAATTTCCTCAGTTGTCGTATGAGCAGAGCTTCACAGTCCTGCTGGAAAAACATAACATAGCTATTATATTATATATATATATATATACACACACACACATATATATATATATATATATATCTCAGCATATTATATAATAATAATAATAATGGGTTTTGCCTTATGATGCTGCTGGCTTGTGCACCACTACATTTCTTTCTGAAGGGCAGGACTTCCAGTGCTAAACACAAGTAGAGCAGTGTTTTCTAGTAAAGTCTCTGTCTCATTTCCTGCTGCCTTACACATGGAGATTTGGTATTTGATGCTAAAAATATAAATTTTTCATCTAAGAAAAAAACGGGCTTTCTAGACAAAATTGCTGACACTTAGTGCTGTATGCCTGGATTGGTAGAAGGCTTTCTTTGCCAGCCAGGAATGTTATTATTCCTTATTGTTCCAGCTGTTGCCATGGGTGAGCATGAGGAGACAGAGGGTCTCCGTTTTGAACTCCATCCTGAAGACTAAACTGTTTCACTTTAGAATACTGGAAAGCCAAACCATGTAACTACAGAGTTCTCATCAGGCTATGGAGTTGTACTGAAATGGAGTTTCATGCAAATTCATTCATGAGAAAGACCCCAAACAAACACGAGAATGCTGAGCAAGTGTCAGGAACTGAAAAGTTGCTCAGCAAAATATTTAAATCAAGCCCACTGAGTTTTCCTAAGTGAAAAGAACTAGTGAGGTTCTATTTCATTCCTAACTGTATTTACTTGGGGATTCGATGTTTTACAATGTAGGCTGAAAAGATAGAAGTTCTGTGTACTGTTAATTCTAACTTCTGGTTTAAAGTAGGGCTGCAGCAGTGATGTGTACTCTTAAAGATTTGTAACAGTGTCATCTCAAAAAGCTGATTGTGGGATATAGCTCTAACTGATGAATTCTCAAGAGTTACTGAATTCAGTGACACCATGACAAGGTTTTTTGTTGGTTTTCTTTTCTGTCCAAAAAACCTCCAAACTCCTGTTTTCAAAAGCACCGGTTATTCTGTCTTTTGGGCTACACTTCATAAGTCCATGAGATTGAATTCCCATTTGGTATCACTTCAAATGCTTTCTTGCAGGTGGTAGCTGCTTTTCAGCTTCTTGGTAATCTGTGTTACTGCAATTCCTTGTTTTGCATTAAGCTCCCTAATTTTTTTTCCCCCCACCTCCTCTTCTTTCAAACATGTGCAGGTTTTTCTATATGGGGACACCCCAGAACACTAAGTTAGTGAAAGCTCTATAAATTCAGTATCTGTGAATTAAAGTGTGCTAAATCCCTGTGTATATGTTCTCATTTTGAAGTAGGGTGGCCTTCAATTCTGATTGCATAATCCTCCACCTGGGTATTTATCAAGTTGGGCACTTCAAGGTTGTTGGGGAATTTTAAAGTGCTGAACAGGTTTCTGAGCAAGACCCTGGTGAACACATGTAAAGGGTTTCACCCCTCTGCACTCTCAGGGTGGCACTTAGGAAGTGTGCCACATTTCTTGGCTTCTCGAACTGTACATCAAAGCTCAGCACCTGCACAGTAGAGCCCACGCTTCCCAAGTCCTGTTTTCCTACTGCAGTAGTTTTCAGCAGTCTCTGATTTATTACCACCTGTATGATGAATTTAAGCTTCCTAACAACAGTGTGCTTTGTACTTGGGATTTTGTGGCTGCCAGGATGCTTTACTAGCGTAGCACAGCTTGACTCTAGGAGTGTGAAAGGATGCCAGTAGAGCTGGGTTTATTTTACAGGGCCCATCAGAGGGTATGCTTGTTTCTCAGAAAATAATCTTCCTTTCTCTTTTTCTTCTTCATTTCTATCTGCCTGGATCTGGAGGATGAGAGCCCCTCTTAGCATTCATGCAAGCAGCCACCATGTCAGAAAAGCACACACAGCGGGTTTGTCATGGAGCAGTGCAGCTCTCACATGCTCGCTGTCACCCTGCTCTGTCACAGTGCGTGTTTGTCCCCGTGTGCTGTCCCCTACCTTGTGTGTCTGTCACCAGTCAGAGGACACGGCTGCAGAGACGTGCATGGAAGCTTAGCACAGAAAATGCTGAACCGAAGCCATTAAATTACAGCTCTCCCAATCCTGAAGAAAGAGCTCCTCCTGAAGGCAAAAACTGGGACCTGTGGCTCTTTAAGTTCCTTGAACTTTCCTTGTGTTCGCATTGCATTTAAGAAGATAACCTTTTTGTTGTACTTGCACTATTTTGAGCCCTGAGCCCAGAAAAAGGCAGCACAGAATCCAAGGAGTGCAGTTGCAGAGAAGCAACCCAGAGTGCGAACAAGCTCCATTTGCAGATGTGGAGGAAGTCCAGCAGCAGGCCCGGCAGGGGGATGTGCTGGGAATGGCAGGAGGGTGATTTCCTGCCAGAGAATGGGCACACTGCTTGGCACTGCTTAGAGGGAGCCATGGATTTCAGTGTGCAGTGATAGACTGATGGCCACTGATTATGTTGTGTTATATCAGTAAGAACTCTGCCCACACCATTTGTTTCTCATCTAAACTGCTCCATTTCTGCACAGATTTCTCCATTATGTTGTTTTCACCCATTTATTTCCACATCAGGCCTAATCCCAAGCCTATGGTGTAACAAATGTGTCTTTCTAACGTCTGTTGTGTCTCCCTTATGCCCCGCTTGCGTGTCCGTGCCAGAGTCCAAATGTCTTCTTGTCTGTCTTTGTTTAAATGTGGGCTTAGCTGGATTGCAAGAAATGGGCACTGCTGGCATGAACACTTCAGAAAACTGGATTTGGAAGGGAGGCCAAAGTCTGCTCTTACACACATCCCAAGAAGACTTGCTGACACTCGAAGGGGGATCTAGAGTATCTGTTGATGAAAAAGGTTCACCTTTTCCATTAAATGTGCTGCCAAATTCAGTGATGTCATTACTGCAACTCCACAGGGCATTTAGAAAAGCAAAACCTTGCCCATGATTTAAGGGATGAAATAGGGGATAGCTGAACCTGCACAAGAACTAGCAAATCATACAGGGAGTTTCCCTAAGAAACAAGGTCTGCAAGAAACAAACCTCTTAGAGTGGCTTACTGAAAAACGCATATGAAAACCACAAATATTGGAGCTTTAATAATTTTTAGTATCTTAAAAATGTAAACATCTTTTCTGGTGATTGAAACGAAGTTTATTTCAAATTAAAACCCTGTGCTCAGTGACAGGAAAATCAGGTCCTCTGACAGTTGTATGCAAAGCCTAAAGGGGACATACATATATGCCCAGCAGGATTCTCAGTATTAAGGGTGGGGTGGGTTTAATTTATGACTTTCCCAACATTTTCCAGGTTTAGATGTGCAAACATAGATACAACTATGGATACAGTCTTTAAAAAACTCCATTGGTGATATCTTCTTTCCCCTCTGTTCACAGTGACAGCATAAACCACGATATTAATTTGCCTTGGTGTTAATTATTGCAAAATATCTCTGAAAGAGTCAGTTATTTAAAACCTCTTCTAAAATAATTCTGAATAAGTGATTTTTTTCTGTTGAAAAGATTAAGAAAAGTTGTTCTCTCTAGTGCTTTCTATGTAAGTGTCTGTACCTAGTACAGAGAGCCATCTGCTTTTCCTTTGAGTGGGATTGATCCATGCAGTAAGCCAATCTCTACCCCACAATCACAAGACCAGGGCTTTTGTTTCTCCTTTTTGAACAATTTCTTATACTCAAGAGCAGGGAAACAAAACAAAAAATATCTGTGGAGGATGTTTTGTAATTTGTTGCACCTCTAGAAGTATCTCACAAAGTAAATACTCTTGGGGTGGTTCATTTCTGAGAGTTCCTAGTAGACACTGAGCTGATTTTGTGCTTTCCCACACTGTCTTCATCGAACTAACGAGAGCCTGAAAGATCCAGTGTTTGGGAGCAGCTGTAGAAATAAATACCCATTTTAGAATATGGTGAGACTGTATCTGCCTGTAAAGAAAAATAACCTTTGTTTCTGACTTGTTTACTTAAGCTTCAAGAAGTAGAAAATGTGCTACATTAATGTTTCTGTCCCTAGAAAATGAAAAAGCAGATTAATTAGATTCTTTTTATTCCCACAGTAAACATTTTCTGATTCATCTCTTTGCCTTTCTTAAATAAACTGATGTTATACAGTAGAATTTGGATATGTTATGGTCTATATTTTCTTTCTATTATATGGGGTTTAAAGAATGGAATATATCAAAATTGACAAAAAATGACCTAATCATGAGAACTGACATTTAACCTGACGTGTTTTTTCACCATAGCTGTAACATGTCAGGCTTGTTTGCACACAAGACTGTTGTGGCCTGTTTCGAGTAGTCAGGCATCTCCTTTTTGTTCAGACCTTTAGAGAGTTTTAGATAAACCTGCAAGAATGTGCTTTTACAAATTAAATTTTTTAAAGAAACTCTTTGGTATTCTGGAGTAAATGTGTTTATTTACCAGTATGTGCAATGACTGATTTTTGTATTCTCACATAATTTACCTGGTGTATGTCATAGAGGCTCCAGTGTTTGTGAATACAGAACACTGTGCAGAAATATTAAACTTAATTTGTTTGAAACAACAATGTCTTTCCCTACCCAAGGTCAGAAACACCTCAATAAATTACTTCCACTGACTATGGAGTTACTTAACATAACGAGTTTCCAGTACCGTTCGAGCTGTATTTTTCACCATTTCCTCTGTCAGGAACAATATACTTTGGGTAATCTTGCACTTGGGCAGGTGTTTGATCACAACAGAGAGGAGGAGTGGTCTCTGAGCAGTATCTGAGCCATCCCAGGAAAATCACAAGAAAAAGGAGAGGTGTCTATTTGCTCTTTAGGAATCTGTGCCCCCCAAAAAATTGGTGAAGCTCCAAAGCTGAGAAAAATCACTTGACCAGACCAACCTTTCCAGCTGTGTTTGGGACCCTCAGTCTCTCTGATCTGGTGTTGCATTCATTTGCTTTGAAATACGTGGCCAGTTAAAACCATTGAAATATAGATGGTTTTCTAACTCTTACCTGGGTTCTCTTCTCCAGTGTTTGTGACACATGAGGTTAGAAACAGTATTTTTATTAGGATGTGCAAGTAAATACAATTTAAATAGAAGATTATTGCACTGCATTGTTCAGTGTTCTCAAAGGTAAGCATAATTTTCTTATAGCTGGAAAATTAAAAATCCAACATATAGACACTAATTGCTGAGGGAAAGAGTTAGGTCATAGACTTCTTAGATATTTATTTGTTTCCCAACTACTATTTGATAACTAAAGTTCTTTAGAGCATTTTTGGGGCCAGCAGTGATCTTACTTTTTGCTTTTTTCCTGATGCCATGGAATCCCTAAAACGATCTGTAACGATTCTCAAAGCCCATTTGTGGGTTTTAAAATCTAATTTTATCATAATATTTCATTTAACAACATGTGCTGTTTCTTTTAGCTTTAACAAAAAGCACAGCCATTTCATTTGCCAGGTGGGAAACATCACAAGTAAAGGAGCACGTGCTTTTAATCAGCCTGACTTCTTCCAGTGGGCATCCACCTGAGCTTCTATTGCTTTGTCTCAAATTCCCAGCTTTGCTGATGTTCTGACCTATGATTTTGATTCACTTAATAGCAGTTCTCAGAGAATCCTAATTTTGTTCAGGTAAACTCTACTTCAAATTATGAGTGATCTCTATTAGAAGGGAGCAGTTAATAAACCTGGACACACATGTGATGGTCCTTTTCTAAAAGGACATTTCTGTTTCAGAGGGGGTAAAGCTGAGGCAAAGAGAGAAAAGGAAATGTTATATAAACCAGAGGAATCCCCGTTTGAAGGCTGCTGCTGAGCTGCTGCACGAGGCATGGCTGGCTACATTCGGAGAGCACTTACTGGTCCCTGGGGAGGGGCTGCCAAGGCCATCGACACCTCAGGGCTGAGCTCTTGAGGCTCTCTGACGCCACCCAACCAACCTGCATTGGTATCATTCTCTCCTGTCAGTGCTGCAAAGAAATCTGAAGCCTTTAGCTCTGTCACAGGTGTTAAAAGGAGCCCTAATAACTCCTAAGGTGCAAGGGATTAGAGTCCTTGCAAGGCACAGGTAAAAGGGGAGTTCAGCTCCTTGTTTTTCATGCAAAAAGGGGGGTTCACGTTATTCTTAGTGCTTGAAACAATTGGAAATAGATCTGGAATTGAAAAGGGGGCCCCTTGGCTGAGGTTTTGCAAACCTGGGAGAAAACGTCTGGTACGAAACAGGTATTCCAAGAGCACACAGTAACGCTGTGCCAAGGGGATTGGGCAGCTCCCACCTGGAGTGGCAGCTTGGCAGAGCAATGGCCAGCACGAGGAGCTCCTGATGAGCAGAAGTTCACTTTCCTGCAGCGATGTGGATTATTGGTACATTTGGAACGATTGCACCTGGCACATTGGAACAACAGTGGTGAGGCCAGACCCCTAATCGGGGCTCCAGGCTGCTTCTGAGGGCTGGGTTCATTGGGCTGGGACACGAAACGGGGCTGGGTGGTGACTCTGGATGTGGCACAGGCCCGTCCCATCGGCTGCCCCAGCTGTGGTGGGTGGCATTGCCATGGGCATCTCCCCTACCCCAGCACCGAGGGCCAGATGTGAGCAGTTCTGTGGGGGTGGCCCCAGGCCAGCACCCCACCTTGTGGTGCCCAGCCTGGCTTAGAGCTGGTGCAGACCAGGGAATCCAATTTATTTCATTAAAGCAGAGTGTCCCAGAGCCCCATGGTGGGTGTGGATGCAGTGGGATGCCTGCCCTGTGCTCCTGCGTTTGTGCCTCGTCACGGTTGTGGTGACACCCAGTGAGCATTCACGAGCCTGTGACAATCCAGGGGAAGGGTCAGTCTCACAGTGCGCTGTGCCCATATCCACAGGAGCTCTTCAAGGTCACCAGCACATCTCCTACCATTTCCTTGGGATTACTGGGGAATGATTTAAGGGCTTGGCTGAACAGTGGGATGCGGCTGACACTAGACCAGATTGGTCAAAGCCCCAACCAACCTGACCTAGAATGTTTACAGGGATGGGGCATCCACACGTTCTCTGGGCCACCTGCTCCAGCGCTTCTCCACCCTCATGATCAGAGGCAGCTCCCACAGCCTGCCCTTGTGTGCTGTGGGCCCCAACTCCTCACCATCTCCAAGGCCTGGGCTGGCCCATACCCCACACATCAGTATCTTTCCTGGGCTGTGGAGACCAAGAGGGGACAGAGGAAACCATAAGCACTCCCCAAAATCCCAAAAAAGAGAGGAAGAAAGAATTTTTGTTGTTATTTTTTTTGGTTTATTGGTTTGTTTTTTTAAAATTTATTTCCCAACATTGAAAGGAATTTCTTATGAAGCAGCTAGAAGGGACCTCCATGTGAAGGCCAGCACTTCTTCCTGGCTGAACTGGCATCTGCTGCTTCTCCAAGGACACAGCTGTCTACATTCTTGCCTTGGTCTGCTAATACTCGTCATGCAAGGCTGGCTTCACTCTCCATCAGGGAATGTTGTTGTCCTCAGACTGAAATAACCCCACCTCCAGACCCCAGGAACCTCAGTGGCCCTCTTGGGGACAACTCCTGTCGCCTCAGTACAGCAGCCTGGTGGAAGCCAAGTCAGTTCATGTCCTTTCCCTCTGGCTCAGAGCAGAGGAGATCCAGGAAGGGTGGGGGTAGGAGATAGGAAGGAAGGGCTCGTATCATGCATGGCAATCAACAAAACAATTGTTGATGCTGGGAGATGGAGCAGGTGAGCCAGCAGGACAGGCCCCATGTGGAGGCTGGGACTCCATTGATATTACCTAGCACATTTGCAAAGAAGAAATTCCTAGGGCTCCATGCCTTCATTATGATCATTTTACTGTTTAAAAAAACCTAGTCTCAAATTGTTGATGTTACAGCCTAAAAAACCCCAGCATGTAAGGTGGCACCAGCAAAGCAGGATGTGGGCATGAAAGCTTCTAAAAAGGAAAGTTTCTAAAGTTTCTAAAACATGCTCCTACTTAAGGGGTCACGGGAGCACAGATGCTGTCGCCAAAGTACCGAATAAGGAGGATGACGGCGTTTTCATCCTTGTCTTGTTGCTTATTTTTCAGTCATGCAGGCGCGGATTTTGAGCCACCAGAATTCCTGGAGGCAAGCGCGGGATGTTGTCCCTTCCATGTTGGCAATGGCTCTCATGGTGCAAGGGCTGATGCTCCTCCTCCTCCTTCTCGTCCTCCCCCTCCTCCTCCTCCTCCTCCTCCTGCACTGTCGATTGCCATTTCTCAGGCCCAGGGAAAGCGACTCCCTGTTTGGCCACTGCCGGATGTGTCTCTGTGCTGTCCCAGGAAAGGGTGGGCGGCCAGCCAGCTCACTGCTCTGGCTGCTCCCTGGCAGGCTGATGTCCCTGGGCTGCACAGCGTTCCCTGGTGGGCACAGAGCCAAGCTCTGCATGGCCATGACCAGGGAACTGAAGGTGGTGCCACTCATGGCAGAGGGGTGGTTGTGTTCCTCCTCTTCCACTGTCTCCTCAGCCTCCTCCTGGCACATGCCTTCCTCTTCGGCCATCACTGGAAGGGGCCCAGCTGCCGTCCCTTACAAAGGTGGGCTGCCACCCGCCTCACTGCTCCGGCTGTTCTTCCTTCCAGACATTCATCAAGGGCCTAGGAGCTGGGTGGGGAGGGGAGCAGCTGCAGAGGGCCCTGCTTCTGTAGTGCTGGGGCACTCAGGGACTGGTGACATCACAAACAGCCAGTGTGGCTGGGCCATGGAGTGTGGCCCAATACATGGGGTTATGTGGGCCTGTGGCCTGAGAAATGCCCAGATACAGGACAAGGAGGAGGGTCATGGGGGCTGAGGGCCCCTTTCCTGGGGCCCATCCTGCCTGCCATGCTGCTTGTACAAGGAAGGCTGTCCCTTGGGCACAGGGACCGCCGACCACCTCCTCTCAGGAGCCCTTGGCTCCAGCACCCTCCTCATCCCATACCTGGGGTTGCCTCAACAAGATGGTGCCAACAACATTCCAGGAGCATAAAAAGCCTGCAGGTTTCCAGGAAGAAGGAAAAGCCTACCTGCTACCTTCAGTCTGAGCGTCCCCCTCACGCTGTTCTCTCCTTTACAGAAAAACCTTAACACCAGTTTTTTGGTTTTAGTCTCTAGGGATATTTTTAGTGCTCTCACATGTTGTGGTCCACTTCCTGCAGTCATCTGGGAATTTCACCACAGCTAAGGCAAAGTTAAAGCACAACTCACAGAGCTTCAGTCTTGCTCACACAAGTAACACAACATGGATTAGACTACCACTCCAACAACACGGAATAGCTGGGAAAGGGGCTGTGGGGTAGCATAGGAGCTTTGTGGATTGTAGTGACAGCAGTTTCTCAAGTGTAGAGAGCAATGACAGAGTTGAGAGAGTCACGTGTGTGACTATGACCTGCTCTGCCGACCAGTTAACATTCAGCTAAGAGAAAGAAGGCATATTTTGTCCTTCAGCATCCCAGTAAACTCATGCATATATAAGGATTTGATTAACTCTCCTAACTGATAGCACGCAGATGTTTTTGAAAAAGTCAGAAGAGACATTTGGCTAACTCTGGGATGACAAAGGGCAAAACCAAGGACAGCTCCTTCAGAATGGAAAAGGAACGAGTCACAAATATCTGCTCCAAAATAAAAGGTTTCAAAAATCAAGGACAAAGCACTGTTGGCAACATCATGGTAACCCATGATGAGTGCATGAAAGAGGGCACGGGCTTCCAGTTCAGGCAGGTGATGTGACTGGTACCACGAGAATGCAATAGGTACAAGGAGATGAACACAGAGAAGTCTTCACTGGGAACAAAAACCACATGGATGACAGTTTATGACCTCTACCTTTACCAGCTGGATAGCATCCACTGTTGTCCCTATCAATCCAGTACTTTGGTGTTGCGCTTTCTCAGTGTGCCTGTCTCCTCTGACTCACTGACTTTTTGCTTTTCCAGTGCTGCATTTTCATTTTCTGACTCCACAGACAGGTCCTCTTGGCTTGTCTCTTCTACTTCACTGCAGCTCTCCGAGTGGAATCCAGCATTCTCTGCTACGACAGCAGGATCATCATCACAGCAACAGCAGCACTCCTCGGCGCTCTGGCTGCAAGGAAGGTCACTCTTCTTCTCACTGATGAGAGTTACCTCATCCTTTGTCTGCATTAAATCCTGACCACCCATTCCCATGGTGAGATCACTTAGCAGGGTTTCATCATAAGGATACTCCTCGTCTTCCATGCCCTCCATTCTTTCTGCCAGCTCTTCTGGAGAGGGCTGGCTCAGGTCAGGGTAATCTACAAGGATTGTGTCCTGCTTGCGCTTGAAGCAATCAGAATTGTCGTAGACAGGATAGGTCTCTTCTGGATAACCTTAGGAATAAAGGGATATGCAGCTTGGAGTATTACCAGCATTTAATAGTCCTGACTTCAGTGGGGGATGCAAAGTTGGCCAGGACAGTTGGTTTTTCTACTGCCAGTGCACGTGTCAGCTCTTTACTGCCATGTGCACATCACGGTATTGAATCCATGGCAAGAATGTGCAAAGCATGTCTTCTTGGGAGATGATGAAAAAAATTCACTTATTTTTAGGGAGCCAGGATATCAACCCTGACTTTCAGGAGTGAAAGCTGAGCTTTCCTGGAAGCTGTGGGGGCTAACAACAGGTAAAAATGGTGTGTCTTAGATCTTTAAATGAATCCTTTGGGTTTTTTTTTTGCCTACAGATTGTCTGATGCATGGTTTGAACACTTGCTATAAACAGCATTACTTAGTTGAAAAGTCAGATACATCACTGACTTTGTGCATTTCATTTTAGAAATAACATCATAAACTTGACTTTATGAACAGAGTTCAGGGCCACTGTTTATGCTTTATATTTTGGATCATTTTTGAAACCTTTTTAAAAAGCAAGAAATTAAGTCTGCATTTAAAATTATGACAGCGAGCAGCTCAAGATATCTTGAAAACACATTTATGTAGCAGGTAAACACCACAGAATGGAAAGGACATTAAAACAGAAAATTTTTATAAGACAGACTTCCCAGAGTTGACTTTTACAACACTGGAGCAAACCAAGAATGGCTAATCAAAAATGAAAACTGTAACTTATCTAAAGCATACTGATTCTGATTGCCAGGGCTTTTATGATTGTCAAGAAATCCAGCCCAGCAAAGACAGGGACAGATACAAATCTAGAGCTGCCAAGCCCCAGCAGCACATGGAGCATATGTGAATATTCATATGGCACTTTGGGCAGCAGACAGTGCAGTGTTTACACTGAAAGAAATGCCAGATACCTCAAAATCTATTTTTTTCCATTATGGTTGGGGGGAAAAAAAAAAGCCAAGCAACCTCTTGCAAAGTTTTGAACATTGGCTTCTGGAAAGGAAGGATAAAGTTAACCAATGCTTTCAAAGGATCTGGGACTGTGAGGAATCCTTAATCAATTTCTCTTGTAAGGGTAATAACAAAGGCTCTCACTTACCTTCCCAATCTGCCATGTAAGGAGCTTCCTCAGCTTCCTTCTCAGGAGAGATGTCATCGATGAGTTTTCCTTCTTTCATAACTCTAGTAATTTCTCTGAGTTGCTGAAGTAACATTTTTTCCTGGTCTGTTGTAACATTTTGGGTCCTGCTAAAAAATATTAGACACCAGAATTTAGTCCACTGTTACTACAAGCTATGAAAAAAGTTTGAACCCAACTGTTTGGTCTGTGCCAGCAGCACAGTCCGTAGAAACCTATTGAGGAGTGTGACCCATCCTCAACATCTGCTTGTGCTCTGCACTTCACCTGGGTATAATTTATCCCTTCATCCAAAAAGCCTGCGAATTTAAATAGCTAAAGGAAGGCAGGTAAAGCCAATGTGAGAGCAAGATGAAAGTGACACACACGAAAGAGTTATGGTACAAATAGCACTACAGAAATTTCTTGCCTATAAAAGTGTGTTAGGTAAGAATTAGAGTGCAGTGCCTGGTGTGAAGTATTATAAGGAAGTGAAATTCTGAATCTGTGCTACATGTCTAGCTTGTGGGGCTGATCAAAATTTCTCACAGTCATTAGCCTCAAGACTCTGACGATCCCTCATTATGACCACTAAATCTGCAAGTTGGACAGATCATCCTGTCATTACAGACAGTCAACAATGCAGCCTGGTGGGGAGGTGGCGGGGAAAAATAGGAAGGAAGATTTAAAAATGCAAAGAAGGTGTTACATTTAACTGTAACTTGCCCTTTAGAATTACAGGGAGAGGACTGAGATTTTTATCAGATTCCAAGCAAACTCTTGACTGGTTCTACACTGCTGAATCTAGTAATTATTACTGCTTAGGTAATACAATTGTTGCTGTAACAAAAATGCTTCCAATAGATAAGATCGTGTTGTCATTACATGTTATTTTCTCTGAAAAGAAAAAAGACTCCTAAAAATCTTAGGGACAAAACAGTAGTGTTTGGAGGGGGGTGCTCTGCGGTCTGCTAACTCAGTAAGTCAGAATAAGAAAGACACTGTTGGCCACCAGGGGTGAAAATGGTTCTGACCAATGGTGCTTGTTTCACCCTGAGTTTAGAATCATGGTGTCTTGAGGTTTAAGTTGTTCTTGAGCAGTAATGCCAGTTCAAGCCACTCCTCCGGCGCCCTTTTGCATCTGGGTTTCAGGTAGGATCTGTTGCCCCCAGTTACTTGGAAAGGGTGGCCCTGGCATGCACAGAATGCTGAACTGTAGGTGGTATGTGAGGTCAGACAGATGGTCTCTGGTGGTCTCTGGTCTGGAAAGCAGATAGATAATCTCCAAGAGCAGATTCACTGAGTAGGCTGCTCAGTGAATCATAGGGATGAAGAAACATTTTGGCTCCAGGTGGTCAGTATCTATGTGAACCTCATTCTAGTCATCTGAATTCTAATAAGCTTGCCATGTCCATCTTCAGGTTTTCCTCTTACCAACTGCTGGGACTGGAGCAGCACTCCAAGAGGTAGGTACTCTGGTGCCACTCTGCCTATATGGGAACGATAGTGACACGATGGCTACTCCACCAAGGGCAGCAAAGTCACCCTGGGTTAAAGCCAAGATTAGCTTCTTACTGCTGGTTGGTGTGATGGTGGTAGAAGTGCTGATCCTGGGCTGGATTTTGTGCACAGCTGCAAACACAGGTGTGTGTGTGTAACTGAACTTAGCTCAGGAGCTGGTTTCATTAGCACCTACCCAGATTAAACTGTTTCACTGAGATCACAAGGCAAAACATCACTTCTCTGCATTTCCACCAAGGAGCACTTTGCCCCACAGTTTGAAAAGTTGGTATCTCAACACTACATGTAGGTTGCACTGAGTGCCCCCAAGTTGTGGTGGCAATCTCTTCCACAAACAACTGAATGTGTGAGGCAGCATCTTCCCAAAAGCCTGGCTTATGCAGATGTGGAATCTGAGATGTGAATTAAGAGGCCCACAAAAAGGAATGGTTTCATCAGCCTTTGACCAAAGCTGCGACAGCATTGCCAAACTAATCCTCCTTTTACAGACAAAACTGTACCCAATTTGAATATATATCACTTGGATGAAGACAGAGAGGCCTATCTCTTTAGCACATTGGGCAGATAAGCCAGCTCAGATAACAGGATCAATTAATCAGCTGCATCACTGTGGCATTTCATACAGGAAAATGCCTAACATGTGGGATACCCTCATTAGAAAACACTACGGTCTTATTGCAACACAGGGCCTCTGCATTTCAGAGCCCTCCCCCAAATACCTCCCTTAAAAGGCAAATTTCCGTGCAGAGAGGGAGAAACTAAAGGCCATGTTTTATTGTGACTTCATTTAAGGCCTCTGGGATGACTTACTGTAGGATGCTGGCAGTGTATAAGAAATCTGGCTGCCTGCACGAGGGAGATTTACCAGGATATCATGCGCTTAGGAATACTAAGAGGATAACAGATGCAGAAGGTTTACAGCGTAAGAAAAGGTCATTATTTTTGCTCTCTGTATTTGTAGCTCCAACACAACTATTACTTTTCATAATGGCCACACTTACACTTTGTAGAGTCCCGAAGTGCTCACTAACAGGTAAAGTAAAGGTTTCTTATTCTTACCCTGAGATTAGAACATTTTCTAAAGAGCCATCATGACTGCAGGGAAAATAATCTAAAATGGCACCTCAGACATGTTAACTGGTATTTTTTTAGTTTCATGATCTTAAAATAATTACTATTAATATGCAGCTACATCCCAAAAACTGGCACCTTATGGAGCCTCTCACTCTTCCGTATCACCTTTGCTCAGCTTATGATAAAAAGGAAAGTTTTTCCAGTTGACAGCGCGGTAAACAGGACTTTAAAAACAGGTAAGTGAGCTGCATTATTTCTACTTCTTACCTAAATACCAGGAATAGAAAATTTTGGTTACGTTTTTGAGGATCTGGCCAGGCAGTTCTTTCTTCCTGTTGCTTTCTTTACCTTGCCTCTTCCTGCAACATGCTAGGCCTTATTAGAAGTATCTGTACTTGTACTTTTTGATAGTTTTGCATTTCTGGAAGGGTGTTTGTCTACTTAAAGGTGTAGCAATTCCAGCTGGTGTGCTAGTTTGGAAGGAGGCCTCCTCAGCTGGTTTGGAGGTTGGTCTTCAAGCCTCCTTTAAAACAAAAAGCAAATCCAAGTTTCTGGCTGCTACTTTCTATAACACAGGGCTGGGTAACAGTGGCTATCCCATCTGAGAAAACCAGCTCATAGTATTGAGAGGTCTTCCAGCCTCACTTCACTCAAATGAATTTGAAAGGCAAAGAAATGGAGCAGGATAAGTCATAGCAAGAAAACAACATGTATGCTTGCTACAAAAGAAAGCAGAATAAAATCACACAGCACAGTTGTATTATTCCTTTGAAACAGGACTGCTTTCTGTGGTATAGCATTCTCTGAGAATAAACAATCCTTTCAAATTCATCCAGATTTCAAAAGCAATTTTTTTGAAGAAAATTTCCAAGACTAGAATGTCTTTGGATTCTAAGAATCTGCTGCAGGAGAAATCCAGGATGAATTCGGGAGCAGTTCAGCTGGGAGAATGCTCCTGAGGTACAGTGAGAGGACACTGAGGCACGAGCCCAGCCCTCAGCACTCTGACAAGCACTGTGTGTTATGGTGCCACATCAGGTTTTGTGACAGTGCAGAATATGACCTTTGGTCACTAAAGCTCCACTTGTCCAGCTGGCTGTTGCTTTGCCATACCTGGTGTAAGGGGCCATGGTGTCACTTGGGGTCTTCCAGCATCATTTTAGACTTGATACCAGTGATTTCTGTCTCTGACTTTTCTGTGTAAGGGTTTCTGTTTAACTGCGTATCAATAAATGAAGCTCAGGTCATTTTTACTCTCTTACTCCTTCCTTTTTATTTAAATCTATCAATATCCAGATGGAATAAGCCTAGCTCAGTACTCTGGTCTAACTACACTTCCTAACCACAGGTTTTATTTTAATAGATTTATCCAGTATTAGTGAAATTAATGAGTAGATTAAGAAAGCTTCAAAGTGTTTGAAAACAGCTATTTGCTCTATCAAGAGGTGCTTTTCCCCTCCTCTTCAAAGAGGCAACATACAAAATTCTTCATTGGATTCAGACTCTCATTTCCCCTGAGACCTTTAGACCCATCTATATAAATAGTCTGGTTGAACAAAGAAGGGAAGTTCTACTAAATAGAGGCTTTGGGCCAATAACACAGAGTGGAACAAATACTGGATGAGACCCTAAACCGATTTTCTCCGTAAAAAAAAAATCCCATCCTGAGAGTCAGCACAATATCTAGGCAGCTCATAAGCCTATTTCTGTCAGCTTAGAGGTACGTGTAGGGCATTGTGTCAGCTCTCCAGATCAGAGATGAGCAGTAGTCAAAGCAGGATCCTTCTGTTCCATTAACAAAACCAGGGCAGTTTAGGGCTCTCCCCCTGGAACCTGGCTGAACATGGGCAAGCTGGGCACCTCGTCTGCCCAAGACAATACAGGGCACAGCACAAAGTGGGCAAAACTACACTCAAAGAGAAGTGCTTTGAGGCATAAATGAACAAAATGTGCACATTCAGCACAGAATTCCTACAGGGTGGGTTGAAACAGGACTTGGCTGATCCAGACAAAGTTAACATGATTTACAACCACAGCAGCTCTTGTTTTTTGCAAACCTCACCTTCATATTTATGGTATTTCAGTTTTCAAACACTGCAGTTGTGCAGTGTCCTATTGATCTGTTCTTTTTACTCCTTATGCAAAACATAGACGTGTTCCCAGTGCTTCTTTGTAACGTAGACTGGTGATACCAGATTTGTAGGAAACATTCATAAACATAATAAAATTTTGAATGCCAATTTTGCAACCCTTTGTCTTTTATACTTAGAAGCAAATGCATGAATTTACTGCTCACAGGGTGGAACTAAGTTATGTAATCAGATTATCATGCAATTCTGCCTTAAAGAAATATTTTATGGTTATTCTAACAGGAATTGACATAGATTATAACAGAATTTCAATTTAGGAAAATATTCCATAGAACTGGAAAAGAATTATTCAAGATATTACTTTGGTCGCATAAAACAGGTTGTTTTATGTACTTTAAATGTAGATGGTTTATCTTCTGTTTACACATACCTGTCATTTTCTTCCAAATAACACTCTGTACAAAGGGGGGAAATAGGGATAGTTGCTTTTCTGCTCAAGGAAAATGAAGTTAGAAAAAATTATTTATTTTATATATAGATGCTGAAAAGAGAAAAACTGCAGAACAAGAATTGTGATGTGTAAAATCAAACTTCTGTAATTTGAAGTAGCAACAAAAATGCTATTTTAATACAGAGAATGCAAGAAAGGTTAATTTCTAATCAGAGTAGAATCTCTTCTTAAAATGCTGTAATTTGAAACACACCTGTCATACATAGGTCCTACTCTGTTGATTAATTTTTCCATAGCTTCTTCTGTCTCTCTCAGTCTTTCCTGGAGCTGAGTGAGTTCATAGTCAGCTGTAAAACAAACAAACAAAAAAAAATCCCAAGATCTGTCAGTAGGAGCTTTGAAAATGTATCCCTGTCCCATTATCACAGGTAGCAAATGCTGTACCAAACCAAACTGGCTGTGAGGAAACGAAAACATTCAGCTGAGGGAGTTCTACCTACTTTTCCTGGCCTAAGAAGGTGAAGAATATTAGCAATGGTGATAGGACACACAGAAAGAACCTTCTTTCAAATGTTCCCAAGCTATCTCCCAATAAGCAGAGTGAGTGGGCCACTGGAAATGCCCTGGAGATTACAGTTTAAGAAAAGAAAATACCATGGGGGTTTTTGTGTGTTTGGTTGGTTGGTTGGTTTTTTCCTGTCTCCTGCAGAATTAGTTCACATGGAATTTCCCTCTTAAGACATTGGAAGCAGAAACAAAAGGTCATTTGAACATTTTCCAATGAGTCCAAGGTTTGAGAAGCCACTTCTTTCTCAAAGAGAATGAAGTTCATGGGCTTGATGGCTTGAATCCAGCCCTGCCCAGGTGTGCCAGGCTCGCTGGGATGATTAACAGTGAGCCCATGGTGTCCGTCTGGGGAGCAAAGCTGTGCTTGCACCTTTCTTTGAAAATGTGGCCAGACTATTGTGGCCACAGTACAATAGCAGACACAATGCAGGAACACCCAAACTGGCTTTTTGAAAGCATTGACAGTCAAGATGCAGCAGCACGGACGCCAAAAAAAATGCTTGAACTCCTTGTTGGGCTTCTGTAGCTCGTGCTCAAAATCCTGCAGCTGAGACTCCATTGCTCCCCACTGCAGGACAAAATGAAACCAGCCTGGGTGAATGAAATATTCAGCTGCTTCAGGCACACCCATTTGAGTAGCACAAAGGCACAATGGAACTTCACCGCAGTAGGAATGGAGAAATCCATCCACAAACATCCTGTTTTTAGAAAGATCTCTATTCTCCACAGCTCGTCATTACTTAATGCAACACTGATGTCATTATTTTGCATGTCTGAGACTTTAAAGGAAGAGGAAGGGAAACTGGCAAAGAGAAAGGAAGTTACTTCCTCCAGGTCACTATGTAAGTGGCGACTCAATCTCCAGGCTCCTAATGCAGTGACCTGTGCCCTGCTCTGCTACAGCTTGCCATGAATGCTTTAGGAATATAAATTAGGAGCTCTAGAAAAAGGCACAATAATTTTCACCGTTAGTTCTTTGGGATATAATGATGGCAAAATTAACTTACTGCAAAGTTACTTTCTCTTACCAAGCATCAGAGAAAAAAATACAATTACCATTGCTAATATATTGCCCAAAATTGCCAGGCACAATGCAGTACAAGTGCACTGGAGACACAATCTACAGCACTAAGTACATTAGGTATTCCTAATACGTGCATTAATGTCAAGATAATTGCAGCTATGTTAAGAGAATTACCTTCCTGCTACCGCTTTCTATAAAGCCCTAAGTACTTTTCTTTCCTATTACAGTTTAGCCAGCTAAACACAACACATTTAAACGCTGTAATGGTAACTACTCTTCCAATCCTCAGTAATAAGCTTATTAATTTATCTAATAACTGCCTATAAATACTTGAATCTATCTCACCAATGTTTAGGTAAAATCAAATTAACATTTCAGAATATTATTTGCTCTCTTTATTGCATGCATGAGAACTGTGCATTGCAGAACAAAGAAAAGGACAAATTAGGGAAGCGCCTGATGATGGCTAAGAATTCACCAATTAAAAAAACTGAAACTAGCTTTTATGGTATCTTTCTATGCTCTTACTAGACTATTAGGGATTATAGAATAATTACAGCTGGACATCCTATTATCCATTTTTAATCATCAGCGACACAGCTTTTCAGCAAATCTGTGCAGTTAATTCAGCAAACCTCATGAATAGCCATTCCTTCCAGAGGGACTTGGGATCAGGCTGCTATCACAGCCTCACTGGCTGAATGAGATGAGAAAGTGACAGCAGTAGTCTTTTTAACTCTTGCTCATTCCAACACAGAAGATCATGCGGGGTTTTTGGGGTTTTTTTGGGGGAGAGAACATCAGTTTTTTTACAGTGCACCCAGAACTTGAAGAACCCTGTTGGCCCCTTACAGTGTCAACAGGTGCACAGATACAACTCAGAGTCACACTCACTGATTTTCCTCTTCATGTTCCCAGGTGTAGCAGTAGGGCATTTCCGCTCTGCAGGAGTGGTTCTTCCCTTGGAAGCCAGCTGATGAGGAAGAAAACATGGCCCTTCTATGAGTTACAACAACAGTAATAGGTAAGCCCCAGAGGCAATGGAAAAAAATACAGAAAACTGAAGTATGCCAGAAGGCAGCCCCAGAAAAGCACACCCAGCTGCAAAACCATGACAGATGCCGGGAGATTTTGCCAGCTGAAAACTCCTGTAAGACTCTTGGAACAAATGACAACATGTGACATATACAGCACATATAATATGTAGCCACTTAAAACAGGGAAAAGAATACCATGCTTATGTCCAAAATCAATCTAACATTGCTCTAGATATGCACATTTTCCCAGGGAAAAAAAATCCTTTAAAAAACTGTAAGAGGTCAGAGGCCAATGCAGGATCAGAGAAATCCTTCTCTGCATTCTTAGCTACAGTCTTTGCAACAGCAAAACTCACAGGATATGCCAATCTTTTGACCACCAGGCAAGGTCCAGCATAAGCATTTTTTTGAGCAGAGCTGAAATGGAACAAGGTACTGAAATGAGAGCATCATTTTTTTTTCCCAAAGTGACTTTTCACTTTGTGTTGGTCTTACCTTAAATAAAATGTACAGGATATATAAGAAGATGCCAAATCCATATATAGGGATAATCTGTCCCACAAGACCTCTCCCAGTTCCACCAGTGCTTCCACTACCACCTCCACCTGCCTTGGCTTTGGCAACTGCTTCAGTAAGGTGAGACCGTGGAAAATGAGGAACAGCTCGGCTGTCGGGAATGGCGTGGGAATGCATCCTCGGAGGAAAGCGACCAAGCTTCCCTGAAAAAAAAAAAACCCCACAATGATCATTTCCCTCCAGGTACTTTCCACCCTTTTAAACGTAGCATAAACCTGCAGCAGGTGCAAGTGACCTCTTTTCTCTGCTTGTAAATTCACCACCACTGCTGAATAAGTAACTTGTTGGACTAAATCTGTAAACTCAGTCCTCAGTCTCTTGTGATGTGCAGTGCTGAGAGTCAGGTTTTACTTAAAGCCATTTACTCCTAGCAATTTTATTCCTACACCATTAAGAGTAGAATCACACAATTAAAATCTCTTGATTTTAAGCAGAGGAAGAGCTGGCAGGGCAATTAACAAAACATGGACTTTAACAGGCATATTCTTGTCCAAATAGCTGATGGATCAGCATCTCCAGCAGGATGAAATGCCAAATTCCTGCTTGTTTCTCTCCTCAAAGCCCCCCTAAAACATATCATTTTTCCACTGTGAGCCTGATCTTTCAATATTGCCCAAAGGCATATTAATGTGTAAATGTATTTATGTCTAAATCATTATCCACTTAACACCCTGACACACGACTGCAGTGTTTGCCCAGCAGAGACTTTTGGCTATTGCCATAAGAAATAGTATTTTATCTGATTTTACCAAGCCAGTAATGAAAGATTAAGAAAAGTGGTGTTACCTCAAGCTGTTCTCCTTAAAATGTCTAAGGTAAAGTAATGTAAGAAAGGAGATTGAATATAGCCCAGGACATATTATCTTTGGCATATTATAGGGAAAAAAAATTAGAGGTTTCTAACCTTTCTAGGCAGAGCTAATTTAACACAAGAAAGGAGAGCAAGCATAAATGGATGTACAGATGCTAGAGAAAGACTGCAGAGAGCCTGAAACAGTGCTGCAGATGATTTCATGCAACTGAAAGGTGCAAGAACCTCAATAAATGTAAGCTCATGCACGATTCCATTTTCTTGCTGCCATCGATTCAACAGTTTTGCTGTGAAATTCACTATTTTACTCCTTTGTGTAGTTGACATCCTGCTTTCCATCTCCATATCCAGCTTGGACATGCACCTGCACTCCCTTCCACCGACTGCTGCTGAGCTGAATTACTCAGTTACTCTGCCAGGGAATCTGGTGGCAAGAGGCGCTGATGGAAGCACCAGAGCCAGTGGATGCCAGGCTGGCCTGCAGCTCACTCCCTGATCCCAGCTGGAAAACTCCCCCTCCCTGGTACACATGGTGCTGCCTGTGCTTGCAGAAAGAAAAAGAAAAGCAGGTTTGAAGCAGCACTGAAAAGAACTAACTTTACTTCTGTGAGTACACAGCTGCAAATACTTTTATGAGACACAGGAGAACCACTGAATTAACATTTGGTCTTGCTAGGAAACACCATCATAGGCAGCTAAATTCCTGAGCACAGAAAACTGCAGTAAACACTTATTAGGATGTGCTATCAATAATTCATGAAGTTCCACTATTAAAACCACATTTTTCTTAGCAGATGATGGCACACATTCCGTGAGTTCTTTAGTGTTAACAGCCAGGGTATGGCACCACTGACCAAACCCACTCCCAGATTAGCTTAACTTCGAGGAAGCTGTTATCATGCACTTAAATTTTAGTGAATTATTCAAAGTCTGTGATGGAAAGCAAGCATCTTATTTACAAGAAAGTCCCCCTGCTCTAGCAGCAATGCCCTGTAGCAGTAGGTCACTGTGGAAACGAGTGTGATGTCGTGCAGAGAGCAGTATCACTGAGGTGGGGATGAAGCAGCAGGGTAGGTAAACATTTGAAAAATATCTTATGCAAATATGATTTATTGAAGAAAAAAAAAGAGATATTAAGAGAGCAGCAAATAATTGACAAAGGTGAAACTGCATTTAAGGTGAATAGTTTTCTAAATTATCCACAAGGCCTCGATTGTGCTTTAAAATATTCAATTCAATTAAATATAATCAGGCCAAGGGGACAGACACTAGACATTTCATTACCAAAATAATTTTAAAGGCGAATTTCAGGGCTCCTATTTCTAAACCTACCCTGTTGATATTACACTTCTATAATTATTTCCTTAATAAACAAATACTATCTTCCATAGTTTTTTATTGTGAAGAACCCATGCAAATTACACAGGAAATGGAGGGCACAGGCAGCTTGAAAGCAACATACACACAAAGCTCTTAAATGCACAGTACATAAATGGAAAACGTAACGATTTGGGTGCCACCGTGACTCGACTCGAACAAGATTCCACATTTCCAAGGATGAAACAAACCACTTTCAAATGGAGACAATAACACACTCTCCATCAAGAAAATCAAGTGACACTTGATGAGCACAGAAGGGCCCTTACTCTGCACGCATAATAAACCAAACAGAAAGCCCCAAGAACAGACAAACATGTGACAGTGGGATACAGAACTATCTTACTGCCTCAGAAATGTAAATTCCAGTCCTCCAACCTATCTTTAAACTACTCTGAGTCCCACATTTTTGGATGTTTAGGTGCTATTTACATTTTCCTGATAAAACCACCACTTTTTCAGATAATCATAGGAATCAGAAGTGAAATTCATTTTTGTGAGATCCAAAACTCAGAAATTTTGCCTATTTTTCTCCCCTGCTGTGCTGGACTTGCTATTTAAAGGAGATGTGTCCTCTAAGGAAAGCTTTTGCTAAGTAGGCTCTGCAGGACCTCCCCCTCTGGTGGAAGCCAATAAAGACTCACTCATACTGCTGCCTTCACCTCAGGACACTTGAATCAATCTTTAGCCCCTCTCAGCAGTGCATTTTCATAAACTATTTATTTCCTCCCTCTCTCTGTCCAATTAGACGAGTTACCTGTAAGTTCTGAAGCTGCAAGCAGCAACACACAGCAAGACACAGTGACTCCATGATGGTGCAACTTTATGTTGTCTAGACAAAATATCCTTCCGGGTTTTCTTGCATGTTTGGTGTAACAGCTTAGAATAATCTGTACAGAAACTGTTTTCTTGACACTTAACCAAATTCTCTTTCAAGCCACTATGTAATTTACCATATACACTATATTTTACTGCTATTCTCCACCCCCTAATTTCTCCAACACGTCTGCCCACAGAAAGCCCAAGCACTTATCCCTTTTCTAACACTACCAGCTCAGTTTTATGCACCACAATATAAAAAAGACATTATGCTATTAGAGAGTGCCCAAAGGAGGGCCACGAGCATGGTGAAGGGTCTGGAGGAAAAATCTTCATTTTCTTCAAGACACCAGCAGGCAACTGATGTGTGCATTGCACAAATTGAAGCTGAGCAGAGGGGTTACCTGAAGTGTCATATATTTTTTTTTGTAAAGCTGATGAAACTTGATTGTTCACAAGAATGCAGAGCTTGCTACTGCCATGGAGCTGTAAGGTTTTTCTGAAACTGCCGGCTTAGAGAGCAGCTTTACAAAATGAGTGGCATGTATTTATGAACACTAGACTTAAAATGTACCTTTTAAACAGCAAGTAGGTCCCCTTTTTGTTCCTCTTTAACAAAAGATAAACCTTCTAATGCCTGTCTATGAAGTCAGCAAGGAATGTGATACAAACACAGTAAGTTCGTTAAGTAAGCTTTGTCATATACTTGAAATTATTACTGTGAAAAAGAACAGCATTCCTGCCTGGAAGATAATATTAACTTCTATAGTTCTGTGGTCACCATTTCCCTAAAAGAGACATCTGAAAATGGCTTTATTAGAGAAAGTGCCATTTCCATGCTTAAAGCCTGTTTCGATAAAAAGCCTTCTGGTAACATTGAGTTCTAACAAATGGTACTAAACTTCAAGCATGTTTTATTCAGAGACATTTTGCCCCCAAGACTACAATAAGCACTTTATTAACTTCAAGAATGACATGATTACCTCAAGCCCCTGAAACTCCTGTCAGGTAACTGCAGTAATCAGTGCACCGAAGAGGATGACTATGACAGAGATATGAATTGAGCAGCTCATATATAAATAACTTCAGGTGAAATAAATTTTGGTCTACAGAGCAGGTGTAATGAAATCCTTGCTATCAAGCTAAAAATATGGACTATAAACTCTCATCTGGAACTGATCAGCTGAGGAGAGTTGTTACATCCTCAGCCAAAGACAGGTGCTGCAGTCCAACAGGGAAGCAGCGCTGGGTGCTCGTGCTGCACCAGGCACACACTGATCTGTGCTGTCCTGTGATCTCTGCAAGAATGATGGAAAGTATTTATAATACTGAGCATGGAAAGAGAAATGCTCCCTATTTTAAGCATTTAACTGCAGCTGTGATTAGACACCCTATCACAGCACTGCTCAAGGCCAGCTCTGCTACAACAGGTACAAGCATCATTCATTAGCCAGACGGCACTGAAAATAATCGGGACACAAATTTGTTGCTGGGTTTTTTCAAGCTAGTTTCTCTGTCAGATCAACCTGCAGCCAAAGAGAGGAGCACCACAACACTAACTGACAACTGCCAAGGCCTGCACTGCTGTGGGAAAAGTGTGTGAAATTCCATCATCCTGTACCACTGTGCGATCAGCTGGGAGCTGAGCAGGGGCAGAGCTAATGGGGAGCCAGGTACCGCCTCCCACGACATCTGCTCCCATCCCGGATGGCTGCTGGGCCTTTATGGGGCCCTGCACGGTGCCCTCACAGAACTGCTCTTGATGTGCTGCCAAAAACTCAGCTCCATTTCAGGTTTTCAGTGTGAGGACATTCTGCAATGGAACTATAAACCTGTAGATCTACAGTGCTGACCAAGGTATTTTCAAGTTCTTAAAGACCAAAAATACACATGGTAACCATGAAAGTGCTGTTGTGGCATGGAAATCCTATATTTGGCTTCAACGTAACATCGTTTTAGCAGTGACTTCAGCCTGAACGTCCTCAGAAAACCCTGAAATGAAATACTAAATGAAATCCATGTCACTGAAGTGTGCAGACATGGGAGAAGCAGGCTGTTGGAGGGATGCACAAAACACAGTCACTGAACACGAGTTCCTGTGGGACAACATCCAGAAGAACCTGTAAGCTCTCTGTGCTTCCACCAGCCTCACCTCTAGCGTGCAGGCAGCCCTGGGCAAAACTCCTTCTCTACCAAGACTTGGGGTTATGATACCAGCTACTTTTGTGAAGTGCCTTGGGGGAAAAAAAGCCCTACAGTAAAAGGCAATGGGCATAAAAAGGATGGGAGATGCTTGTATGAACCCATTCCTTAAGAGAGGACATGCAGAGTGGGAGGGCAGGCAGGAAGGACACAGCTGGGAGGCTGCACGGACAGGACATGAGCCTAAAATGAGCCATCACGTGCCCACAACATTATGAGAATCGGGTGCATGAAAACAAAAGTTTAAAACGCTGGCGTAGGAAACGGAACAATGAAGGCGATTCAAATGAATTTTTATTTCATATGCAACAACAAAAGCATTCCGTACAGAAAATAACAAAATAATGAAGGGATGTGTTGCCAAGAAAAACAGAACAAACAAAATAAGCGGAATGAGCATGTCACTTTTCGGAAGCTTTAATACCCCACACATAAATAAAATGAACATTGGAAGATTTTAAACTATTTAAAAAAAAAAAGAAAGTAGATCACAGCGGTAACCACGGATGGATCCTCCGCCACTCCACACGTCGCTAAGGGAGGAGCGCGGGGGAGTGACGCGGGAAGGGGGAACTAGGCTATGTTTCCATACCAGGGCGGCGGAGCTCCCTGCGTGCGGCCCCGGCCCCTCACGGAGCCCCACAGCCCGCCCGCCCCGGCCTCACCCCGAGACGCTGCCCGAGCGGGACCGCGCCGTGCCGGGCCGGGGAGGGACAAGGGGGGGCGGTGGCGAGGAGCGGCCTCTTACCCTCGGGCGGCGCAGCGCCGGGCTCCTGCCTGCCGCCGGCCCGGGGCAGGAAGGTGCGCGGCAGGAGGAGGGAGACGCAGAGCACCAGGCAGGACACGGCGGCCACCCGGCAGCACGTCCAGGCCGCCATGGCGGGGTCGCGCCCGCCGCGCGCCCGCGGGCTGTGCGCAGGCGCGCGCAGGCGCCGCGCGGGAGCCTGAGGGGAGCGCGGGGGGCCGGAGGGGAACGCCTTGGAAACGCGTTGGGATTGCAGGGCCTGGGCCTCGAGGAAAAGCCCTGAACCTCAGACAGGCAGAACAGGGCCAAGCGGACACAGGGTTCCCTTCTTGTCCTTCCAGTGCCTGAAGGGAACCTGCAAGAAAGATGGAGGGGGATTGTTCACGTGTAGTAACAGGACGAGGGGGAATGGCTTCAAACTGAAAGAGAGTAGGCTTAGATTAGATATTAGGAAAAAAATTCTTCACTCTGAGGGGGTGAGGTACTGGAGCAGGCTGCCCAGGGAAGTTGTGGGTGCCCCATCCCTGGAAATGTTCAAGGCCAGGTTGGATGGAGCTCTGAGTAACCTGGCGTATGGGAAAGGTGTCCCTACTGTCAGGAAAATCCACAAGCGCCTGAGAGGAAAGCTGATGTCTTTACAAAGAATGTGATGGGTGAAGGTATGGTGTTAACGTCTTTGCAATGGGGTTTAATGTCTCTACTGACCCTGGGCAGCAGGTTTGTGGCAGAGCCCGCACAGCTTGGCTCCTGGGACAGACAGGGGTCTGCACAAGCCTGAACTAAGGCGCTTTGGGGTAAAACAGTAGGTTCCAGGGGGATATATGGGGTGGGGCGGGCGGGAAGGCTGTACCTTCCCTGTACCCCAGCCCGTGGGGCAAGGAAGAGGGCAGCACGCGGCCGGGAGTGCAGCATAGAAGGAGGCTGTGCCCTGTGAAACCTGGAGAGAGAAAACCCCGCGGCGTGGGCCCAGTGGACTCTCTCCCCTTATTCGAATAAGGCTGAAGGACTCCTCTGTTTCCTTTTTGGACATAAACCTCTGGCGTTTGTGGATTTTCCTGACAGCTGGGGGCTCGGTCCGGGATCCTTCTGGGACCGCCTGGGTCCGGCCCGCGGCAAGAGGAGCCGGAGGCGCCTTACCCCGGTTTAGGTGAGCAGCTCCCTTGGGCGCTGGCCGGCACCGGGCGATTGACTGGGTACCCGAGACTGTCCAGGAGACAGACGAGAGGCGGACCGGGGCGGGCCGTGGAGAGTCCGTAGGAAAGGACAGGGATGCCCAGAGGGGGCAGTGAGGCAAAGTCGAGAAGGGCCTCGGCAAATCTCAGCGGTGAGTGCAACTTCGGGGAGTAAAACGTGGCAGGACGCCCAGGGTGGGCAGCAAAGGAAAGTCGAACAAGGGTCTCGACTGTAGGGATGGCGATCCCAAAACACCTCCGAAGGGTCCTCTGGGAGGATGTGCAAACCATCTCAGCATTGTCCCAGAGGCAGGTAAGGACGGGAAACACCCAGCGGGGGCAATAAGAGGCGCCGAGAAAGGCTCTCGGCAACCCACGCCCAGAGCGGGCACTATGGTGTTGGTTTGGGAAAGCGCTGCTTGAAGGGGAGTGTGGAGGAATATGGTTAAGGCACACAGCAGCCGGAGGCTCTGTGATAGGGAAGCTTCGAAATCTGCAGTCTAATACAGGGAGCGGCTTTGGTCTTTTGTATTCCCGGCTTCCAGGAGAGGCAAATACAGGGAGGTGGTGTTCCTACAGCCCCAGCCCTCCCCGGGCCATTATGGGAGCCAGGCTGGAGGGCTCGGGCCGTGCACTTACTACTCAGGACATTAAGGGGGTTCCTCTGCGGTGAGGAGTGCCGAGGCCAGGTGTGGAAATGCAGGACCGGCAGCACAGGCTGGGGAGCTGCGGGGCAGATGCGGGACCGAGCCGAGGCTGTGGGGCCGCCGGGGCTCCGCGCCGGGCGGTGCCCAACGCCGCCGCCCCCGCGGGCAGGGCCTGCGGAGACCCCCGGCCCCACGAGGCTGCAGCACGGCCCGGCCGCCTGCCCGTCCCTGCGGCACCGGCGGCTGCGCCCGCCCGTCGGCAGCTGCTGCTTTACAGAGCTTGGCGTGCTGGAGAGCGGCCGGGGCCCTGGACGGGTGTGCTGGGCGGGGAGCATCTAAACACTGCGGCTGGACCGGGAGCGGCTCTGGTGTACGGTGTGTGGGTGAGGAGGAGGAAGGAATATCTGGGAAATGCGGATTATATGTGGAAGAATTAGGATCTTCTTTTACCGATTTTGTTTGGGTCACTGGAGAAATGAGTGATTTTGAGCTGTGGGAGAATGAGTATCTACAGGCCGTAGCAGGGGTGGCTAGAGGAAGGGTAGAATAAATCCCGGAATGAACTGGTTAGAAAGATAGGAAAGAAGGGATAATGAGGAAAAAGTAAAGGTACAGGCAAGAATAATGGCAGTTTTTACAACACCCGACGGGAAAAAGTGCAGGGAGCCCCAGGACCAAAGGGAAGGGAATGGCCATCAGGACAGCGACTGGGAAGGAATGAAACATTAGAAATGGATTGTTAAGGGTGTCAGGATCTGCTGTTGTAATTTGAATTTTATGCCAAAGGGGGAACAATTGTTCAAATGATCTTTTCGTAAGTGGGAAAGATGTGTGTGTTAATTCGAGTTTTGCCAGCAAATAAAAGTAACACGGGGATGCCCGTGATAGTTTGCTGAATGTGTGAGATGGGTTTGAAAAGCGTGAGGTTCTGATTATTCCTACTTGTGATTGTGGTTTGCTGGGAGGGGATTTGATGACTGGAGCTGGGAATGCAAGTTAGTGTTGTAAGGGGTGATGGGGAGGCTGGCGCTGTTGTGAATCCTGGAGTGAACCCAGAGGTGTGGGCAGTCCCACAGGAATGTGGAAAACTGGATCTGGAGCTTCTCCACATTACTCGGAGGAAACCTGGACAAGTGGTGTCTTAAAAAACCCAATACCTTATTTCAAGGGAGGGATGGAGGAAGGGAAGTGGTTACAGCCTGTTGCTGAGTCTCTGTTGAAGGCAGGTGTCCTAGGTTACAGTGCAAGGTGTGCCCACAAGCATGTATTCTATCACCATCTTCATGAGCTGTTAAAACCAGGTGGGCAGTGCTCCCTGCCTCCTCCCTCAAGACTATGTCCTGTTAATGGCCCATCAGTGCCTTGTCTCATGACTCATCATTCCACTGTGAGATGCTCCACCCAGAGGGAGAAACCAAGCATCCCATCCTGGATATAAACTGGGATTTTTGAAGACCACAAGCAGCCTTTCCCACTGGATTTCCAGAGGACAAGAGCTACATGCCTACCACTGGACCTTCTGAGGAAGACCAGATCTTTCTACACAGGATCACCGCTTCAACAGAACCACATCCATTCACTCCAGGAGGACTGCAGCCACCACCTTATCGGACTGCTGCTGCTACCCTGACTAACAGGGTCAGGTTGTATCTGACTCTGTCAGTTTAAATCAGTTGTTTTTTCCCCTGCCTTGTTTTTTATCTATATATATGTATATTAGTAAAGAACTGTTATTCCTATTTCCCATATCTTTGCCTGAAAGTCCCTTGATTTCAAAATTATAATAATTTGGAGGGAATGGGGATTGCATCTGCCATTCCATGGGAGGCTCCTGCCTTCCTTAGCAGACACCTGTCTTTCAAACCAAGACAGATCGTGGTGCCCAATGTGGGGCCTGAGGGCTTCGAGAGAAAAGGGTGAGATGGAATAACAGTTCCGGGGTAACCTAATTTTGTGTGCTGAATATAGAAACCTCATTAGGCGGCACCATGTGGGCTAGCTTACCCTGGTTCGGGTGTCACGTGTTCGTGGCTATATTTCTTCCCTTTCCATCTCCTTATCTAAACGTGGGTCCTCTGACTAAGGCTACTGTGGCTGTTATCCTGTTGGAGCTATGGGTTGGTAAGGTGAGGAATTCATGGGTTTTTAATTTCCTCTTGAATGTGGGCACATGGATAAAAAGCTATCACTAATCGTATGTTTTTGGGGTTACATTAACAATGGTACCTTCTGTGAGGAGATAACCCCGAGGGAAGTTTTCTCCCAACCCTTCAAGCAGTTCTTTGGCCCTGCCCCTTCGAAGGGTTTAGATTTCCCCTAGCTACTAGCCAAGTGTTGTTGATAGGTTTACTCTGTCTGGTGTTGTTGATAGTTCTACTCTATTTAGCACTCAGGGATAAGGTAAAATTTACTTGGATAACTACCCAGGCACCTGCCCCAGAGTCTAGGGGTGCTGTCCCAGAACCTGACATGGCCCCAGAGATTAGAGATCTGGCCCCAGAAATTAGACATCCTGTCCCAGAGCCTGATCCTGCCCAACAGCCCACCTCAGAAATGGACTACCCGAACTGGGTGGGGGTACTGGTGAAGGGGATGCAGGAGATGTGCCAGGGGATATGCCAATTGCTAAGGGAATACACCTCCTCAGCTAGTGAAAAACCCTCTCCCTGCCCCAAGAGGGGTGAGTCCGATGGTGCAAAGCAGTGGAACCCACGGATGTTACAACCGTCCAGGTTTCAGCTGAACCACAAGGACAACCACAGCCAGCAGCAGTCGCCCCTGTGCAAAGGAGGAAGTGTAAGACCAAATCAGTATGACCAGTTAATGATGATGGGCAACCAGGGCCCTCACAACCAGCAGGAGAGCCAGAGCCAGAAATCATCACTGAGTCCCTGTCACATGACAGTCTCTGTGCTATGTGAAATGACATTGTGCGAAGGGGGCGTGAGCCTTATACCACCTGGCTGCTTCGGGTTTGGGACCTTATGGGCACAGGTGTGCAACTGGATAGTGGCAAGGCAAGGTATCTGGGATCGTTGACCCAGTACCCAGGTGAGGACCAGATATTTGTGAGGGAGCCAGGGCCTCTTTCTCTCTGGGAGCGGCTCTTAAGGAGTGTGAGAGAAAGGTTCATTCACAAAGAAAGAATGCAGGAGTACCATCATAGAATGCAGTGGAAGACACTCAAGGAAGGGATCCAGCAGCTAAGAGAGGTGGCAGTATTAGAGGTACTCTTTGGGAAGGATGGACAGCATGATAATGACCCCGATAAGGTCAGGTGCACAGGACAGATGATGTGGAACCTGGCAAGGCTAGGGCCATCGCAATACACCACCTTCATTGCAACGACTGATGCTGACAATAACCGAGAAACAGTGGGCTCTGTTGCCAACAGGCTCAGGAATTATGACAGTATGGTCAATGAGCCGCTGAAAGCTCATGTCTCTGCTGTGGTCCAGGACCTCAAAGAGGAGATGAAGGAAATGAGGGAGGAGATGAGGAGGGTCAGTGTGGCACCAGTGCGAGTCACAGGCCCCCAAGTCAGAGCCCGTCATCCCCCAGCTAGAGAGAGAGGGTACACCCCACGAGCTGAGCTGTGGTTTTTCCTGTGTGAGCATGGGGAAGACATGAGAAGGTGGGATGGGAAACCCACCTCTGCCCTGGCAGCCTGGGTGCCTGAACTCAAAGGGGAGGACACTAACCGCAGGGGTTCTGCTAAAGTGAAGGTAGCCTCAGCCTTCTGTGACCGAGCTGCCAGGTTTACAGAAGGAGGATGATATGTCGGATCCCTTGAAGGGTACCTCGAGCATGTATGCCCAGGGAAAGAATGATAACCAGGGGCTAGAGGGGCCCTGCCCTAGCCAGGAAGAGGCACGGGAAGAACCGGGTTTTCTGGACGGTGTGGATCCGATGGCCTGGCACATCAGAGCCACAAAAATATGATGCATTGGTTGATACTGGGGCACAGTGTACTTTAATGCCATCGGGACATGTGGGGGCAGAACCTGTATCCATCGCTGGGGTGACCGGGGGGATCACAGCAGTTGACCCTTTTGGAAGCTGAGGTGAGCCTGACTGGGAAGGAGTGGCAAAAGCATCCGATTGTGACCGGCCCAGAGGCCCCGTGTATTCTGGGCATAGACTTCCTCCAGAACAGCTATTACAAAGACCTGAAAGGACTCAGGTGGGCATTTGGGATTGCTGGTGTGGAGGCAGAGGGCATTAGGCAATTGAACACCCTGCCTGGACTATCTGAGAATCCTTCTGCAGTTGGGCCTCCTGAAAGTGGGAAGAGCAACGAGTGCCCAATTGCCACCTCGACAGTGCAACCGCCGGCAGTATCGGACAAATCGAGATGCTGTGATCCCCATCCACAAGATGATCCGCGAGCTGGAGAGTCAAGGGGTGGTCAGCAAGACCCACTCACCTTCAACAGCCCCATCTGGCCTGTGCGCAAGTCTGACGGGGAATGGAGATTGACTGTGGACTATCGTGCCCTGAATGAAGTGACTCCACCATTGAGCGCTGCCGTGCCGACATGTTGGAGCTCCAGTACGAGCTGGAGTCCAAAGCAGCGAAGTGGTACGCCACTATTGACATTGCCAATGCATTCTTCTCCATTCCTCTGGCAGCAGAGTGCAGGCCTCAGTTTGCCTTCACCTGGAGGGGCGTGCAGTACACCTGGAACCGACTGCCCCAGGGGTGGAAGCACAGTCCCACCATCTGTCATGGACTGATCCAGACTGCACTAGAAAAGAGTGAGGCTCCAGAACATCTGCAGTACATTGATGACATCATTGTGTGGGGGAACACCGCAACAAGTGTTTGAGAAAGGAGAGAGAATCATCCAAATCCTCCTGGAAGCTGGATTCGCCATCAAGAAGAGCAAAGTCAAGGGACCTGCCCGAGAGATCCAGTTCCTGGGAGTAAAGTGGCAAGATGGACGACGTCAGATTCCCACTGAGGTCATCAATAAGATCACAGCAATGTCTCCGCCGACCAACAAGAAGGAAACACAAGCTTTCCTAGGCGCTATAGGTTTCTGGAGGATGCACATTCCCGAGTACAGCCAGATCGTGAGTCCTCTCTACCTGGTTACCCGCAAGAAGAATGATTTCCACTGGGGCCCTGAACAGCAGCAAGCCTTCACTCAGATCAAACAGGAAATTGCTCACGCCGTAGCCCTTGGCCCAGTCAGGACAGGACCAGAGGTGAAGAACGTGCTCTACTCTGCAGCCGGGAACAATGGTCTGTCCTGGAGCCTCTGGCAGAAGGTGCCTGGTGAGACTCGGGGCCGACCACTGGGATTCTGGAGCCGAAGCTACAGAGGGTCTGAAGCCAACTACACTCCCACAGAGAAGGAAATCCTGGCAGCTTATGAAGGAGTCCAGGCTGCCTCAGAAGTAATCGGCACAGAGGCACAACTCCTCCTGGCACCCCGACTACCGGTGCTGGGGTGGATGTTCAAAGGAAAGGTTCCCTCCACGCATCACGCCACCGACGCTACTTGGAGCAAATGGATTGCCCTCATCACGCAGCGCGCCCGAATTGGAAACCCAAGTCGCCCTGGGATCTTGGAAATAATTACAAACTGGCCGGAAGGTGAGACTTTTGGGTTATCTTCTGAAGAAGAAGAGGAGCAGGTGACACGTGCCGAAGAAGCCCCACCATATAACGAGCTACCAGAGAGTGAAAGACAATACGCCCTCTTCACTGATGGTTCCTGCCGAATTGTAGGCGCTAGCCGGAAATGGAAAGCCGCTGTATGGAGCCCCACACGACAAGTTGCACAGGCTACTGAAGGAGAAGGTGGAAGCCTCTGGACATAGCTGAAAGAGAGAAGTGGCCAAAGCTCTACCTCTACACTGATTCATGGATGGTAGCCAATGCTCTGTGGGGTTGGCTGGAAAGGTGGAATAAGGCAAACTGGCAGCGCAGAGGAAAACCAATCTGGGCTGCTGAAGAGTGGAAAGACATTGCCACTCGGGTAGAGAAGCTATCCGTGAAGGTCCGTCATGTAGATGCTCACATCCCCAAGAGCCGGGCTAATGAAGAACATCGTAACAACAAACAGGTAGATCAGCTGCGAAAATAGAGGTGTCCCAGATAGACTTGGATTGGCAACATAAAGGAGAACTGTTCCTAGCTCGATGGGCCCATGATGCCTCAGGTCATCAGGGCAGAGATGCCACCTATAAGTGGGCACGAGACCGAGGGGTGGATCTAACCATGGACAGTATCTCCCAGGTTATCCATGATTGTGAGACATGCGCTGCGATCAAGCAGGCCAAGCGGGTGAAGCCTCTGTGGTATGGCGGGCGATGGTCCAAATACAAGTATGGGGAGGCCTGGCAGATTGATTACATCACACTGCCTCAAACCCACCAAGGTAAGCACTATGTGCTCCAATGGTAGAAGCCACCACAGGATGGCTGGAGACCTACCCTGTGCCTCATGCTACTGCTACCCTGACTAACAGGGTCAGGTCGTATCTGACTCTGTCAGTTTAAATCAGTTGTTTTTTCCCCTGCCTTTTTTTTTATATATATATATATATAAGAACTGTTATTCCTATTTCCCATATCTTTGCCTGAAAGTCCCTTGATTTCAAAATTATAATAATTTGGAGGGAAGGGGGGTTGCATCTGCCATTCCAAGGGAGGCTCCTGCCTTCCTTAGCAGACACCTGTCTTTCAAACCAAGACAGCAGGGCTTTTGGAGCCATGCATGTCTCCTTATGACACTCCTATCTTGCTGGTTAGGAAATCAGATGGAACTTCCAGAAGAGTGCAAGATTATTAAACCCGGGCACTCAACGGTGCCAGGTGCTTGTACCGTCTTGAGCCGGGTTCCCTCCTCACACAGTAAACAGTATTTTGCCTTTAAGTGGGAACAAGAGGGAGAAGGGGTTATTTGGGCAAGAGGTTAATTTACTCCATTTTGGCAATAACCTAAGGAATTAGGTTATTGTCATATGTGAAGGACTTGCTCCTATCAGGAGAATGGGAGGAGGTGATAGGGAAAGCCACAGTGAAATTGTTCAGTTTTCTGGCTGGAAGGGAGGCTTGGAGTGTCTGAAGGGAAGGCACAGGTGATGGAGAGAAAGGATGAATGTTTGGGGTATATTTTGACTGAAGGTCTGGGGTGTGTTGGCCCAGAGGGGGTCCAGGGAATCTTGAAGGTGCCATTGCCCAGGACTGAAGGGGAGCTGTGACCATTTCTAGGACTAATAGCGTATTGCTGGAACTGGATTAAGGACTTTATTCTGTGGCTTTTTAACCCAACATAGTCCTAGTGTTGTTGTATAGGCACCAGAAGGAAAGCAGAACTGAAGAAAATTAAAAGAGAGGGTGATTAATGCCCCAGCTTTAGCTCTCCCAGGCCCAGAAAAGGAATTGGAGTTGTATGTGGATGTTAAACAGAGCTGTGCCGATGGAATTCTAGTGCCAAAATGTTTGCAAAGCGAGGGGGTGGCCCCAGTGTTTGCTCTTTTGCCTGCAGAGTTGTGCAGCCATGGCTTTGATGATAACTGATGGCAGGATTGTTAAAGTCTGGCACCAAGTTCTGGGTGGATGACCAGCACTAGGCTGTTACAGTGTGAAACCTGTTTAATGGAATGGGAGGATTTAGAATTGAGAACCCAGCCTCCTGTTTAACTGGTCCCCATAAACAAGCCTTAAAGGAGGCTTGTGATTGCATCCAGGTAACAGATGCTCTAGTAAAGGGAAGGGAATTGCAAGAAGGGGGGGAAGCTACCATGCACATGGTCAGCACCAGCCTCAGAACTGTATGCCTCAAAGAAAGGCTGCAAAGTGTATCCAGGAAAGGCAGTGAATATTTACAGGTTCGAAGTATGCACGTGGGGTGGTACCTGCATTTGGGAAACTGGGAGAAGTGTGTTAGCCTGCAGGGAAAAATGTTCACCTGTGAGAGCTCTACTACTCGCTTGTTGGAGGTGGTGAATGTACCAAAAGAGGTAGAAGTGAGACCTGTTAGGGGACATCAGACAGGGTAATCAATTGGCCAGTGGAGACGTGGAGAAAGCAGCACTTTAGCCAGAGGTCTCTGGGATGCTCCCTTTGCTCCCTGTGACTCCGCTGTTGCCAGGGGGAGAGGGGAAGTGGTGGTGGTGGTGCCGTTTTTTCCAGCAGAAGAGTGGGAGATAGTTAAGGGTGGTGGGGTAGAAGAAAGAGGGAAGAAGTGATTTTCAAAGGACAGTAAACAGTGGATGCTCTTGAGCCTGCAAGTGTTCAAACAGCTCCATGGGGGGAGTCATTGTGGCTCTTGGGGATTGGCAGAGACCTTCCTCAAGATGTTCTGCCTTGGGTCCTTTTGTTTTGGCAAAAGGAGCTCTCGAGGGGTGCCTGGCTAAGGTTTACAGGCAGACTACAAAGGAGATTGCAAGGCGGGGCAGTGGCCCTGCGCTGTAGTCCTTTCCTGGGATGCCAGGAGGATTTTGCTGAGATGCCCTGGTGAGAGGGTTAGATATCCTCTGGTAGTGGTGTGCTGGCCAGACGGTGCCAGAGGGGTTTCTGGTTGCTTCAGCAGCTGTTTGAGCAGTTAACAAATGATTTCTGAATAGGGGATTGTGGAGGCAGTGGACTCAAATGCAGGAACTCATTTTACAGGGGCATCCCTCAAGGGATTTTGGCTGCTCTGAGAATTCAGCGGGGCCTCCGTATCCCCGGCACCCTGAGAATTCAGGTCAGGTAGAAAGGATGAATGGAGGAATAAAGAAGCACTTTTTGAAGCTGGTAGCACAAACTAAGATGCCATGGCTACGGCTTTTGCCATTAGCTTTGCAAGAAGAAGAGTCAAACCCGAGGGAATAGTGAGTTACTCTCCTTTGAATTGTTCGGGATTCTCGCCCTGTTAATTTTCAGTGTGGCGGGGAGGTGAAGATACAATCCTCAAATAAGTCTGTGGCCAGGATACTGTGTCTTGTGGGATCTCTTTGGCAGGAAGCCCAGGTAGCACAGACGCTGCCGTTGGACTTTGCTGATCATCACACCCAGCCAGGACGGCAGAGACAGCAGCCAGGACAGCTGCCCACGGGTGGACCCATCACACTCTGGTCAGGGCCACCAGAGCCCCGGAGATTGGGACTTCTCCGCTGGAAGAGAAGGATGGAACACCTCAGCTAGCAGGAGCCACGGCCAGGGCCCTCTAGTGCTTAATGGGCTCGGATGAGCTGTCCTTGTCTCCTTTGTTCTCTGTATTTACTTCCACACCTGGTGCAGGGACAGCCATGGGAAAGGCAGGAGCGGGGGATCAGATGTTCCAGGTGGTTACAAAGGGCTAAGTTAGGAACAACTAAGGTTTGTAAAGACAAACTGAGAACCAGGAACAGGAGGAATGTGGAGGAAAACTGTGTGCTGGTGTCTTTACAATGTGATGGGTGAAGGTATGGTGTTAGCGTCTTTGCAATGGGGTTTAATGTCTCTACTGACCCTGGGCAGCAGGTTTGTGGCAGAGCCCGCACAGCTTGGCTCCTGGGACAGACAGGGGTCTGCACAAGCCTGAACTTCGGCGCTTTGGGGTAAAACAGTAGGTTCCAGGGGAATATATGGGTGGGCGGCGCGGGAAGGCTGTACCTTCCCTGTACCCCAGCCCGTGGGGCAAGGAAGAGGGCAGCACGCGGCCGGGAGTGCAGCATAGAAGGAGCTGTGCCTGTGAAACCTGGAGAGAGAAAACCCCGCGGCGTGGGCCAGTGGACTCTCTCCCCTTATTCGAATAAGGCTGAAGGACTCCTCTGTTTCCTCTTTGGACATAAACCTCTGGCGTTTGTGGATGTTGCTGGACTCCAGTGACCGCAGGTAACTCCTACCAGGGACACCAGTGACCACAAGGGACCCTGAAAGGCCTCAAGTGACCCTGAATGACCTCAAGTGACCCCAGATGACCTCGAGTGACCCCTCCCAGGCTCTCAAATGACCTCAAGTGACCCCAGATGACTGCGAGTGACCCCAGATGACCTCAAGAGACCCCAAAATGACCTCAAGTGAACACAAAATGACCTGAAATGACCCCAGATGCACTCAAGGGACCACAATGACCTCAAGTGACCCCGAACGAACTGAAGTGACCCCAAATGACCTCGAGTGATCCCAAATGACCTTAAGTGACCCCAAAATGGCATCTAATCACCTCAAGTGACCCCAAATTCCCTCAAATGACCTAAACTGACCCCAAATTACCTCAAATGACCTCGAGTGACCCCAAAATGACCTCAAGTGACCCCAAATGTTCTCAAGTGACCCTGAATGACCTCAAGTAACCCCAAATGACCTCAAGTGACCCCCAAGTGACCCCCAAATGACCTCAAGTGCCCCCTCCGAGGCTCTCAAGTAACCCCAAATGACCTCAAGTAACCGCAGATCACCTCGAGTGACCCCAAAATGACCTTGAGTGACCCCCAAATGACCTCGAGTGACCCCAGATGACCTTGAGTGACCCCCAAATGACCTCAAGTGATGCCTCCGAGGCTCTCAAATGACCTCAAGTGACCCCAAATGATCTCAAGTGATCCTGAATGACCTCAAGTAACCCCAAATGACCTTGAGTGACCCCCAAATGACCTCAAGTGACCCCAGATGACCTCAAGTGACCTCCAAATGACCTCAAGTGACCCCTCTGAGGCTCTCAAATGACCTCAAGTAACCCCAAATGATCTCAAGTGATCCTGAATGACCTCAAGTAACCCCAAATGACCTCAAGTGACCCCAGATGACCTTGAGTGACCCCCAAATGACCTCAAGTGACCTCAAATGACGCCTCCGAGGCTCTCAAATGACCTCAAGTGACCCCAAATGTTCTCAAGTGACCCTGAATGACCTCAAGTAACCGCAGATCACCTCGAGTGACCCCAAAATGACCTTGAGTGACCCCCAAATGACCTCAAGTGACCCCTCAGAGGCTCTCAAATGACCTCGAGTGACCCCAAATGATCTCAAGTGATCTCTCCCAGGGCCTCCAATGACCTCAAGTAACCCCAAATGACCTCAAGTGACCCTGAATGACCTTGAGTGACCCCCAAATGACCTCAAGTGACCTCCAAATGATCTCAAGTGACGCCTCTGAGGTGCTCAAATGACCTCGGGACCCCAAATGATCTTAAGTGACCTCTCCGAGGCTCTCAAATGACCTCAAGTGACCCCAAATTATCTCAAGTGATCCCTCCCAGGGCCTCCAATGACCTCAAGTGACCCCAGATGACCTCAAGTGATCCCCTAATGACCTCAAGTAACCCCAGATAACCTTGAGTGACCCCAAAATGACCTCAAGTGACCCCTCTGAGGCACTCAAATGATCTCAAGTGACCCCAAGTGACCTGAGGTAACCCCAAATGACCTCGAGTGACCCCAGCAGGGTCTCCCCTGACCTCAAGTGCCCCCTCCCAGCCTGAAAACTGCCCCGTTTCAGAATGGCTTCCTTCCCCTGTGCTCCCATTTTCCCGGCAGGGGCGCGTCCCAGATGCGCGGCCCTCCCCTGCTTCCTAGGGCTGGAGTAACCCTGGTTGCTCGCTTGCCCCCAGGAGCCCTCCTCCCTCTTGTTCCCGCTCCAAGGCAGAGTGCTCTTCAGCAGTGTGAGGAAGGAGCCCGGCTGAGGGCGGTGCAGGGACCCGGGACCGTGGAGTGCCTGGGCTCCACCGCCCCCCTGCCCTTCCTAGGGCCTGCACCGCGTCTGGCGGGACAGGAGTGTTACAGGAGCCCTACATGGCTCCAACAGCTCTGCTGCTAGCAGGGGCTCCACGGCAGGCTGCCAGCCTCCCTCCCTCCCTGCCTGTCCGGGACAGAGGGTGACTTGGGTTACAGTGTACCAACTGTGTGGGGTCTGTCACCAGCTGTTCAAACCAGGTGGGGCAGGGCTCTTTGCCATGACACAGCCCTGATAACTCCCTCCGGGGGAGGTCTTCTGCTCGTGGGCCATCCAGCCTCACTGAGGGACTCATAAAGTTACATCATCCCATTGTGAGATGCCCCACCCAGGGCAGGAACCAAGCATTCCTACCTGGATATAATCAGAAGTTTGGAACACTGTAGGGAGTCCTTACCTACTGGTTCCAGAGGCCAAGAGCTACATAACCACCACTGGACCTTCAGAGCAGCACCAGACCCTTCTACAGGATCAGGGCTTCGACAGAACCGGGTCTGTCACTTCAGGAGGACTGCAGCCCCCCCTTCATGGGACTGAGGCCACCACACTGCCCGGCAGGGTGTCAGGTCCTATCCTGGTTCTGTCAGGTTGAGCCAGTGTTCCTGTATTATTGCCTTGTTAGAGGTATATTAGTAAAGCACTGTTATTCCTATTTCTCATACTTTTGCCTGAAAGCCCCTTGATTTCAAAATTATAATAATAATTTGGAGGGAAGAGGGTTACATTTTCCATTCCAAGGGAGGCTCCTGCCTTCCTTAGCAGACACCTGTCTTTCAAACCAAGACAGAGGGTATTGCTTTTTGGACACCACTTGTCCAGGTTTCCTCCAAGTAATGTGGAGAGGCTCCAGATCCAGTTTTCCACATTCCTGTGGGACTGCCCACACCTCTGGGTTCACTCCAGGATTCACAACAGCGCCAGCCTCCCCATCACCCCTTACAACACTAACTTGCATTCCCAGCTCCAGTCATCAAATCCCCTCCCAGCAAACCACAATCACAAGTAGGAATAATCAGAACCTCACGCTTTTCAAACCCATCTCACACATTCGGCAAACTATCACGGGTGTCCCTGTGTTCCTTTTATTTGCCTGTGATGCCTTTTTCAACCCAGAAATGAAACAACACACACTGCTAGTATTATAGTAGTATAGGAGGTAATATAAAAATGGATCCTTATTGAAGGCCTGCAGGGGCAGTCATGGGAAAATGTCCACAAGAGCCCACCCCCACAGGGGTGCATACAGCTTTATAGGTTTGGTAAACGAGCATAATTGAAAAAAAGCACCAATTCTGAGTACAGGTGGTGAGGCAATTCCCCTTTGTGGTTCAACCCTTTTCTGGAGTCCCCCCATTGGTACTAGCTGGTTTCCGGCCTCGGTTTCTAAGGGGAACTAAGACAGCGTAGGGGCCTCAGAATGTGTTTTGTCTTTCTGCCTAGGAAAGTACTGAAGCTAAGCTACAATAACAGATTACAGAGTTACAAATACACGTGTAAAGAATATAGAGAATCTCAAAAAGAAAAAGAGGTGAAAACCAAAACAGCATCGTTCCCCCTTTTTTAGAGACTAACAAGACTCTGCTTTGTCCAGTCTCTACTCCATATTTAACCACACCACCAGTTTATACAGCTCGTTATCCCACTGGCCATCATACAGTGGGATAACTCTAACTACAGCTTCTAGGAACACTTTTTTATCCAGGCCCAGTTTGGTAACCATGAAGTGACTGTGCTGAAGGTATATTCAAGGTTCAGTGAGGTCCTTTGAGAACTACCTGGTGTAGAATTTGAGTTTGCTTTTCCATTTCAACCTAGTCTTTATTAAGTCTTTTCCTCTGATCTGCATAAGAACAACAACCAGTGTTAATGGTTTTGCAGCTAGTAGGAAATTAAGTCATTCTGTTTTGTACAACTATATCACACAAATCACGGGCTGCTTCTTGTAAGGCCGAAATGGCATCTGAAATTTGCTTTTCAATATGTTCAATAATCAAATCTTACGTTTGGAATTACAGCCCCACGGGCACAGGCCCGATCTTTATCTAGGGGCAAAACTTACCGGGCCAGATTCTCACATATTCAAGTGAACAAGTTGTTCTTATGAAGAGCTTTTGGATCCATTTTGGGCTAAAGTGACATGCAAATTTTGGGGTCAGATCTGAGCCATGGTTACCAACTGTGCAGATAACAGGCACAAAAGAATAATTTAAACCACATCATCCTGATTTGTGTCAGTCTCTGTTTTCCAGTTGTTTTAGGAGCAGAGGTCTTAACTCTGGAGCAGTGAATTCAGGGTTCTCTGCCAGCACCTCTGGCTTTGGTGAGCGTAGTCAGGACTTGGAATGGTCCTCTGACCTTGTAAGGGTCATTGTGTCTCTGTTGAGCATACACTCAGGCTGGAACAGATGAGTGGTGTATCCAGTCTTATCCATCTGGCCAACATGATGAATCTTTGGAGTTTCTGCGAAGTGGAACTGAAAAGCTGTTAAATACCTCAGTAAGTCAATGTTCCCCTCCCATACATTTCTCCCGTAGCAGACCCAATGTAACATGGCCTGCCATGCAATATTTCAGAAGGACTTGGATTGTCTCTCCACCTTGGTGGCATGTGGCCTCTCAGTAAGGCTACAGGCCTGAACCCACGTCATGGGTGTTTCTGACAAATTTTACTAATCTGTGTTTTGAGAGTTCTATTCATACATTCCACCTTAGCACTGGTCTGGGGTGTATAGGGAATTTACAGATCCCAAACAATCCCCACAAGTTGACTCATTTCCCCGATCACTGTGGGACCAACCCCAAATGTTGTGATGCGGTGCTGGATGGTAAAGCGCCGCGACCTTCCCAAAAGCATCTCCAGGAGGAAGCCGCTTGGTGCAGCCACCACACTTGCACACACGTCCACACACACACAGGTGGATAGCTCCAGGAATGAATCGACAGTAAAGAGCCAGGAAGGGTCTCCATATGGGGTTCCACGGGATGAGTTTAACGCAGCCACACTCGTGAAGTGCTCCAGGGACGAAGACAGAGAACAATGGAGGACCCAGGCTTATCTAGGGGAGCGGAGAGAGAATCAGGGACCAATGGTCCGAGGGCGCAGGGGCGGTACAAAGGCAGGCTAGGGAATGGGAACCAATGGGGAAGCTCTGAGGGCGTGGCGAGGGGCAAGGGTCAGTGTGGGGAACTTGGAGAGAACTTTCTAGGGCAGGGACATATAAGGTAACAAGGGGCGGGGAGGCCAATGGGCCAACCAGGGAAGCAGAACTGGGGCACATTAACATAGCAGGGCAAAGCATGCTGGGGGAAGCCTTTTCGGTCACCCTAACCTGGGGAGCATCTCTGATACTAGGGACTGTCTCACCAGTGGACTCTCTTTGTCCCTTGTACCATCAGCCCACCGCCCCCCCCACCTAAAGGAACCCCAAACTTTGGAATTATATGACTGAGTAAAATTTTCACCACCTCCCTTGCTGTGTTGGTGTTAGCAGGAGTAAGCTTCAGACCGTCCACTAAAGGTGTCAACTAACACATGCCTGTTTCCTTCTCTGCTTGGTAACTCAGCAGAATCTATTCGCCAATAATCTCCAGGACAATCGCCTGCCTCTGTTATTTCTAACACAACTCTTTTGCTCATGTTTGGCTTGTTTCTGTAGCAGGTTTTACATTTGCTTTTTACAGACTGCACAATATCAGTCATTTCTCTTTCTATTACTACCTTCTTCAGATGTTTCAAAAGGTTCTCTGTTCCCCTCTGTGTGCCTTCATGTTCTTGCTGCAGTGGGATTACAATCTGTCCCTCTGCTGGAGTAGTCCTTTCACTTGATTTCAGCTCCTCTGCTAGAAAACTGATGGCCCTTCTGATAACACCTGGGGAAAACCTTAACAAATCAGTTCCCCTCTGTGGCACCACTGTTAAGACGTCTTTTTCTGCAGCCCCTTTTACTATTTCATCAGCAGAATGATTCTCTAATTCAGGAGTTGTTTTCCTGTTTTGCTGAACTTTGCAATGCATACAGGCTGTTTCTCTAGGCTTCCAAATACTCTGCAGCATGCACGGATCTGTTCAGTGTGTTCAATTCCATTACCTTGAATGGGCCATCCTCTTTCCTTCCCGATGACTTTGCTCAGTTCTAGATCTTTCATTGATGCAATCTGTTCAGCTTTTTATGGTGATATATCTGATGGCAAAGCATTTGTGTCATTTACCTGGTCCGTGGTTACCACTGCAGCTCTTGTCATCTGTTTGCCATCTCACAGGAAGCCGCTCTTGTCTGTATTCCAGCTCCCAGCCTGGATCTTGTGCTGGCACATCCTTCAGGTCTGGTTTGCTGGAATAGGCCTCTTCGATGGTCTGCTAACAGTCAGATACGTTATTAGTTAGTGTGGGAAACGGAGACACACCAGGGCTGTCAGCAAATGTCTGCAGAACAGCATTACCCTGTTCCAGTAACATGGCATGAGGCACACGTCATTGGTGTTCACAGAACAAACTTATGGTGAGTTGGAGGCAACTGTTAGATGCAGCGATTCTTGGCTGCTGGCTGGATGCAGCAGTTCTTAGCTGCTGGCTTCTCCAGTTCTCCAGTTCCTTTACCAGCTGATTTCACTGGCAAAACTCAAATTAACACATACACATTCACCAATAGCGGTTGAATAAAACTCACCTGCTCACCCTTTCCATTCACCCCTTAAAAAATCAAAGATCTTTTTGACAATTTTCTCCCCTTAGAGATAAAATTCAAACTGGATCGAGAGGCCCCTGTGTCTATCAGGAGACACACCTCCTCTTGATCTGGACCAACCTTAAAAGTTAGCAAGGGCTCCAGTGTGGTGGGTCCCTGGTATAATGGGAGCCCCTGGCACCCCTAACAATCCATCTCCATTATCCTCTGGACTTCCTCCGCCTCCTGAGCAGCCAGTTGTTTCTGCAGACATTCCCGATTCCAGAGTCCCTCTGCCCTGCAGATAGCACACTGATTCCTTCCCAGCTGCTGTTTGGGTTGGCTCTCCCCTGCTGAGGAGGGAATGCCTCTGCCACGTCCTTGTGGCCAACCCTGTCCCCTCTGTCCCGGGAGCCCCCCTGGGCCCTACAGTTTATTCCTCCAGGGCTGTAATACCTCTGCCATCACCTTTGCCTTTTCCTCATCCCTTCTTACATACGCTTATCTTTCTAACCAGTTCATCCCGGGATTTATTCTGCCCTTCCTCTAGCCACCCCTGCTATGGCCTGTAGATACTCATTCTCCCACAGCTCAAAATCACTCATTTCTCCAGTGACCCAAACAAAATCGGTAAAAGAAGATCCTAATTCTTCCACATATAATCCGCATTTCCCAGATATTCCTTCCTCCTCCTCACCACACACCGTACACCAGAGCCGCTCCCGGTCCAGCCGCAGTGTTTAGATGCTCCCCGCCCAGCACACCCGTCCAGGGCCCCGGGCCGCTCTCCAGCACGCCAAGCTCTGTAAAGCAGCAGCTGCCGACGGGCGGGCGCAGCCGCCGGTGCCGCAGGGACGGGCAGGCGGCCGGGCCGTGCTGCAGCCTCGTGGGGCCGGGGGTCTCCGCAGGCCCTGCCCGCGGGGGCGGCGGCGTTGGGCACCGCCCGGCGCGGAGCCCCGGCTGCCCCACAGCCTCGGCTCGGTCCCGCATCTGCCCCGCAGCTCCCCAGCCTGTGCTGCCGGTCCTGCATTTCCACACCTGGCCTCGGCACTCCTCACCGCAGAGGAACCCCCTTAATGTCCTGAGTAGTAAGTGCACGGCCCCGAGCCCTCCAGCCTGGCTCCCATAATGGCCCGGGGAGGGCTGGGGCTGTAGGAACACCACCTCCCTGTATTTGCCTCTCCTGGAAGCCGGGAATACAAAAGACCAAAGCCGCTCCCTGTATTAGACTGCAGATTTCGAAGCTTCCCTATCACAGAGCCTCCGGCTGCTGTGTGCCTTAACCATATTCCTCCACACTCCCCTTCAAGCAGCGCTTTCCCAAACCAACACCATAGTGCCCGCTCTGGGCGTGGGTTGCCGAGAGCCTTTCTCGGCGCCTCTTATTGCCCCCGCTGGGTGTTCCCGTCCTTACCTGCCTCTGGGACAATGTTGAGATGGTTTGCACATCCTCCCAGAGGACCCTTGGGAGGTGTTTTGGGATCGCCATCCCTATAGTCGAGACCCTTGTTCGACTTTCCTTTGCTGCCCACCCTGGGCGTCCTGCCACGTTTTACTCCCCGAAGTTGCACTCACCGCTGAGATTTGCCGAGGCCCTTCTCGACTTTGCCTCACTGCCCCCTCTGGGCATCCCTGTCCTTTCCTACGGACTCTCCACGGCCCGCCCCGGTCCGCCTCTCGTCTGTCTCCTGGACAGTCTCGGGTACCCAGTCAATCGCCCGGTGCCGGCCAGCGCCCAAGGGAGCTGCTCACCTAAACCGGGTAAGGCGCCTCCGGCTCCTCTTGCCGCGGGCCGGACCCAGGCGGTCCCAGAAGGATCCCGGACCGAGCCCCCAGCTGTCAGGAAAATCCACAAACGCCAGAGGTTTATGTCCAAAAAGGAAACAGAGGAGTCCTTCAACCTTATTCGAATAAGGGGAGAGAGTCCACTGGGCCCACGCCGCGGGGTTTTCTCTCTCCAGGTTTCACAGGGCACAGCCTCCTTCTATGCTGCACTCCCGGCCGCGTGCTGCCCTCTTCCTTGCCCCACGGGCTGGGGTACAGGGAAGGTACAGCCTTCCCGCACCGCCCACCCCATATATCCCCCTGGAACCTACTGTTTTACCCCAAAGCGCCGAAGTTCAGGCTTGTGCAGACCCCTGTCTGTCCCAGGAGCCAAGCTGTGCGGGCTCTGCCACAAACCTGCTGCCCAGGGTCAGTAGAGACATTAAACCCCATTGCAAAGACGTTAACACCATACCTTCACCCATCACATTCTTTGTAAAGACATCAGCTTTCCTCTCACTACTCAGGGCAGGGTGTTTGTAAAATCATGGTCTTCAAGATCCCTTCCAGCCGAGGCCATTCATTGATTCTTCCTTGTCCCCCATAACTGTTTCCCAGGCTCTGGTCCCTCCTTGCTCGTAGCACTTTGAAATTTCTGGGGGAAGAGAAGAAAAAAATCTACACTGTGCCCTGTTTTTCACTGCTGTGCATGGTCTCAGCTGGTCTCTGCTGGAGGCAGTGGTGGCAGGACAGGGCAGGTGAGTGTGGGGTGCCCAAAGCTTGGAGCATCCATGGCCATGTGGTTCCCATTCTCCCTGGCCCAATTCCCATTCCTTTGAGCACACAGGACAGATGTGGAATAGTCCAGGCCATATTTAAAATTAATTCAATTTACTCCAACTATCTAGAACATTAAAAATTAAAAATGTGCGTATAGTTTCGACAGAGGGTGTGAAATATGCATCCTGTCAGTGCATTTGTTTAGGGTGCTGCTGTGCAAAGTCATCCTGAAACCAGCTCCCTCTACACTAACAATAAAAGATCGAAGAGGGAAGTTCAGTGTTTGTACTTGTTCATTTTCACCGACTTAAGCAAAAAACTGCCAGTCATGTCAAATTAAATTATATGGTTTTGTATTTCCATTATATTTATATTACACTGTATTACTGTAGTTGAATTAGACTATTTTCCATGGGGTCTGGGCTGTGACTACTGAATTTAACTCACTTTACGCAAGAGCTACCCTTAATTAGACTTGAGCTGAGAGCAGAATCGCTTTGACTAACGCTGCAGACCACTACGGCAGCAGAATACCACAGGCTCTTAAATGACTTCAAAAGAGATATCCACTCTCTGAACAGCTGGAACTGGACAGACAATTCCAGAAATCCTTTTCAGTGAGCACCTCGACCCTGGGGAGACAGCAGTCCTTGGTCAGGCCCCACCAAGCCTTACGAACCAACCTGGCTGGTTGGCCCCGGCTCCTTCACCCATCGCTCATTCACCAGGTCTCTGGCTCCTCACAGTAGATTTCTGCGAGTCCCTGCACTGTTCCTGGAAATGAGAATTGTGAGAGCTGTTGTTTCGATGTCTGAGCCTCTTTCCTAAACTTGTCAGCAGCTCTTGATGCCTCCAGAGGCCAAGTTAACAGGTAGTGGCATCAAAAGGAGCGCTGCCTTGATCAGAAATCTATCATCAGTTCACTAACAACAAATAATTCCTTCATTCTGTCATGAAAGATATGTTGTTGTTCTCTGGCAATTTATAATATTCAGAAACAACACTTCAGTAGCAAATATCCTCCAGCCAGTGTAATAGATATTCAGCAGGTATCAATAGAAATCTCCAACAAATTACTTACTTTGAACTTCTGGACAGGAATGTTAGACACTCATTTAATTTTATTCCTATTTATTTAATCCTCGTGTTTTCCCACCTGCCTCTCTCTCTGCTATCATATCACGTGCTTACTGACTTGCCCAGTTTCTCCTTATTGTGGGACAAAGCTTTAAAGGCAATTTAGCTAGTATGAATCAGAGGTTGGGTTTTCCCTTGTTTTTATGCTTTTCCCTTAAGGATGTTCTTGGGCTATTTTATTTTGCAAGAAAGCTCAAAACCCAGCCAAATGACAGTGAGAGTTGAGGAAATTGTCAACATTCATGCTGCTATCCACACTGGCAATATCAGCATTGAAGCAACTGTGCCTTTACACAAGTACTTGCAACTTATTTTAAATTTTACCTTTTATAAAGGAAGGATCATCTTCAGAAGGCAGAACCTTTTCCACATGTGTAGGTAAGGATCTACACGAGCCACAGTTTATAGCCGAAGGAATACCAGACTCTGGATTATGTAAAGCAATATTCAGCAGTTCTGAAAAACAGGAAAGGCGTGAGTGCTCGAGAATGATTGCTGATAATTCAGTGAAGAGAAAATTAATGCGAAAGAACTTGAACGAATCATTTAAAGCCTGTCTTTTTCTCTTTTTTTCTGTCTGCTCATTCTTGACTGGCCACATATAAATTGCTATAAAAATGAACAATCTCTGATATAAATGTAAATCCGGAAGAAATTCCTTAACTTAATCAAACTAATAAATGACACAAGAGCTTCCTCATTTGTCTAGGTCTTGTCAAAAGCTGGGCTATCACAGCTCCTCTCACCTAAACTAGGGAGGTGCTTATGTGCATGCTGCAAGCGTTCTCACTGCCGAGTATCTTAGTAGTAAAGGGCCAAATGCTGCAGTAGTAGGTAAACGCTAGCACCACTTAGGAGCCTGAGAGCTTGTTTTCTGAGGAAGAATGTAATTCCTTGGCAATTCCCAAAGCCGTTGATTAGCTGCAGAGCAGGCAAAAATCGCTGGCTAGGCTGGGCAGGCACAGTTCTCTGGGAAGGTCTCCGTAGTGTGTTGAGCTCCCTGGTCCGCAGCAGGAACTTCGTGCCCAGCACAAGAGCTGGCACAGCTGCCATCCTCGTGCTGAGCTGGTGCTGCACCTCAGCAACAAAAATGGGTCACATCCTCTGTGCCTTCTGGGGCAGCCTGCAGCAAGGATGTGGTTTCTCGTCTTCTTGTGTGAGCAAACCTATTTGGCATCTCTTCAAGCCTTGCCCTCAGTGAGAGCTGGAGGATTTGCTCCTAAATGAGCAGTGCTGACTGGAGGCTGCCCGCGTGCTTTCCAGCTCCGCGGTGAGGGGTTCAGGTAGCATCCAGCAGCAGATGGGATTGCTGGCACAGGGAGATCAGGAATACTCTAAAGGGCACGCTTTAACCCATGGGCAAGGTGATGCCTTGCAGAGGGAGCACCCTTTCCTGGCACCTTTCTGGTGTTATTGATCAGCAGAAAGAAAGCTCAGATGAATTCTGTGGCCATTCTGTCACCAGCAAAAAAAATAAATAAATAAGGGGAGTAGTATTCTGCTCCAATTAATTAAACAAACTGATATAAATTCCACGCTTAAATTGTACTTTGCATATCCATAATCTCTGCACTACATTTTATGTATACTTTACCCTTGGGTACAAATTTGTGAGCATATAAATGCTTTCTCATATAATCTTGCTAAAGCATGCTCTTCCCTATAAATATTCATACCACTGCCAAAACATTTGCAAGCTTTCCCCAAAGGTGAAATATGTGTAATGTACTTTGCCTTCTGGGTATAAATATTATCCAATACATTTTGGTTAATATGAATACACTAATTATTCTTGTAACCCTTTTAAAAAGGGTCATCCTCATGATGTGAATTTTTAAAAAATGTAATTACAGTAATTGGATACTTAATCTAATTAAAATTGGCTTTATCTTTAATGGGAATTTTTCTAAAGAGGCAGAATGACAATTGACTTTCTGATAATCACTGTTTTCTTTCAGCTAGAGGATGCATTTAGTACAGTAGGAACCAGAGAACATGGCCTCTTTACTACATGCCAGCCACCTTTAGGGCCAGTTAAACTGCAGTTTTACCCATCACCAGGCTAAACTTCCGCTTTGCTTAGAAACAAAAGTTCTTCATGCTGACTTGCTTTCATTGTGGCTCAGGTACAGATAATTTAGGGAGAGTTCATTGTGCTGGTTGTGATGCACGGTGTGCCTTAGATAAGATGTTGCACAGGGGAAGGTGCCAGCCTTCCAAAGCCTGTCTCTGCTTGAGGCTGTAGGCGCAGTCATGTACAATGAGTTTGCCTGTCTTTGGGGGACACCTGGATGGACCCCAGCGTGCTTGGGGTGCATGTAAATTCTCACTGGCATCAGCAGAACTCCAGACACTTTGGATTATCTCCTGGGTTTATAATTGGGATCAACATTCCTAATGTGCTCTTGTAAAGGCACTTTCCATGCAGAGCGACTGGCAGGACTGCCACTGTTCAAAGGGGAAAATTATTTTGAGTCCACACTGCCTCGAGGGAGCATCTTTTACTGTGGGAAGCCAAGGAGAACAAGTTAGGAGTTGCACAGGAAAGAGTGGAGAAGTGGATTCATGTTGCTGCCTTCAGATCCCTGTGACATAAACATTTATGTCTGCTATAAAGCTCCTGCAGCACCTTTCAGGGCCTTTGCTTTACTGGAAGCCAGACAAGAGAGAAAGGCCTTCAAGGAAAATCAGTCAGCTGTTTTGTGGGCTCAACTTGCCAATGGTGTGTTCTCCTATGACTAAAGACAGACATGTATTTCATAGAGGAACAAATCATTGTTTTCTAAGAAGGATCATCATCTGCATCTACAAAGTATTTTCTAAAGAAAGATTAGAAAAAAAGATAGATTACATGGAATGGGCCAAATCATCACCTCGTGCAAAGAGACCCCGCTGCTTTTGACATACCTGTATTTGACTGATCTCAGTGTCAGCTGGGGGATGATCTGATTGCCAGAAGAGTCTTTTGGGTTTTGTCCCTGCAGCCTGGTGTGTGCCACAGCGAGACCCCCTTGCAGGATGGCTGTGGCAGCGTCTGGTAGAAAATCGGTGCCTGTGTCTCTGTGGATGCTCTCTGGGCCTCTCCCATGGGCCCAGCTGCTGTGCCTCAGGAGTCTGATGGAGCTGACAGACCAGAAGCACCAGCATCACGTTTTCCGTGGGAAGCCATTCTTTGTGCGCAGACATTTTCCACGGGAAGCTGTTCTTTGTGCCCAGAGAGCTCCTGCTGAGCTCAGCCCTCTTGCAGCCCCCTTGGGCAGGCAATCAGCTAATGAACAAAGAGCAGGTGGTAATGCTGTGCTGCATTTTGGGTCAGGGTGAATAAATGTGTATCTGCCCCTGTTGGGCATGTGAGGTAGCAGTGACTGAAGGAAAAGAGCGTGGAGATGGTGCTATGATTGAAACACTATGTTTCAGCAACAACCTGTATGTAGAACACCTGATAGAAGCCTCTTTGCTAAGAGAGTCACTTATGTACTGCAAAAAAATCATTAATTTTGGAGTGAAATTAGCACTGATTGAAAGAAGCATTTCAATTAAAAACAGGTACCAGGAAAAGTTGATCATAAAATGAGTGCATAAATTCAAAACAGCATCAGAGGTACCAAGAAAGCCTCAAGTTTTATCTAAGAACTGCAAGTGGTCTCAAACTTTAGCTTTCAGCTTATGACAAACATTTGCCATATGAAAAATGTTGATGCTGAGAATATTGAAAAGCGTGCCATTTCCCATCAGTTTGTTTTATCAAGGTGATATCTTTGTGCAAGCTGAACCATTGGATCAAGAAATCAGGATATTACCTGGTAGCCATCGCTAAGCTTGAAGATTCCAGGCTGAAATTAAACATGGAGGCACTATTGAACCTTTGAGTGCACCTTTAGTGGCAAAATCCCAGTGCATTGGCAGGTAAGTGTCCTGTACCTGAGACACACAGACATGGCACTGTGGGGAGGTTCTGCTGCTATGACAGAAAGCACACTTTTGGGCCTGGCAGTACTGCAGAAATGCTGTGGGAGGTGAGGAAAGGGAGCGCTGTGGTGGCCAGCAGCGTGGACTGCCGTTTTTTCCAGACCTGAAGAACCTTCTGGTTGGTGTTTCTGCTTCGAGGCCGTTATTGACTACTCAATACAAAAGAGCTGAGAGCACAACGACTCACTAGAAAAATCTGAGCTCTTCAGAAATAAATTTTTGAAGTGCCGTAGGGATTCCTGGCCCTGTTTACGAGGCCAGCTGAAGCTACACACACAGTAGCTTGTGACTGAGGAAACTTGGTAGATGCTTATCTGAATACTTAGAAAACCAGAAGCAGGGTGGTTTCACAATCTGTCTTGGGTAAAATCTCTGCGCTGCTGATGTGGTCTCCAGATAGGCTTATTGTGGAACTAATATCAAACATTGTTCTAAGCATGAGAGAAAAGTATTGCTGGCTGAAGGGAAGGGATGTATTCAGGGATGGAGATGAGTCTGTTGCCTCTCTTCTCTGTGCAGACATGCAAATGTGCCTCATCTGTCAGTGGTGCAGCTGCAGGAAGAGACTGCCAAGTAACCAACTTGGCACACACATGTCCTGTAAAACCACGCGAAAAGTTTTCTTGCCTAAAAGAAAACTGCTCTTGTCTAAGAGAAAGGTCTATGGCAAAGTGTGATGTAAAAATCTTGTAGAGGAGATCAGGTGTTTCTAATAAAAGGAAGGCCAGACATGACTTTTGGTTTGACCATAGCCAAAAAAAGGTTGCAACTTTCCAAAATCCCGTTATCCACAGGATCATTTCAGAGAGCAATTCACCACAGCACAGTGAGAAATGAGCAGGCTGGGCAACGGAGTGCTAGCGACTTCCTCTGCAGCAGCTCTGATATCTTACATGCATCATAGGCAGAAAAAAAACTCTGAATCCAAAGGATTAGCAAAAGGCTGTGCAATTTTGGGATGTCTCTGAGGTCAGCATCCCTGCAGCATACAGAGTGTGGTGGGAGCAGGAACTGTGCAGCTGGAGCTGCACTGTGTGGCTGGCTGGCCGAGCAGCCAATGTACCTGCATTCCAGCACGGTGGAGATGGGAATGGGCCCAGCTGAGGCAGCTGGGGGAGTAATGGGTCACTGTTACAGCTGAGTGTGGGTGATAAAACATGAATAGCTCACACACAGCTTCTACCCAGAAGAGGGACAGTAATTGGAAGTGGAATTTGAGTAAAAAAACCTACTTGGTTTTGATTGAATATATCCTGAAAACAAGGCACGGACAAATGTAAAATTTGATTAAGAAAACTAACCCAGCACCTAGGAACATGGGAAGCATGTTTGGAGGTGGGGGAAATCCTTCAGCACAGCCAGAACCACTGCTTAGTAAGCTGGTAGGATGGTCAGTGTCTCAGGAGAGGCCAAGAAAGCAGACAAAAATCTACAATGCCTTCTCCGTTCAGACGAAGGCTGAGATGGAAACCTCTTTACTGATAAAATCCCGTGGTCAGAAAGCAGCTGTTCCTGGGTAACTGATTGCTGGGGGCATTAAGTGATCCTGAAAAATTGCTTGGTGGGCAACCCAGTTTGTGTTTAGGGTTGTGCTTTGTAAAGAAACACCAAGCCACTGGAGCACCTTGTCATTCCCACCATCTCCTTTTGACAGCAGTAGCCCACAACTCTCCACACACCACATCCTTTCTTGTTCCTCAGCAACATCCCCTGATAACAAAGAGCTGTGCAGCCATTTCTACACCAACACCAGGTGTCTCAGCCACACCTAAAGCATCAAATTTAAGAGCTTGCTGGCTTTTGTGCTTAACCTCTCTCTTGCTCTTGAAAAGTTTCTTTCAAGGTGAAAAATTTGGAAGCACAATTTCAGTTTTTCCAGGAGATGGCAGTGCCACTACAGAAAATAGCTGAGTGGTTGAGCTGCTAGGGTGACTGTTCTGTAATTTGCCAGTTTAAAACTCATATATAACAAGTTGTGATTTTTTTTTTTTAAGTAGATGATCAGATAATTATACTTCAATGACTGTCAAAAGCAATAATGATAGCACTCATTACAAGTTTAAAGTGTGTCTGAATTCCCAAGGGCTCACAACAAGCATTAATTCATCTGAATGGAAACAGGAGCCATAATTGGGCAGTAACTCATTTCTATCACATATAGTATATGCTGTCATTAATTTTCACCTCACGTTTTCACACTGGATGTTGAACTGCCCCCCTAACACCCATCTGCTCTGACTGGGGCAAGTGCAGGTGTTGCAAGAGTTGCAGCATCAGGCAAGCAGGCAGCAAACCCTGGATTCGATCCGAGGGAATGCCATAGCACATTTGGCAGCACCTGGCAAATCTGAAGTATAAAGCAGGTGAATCAATGTATTGAAAATTAATAAGGAGCAGAGCACTGCGCCAGATGCAGAGGTATGCTAACTACATTGCTAAATAGCTTGCAACATGTTAACTAGACTGTCTAAAATACATTCTTGCTTTCAGGAACTCTGTGAGCTGATGCCTTAATTTTCAGGTTGAGCTTGATTTCTGATGATTTTTGTCACATCATATTTCAAGGATTTTGTATTATGATTACATGTGATTTACTAAAAATAACAGATAAATGAAAAGATGCAGAACTTACTGTGCTTCTCTTTCCATTCACTTATTATATTTTCATATGTCTTTCATTAAAAAAAAAAAAAAAAAGGCCTCTATTCACACTAGAAAGGCTACCTACCAGTTCAGTGAGAAGAAGGCAAGCAAAGAGTTATTCTACACCCTGCTAACATATTCATATAAAACTCATCCAATTTTGTTAAGACCTTTTGTGGAGAATCAAAAGTTAGCTAAGATTGTATTGTAATTCCTCTTCCTGACCTGAAAGTCACACAGCTGGATTCAAGTAGGCCAGAAATATGTGCTTTATAGAAACACCTTGTGGTTGGGGCTTTTTTTGAAGCTCTGAAAAGTTTATGCTGCTGACCCTGCCCTCCGTACCAACGACCGAGTCGCCAGTAGGACCTCACGGCAGAAGACAATTTGTCGCAACTGTCAAATAGCTGGCAGAAGGAAAGATCCACCTTGTTTCATCCATGCCAGTCCCTACGTTTCACTTGCAACAGGGCAAGAGTTACACACTGCTCATTAGACCCGAGAGATTCTGGTTTTGTGGGACACAAGCAAAATTTAAATACCCTGGAGGAAAAGAATTTGCTGCTTGATCCGACAGCACCTTTTGAAGTCGGTGTAAAAATGTTCATTAGCCTCAACGAGACTCAGATTAGATCCATGTTTCGTAGTCAGCAGTATTATAACATAATTGGCTGCTCAACATCATCTTTTGCAAATCATAGGAATTTGTGGAAAGCCATGTCAACAGCAGTCTCATTTGTTAGAACAGCAGCAGCACCTCCACGCTCTTTGCAGCCTTGCAGGCACAAATGTTATATTGTTTGCATCCCTCCTAGGTGGTGCTGAACCAGGTCCCAGACTGTGTGGGAGCACCACTTCACTGGTGGGTGCTGGTAGGAGGGAGTGATAGTTTGTGATAATGGACATCACTAAGATACAAGAAGGAAGTTAAGGTATTGCATAATAACATTTTATATATGTAAATTTTAGTTCTCATTGTTAATGATGATGGTGAGGTAACTGGTAATGGTACTTTGCATTACATGTATGATAAAAACATCAGGAAATTACATGTATGTTGCAGCAAATCCCTCTGTTATTTATCCCTTTTAATTTACCACTTTGACTTTATGAAAAATACAGCATAAATAAGGTATTTAAATAATAATTTCTTAAATATAATGTTCCACGTATTAAACTGTGCATCAGATGAGTAGGACAGGGTGACACTAAGAGCTAATCAAACAGGAGCTCAGGTCCTACAGCTGATACCCCTCACGTTAGGGAAAAGGAAATTATCACTCATCCTGATTTCTGACTAAGCAGTGCTTCAACCAGCCTCAGGAAGATCATGGCGTGTCTGTGCACTGGTGGGTAAGAGGATGGCTGGGCAGGACTTGAAAACTGCGCATCAGTAGAGCCACCTTGGTTTAGATCCACTCAGGATTTAATTCAGCGCTTGAACAAAATGTCATTTTCTACAAGCAATGCCAGCACAGGTGTCACAGACTGTGTTATTCAGAGGTGTTACTCTGTACCTGTGAACAACAGTGAGCACCAAACCGGCCAGCTCATTGTGGAGTGTGGGGCACCAGAACCAGCAAAAAGAGCACAGCAGGTTCCTGTCATGTAGGAGAAACAGCCAAGTGTCAGGGATAGAACATTGCTCATGCACACACATGCATGAAAATGTTGTCTGTAAAACTCCAATCAGACCCTGGAAGAACACACCCCCCAAAAAACCTGATGGAGCTGGAAGCAAACTAGATGAATAAGACTGAGAGCATGCTCATAGTCATCCGTTGTCCCCAAGGTAATTCTCAGAAGTAAAGCCCTGTACCTTGGAAGGCACATGCACCTCCGACACAAGCTCAAGTGCAGCTTACTCTGGGGTGCGATTCAATGCCATCCTTCTCATGCGAGCAGTACGTGTGCAGCCCAGCTCCATACAGCACATCCATCCCTCTGCAGCCCCAGGTAGGATTAGTCACCAAAGGACAGGCAGATCCAAGAGCAGAACATTAACCAAGGTCTCAGGGGACTTGTTATTTCTGGGACAGTTACTTTCCAGGTGTCTTTACTGAAGTCATTCAACCTCTCTTGTCTTTCATTTCTGCTTGGTTGGAATTTTCCAATTGCTACCAGGACTTCAGCTGTAGTCCATGTTTTATGTGTTTAAAGCTTGGTTGAAGCCTCTGGGCACACCGCTATTGCTACTACTGACAGATGGTTCCCACAAGTGAGGAAAAGAAGAATGCCACGAGTATGGCTTGTTTTAGAAAGTCCTATTCCCAGAAACTGAAGAGACAGCCTCGAAGAGAGGCGCTGGGGCTACAACAGCACAGGGATGAAGGAAGAATCAAGGGCTTGGCAAAGAGGGTAGAAGTGATAGCTTGTGATTTTCAGTGACTGGCTGAGAAAATATTCAAGTTTAAATAATCTTTGGATGTGCAGCTGTAGGGACAGCTAATATGGAGTTCCCATTTAAAATCTCTCAAGAGATCTTGCAAGATTAAATAAAATTAGCCCAAAGGCCCAAATTCTGTCTGCAAATCTGGCATCATCCACTGAAATTAAAAAGCCCCTGAAGAACACAAGATCAGTCCAGCCACGTGGGCTGGCACTCACCCCATGTGTGTCCCCCTGCCTGGCCCTTCCACCAGCACCTCTTGCCTGTCCTCCTTGCTCCCTTCAGCTCTGGTCCCAGCCACTCTCACAGCCCTCTCTGAAGCTCATGGCTCTGCTCACACACACAGTTACACATGTAAAAAGGCCTGGAGAAGAGGTAGTTGGTTGATCCCATGAGGACCAAGGCTGGATGTGCCTGATACAACAGCCGCTGAAAACCTGGAAGGCCAGACACCTGCCTTTGGGGTAGGGATGGCTGTCAGGGACTGTTTGGCTGGGATTGTTGGCTCACACAGCAGTGACAAATGATGACAGCGTGAAAAAAATATAAGGAAAAAAATGAAATAAAATGCAAAAATCCCAGAGTTACTAACGGGTATGTGAGGTGATGGTTCAGGTTTTCCTTACTTTCCCCCGTTACATCCTTAGGCTGCGCAGCAGACCATCACATTGTGCCACAGCTCATGTTACAACAAGGCTCTTCTCCCGATGGCAGACAGATCTCTGGTGGAACTGCTGCTGAGCTGGGAGCAGGAGATCTGCGAGCCACGGCTTTGCAGCGTGCCCAGCTCATCTAACCCACTGGCCAAAATTTTTATGCCAGTCATTACTGCTTGCATTTGGCAAACCCTGGCATTGCCAAGTACCTGCACCTGCAAAAAATTCCCTGGGACTCGCTGGCGTTGCTGGTGCAGCTTGGAGCTCAGCAGCCTCTCTGCTGGTCCATTAACTCCAGGAGATGTTTATTACGAAGCAAGAACTTATTCAACCAAATCTCCCAACAAATAGAAAGCATAAGAAAAATATTAGGTCAGCACTTGATAGAACAGTAAAGAATATGCTGTTTACCAGGCTAGGTCTCAGTGCTGTTTAATTGATGTAAGAAGCAGTTGTAGGAGGAGACCCGACTGCACAGCTACAAGGCACTGCTTTAAGCAGACTTTTCCTCTCTGGTCCATAAGAATACTTCTGTGGGAGTTGCTCACCTGTGCTTCAGTCATTGGAAATGCAAAGCTAGATCTCTTAAACCTTACCAAAACCCAGTGGGATTTAGGCTTAGGAGTCCTGTGTGTTTGAGGACATTCCGGCGCCTCAGTCTGTCTGCCTGGCTGGTTGGGGTGTGGGATGCAGTGCCAGAGCACAGATCCATCCTGCTGCACTGGCACAGAGTCCAAGATGTGGTGCAGCTTCTCCAGGAGTGCATCCATACACATCCATCTTCAGTAAGGGACAGTTTATAGATCGAAACGGAGGATAATGGGAGGACGGTAATTTAAATCCGAGTAGTTAATTGCACGTAAGGATTCCTACCATCCTCTTAGTTTCCTAATTGCTAATATACTTAACACTGATTTTATCAATAGTCCATGATATATAAAATTACTTCATATCAGCTCATTAGTTAATTAATTATAGGAAGGACACACACATCAAAACCAAACATAGACTGAGGACCGAAACTTCTCCTTGAGCACAAGGGGCAGCTCTAGTGCAGTGGTGCCAATTCCCACTGGACTCTGTGTTTTTCCAGATACTTTTTCACAGCAATGCAATTTTGCAAAGGACAGGTAAGGAGGAGATGAGGCCACCACACCAGGACCAGCCCTTCCTTTCAGCTTTTTGAGACTTTGTCTTTAGGGACAAAGAAGTTCCTGGGTGAACCACAGCTCAGAGCTGCAGCCAGCAGATCAATGGCTAAGAGAAAGTACAGAATTGAAATTTATATAAATGTATATGTATCATTTTTTGAACCTCCTCCAAATAGCAGAATGAGTATGCTAGGAAATGGGATAGAAAGCTAATTTTTCTATGAGAGCAAGTATCTCACTAAACCAGCAGCGAAAAATATTAGTTATAATTACCCAGACAAGCACTCTAAGCTGTGTTTAGTGACTGCCTTCTCTATGGCTGGTTTTGGTGAGAGTGAAATACCATATATTTTTCCTACATTACACAAGAATTGGGTGAACTGAATGTTTCTGATCACCCAACCCAACAAACAAAGTCATTTCAAGCCACCACATTCTGCTTCTAAAATAAGTCTAGAAAGGGTCAGGCAGCCATTAAACTGATGTGCAACAGCCCTCTAAGTGATGGTCTGTCCATAACCTCGAGGTCATCCCACTCATTTATGAATAAGGACAGATAGGGTTGTTCAGTAATTTGTGGGGGTTTGCCTTTTTTTTCCTGGTCAAAGTGGAGTGGGAAACAGAGGAAGGCTCCTGCTCCAGTACAGAGTTTTTATCTCTGTACAGCACTCCTCTCTTTTGTTGTCCAGTGAGCCAAAATTTGATTAATTCTCTGCTATTAACATCATCGACAGAGCAAAATGATCACAGCTTCTTCCCAACACTGGCAAATGAATGGTTTCCTTTTCCTCAGCTGGGATCTCTCCCTTTTACTGTACTGGAGAGCCCTCTGCCCAGCCTGCTCCCTGTCTTCTTCCCTGCAGCTTCTGCATGTGATATATATGTATATAAAGAAAATGTGAACAGCCAACTAAAGTGAACAATGTGAACTCTAGATTTGCAGCCTTTCAATTTATTATTTACAGAGAAACCTAAACTCCAGTGTTTGCTTCATGCTGATTATCCTTCTGAGGATTAAAAAAAAAAAAAATTGATTTTTCTTTTCCCCTTATTTCCCCATTGCTTCTGTGCAAACAGTCCATAGAGCCCCTTACATGATTTTTTTCCTCCTGTTGAAGACCAGAGTGAGGACTTTTTGCTTTTTGCAGCCACAGACTCTTAGGAGCACCACTGCTTGTCCCATTTCTTACCCCAGCCTACAGTTACCCCTCTGGTTTCATGTGCCGATTTACTGCTACAGTCTGTATTTTCCATTCGAGGAGAAGGGAGGGAGTACCAAGCAAACTGCAGTGGCTGTATTCAAAGTGTAATGCTTCTTATCACAAATAATTTAAAAAATGCAAGAACCCCAATTTGCAGCTAGGAGGCCCACTTGAGGGATCAGTTAAAATTTACTCCTTTATACGCATGCCAACTTTGACTTCAAAAAGACTTTATTCCCAAGGATAAACAACCCAATATTTGTGTAATATAATTAAGTGAAGGCATCTTTAAATGTCATACCAGCTTGTGCCATGCTTTAAATTGTTATGCATCAACAGAATTTAACGAGATGGCCAAGGATCCTGCTTCCTGCGTGAATGCGATAAGCCACAAATACTGTATAGCTCTTTAATAGATTGCCAAAATAAAGCATTTTGTATGCAAATTATTCATGGAGTGGCAAAGCTAATATAGTGCCAAAATTACGCCCACTGGTCCCCTGCAATTAGTAGTTAAGTTGAAGTATCTTCAAACTGCAGAATTTCTTTCAGTGTCTCCCAATACTTGAAACATCTTTTCATTTATGAAAATAGGAAATAACAGCTTTTATTTTCTTTTTAAGGTTTAGGGTATGTGTGCTGTAGCAGAGAAGTGGCAAGAGGGATCTAATCAGAATAATTGCACATAGGCTACCCGGGAAATAAATATGAAAGTCCAGTGACTTGCAGGAAAGTTGAAGGAGAAAGGAAAAATTTGATTTCCCCCTCCCCAGCCCATGCCCCTGAAATAAAGTCTGTGAGCACTGTGAAGTGGGTCTCAAAAAGCTAAGTGGAAAAACCACAGCAAGACTGAAGGGAAAGTAGAAGCATTTACTGGCAGCTGGGAAGGGATTTTGGTGTCCCCCCATGTACGGCACCTTCCCATCTCCTCCCGAAATCTCACAGTCCAACAATCACCTGCATCCTTCTGGCAGCACCAAGAGAAAACTTCCTTGGGGTGCACCAGGCAGAGGAGCTGCCACCATGAAACACCCACACCTGTAAACCATTTAACCTATAGCTTTGCTGGCAAGAAATCACTTGAGATGTTCTTTTCCAGCAGATTCGGGGATAAGCCATCCATAACCAGGAGTTTCTAGGTTCAGGTTAGGTACACAAATAGCCAACAGCCACACCACCTGGGAAATACTTGGAAAACTCTCGATTTTTCTGTGGAGTAATAATACTCTGCCTTGAATATCGGTTAGAGGAATCCTTTTGAGAAACAGGAGGAAAGAAACAGGATTTCCCAGTCTCCACACTTCCAGTGAAAAATCTCTTTCCCTCTTTTTCTGCTCTCTAAGACAAACGTAGGGCTGGTGAGGGACCCATGGCAAGGGGGGGGAAGCAGCATTGCTCCTTGATGGACAAGGTTCTGGAGAAACCTTAAACTGCAAAGTATCCAGGCTACTTTTACCCTCTTTGGTCACTTGCAACAGCGTGCAGAAATGCAGCTCTGTGAAGAAGTGGAGGGCAGGTGGGTCCTGTAGATCAAGTCCCCATTCTGTAGAGGGAACTCCAACTGTATTTTTCATTTACAACCTAATCATCAGAGTAGTATGGTCCATGCCAGGGGCACGGGACAGTGATTTAAGGAGCCTGTGTCAAACTGCTTGGACCTACGTGGCCTTTCCAAGCTAACCTGGAGGATTTACTGCCAGCTAAACAACAAATGTAATTTCACTCACAAACTGTTCTATGAAATGTTGTGGAATACCATAAACAACCGTATTCAGTCCAGTGAACTCCGAAAGCTGTAATCTACGGCCCTCTCCTAACCTGGGGGGCAGTAGGGAGACCCAAAGCCATCAGACCCACTTCCATATTTTGATATCAAGGGAAGAAAAGGACAGCAGGCCTTACAGCAGAAAACTGCAGCCCCTTGGAAAAGTAAATAAAAGCAGCCACCACCATTCATAACACAGATCTTGCACTTTGTCATTTTTTTATAGCGAGGCAGCTTTAAACGTGTCCTTTTTTGTAGTATGTGGGTTTTAATGTCCGCCTGCCGAGGGGAGCGTTCCCACAGCGTCTCTGCCGGACAGGATTTGGCAGAAGGCACGGGGAGCACACTGCCCCGGCACTTCCATGAGTGCCTGGCCAACAGCAGCCCCCATGCCATGGGGAGCGCTTGCCAGCTGCTATTGGTCAGGGTCCTGCACTGACAACTTGTCATCGATTCCGCCGGAAAAAAATAAAACATGGCAACCAATGAAAATCAATCTTCTGATGCTCCGCTGCCTTAAATACCACTAGAGCAAACAAACAGCCCTAAACAATACAGCAGAACCCATATATCAATTACCCTAAATGCTCAAGCATTTTTACTTCACAGCCTGCAACATCCAACTGTGGTACCCGCACCCGCTGCGCCGGGATGATAATGGTGCCGCATTGTTCCCGGGCGTCTGGCGGCCTGATAAGGGCTGCCTGTGCTTAGATGATAATGAAAGTGGGCAGACTTAACATTGTGATTGGAAAATTTCTTGGGTCTCAGAAAAAGGTTCTATTAAGCCCACTGACCCCAATTGAATATTAATTAGCTAATTAACAGATTTATTGTTCCACGCAATTTCTGGAGAGGCAATTTTTTTTCAAGTGTCATTATTTTTTTAAATTATTTTTTGCATTGTGTATAATTGAATCTTTGCAGCTGCCAGCATCTTCTGCATGATTTGGCAAAAAAAAGAAAGAAAAAGCACTTATAGCTTTGCCTTTTTTTCTGAGGCCCAAATGTTTCCAATCGCTTTAGCGAGTGTTTAAGGGTGGGGGAGGGAGGGAGGGGGAAAGACACAGCTGATTTATGTTACATTCTACAGATTTATTTATTCTTAAAAGCTTAACTTAAAAACGTCCACACTTTTTTTTTTTCTATTATGGTTCACTGGTCTGTCTTTTAGCCTGAGGTTACTGCACAGTGCACTGGTATTCCCGGGGAAGACACTGAGGTCTATGCCCTGCCTTTCATACAGATCCTTTTAGGCATTAAGCATCTCTCCTGCCCTCTTACCTCTTTGCTCCTGCTCTTTCCTGCCATGCAGATACTTTCTGCCCAGCTGGGGAGGGCAGGGGACCTGGGCCAGCCTGGCTCTGCCCTTCCTACAGGAGGGCCCCTTCCGTGGACCACATGGTTCCACATTTTTTGCAAAGTATTTTCCTAAATGCTGAATTGTTGGTGAAGAGAGGAGAGGTGATATTTTACCATATGGATGATTTCTGACCATTTCAAAGAAGTTTATTTGGCACAGACTGCTCCAAAAGCTTCACATGGAAGTGAGCAGGGGCCCAGAGCAATCTGTCTCATGATGCTATTGCTGGGGTGGAGGGGTTGTCACAAATTCCTTACAGATCATTTACTGCATCATATCTTTCTCTAAATGAGAAAGATGTCTTTTAAATAAACCATGGTAATTTTGCTGTCCAAAGACACTAACATAAGCACTTTTTAAAGTTTCAGTATTCAAATTCACAGATATTCTTGTAATGTTACAAGCTATAGTGGAAAATGTCAACAGAGAACAGCATTATCCTGTTAAAAGTAGAAAAGACAGAAATAATCTTGCATGAAAGAATAGAGAACTCTCAATTTATGTGGTGCAAGAGGATGTACAGATCTCTTAAGCCCATACACCTGGACTTAGGGCTACTTCTAAATGATATCCAAACACAGGGTTTGCATCATCTGCTGTAGCAAATGTAGTTCAAAACTTTGACCTGGATTTCCTAACAGTGTCTTCTTTTAGGGCTTGTATCTTCCTTCTATGACCATCATGTATGGCCACCAAGACAACCATATATTATGGCTAAAAACTGCAAAAAGATACACCCTGAAGGGACATATGAAAGGCTCTTAGGCACTTAGAGAAATGAAACTGCCTTTGCCTCGTGCCCCATGGACAGAAGACAATACAAGAGAGACAGATTTACAGCTGCCACAGCTACAGGGGGAGGCAAGGATGGTGAGAGCTCACAGATAGTTCCTCCCTTGGATTCCTTCTCAGACTGATGATTTTTCTGTTATTTTTCTTTCTTGTAAATAAAACTGCCAGTGTTCAATGAAATAATTAATTTGTAGCTTTTAAGCAATTCATGTTTCTACAGCTCTCAATCGTGTTTGGAAACCTGTGAAACAGGGCCTTGATAACTCAAGACACTTTGTGGATCCACAGAAATGCTGGTCTGCCAAATTAAATGAGTTAAAATACACCCAGTATCTTGACTGCTGCAGGGGACATTGGTGGAGATTATGGGCTGTACTTGCACAGCACCATCAAACCCAGCTTGCTGCACCACTTCTGAGGGAGGACTGACACTTTCACTCAATGTCCTGAACTAAGCTGTATGACCCAGAAGACAACAAGCCAGCAAGGCAGCCCTGGGCCCTGCCTAAATTTGGATCCAACCAACAGTTTTATCCATCATGGGGAGAAGTGCAGGTATCAGGGTGCTTTTGCCCGTTGCAGAGATGTTACTAAACTGAAATATTCAAATCACAGAATCATGGAATTGTTAGGCTTGGAAGGGACCTCTGGAGATCATCCAGTCCAACCCCACTGCCAAGGCAGGGTCACCTGGAGCAGTGACACAGGAACACATCAGGTGGGTTTGAGGGTCTCCAGAGAGGGAGACTCCATGATTTCCCTGGGCAGCCTGTTCCAGTGCTCTGACACCCTCAATGTAAAGAAGTTCTTTCTCATGTTGAGGTGGAACTTCCTGTGTTTTAGTTTATGGACATTGTTCTTCATCCCGTCACTGGGCACCACTGGAAAGAGTCTGGCACCATGCTCTTGGCACCTGCCTTTGAGATATTTATAAGCATTAATGAAATCCCCTCTCAGCCTTCTCTGGACTAACCAGGCCCAGCTCCTGCAGCCTCTCCTCATTAGAGAGATGCTCCACACCCCTCATCCCCTTTGTGGCCTCTGCTGGGCCCTTTCCAATAGCTCCTTGTGTCTCTTGCCCTGAGGAGCCCAGAACTGGACACAGCACTCTAGATATGCCCTCACTGGGGCTGACTAGAAGGGCAGGATCAGCTCCCTCGACCTGCTGGCCACACTTTTCCTGATGCACCCCAGGATCCCATTGTCCCTCCTGGCCATGAGGACACCCTGCTGGCTCATGGTCAACTCATCACCCACCAAGACTCACAGGTCTTTCTCCACAGAGCTGCTCTCCAGCAGGCCACCCCCAACCTGTGCTGGTACTTGGGGTGATTCCGCCCCAGGCCAGGACCCTATGCTTGCCCTTGTTGAACCTCATCAGGCTTCCCTCTGGCCTAGTGGAATCAAGACATGTCCATGAAGTGCTGCTGACATAAACTTCCTTTTATTCAGGTTTCTCTGCCTATATTTTTTACACCTATACCCAATCCTGAAGTATGCTAGTCAGGGAGGTGGTGTTTAAACCACATGATCATTTACTTAAAAATGTTAGATGAAATACTACTGCAGCTTCAAATAAAAACTAATAAAAACACCACAAAATGGGATTTCTATTTAAGCATAAAAACAGAGGGGAAGAGAAACATAAAGCTTGCACTAGGCTTATGGAGATGTGTGAACTGTGCCAACAAAGAGCCTGGACCAGACTCATCAAAAGGTTGGTTGATACTATTTCATATTGACTTTGACCTTCTACTCTAATGTAATTACTAGGAACAATTTAAATAACTTTCCTTTTTTTTTTTTTTTTTTTTTTGTTCCTAGAGAAAAAAAAAAAAACATTTTCCATTGCTTAAAACTGGAAAACAAAATGTTTGATTGAGGTCATCTTGACATCCATTAGTGTGATAAATGAAGTGGAATTCAAGGCTGCTCCATTATCAAGGTTCATTTTCGTTGTTCAGATCTGGATTCCCCCTCCCCTCTGCCTTCATTTTTTTTTTTTTTAAAACAACATGGCCTCAGACTCAAGGCTGATTACAATAATTACATTTTCTCCCCATAATAGTACAAATGATTCAAAGAGTTATTCAGAATGTTTCAATGTCAGCACTTAGATAAATGCTCCTTCTTTCCCAGGGATTGCATTTTTTATGCAGAATGTTAGTTAGCAGCAGCAGTAACGGTGTAGTTGTCAGAAAAACCGTGAATTTACGTGCCTGGTAACTACATTCACAATTGTTTGGTACTCGGCCTGGCAACGAGGCTGAATGGGATACCAGATAATTTATAACTGCTCCCCAATACAAGAAGAACAATTACATTGTGTGCAGTATAAAGTGGCCATTATTTAGCTCAATTTTTAAAAATTATTTGAACAAAATGCCTATCCTTTGCAGGGCTATTTTCTTCTTGGATCTAATTAGATACCTGAGGAATACAGGACATATAAATTTTAGCCAGCAAATATATTTATGGAATTTTAATTCGCTTCTTGTATACCTCTGCCATAAACCTTGTAAGCCTTCTTTGGGAGGTTTTTAATCTTAAAGGCAAAAAAAGTAGAAAAACCCAAGAGTTGTACAAAAGGTAGCTGCTGTTTTTCTGATGAGCAGCAAGACGCTGGCTGTGCGTTTCTCCTCTAGTACCATAAAATTACTGCTGTTTTATGAGAACAAGTTGGTTTCTGCAGACTTGACAGATTGCATCTCCTAGTAAAGGGAAGCTGGGCAGAGCTTTGGAGGGGCCTCAAGCAGGTTGGGATCTGTGGGACCTCCTAACACTTGAGCTGAAGTTTCCATCCCAGCCTCCATCCCCTGCCCCGAGCCTCCCCTTGGCTTTCATAATGAGCAGGTCAGACTGCTGTGGAAGAAACCTCTCAGGCAAAATTCTCCACGTAGCACTTCTGGCATCTCACAGGAAAGAAAACAAACCCCAAAAGAGTTCATAAGCTCCTGACTGCAAAGATGGAAACTCCCTTTTTAAACACGGAAAAGACAAGGGGTAATGGCTACGAGTTACTCCTGGGGATATTCCAGTTAGACACAAGAGGAAATTTTTTCACAGCGAGAACAATCAGCCTTTGGAATAATCTCCACAGGGAAATGGTAGATTCTGCAACCTTGGACACTTCTAGGATTCAGCTGGGCCATTTTTTCCAGGTCTTGCTGTTGCCAAGAAAGGTTGGACCAGATGATCCTTGAGGTCCCCTATTCTATGATTCTGTGAGTGTGTGACTGCCCACCTTCCTCTGAAGGTGACAGAGGCAGGAAGGCTCCACAGCACTCTCAACACCTGGCTGTGGTACCTGCTGTGGTTTTCCTTTGCAAAACATGGAAATTTTAGTCTAGATGGCAAAATTGATTTCCATTCACAAGGCTGGCACTTTTCCTTACTTTCCTCCAAAGTATTTCAGGGATGTACAAAACACGTAACACATGAGTAGGGACTGGGGGAAAGTCAGGTGTGACCAGTTTCTGTATAATTTGTACCTAAACAGGAATTCTGGTAGAGAAGGGACAGACAGGTGTCAGAAAGCTCAGGTTTGTTAATAATTGGGCCCAGTTTAAGACATCTGAAACTTAAATTTTGCCAATTTTGAAAGGACATTATCCATGCTATTACCAAGACGGGCATTCAATCAAAGTCTAAAATTAGGCTTTCTCCTGAATGAAACCTTAAAGTATCTGACATATATTAATCTAATCCAGCTGTCTGAGAGTTGGTGTCACCCATCATTGTAAAGCCAGGTCACAAAACACTGCATTAACCCCTGCCTTGGGAAGGAGATCTTTCATGGAATTGCATCTGCATCCATCCAACGAAAGTGAATCCAGTCACGTGTCTTCCAATGGAAAAAAAATAATCAAGGGAGACTGGGAAGGCAGCAGGCAGGGGAAGGGCTGCAATGGTGTCCTGCCAGTACTTCAGCTGCACAGCTCCCACCTGCCCTTTTCTTTGCAGAGTCCAAGGGTACGAAGGCAGGAGAGAGCTGGGATGGGAGGCTGTGCTGAGTGCAATTAATTTGTACCTCCATTTAAATAAAACCCTCTCATAGACGTAGCTTGGGAGGAGGCAGCGCCACTTGGCAAACAGAATTGTATTAAGTGCACTCCACTAGAAATGTTTATACTCTGTCCCTGAGAAATGTTTATGCTGGAGTACAGTATTTAACTTATCAGTTTGAAAGTGAATGACAAGGAGAGGAGTATAGAGGTTTTCTTCTTTCAGAAGCATTTGTTAAGTGCCTTTCATTCGTGGCAGCTCCAAAGTCAGGGTAAATCATCTTTGCCTGGAGGAGTCTGCGGTGACCAGAGCAATGCTGAGCATGCTCATGGGGACACCCTAGCAAATGTATGCCCAAAAAATGAATGAAACTTTGGGGAAATGTCTTCCTTTCTGGTTAAATTCCTTTTCTCTCACCCTGTCCTGGTGCTGACTTGCCTCAGGAGCCCAAAATGACGCAACTGGACCAGGGCTTAAAAGAGAAGATTGTACTCATGAGCACGAATTCTCCCTCCCATTGAGCAGAGCAGTGCCTCCACATTTTGATCAGGGGCCAGCAGCCAGCTGATTCCATCACCAGTGAGGCTGCAATACTCTGCACGTTTCTAGGGAACCTGCCTCTCAACAGCTGCATGCATGAGGGGTGTGCACACAAGGAAGTGCTCGAGTTCACACTCCTGTTTGCTGCTAACTTAGATTCCTTGCTAGAGAGCCTGTAGGCTTCCTGAGATGAATTCAGAATGTCAGAATCCTGAAGGCATTCTGGAAAGGCAATGCAGTGGTGCAGAAGATGCAGTTCTCTGCTGCAAAAAAAATCCAAATTAAAAGTCGTGTCCTGCAGAAGGACAATGCAGAAGTTTTGTGTGTTGGGCCTCTTCAGGAGGCTCAAAACCAGGATTATCTTGTCCTCCCCCAGCAGCTGGCAGCTGCTTCCCCCATCACACCCCAAAACCACCACAAAAGACTGCACTGCCAGTCCCAGCTGCTTTCGCTTGGTGTGATGAGGATGTGGGAAAGATCAACTAGAGTGGGGGGACATAAATAAAAAAAAGGAGCAAGAGGAGAAGGAAGATTGCTCACTCTAACCATCATCCATAACATGGTATTTGATCTTTACATGAGGCTCCCAGGGAGGCAAAGAGGCAGTGTAGAGCTGAATCCAGGAATACCAACATGCACTTAATAGTTCTCACTGCATGATGGAGTACGACACTGACATTTTACCAATGTATCTTCAGAGGTTAATGAGGGAAAACCTGCCTGGAGCCCACAGCCCAGGACACGCCAAGTGAGAGCCGGGTGTTTCTGTGAGGAGCAGAGACCCAAAAGAGGGAAATAAGAGGCACAGAACAAAGCACCTTGTGCAACTACATGATATTTCAGTGGCTAACGACAAAGAGCAGAGGGAGGGGAACCTGGTGCCAGAGGGGAGGCAATGAGGGGAGTTCAGCAGCTCATGGACAAGGAGAAGGAGTCGGAAGAGAAGAATAAAAGCCACACATGGCATTGAGCCATGAGTCTCAGCATTGAGCATAGCATCAAACAGGCTCTTCATTGTGTCCCTAATGAATCTGTCCCTGATATTTCTGCCCTCCTCCAAAGCTTTGCTTTAGAATATACATGACCTGGGTGCCTGAATCAGCTCAGGAACAGCAGCATTGTGATTCAAATAATAATAATAATTTTTAAAAAGCATTCATGCAGTGTGAGAAGTAAGCACGGCCTCTGAGAAACCCAGAAAACGCTGCAACTCTTGGGTACGAGCATTAAATGAGGTTTAAAATCTTGTTGCCCTCTCCAGCACAAGTGTCAAGACCAGAAGATTGAAGGAGAATAATTTGCAAGGTAGGGGTGTAATCTATCAAATTCTGGGGAACTCCTCACTTTCCATTGGACAGGAACTTGCAGCAAACATAGCTGGTAATGATGAACAGGTTTTAGGAGGCACCTGCTCCAGAAGTGCTTTCTATTATGCAGAAACAGAAAATAATCATAATTTAAAAATTATTTTGCCTTCCCCGTAATTCATTTGGTCTACTCTCGCTGAATTAATGAGATGAACAAAAAAGAAAAGCCATGTGTATCCCTGCTGATACACACCCTACCGAGGCCAACAGAGCTGCTGCCTGTGGGAGATCTTGGGCCAAAGGTTGCACTTTTACCCCCCAGTTTATTTTAGGAAAGTTACACTTCATTGCTAAGAATAGCATTCTTCATCACCAATTAGAAGCACAAATGGTTAGCCTTGAACAGGAAAAGTTGTCTCCTGCTAATGGCACATGTTCTCAGGGATGAGAAATCATGATCAAAAGATCATGTGCCTAATCCTGCAATTATTTCTGACTCTCACACGTGGTGAGCTACGGACATGGCATCACATCTCATTTCAGTGCCTTGGAGGGTTTCACTGGCCATCCTCAGGGCTTTCCAGAGCAGGGAATCCCCCATGCATCTCAAGGTGCATCCTGCCCCTAGCCATGGCTTCTTGCAACATGATCTGACCCAGCCTCATTGTTTATTTGGGGCTTTTTCTAACACAGGACCAAGACACCAAGCGCCCAAAGCAGGTGGTGCGTGGTCGAGGTCAGGGTGTGTGGGGCTCTCCCCAGATGGTTCCCAGCCATGTGGCAACTGGCTTCATATCAGCCACCCCAGGGCTGAACAAAGCCAGCACCCTCCACACAAAAAGCCCCACACCTCAAAGACAGGCCACTCTGCAAGGGACTACAAATCTCCTAAATACACAGGGGTGAGACCTGGCAGCGGGCACAGCTTTGTGTCCGCAGCGTTCCCGGGAAGCATCAGTGCCGCTGCTCCTCGACAGTAGCAGAGGCACACGGTCAGGAGAACATGGAGCACTGCCTGGCCTGCCCCAAGGAGAGGAAGCTGCTCCTTCATAAACACCGCTGCTCTGGAGCTGGGAAACCGCAGGGCCCCTCCCGCCGCCCCGAGCCCAGATTTATGTGGCAGGAGGCGGGGGAGCACAAGCACACGGGCTTGAGCAACTGGATACCCTCAGATTTATACTCCATTTGGGATGATAATGAGGTGGTTAATACAGAAATACAAGACAGCAATAAACCACTGACTTTTATAGATCTCAGTGTGAGTCTGAATCATCCTTTGGTGAGCAGGAGATGGGTGATATACCGCAGCCTGTCCCGCCTCACTCCTCGCGGCTCCCTGGGAGAGCAGCAGCGCAAGGGAGCCTGCGAGCACCGGCGCTGATAAATCCTGCCTGCCTGCGCAGGAGCGGTGTCCGCGGGACGGGCTTTGCTAATGGAATATGGATCAACTAATCTCAATTAAAAGCATGTACTTTTTACGTCGAGATCCCTTTTCCTCTGCTCAAGTTGTGCTCATTTTTAAACCCTTACACTCCATTGGAAATGCACGCTGGCAGCTGAAGGCAGATGCTGTTGCTTGCTTTAATAAAGGGACTAAAAATGACCTGGTTTCTGATGGGCAAGGAGCATTAACTACCACTAAATGATCTACTTTCAGGTCCCATAAAGTCGTCTAAACTTGCATCAACCTGTTTATAACTTTGAAAAAAAAAATCACAAAACTATGGAACACATGTTGTAAACACCTCAAAGTTCGCAAGAGTTAAAAAAAATAAAACAAACAGCAACTCGACAAATTAATGGCTCGAAAGGCCCCTTTACCTTACAACATGACATTTCCTTACAGCTGCCCCCAAAGCACAGACACTGGAGGCTGGACAAATGCTGTGGGCAGATGCACAGCCCTGGGTGCTCCTCTTGCAGCTGTGCCTTTGGCTGCTCCTGCTGACCCTGGTTTTTGGTTTGTTGGGTTTTTTTTTTCTGTCTTGGATGGGGAAAGCCAAAAAAACCTTACAGAAATATCTTCCAAAGCAAAAAGGGACTGTAGGATACCTGGCTTTAACAGAGAGCCTGACGGCTGAGAGCAGATGCTGTCAGCAGCTCCCAGCAGCAGGGCCATAAAAATCACGAGCAGCTTCCAAAAGTATTTCTCTTTGTGCACGTATGTACTCTTCTGTGAGAGAGAAGCTGAAGTGAAATTTCATTAAGGTAGCTGGAGCTAATCCTTCCCATCCCTATTCTTCTCGGAGACAGCCCAGGCAGGCAGGGCTGGGCAGCAGGGTTTCTGCTACCTCCACACCCCAAACCCATCAGGAATGGAATATAGGAGGATTTTATTTATATATGATGGAAGAAGAAAAAAAAAAAAAGAAAAAAAACAGGTAAAACTTTAGAGGAAATGGTCCAGAAATGCTGAAATATAAATGAAGGACTGAAGTAATCTACCCTTACTTTACGTAGTGGCATAGATATAAAAAAACCCTGGGCTTTATTATTGTTAGTATTATTTTTATTGAGAATCCTTTTTCTTCCCAAGAAAATTGTTTATGTAGAATGTCCCAAGAAGCTTAAATTTTTGTTTATATATCCATATATATGATTGGTGGTAATTTGAAGTCCTCCAAACAATCACTTGTAAATTACAGCCTTTCTAAGCAGCAATATATATCCACAAATCAGTCCCAGGACACTGAAGCTATATACAAAAAGGTCTATTTATGTTACTCCAGGCAGAGAAAAAAAATTTGCTCGGTTTCATATAAAAGAAAATTTCTTATTAACATGTACAGTTAGTTGGATAATAAAAAAAAAGAAGACCTGGGCTGACTAGAAAGTTGATCTAGTGAACTCCTGAGCAGTGTGATTTACCAGGGCAGCAGCCCCACTGCAGGTACAGATTTACCTGCTGCACAGCCCCAGGGCTGGCTCCTGTGCCCCACACACACTGGGAATGCTCCTGTGGCACCCGGGAGGAGCAGCCCCGCTGCTGGAGGTGGTCTACAACACAGCAGTCACCAGGAGTGACTTTGCAAGAAATCCCTGCCAAACTCAGGGCAGAGCTGACAGTGTGAGAGGAGGCAGGCTTGGAGCAGCATGCTGAGGGACAGCACCCCAAACCCAAATTCCACCTCTCACAGCTGCAGCAGACAGGCAGCCCTGGAGCCTTCTCTTGTATCAGACCATCTCCAGCCATGGGAAAGGGGTACTGGTTTGAGCTATTGCTAATGGGGATAAAACTGAGCTTATTTTATTTTCCTGGGGTAGTCAGCCCTCACCATGCATCCAAGCAGGTGCTGCCCGTCCCACCTTGCTGCTGAAAAAGCCCCTGCCAAGTTACCCCCTTGGGACCCTCATTTGGGACAGGGGGGGCATTGATGGGCAGGGTTAACTTTGGCAGGATCAGCCCTGCCAGTGATCTGTATGCGAAGAAAGACAACAGCAGCAGCTCAAAGCATGATGTGTTTGTACCTGCAGCTCTCTCACAGCCTTTATCTCCTGCTGTAAATGCAATTTTTTGGGGGGGTGAGGGAGGAAAGTTTCCAGAGTACTGCTTGATCCTGTTCCCAGCAATAAGGAAGTTGAGTTTCCAGGACCCTGAGCCTCACCACATGTAACAGCAAGTCCAGATCATACATGCACTTTCTAAAATATGCTTTTCCTCAAAGCAAGACTTCGGCAGAAGATGCTCACAAAGCCAGCAAATGACATCAACCAAAGGTTCCATTCATCAAGTGGCTTCTTAAGTGGCAGGAGTACTTTACAGAGGCCAAAGTGTCTATTTGCTGCACCTTTTCCTTCCCTAAATTATACTCTTGGCTTCCTCAGCGGAGCGCCACTGGAAATGTGAAAGAAAACTAACAGTTGTATTGGGTCAAACATAAGAAAATAAAAATTACTAGGAAAATGCACTTTCTCAAACACTCACATGAGTTTAAACATAAGCAGCCCTGCTTAGAGGGCTTTTGTCTTCACCTTCCATCAGTGAGCAAGCTTTGCCTACAGAGCTTTTTGTGTTAGGTGAATATTAATCCTGTCCACATAAGTCTTTGCTTTTGCCATATTTTCAGGGAATTAGGACGTTTCTAGGACCTTTGTCCTGGCTGTGCAGAGGGAGAGTGCTGGGGTGCTCTGGCAGGGTACCAGAGTGGCAATTGGTGTGAGCCACTGCAGCTGGCCAGCACAGCCTGAGCACAGACAGGACACACCCACACATCCCAAACTAAAAGGGGAAAAAAAGCAAACTCCATTAATTCTGAGTAACAACAGTTTTGGGAAGAGCACAGCCCCTCTGCAGATATTCAAAAACAGGAATTGTGCTTGTCGAGGGATTTATGCACTGTGAGTTATTTGCTCTACTAATAAGCTGCTTTCCCCCCACGTGCTTGCTCTCGCCTCTCCTCCTACATCAGGCTTCAATCAGGATTCACCAGAATCACCCCAAATTTCCCGTGGCACTGGGACGAGAAGGCATCATCCACACAGAGGGGCTGAGGGGAAAATCTGTTGGATCTTAGTGGGAGAGAGGCCCCTCTGCCACAGCCAGGGCTTGGCATCAGGGGGCTGTCACACCGCGGGGATGCTGTCCTGGAGCGGTGCCGGAGCCACCTGGTGCCGCAGTCTGTCTGCAGCAGTGGAATTGCAGGAAACCAGAGAGAGCATATGCTGGGAGACACGGGCACGAGGGGATGGGGGAGCGGGGCACCGGCGCTCAGAGCAGGTGGTGACGCACGGAAATAACCACAAAGCCGACTGTACAGCCGGCTCACTTCTCGGGGATGCGAACTGTCCCCATTGCAAGCGCACTCCCTGCAGCACCCCCACAGCCAGGATGGGGCTACAGAGCACCCCCTGCAAGGGACACTGTCCCAGGAGCCCTGTCACACCCTGGCGAGGCAGCACAGAGACAGGTCACGCACTCTGTGTGCTGTTCTCCCAGTGACAATCCGCACAAGCCTTGGGCTTGAGTCTGCAACCCCTCTCCCACGCTGCTGGCCAAAAATCAGAGCAGAGCAGACATGTTCTGATCTTGGGGAAATTGCACCCCAAAAAAAGACCTCTCCCTGCTGTAGCATGGGGACATCCAATGCCATCAGGGTTGAAAGGCTTCAATAATTCAAAGGTTTTTGATCTTGGAATAATCCCTTAGCGCAGTGCCACATAGAGCAGACTTTGATTAAAGGATATCTTGCTAATTGATGTTTAAAAGAAGAAAGGATTTTTGGGGTTGTTTTTTTGTTTTGGTTTTTTATTTTGTTTTGGTTTGGTTTTTTATTTTTTTTAGTTTTTGCCTTTTTAAGAGGGGTTTAGTGCTTGTGCTATCCTCAAGCTGCCAGAGCAGTGTGACACTGCTGGGCATCACGGCAGCCTGGCAAGAGCCAAGCTCCTGGCCATTAATTGCCGGATGGCTCGATGTCCTCCAGCTCCTTCCCCCCTTCCAGCTCCAGACATTGATGAATTTTAAGCTAAAAGACCAGCCGAATTTATTATCTTCCATTAGTCTAATACAATACAATTTATTTTTAAACAGCTTCGCTCATGCAAAAGCATCCAAAAATGATTCACAGCAGATTACAGGCTCTGCATGCAAATCCAGGCAGTTTATACCCTCCTGCATGAGTTGTCCCACTGGCTGGGCCACAACCAGGAGGGTTTAATTATCCACAGAATGGCATCATTGTGCTTTGTCCCACAGAATGTGCCATCAAAACAAGGTAAATACGAGAAACAACACATATAGGCAGAGCCAGGGGAGACACAAAAGTGGGTTAAAACGCCAAACAAAGGTTGAGCAAATCACACTGCAAAAAAAGGCGCTCGAGAACTTGGGAGGAGAAGGAGAAGCAGGAGTTGCAAGGCTATTTTGGGGAAACCAGTGGCACAGAACGCAGGAGCAACTATGGAAGAGCAGGGAGCTGACACAAGACTCAGAGGGTGAGAGAAATACAGTGGCTTGACAGGCAGCACATTTATTTGCATCAGTTCAGGATCTAGCTTGGTGCCATTTCTACAAACAAATAACCAGCCCTTCCCAAAAAACACTTACAGAAGTGTTTTTGACCAAGCTACTCCCCTAAGTTGTGGTCAGGACAGATTTACTTAAGTGACAAAGGGGAAAAACTCTGACGACAACAGCCTGACTCAGTCTCTCTCCCATAGCCCAGCAGGAGGGGGTCAGTTTTGTGGGAGCTTTGTGACCAAACAGGGGCATAATTCCCTCCCACAGCAAAGACCTGTCCTTCAGCAAGGGGGATTTGACTTAAGCAGTGTTTTGACATTCCTTTCCTCACATACTCTTGCAGCTCTTAGCAAGAAGTCAGAACAGAACAGCACAGCACCAGCACATACCATGCATCCATCTCTTCCCTCCTCCCAAGGCCCACTCCATCCCTCAGGATGTGCAGACACCTCCTGCACTTTCTCCAACCCAAACAGAAGCCCAGAAAAAACCCACTGCCCTACCTGTTCCAAGCAGATACTCCCAACATCTCACCCCAAGCCAGCTCCCCCACCACCTGCAGAAGGTGTAGTCCTGATCATCTCACTGCAAACCACCTGCAGCTGTTCCAGCACAACCCCCTGGGACAATTAAAGAGACAGAGTAGGGGCACAGCACCAGCAGTGTGTCAGAAACCTGCAGGATGTGCCTCAGAGTTTGGCATTCCTGGCTGAACTTGGAGGAGCAGCATCACTGCCCGTGTGTAATGCAGCCATGGAGGAGACAGAAATCATTGTTTGTGCACAATGTGTAACGATTCTAGTAACAACACAGCCCCCAGGGAGCCTGTATGGCCCTGCAGGTCACAGTAAAGTGATACACATGGTAAAGTTACACAGCCAAAACAATGCCCTGCCCACGGCAGGTGCCCTTCCCTGAGCCAGCACATCCGTGCCACCAGCCCCACTCTGCAGCCCAGCATTAAACTGGGACCATGCTCAGCCCTGGCTGCAGGTCTGGGGACATCACCCGGCACATGCTCACAGATTCTATGTGTTTTCCCTGGAAAACAACTCTCTGGGGATGATTTTGAGTCAGACGCCCCAAAACAGATTAATCCCACATGATTAATTGCATCCCACATGATTAATAGCATAAAAGCTGTCTCGAATGCCTTGATTCTCTTTTTTTCTCCCATAAAGAAACAGACACTTATGCCATGTGAGAAATAAATTTTTCCTTCTGATTTTCTCTTTGTCTGTAGAACATTTATAAAGTGGAAAAGCCAGCGGCAAAGCATGTCAGAATTGTCTTTTAAGGGGTTAACATTTGTAAGATGAATGCTGCAAGAACTCTTTTTTTTTTTCTTTTTAATTAAAAAATATATTTCTGGAGCAAAAACACAAGCAATAAAGAGTGTTTGCCTGTTGGGAGACTTGTTTTGTAATGCAGTATGAATAACCAGCTGACAATCCTTTTTTTTTGTTTTCTGTTCGTATGGCCAATGGCCACGAGCCAGCCAACTTTATTGTCCTTGAAATGTCATGATTTTGAGTATGCACAGAATTCTTAACTGCCCAATTTACTGCATAACATCCCTTTTTATTATATGGCAACAATGTGATCCTGGGCTCAAAGACTTACTAGTTAAGAAGATTATGTGTTTTCCTTTTTCTGTTTTGTTAAAGTGCCAAGTCTTGCATTTTTGGCATCTTCTAAAGAATAAAATGTCTTCTGAAATATTCTTTCCAAGCACAGAAGTTACCTCAGAGGAGCTCGGCATGGCAGGGCTTTTCAGTACTTTCTCGCTCGCTCAGAAGTTCAGACGCATTTCTTTTCCTCAAAAGCTTCCAATTTTTGTCTCTTTGTGTGTATTGACAGCAAAAAAAATTGTCCTTCATAAGTTTGTGTTTCTTTACTTTACTGATAATTTATTTCTCTCTCTTTTTATTTTTTTTCCCTGCTTCCCAAGTGTTGAACATTCGTGCTAGTGAGCGGGAGTGGGCAGGCAGACAGGCAGGACGAGGGGGGACCGCCTGCCTGCACCCTTGGCTGCATCCCTGCATCCACAGCATCCTTGTCCTGCAAAGTGTTGGGCACCCCATCGCCCGTGCTGGGAGTGTGCACCCCAAACTGGCAGAGTTTTAGCCAAATTCAGCTCTGGCACAGATGTGAAACCCTCCATTGGTGGGAGATGGACGTGTTAAGAGTGTGACAACGCTGGCTCCCCCAGGTCTGGCACCCAGGGAGCAGGAATATGTTGCAGCTGGAGAGTGCAGGGGTCCATCACTGCTGCCCTGGGTGAGTTTCAGTGTGGCAAGAAGCAGTGTGACTTTGCATCCCCTCTCCTCTAGCTGCCTGTGCTTCCCCAGGAATGGAGCCTTTTAAATATGTTTTCATCAGCTGACATTTAAGTATGAATAAACAACTATTATGCATGCACTAAATATTCATGTTTTACAACATTGCCGTTACACTGAGGGATTATTTATGAGGCTGCTGCTCCCCACTGGTGAGGGGACTGGCTCAGGGCAGCCAGGAGCAGCCCCTGGGCTGTCACTGTGGCCACGACAGAGCCACAATGTTGATGTTTGTACCTTGCCAAAGGATGGCATTTCCTAGAGCTTCCTCTGGGGTGCAAAGGCAAGGCATGCTGCTCTGGAGGATGTTGTGTCCTGAACTTTTGCATTCCAGTTGAGACTTTGGGGCACCTTTCCTCCTCCTCCTCCTCCTCTGGCAGAGGTCACTGCCTCAGCCCCCAGGGCTGCTGTGACTGCACCATGTGTGCTGCCAAGGCAAGATGCTTCACTGCATCTCTGGGCTCTGTTCAGCAAGAATTTAAGAAATAGTAATTAAAAAAAATTAATGATGACAAAGACACACTCTTCTCAGAAAAGCAACCTGCAAACAGAATCCCTCCTTCTGAACCCAAGTGCTGAACATTAAAGGGGTTACTTAGGTTAAATAATAGACTTACTGAAAAGCCATTCCTAGAGAGAGGGGCCCTTTCTATAGGTGCCACTGGAGGATGGGACAGGGACACCTTGGGCAGGGTTTTGGACATTCATTGCCCTTGAGCCACCAACTGGAGGCCACGGCTTGAGGAATCACCACTGTGATGGGACCCGAAGCCAAGGGGAGAAGAGCGACCCAGCAGCTTCCAGAGTGGATGTCACCCAGGGTTTGTCCTTGGAGGGTGGCAACCCATTTCAGAGCAGCATTGATGGCCACTCTTATCACTAACAGGCTACATGTAACTCCACTGGGATAGACATGGATGGCAAAGTGCGTGCGGATGCCTTTTGAGGGTGGAAAAACCCCAGGTGAGCTGCAGAGGGAGAGGCAGACCAGAGGAAATTGATGCTTTTCCACTGCTGGGATGCACACAGGCCTGCAGGGTAAGCCCCAGAGTGAAACAGGTTTTGAACAACAATATTTTCATTAAATAAAATCACAATTTTCTACAGTTTCTGTAGGGATGTCAAGACCTTTAAGCAAATACCTGAGTCTATTCAATAATAAGAAAGCTATTCTCAAGGTAATTTTCTAAGTAAAATCACCCATAAAAGCTCAGGTTGCATTAGCAACATTTCTTTCCAGCAGTGTTATTATCAAGGACTAAAACAGGCAGCTGGCCCCTCTGCTCCCCTTCAGGCAGACAGCAGGCAGCACCTTCTTCCTCTCCTCAAATAATTTAAGTTAGTAGTGAAACATTCCTTCCAGGAAGCTCCTGCGCCTTCAGGTTCATGTGGCTGGTCAGCAGTGGAGCCTGGATGTGCATTTATATTTACACCTCCGCTGTTTACTTCACTTATTAGGGGCTTCATAGTGCTTTTGTGGCAAAGCTGATCTCTGTTTTGGGCACTTGCCCTCCAATCACTCAAAATAATCTACCAATATTTGGTACTTTCATCTGCAGCTGGTCCCCTGCTTCATTCCACCTCTCTGTCTCTGGCCGTTTCTCTGGGTTTGGTCCTTCCAGCTCTGCTTTCTCACAGACCTTCCCTAAAAACCTTCAGCACCACAAAACTGCCCTGCCAGATGTCTCAGCCTGGACAGAGTTGCCCCTGGCATCCTTCAGCATTTTGCTATTAAACCCAGAGGGGTCATTCCCTTCCTGTAAGCAGCAGAAGGCAGCAGCTGCTGGAGCAGGTGGGAAGCCAGGGCCCCATAAACAAGGACAGGGCTTAGCAATGGAACACAGAGTGAGCTAATGAAGAATTAAGTCATAAGCTACCGCTGGAAAGCCATTTCCTCCTCTAACAACTCCACATTTCCTGACCTAGCAGGGACAGCCCCAGGTCCTGGATCATTGATGTCACCCACAGCCACCATGGAGCATCCCCAGCTCCATCCCACCACCTTTCAAGCACAGCAGCTGGCACGGCTCCATGGGGCTGCTGGATCATTTGGGAAGGGGCTTTTGAGTGATTGCTTGGAGGACGTTGCTCACGGCTCCCCCACCCCAGCAATTTGGAAGTGAGGTGCAGGGCCCCCGCTGTGCTGGTGGACAGACAGACCTGGGCAAGTCCCTGGTGTGTGGCAGGGGCTGGCGTGGGAGCACTCTCTGAAAGCCTGGGGAGCCTGTTGGTGCTGCAGATGTCTGCCCCTGTGCCCATAGGTCTGCTGATTTCCACACTAAAGACATTTACTGTACGTGTTTGCCGCTAGGGAAAGCTGCTGTCTACGACTCAGCTCTATTACTGGAAGAGCAGCAGCGGCATTTGTGCTACTCTCAGTATTGCATTTCCAGGACCTGCTCTGTGGCTTTCGAAATCCTCCTCCCAACTCCCCACATCCCCCCATGCCAATTAGGGAAGATGCCTGGTGGGGGTGATGGCCCCCTCCCCTGTGCGGCAGTGCCGCGCCGAGGGACTGGCGCCGAGCGGCGCGAACCATCCCTTCTTGGCCTTGGGAAGCGCGGTTCATAAGCCAATGACAGAGGGATGGAACGCAAATATAGCATTTCTTGTAAAGTAAATTAAGCTAACAACGAGGTAACAAACCGCTGTTAATATTAGATTAACTTGTTTGGCAAGATATGAAATGGGGTGAGCCGGATTGCCGGTGGCGCAGTGCTCAATAGCGCTAATGCTGCTCAGGGAAGTATAACATCCCTCTGACAGACAGGGGCATGCTCCAAAAATAAAATAAATTAAGTCTGCAGGAAGAGCCAGAATCTGTGCAGCAATTACACCAGCATTAAAGATGAATGGAGACGAAGCCTAAGATTTTGATTGCCTTTAAACACTGGCTTGTTTTTTAATCTCAAAATCAGACTGCGCTGTGATCAGCCATTAGCCCCAACCACAAAAAGTAAGAGAGACAGAAGATCCTAGATTTTAACATTTGTAGTATGAACTTAAAATTCCTCTTTGATCTAAGATAAGGAGGCAAATGGCAGATAATGCAGAAGTTAAAGCCAGTTGAGTGCAGTTGGCAGCTGGGGCTGACACAGGGAACAATGGGGGCTTGGGCAGAGGGGTCACCGGCAGCCGTGTCCTCAATGCGGGGACTGAGGCACAGGCTTAAATGTCATACTATATGCCAGTGGTCACTAAACTGATTAGGCAGTGGTTATCTTTAGCAGTAAAAAGGCTATCTGCTAATACTAAATGATTAGTGGCTAAAATGCCATTTACTCTGCTCTGATTCCTTGAATGAATATTTATGCCAAGTGATGACTGTAACACCATCAAAAGGTTTCCATGCTCTGCTCCACAGAGTGGAAGCGATTATTCAACAGCAGGTCTGCACTCCAGCACTTGTTTCTATTAAGCAAATTTGCAGCATTCAGACAAGAATTCATGATTGCATTGTCCTCCTGGGATTTTTATTTTAAAGGTATCCCACCTCCAATGCTCTTGGGGCCACGGGCTGTGGCAGGTAGGCCTTGTCTGCTGTGTAGACACAGAAAAGAGGAATACGGATGCTGCACAATTTCTCCCTTGTATTTTTATTAATAATACATGACAATTGGACATTTGCCACACCCCATTCAGCACTGAGAAGTTGTGTCCTGCCCCAGGCCTTCCTCCCACCTGATTCATGGGCCATGGTGTAACACAGGTACCTTTCTCTGAAGGACTCGATTTTTAAACTGGTACCAAAGCCTTGCTTAAGAATTTGAACTGAAACTGAACAGCCCCACCAGCTCGTTTGGTGAGTGGTTTTGGTTTGATTTTACCACTCCCTTCCTCACCGTGGGACAGCAGCCCTGCACTGCCATTGTGTGCTGGATTGCAGTAAATCCCATGGGCGGGCAGGCAGGCAGGCATCGACTCAAGAGCACAGGCAAGGGCAGTGGCTGTCTGGCAGCCCATTTCAAAGCAAGGAATCAAAACATTTGGGCAACAAGCTGCTCCTTCCGTAGCCCCAGGGTGGCTGCCTCCGATAGCCCCTACAAAAAGGGCATCAACTTCACAGTTTCTCAAAAGACAATCTCCCCCAACCCCACGAAGCACTAAAACAGAATGGCAGTTTGAACACCCTATATCCATAGGCAGCTATAAGTGGCTCTTTAACTGCTATTCCATGTTTATGGGAATAAAAAGGGATGAGGCCACGCATTTTATACTGGGTCTCCCAACCCAAAACATCTGTTTGCGAAGGAAAATCACTCAATCAATCCACACGTCTGAGGTAGCTCCAGATGACAGGCAATATTTTGAAGCAGGCTAAATGTCTGGTGGTGTTTTGCTTCTGCTTAGCTGTTATTCAGCACAGGCGTACATAAAAGCATTTCATGCAACAGGCAGAGCAGCACCAAGCTGCACTGCATCTGGCATTTGCAATTCAGAGAGCACACACAAGCGACCCAGGACCAGCAACCAATTAAGTCACATCAGAAAAAAAGTAGTCGGTGTCTATTTATTAAAGGAAAGAGGGGTAAATCTAAGAAAAAGCACGAAGACAAAATAAATAGAATTGCAGCCATCCTTTACAGCTACTGGTGCACTATATTAAAGTGACACTCACTATACAAAGAAATGTGTTTGATACAGTCCAGTGGGTTGCACATGAATTGCATAACCTTGAAAATCATTGCACAAAGCATCGCAGCAGGAACACAGTTCAGAATTTTTTCTCCGGGAGATGCCTCAAATCTGATCACTTTTATTGTGTAAGAGGTCAAAGCACCTGGCACAGAGTAAGCAAAAAGGGCTGGGAGCAGGGATCTGCTGCATCAGCGCCCGGTCACGTCCCAGCCCTGACATCAGCTCTCGCAGCAGCTCTGACCTGGACAAGTCAGGGAAAATCCCACTGCCTAGCAAAGCCTTGAAATTAATATTCTGATCAATGCCCAGGCACCCACTGGCAGGGCTGAAGGGAGCCTGTTCCTTGCAGCCCAGACTGGAGACACCGTTTGAGCCAGCCAGCAGGAATTCCGTGGAACTGCTCTGTCTGCATCCACAAGGAGCCTCTCAGCCAGCAGCTCAGCACGGCACAGCAGCCTCGGTGGGACCCCGCCAGCGGTGCCGATGGCTCCCAGCCATCACCTGCCCCCAGCTCATTCCCTCCCATTCTACGGGGAAGCAGGTGGTTGGATGGAAGTGTCCACAACCCTGCAGCAGCATTTTACCCGGTTATTATGAGAGAACCTGCCTCTGCTGTGATCCGTGCAGTTTCCAGGGATTTATGCACACGTTTCCAAGTCTGCTCAGCATAAAGCACAGGAAATACAGGCTTTTGCCACACGGGGAAGAAACCACAGCGAAGATGACCAGGAAACATTCATAATTTTTAATTCACACCAGTAATAAAATTGCATTACATTTTTCATAAAATAAATGTTCCAGTTTATATACAGAAAACAGACTGTACAGAGCCCTCCCCCAGACCCCAAAAACTCACAAACATACAAGCAATGCAGTGCTCAGCTAAGCAGGCACAACTGTACATCTAAAATTGTAACTGCTTTGTGTTGGGGGGGAAAAGTACTACAATGTATATAGTCCTCTCTGGACCAAGAATTAAAAAAATATTGCAGGCAAGCTGACAGACGCCCTCGCTGCTCGTGCGGCCAAGCGCCCATCCCACAGTGCTCCAGCAAAGCAGGGGCTGTTATTGAACCTGGGACTCGAAGCTCCCATTCAGCTGCCCTTCCTCATAGTCCATCTGACACAAGATCATGTTGTTCTTCAGGAAAAACTTGTCTCCCACGCAGAATCTGGAAGATGAAAAAGGATTAGTGGGCGTGAGTATGAACGGAGGTGACTTCGGGGGGAATTTGAGGCGGTTTGGGTCTGAAGGCAGCTCTGGTGAGCAGAGTGTGATTTCTAGCTCTGCCAGTGCTGAAACCCCTTGCTGTCCTGGGGTTTTGCTGTCCCTTTCCCTGGCACATCCATGCTTGGCTCCAGGCCACAGGGAGCAGCTCAGGGGGCAGGTCCCACTCTCTGCATGGCAGCTGCAGGAGGAGGTTGGGAGCAGTTAAGGGATTTGTCCCTGCAGACAAGAGGTATTGGCTCTCCAGCCAGGAAATCAAGCGGGCAATATTACACGGAGCCTATTTGAAGTTTTTGCTGGTATCCACATTTCCACAGTTCCCTCGGGTGAAGCAGTATTTACACTAATTTCCAGGCAAGGACTGGCTATTAAGTCCTCCCTCACCCCCTTGTGTACAGTGCTGAACAATAAATAGAAATTTCTCGGTGGCTGGACTCCTAACCTTTATCTTCATTGAGCGAAGGGCACTGCTCTCTATATACCATGTAAATTGTTCTGTTTGTCTTGAAGTTGACAGAGAAGCTTGTGATATTTAACAATTTTATTTGACTATTAAGGTCAAAAAAGTTCCACATATAAGATTGGAGAGGTGCGACTTGGCAGCCAATAGCTCTGCCCGCCCTGCCTGCTTGCTCGGGAATCAGAAGCTAATCTTTACTTCTAAGATAACAAATAATGTTCTCTGCACCCAATTCAGGGGCTGGTTTTTGTCCATCACACAGGCAGGGCAGTGACAGACCAGAGCACAGGCTGCGCCAAGAGCTGAGTCTGAAATCAGCCTCAGGTCCCTAAAGCAGAGAGACACCCTGGGTCAGGCACTGTGCCTCCAGGCAGCTCTGCAGAGAGGAAGGGGTAGGTACCAGCCTCTGGCAAGGCTAAATATCCACTGGGCTTTGAAGGAAGATAATTGGAGATGACCCAATCCTCAGGAGACTTAGCAGACCTCAAATGCCCATTTCCCCTGCTCCCAGGGAGAGCTTTGGCACTGCCTACTCCTTGTCTAAAGTGCTTTCATCATTTGTAACTCAGGCAGCTTCAGGCAGAGCATCCCCATAAAACTGAGTATTTTCTGCCAAAAGAACAGGACTGATAATTTTAGAGCTCCTTCATAGGGCCAACACGGGCACAAGTTTTCTCCAACTGGACACCTGCAAATAAGCTGATTAATTTGCCAAGTTGGTGCAGAGAGAACTGGGCATTGGTTCACACTACATAGGATTTCACTGAAGACCTTCCATCTTCTTCCCTCTGTGGCACATTCTCAAGTAGTTCTGAAATTCAACCTTTTCTGTATATTAAATAGATAAAAATTACTCCTAATTTAAATCAACAGCTTTTATGGTAAAAAACAGTACAGCACACACACTCTCCTTATGACCACCTTCCCCAGCAGCTGGTTTTCTCACAATGAATAAAAGACACATCTGCTTGCTTTTCACTACTTATCCCCACCTTAAGAGCCATATAAATCTCCAGGAAGAGAAATGCAAAAATTACTCTTGCCACCAGCATCGTCAACAGCTGTCTCTTGCTAAACCTGGTTTTGGGTCTAGAGGAGCCAAAGGAGGAGCTGGAGAATTTGGGGGTTTAAAGCATGGTAGGCTGAGTAGTAATGCAGGAGTTGCTGCAAACCTGATGTTTTAGGGAATACAGTAATGAAAACACTGCACACTTGGTAAAAATATTAGAGATTTTGCTGTGATAGATTCAGCACTCTCTACAGAGTCCAGCTATAGAACGGCAAGTAAACTGGAAGAGATCTAAGGAAAGGTCTTCATCATCAAATCTCTTCAGAGCTGAAGAACAAGAAAGGGTTTCAGGTGAGGTTTCCAATTCAGAACTAGGACTGGCATCCACCTCTGCAATTTTGACTTTAGGTTTACTTAATCTCACTGTTCTCAGTGTCATCTCTTACAGGATCACTTCCATTCTGCCCTTTCAAGCCAAAATCGCTACAGAGTAAGTCATGAAAATTTGTAGCCCTCTGGCCTCAGCCAAAAGTAAGAATCTACACGTAGCCCATCTTTCAGAACAACTCAGCCCCTCACAAACTGAACAAATCCCTTGTGCATCACAGCACAACTCTGCCAGAACGGGGGATTACCTGCGCTCTCCTGCCGGGCAGTGACAGCCCTGGAGGTTGTCTGAAGGGCAGAGTGGGACCACACTGGCAGCTGGAGAGGAAAGGGAGGGAGGGAGATGCTCTGGAGTCTTTGAAATAAAGGGTGAAATTTAAAAGAAATTCCTGAAAAAGAAAAGTAGGCAGCACTGGGTTTTTCCGTGAGAGAAGAAGGGTGAAGTAGGGGGTTGGTGACAGATACTCATCCTGCAGACCTCCAAGGCCAGTCTAGCACTCCTGCCTGTGCAGCCCAGAGCTGGGACTTGCCTCTGCCTGAGGGGACATTTGAGATGCCCCAGCCCTAGTTCTGGGGTGGAATTTGGGAGCACCCCTCTCCTGCCCAGGAATCATCAGGAGGCTGGAAAGAGATGCTCCTGAGGGCCGAGCCTGGCAGGACCCACAACACGCCCGAGTCCGGAGACAAATCCCAGAACCAACTGGTGATTGTAGCAGTGTGGAAGGAGCATCTAGGGGAACGAGGGGATCAGCTCTGTGTTCAAGCGTCACCAAACAAGACCGGGCAACTGAAAGCTCCCGCGTGGCTTCCGCAGGGAGCCCAAGGCCAGGAGCCACTAGATGTCACTGCCGCCCGGCACTGCCACCGCGCCCGTGCAGGCGACAGCATCCATGGAGCTCTGTGCCTCCAACAAGCACTGCCCCCGCCTTCAGTGAGTGAGGGGAGCCACCGCAGCCGCCTCCTCCGTGCTCTGGCACCAACCTGCTGACACCAAATTCATCTCTAGGGCTGAGCCACTGGTCAGAGGGTGCGAGAGCAGAATCGGATAGGATCTCCCAAGTTCAGGGGCAAGGCGGCAGGGGTTTGCATTCACACTCATGTATGGCTGCTTCATGAGAGATCCCACTGTGACTCTTTTCTGGAGTGAGCAGTGCATGTGTAAGTCAGGCTTTTAGCTTGACTTTTACAGAATTGGGTTCTCCATCTTCCCACAAGTTTTGTCATCTCTCTCACACTTTCCCACGGGATGAGGCACGGCATCCTAGTTTCATCTTTGAGAAACACAACCACAGACCCAGAACAGGAACCCCAGCACAGCCCTTGGACCCTGGGCAGTCAGTACAGCCTGACTAAGCAAGCAGTAAGGACAGCAAGCAGTTTCAGGTCTATCTTAGACAAGGATGGACAGATGGATGCATCAGAAGGTGACACGGTCTGGTTCTGTGGGCTTCCATTCTGCCTACGATGACCAACAAACACAGGAAGATTTTTCATGGCCCTCCCAGATTCAACTGGCTACAAGTAGTCAAAGTGAAAACACTGTGCATGATGCTTTATTATACTCTCTGATAGGCATGTTCCACTGGGTAAAACCCTGCAGAAACACGTAAGCCCCACTCAAAATGATACCACCAAGATGCCCTGTTAGTTACACAACAACTGAAGGGATTTGTTCCTAGTGCTGGAAAGGGCTCAGCCAGAGTATCTTTCTCCTTCCTGCCCCTTCTCTTTATCCTTCTTCTTTTCCATCCCCAGTTTTGAGCGTGTCAGAAACATGATTTAAGCGAGATAACGTCAGTTTGCCAGAGGAGGTCCATTCACCATCGTCTGCCTTCTGCAAAGAGGGTAGATCCTGAAAGGACGCTGGAGCAGTTTGTTTTATTCAGCAGCAGCTGTACAGTCTGTGTCTGTGTCCTCCCCCTTGCCCCTCCAACTCCCACCAGCTCCAAGGGGATTTGCAGTAAAAGGGCTACAGGTACTTACATGCATCCCCCAGGTCAGCCTGGCAAACCAGCCCGAGCCCTGCCAGCAGGCTGCGAGCCCCAGACAGGCAGTGTGCATCAAACATTTCCCCTATTTCACAGGCAAAGGTATAAATCAGTTTGTGTGTACAATAACTGTGTCCTCACCGCTGGTTGCAGAGCTGACAGGCAAAGCAGTCCAAATGGTAAACATTATCTCTGGCCCTCATCACCATCTCAAAGGCAGGGATCAGTTTACTGCAGGCAGCACAATTCCCGGTGGTACCAAAGAGCCTGCCAAAGAAGCACAATCATTAGAAGCCATTTTAATTAAATGGTGGAAGGACTAATTAAGTGTAATTAGCAGTATCAAATACTGTATTGCACCAATAAATAGAAGTTGCAGTCTCCATTTCACTGACCAACCAGCGTGAGGGAACTTGGGATAAAACTGCCTGGTGAGCAGGCTCCGATCATCGAGATGAAACTTCATTTGGTTTGTGAGCCTAGGGCTAATTTGCTGTCTAATGGAGAAAAGCATTAAACACTTAGAGCACTATTTTGGGGCTCACAAAATTTCAGTCAAAAACTATCTGCCTCTCTGCAGCAGTGGGGTAGGTGCTGGGAGCTGCCCGTCCTGCTCCGCATGGGCTTGCTGCACTTGGCCGCAGCCTGACGGAGGGACAGGCTGGCAGCAGGACACAGAAGTCCTGCAAACTTTGCCAATCCTGGCAGGCAGGATTGTAACAGAGCTCAGGAAGAACCTCACTTACCTGCTGTTTAAAAAGAAAAAGCACGACTTCTCTTGCAACGAGTGCACAGCGTTTCGCAAGGCACCTCAGAGAGCAAGCCCTCCTCCCCGGCTGTGCCCCCCTCCTCCTGCCTCCCCAGCCCTCCCGGGAGCCAGCTAAGCCCTTCCACGGCGGCCTGAACAGCATGCTCAGCCGTTCCACTTCAGCTCCCCGCTCCTCCAGGACAGCCCTTCAGCACTGGAAGCTTTGCCATTTCCATCTTGGCTTTCACTATCTGTCTCCCCAGATGTCTGCTGCTGTTACAGCTCCCGTCGGGGGACTCAAGCAAGACTGCGGCATCCTTCCTGCGGCCCCCTCGCCCGAGGTGTTCCTGCAGACCCCGTGTGTGCCAGGGGCACGGTGCCACTGCGGCATCGGAGCCGCGCCAACCGGCCGGGGGCACTGATCCACGGGCTGACAGAACCAAGGTTCACCCCAGCCTCTGGTCAATGGGCATGCGGTTAGTTACTTGGCCTAGAAGATGATAGAAATTGTATTTTGGGGGCGATGAGCCTCAAGACGTACGATCCCTGCTGGCCATTAGCTCTGCGCATGCAACGCGCCGCTGCCCGCAGACAGATCTGGGCTCACGGTTTGCTTCAAGCCATCGGTTCTGGCTGATTCCACAACACGCAGATGAGAAGCATCAGGAAAATCTATAACCAATTTCTAAACCTGCAATTTCCAAGCTAATCAATACTAATTATTACTGGCCAGTAATTGTGAATTAAAACACCCAGCAGTGTTACAGAAACCTCCACACAACTCTCCCACCCGCCTCCACTGCCGTGCTCCTGAAGTCAGCTCGCTCTCCAGCTGTAAGAAAGCCCACCCTTATTTTTCTTTAGAAGTGGTATCAGTGGTCTTTCATTAGGCCTGGCCGGAAAACCCCAGGCCTTCCTGTGAAGAAACAGCACTGTGTTTTCCCTGAGAGCAAAACAATGCAAGCCAAAACAGAAACACTTGTGCAGGATGGAAAACTCGCAAAGGGAGTACTGAAACGTCTTCCCCTACAATTTCGTCACCTGAAAGCTGAAAGGCAGAGTAAAATCCCAGCTGTATCATTTGCACCAGCAAAAGTCAGCCCCTTTCTCCCTGCAAGCTCTTGCTCCTGCCCCCACAGGCAGGCCAGGCAGGGGAGGCAGCTGGGCACGGGCCTCAGCTGCCTAACGCCAGCAGACTGGACTGGAAAAATGCGGCACTGAGAAGTGTCCAGGTCTCCACCCTGGAACGCCTTGGCTCTCATTCAGCACCCACTCACAAATCAAGCCATTACTCCAGACATCCCTCCCTTCCTCAGCATAGCAGCCCCTTTCCACCTGGGCACAGCAAAGCCTGACAGCTTTTGCCAGGATTTTCCCATTTCCCATAAAACCAGGCATCCGTTTTTAGAGTACCCAAGTCACAGCAAACTCAAAAAAATGAGTCAAATGCATTAGGCAGGGAAACTGGGAGGTTAATCCTAGATTTGCTCTGTGCCCAGCACTACTACATGCACAAGTATAAAATATCCATTATTCATTAGCATCACAGTTGTGTGGAGCTCAATCTAGATTAAACAAAATAAAGGGGCCCCAGACAGCACCATTTGCATTGTTAAGCAGGTGCTTTTCTTCAGCCTTCAAATAGGAGACTTTTCTAAATGGAAATGATGGGGAAATTTGGACAGATGTTCACTTAACTATTTAAACAGTTAGCTTAAGAAACATGAAAAATGTATTTGGCATCGTATTCACCTGTCTCCTTTCAGGGGTTTTGGGGGTAAACCAATTGTTAAACAGCTTTGACTGTTTGCATGAGATCTGAAGCTTATGTTCTGTCCAGCTGAAATCGTGTTGCCTTCTAATGTCTACATAACGTAGCTTCCAGCGAGTCGGTGTGCTAATCTTTTTCTCTTCTATCAAGTTTCACAGCCCTCCACACCCTCCCTTTCCCAACAGATGAACCTTTCACACTTATTCTAGCACCTCCTAATTTTAATCTGCTTTTCGGGGAGTGATTTAGAGCCCCATATAATCACCATCCTTCTAAAAATACGCTGTAACTTGTACCTCAGTGAACACGACTTTTTTTCAATCTGTTGGAAGAAGACGCAAAATGAATGGAGTCTTTTCCCTCTTCTTGTTTGCTTGTGGAAAACCTGCCACCTCTGACATCTCCTGATCCAGAAGCTACTTAAGCTGAAACTTTCTGAAGTGGGGAGCTTAATGTTATTGGAAGGAGGGAGAGAAGAGAAGGAGCAGGAGGAAAAGCCTTCTGCCCCAAGCCCCATCTGTGGTTAAATTTAAAATAACCCCACACGAACAAACTGATCTGCATTCTGTCCCCCAGACACCTTCGTAACAGATGCAACACTCTCTCACGCATTCACACACACGAAGTTGAAGCGCATCAGAAAAATCTATCAGAAGATGTTTAGCCTCTACTTACCAGCTCCGAGCCATTGGCATAAAAGAAGCTGGAAATACAGAAAGTTTTCAGTTTGGGGTTGTTTTGCTTCTTCTGAAAAACCCTATTTATTCACTTCCCTTTGAAGTTAAAAGGCAACAATTCTTAAGTACAGATTTATTCCCCTTTATGTAACAGGAAGACCCAGCCAGCTTGTAAATAAGCATAGACTATGCAGATTTAAAATTTAGCACAATTAAACTTTTAGCCTGTGGTAGTAATTATGTTTAATGGCTCTTAGCCTGAACTTAACCATGTCTATTGTTGTCAGCCAGTCTAAAAGCAGGAGTTTGTCCAAGGACAATTTTCTGTAGTTTATGGGCACACTAGAAACCCCGCTATGCCCTGTTCTCATTGGCCATTGATGTCAGTGTGTATAGTAAAAATTAAAGCTAATTGGCACACAGGAGCAGCCCTGAATGCAAATGAATTAATGGGAAAAGAAGGGAGTGCTCCTGGAAGCAGTAGGCAACTGTCAAAGGATGGGTTTTATGTAGTCCTGTCTGGGCTAAAGAGCAGTCTTCTGCATGGTGATCCGGACCTCAACAGCTCCATGAGTACAACTCAAGTTAATTCAAACTACGGCAATGTCACAGCACCCTGCAGGGGTTTTTTTTTGGGGGGGGGGGGGAGAATGGTAAAGGGTTCTTACTGGAGGGAAAACAGTAAGAAACTTCTCATATGAACATGTTAAGTTTAGCACCTTTTAACAGATTTTTCATTCAAACAAGATGTTTGGGGGGCTAAACTGAGAACCTGATTGCCTATTTCTGTCACCACTAGGAACAACAATCTGGTTTAGTCATTGCCTACAAGGAGAGAGTCTCCATTTCTTCTCGCCCCCTCTAGCCTGGTGTCTGACTAGATAGCAGCTTGCAATCAAAAAAGAAGGAGAAAATATTCCCTCTGCAGAAAGAGTAAAAATTTTGGAGCTGTTGACTCCACAGGAGACAAAAAAAGAGGAAGAAGGACAGGCACATATAAATAATGAGTGGTACAGAAACGAAAGGTTGGCAGTGTCAGTCAGATTTTTTAAACACAAAACAAGTTCAAAATTCAAACAGCTGAGTCGAGACTGATAATCCCTCCCCAAAAAAGGGGGTTTTGTCAACACTGAAAGATAAGAATTATGAAATGAAAGAGGACTGAACACTAACCTACAGATAAATATCTACATTTGTAGAGATTGTGCACAACTACACATTTTTCTACATGTTTATATATCCAGATTATCTGGATGTGCAAGTTTTAGAAGAGCTATAGAACTCCATACTCATATCTTCTCCAGGTGACAGGGGTTTTCCCATACACCTTCTCTGCTGCTGTTTATTTCTTAGTTTCATCAGGACCTGCTGTAGAACAAGACGTGCTTTATGTACCTGAAACCCATCATCATGAAAAGAAACGGTTTCGTCCCCACCTTTTGAAACAAACCAAAAACTGGTTTTTCAGTGAGGGTGGCTCTTAAATACTGCAATCAGTATTTTTCCCACCTGTGGATATCAGAAATATGCTGAGCTACAAGCGTGATTTGACTGGAAAATTGAATATACCAATAAATGCAGGGAAAGCCTGAACATCACTAAAAAGATAAAAAGAATAAGCTTAAAAGCAACTTCAGACAACTTTCCTGTGATCAGCCTTTGTGTAATATTAGAGAAAGCCTCAGTGACAGGAGATTCAGCACCGTAAATACATATTAGCTGGTGCACCCTCCTATCCAGAACGCCGTTGTCAGGGCTGCAGTGGGAAGTCATGTCAGCTGAAGGAAAGGAAATGCATTTCGATACTAATGAAGTTGGTCAAGCTGTCCTCTCATGAAGCCTTCAAGTTCAATCCCAAAGAATTTACATCTCACATGCCAAAGGGTTTGGCATTCAAGGACAGCATGGCAGGGGGAGTTGAACCAGTACGGAACAGCCCCTGGCCAAGTGACCACACTGGTTCAGAGATTACTGGGTGTGAACTTCAAGGTTGCTCAAGGGAGTCTGTTTTCACTTGAAGGACACATCTGAATGTTCACTTATTTTTACTCCTTTGGCCTCTCCCTCCATCTTTCCAGCAGATATTTACAGAGGGGTTGGGACTATTAGCAGGTAGGAGAAGTCCAAGTCCTCCTCCCCTGCCCCAGCCGTTCCCATGGTATAACTGTAGCTGCTGACCTTAAGCCCATCCTTGCTCTGGCACTGCTGAACACAAGTGCAACAACGTCCTCTTAGGAGAGTTTAAACAGAGCAGTCAGAAAAAGGCAAAGCTGAAAGTGCTGGAGGCATGCTAGTGTACCAGAGCCAGGCAGAATTACTCCCCATTAGCTTTCCTCCTCAGTGAGAAGTTGTGGAGATGGAAAAAAAAGGGCAAAAAGCAAACAAACAAACAAACAGTACGGGCACAGGCTGTGAGAAACCCAGCTACTGTGGAGGAAAAAAAAAAAATCTGTACTTTAACACCACAAAGCACAGCAATATTGCCAAGACACATTGTATTTTGAGCCTAATTAATCCTCCTTAATCTGTACAGACACCAAGTGTAGAAGTGAGGGTGTCCTATGTAGCATGCAAGACACTCCCTATTGCGAGGCAAAAGCAGCACTTCTGTCTAGTGACATTTTTAGGCTCTGAGCAGACACCATTTGTTCAGACACACTGAATTTATACCTCTCCTTCCCACGCTGAACATGTCCCTTGAAAATCCGGCAGGGCATGCTCCTGGTGAGTGCATGCACACTGTGCTTCTCCAGAGGAAAAAAATGTCCCAAATTCTCTCCTTCCTGCTTCAAAGGTGCTGCAGCTTCTGCAGGTTGAAGCCACACTTGGAGTATTGGTGATGTCTTGGGGAGATTAACTGAAATTCTGTCTCTTGGGGCACACACATCTCGGTTCCCAAAGGCTTGTTCTCACACATCCAGCCATGGTTTAGTGGTTTGGCTCAGGGCTGTTGTCACTGACTCGAGGAAGGCCACCAGGAGGAGGGAATTTGTCCACATTCTCCTGTGCCAATAGAGCAGGGCACCCGTGTTTGTGCTCTTATCCCACAAGAAAATTAAACCCTGCACATTTGCCAGATGCAGAACACTTCACCTAAAGGGCTCCTAAAGTGATTCACTGACAGAATGAATGCCCCGGGCCGTTTGGAGTAGAGCAAAAACCCCAGGACTCAGCATTTGAGTCATTTAAGCAGGAGCTGCTGAGGGTGGCATTCAAGCCTCCATGATACAATCAGTGCTGAGGGGTGACAGGGAATGGCCGTCCTGCCAGGAGGTCCCCGTCCCTCAGACAGGATGCAGAGGGCTGCTCTGCTCCCTGAAGGCACCAACACCAGGTGCAGAGTGATGCCGTGCCGAGTTTGCAGCCCTGATGTGGGAAGGTGGGTGAAAAGAACTGCCATGAAACCCACTGAGAACAGCATCAGGGTTTCCCAGAAAGCCCTTCTCTTTTACTGATTCACCATCATTTTTTAATGCAGGTTTTGAGCTTTCTTTGGAGTCTAATTAAGGCCCCAATCAGTTTACGTGATGAAAAACTTTCCCAACGCCAGCATATCAAACACGCAGAAGCAACAGTTCTGCTCCTCTCAAAGCAAGCCCGACTTGCCTTTGCTCGTGTGAGGGCACCATGCTGAGTAAAAAGGAAAAATCACGTTCTTCATCAGCACTTCACAGTGAAATTTAAGTTGTCAGTTCCTCATGGGAAATCCTGATGCAACACCCGGCCCGTCCCTGTGAAGCGGAGCTTGGTGAATGTTTAATTATGCCTCGGAACAAACACACATCGCTGCGTGGGGGCTGCGAGGAGCCATCTGAGCCTGCATGCTAAGCTGCTCTGTCCCAGAAGCAGTTCCTTCAATAGCATTTGCTTATCAAAAATAATTAGAGGTAGGAATGCTGGAACTGTGATTATGGAACAAATGGTAAATCTATTTGCTGAGACGAAATGTATTGAAAGATACATCGAGACACAGCTGGAGACTGAGGTGATACCACAAGGATAACAACTCGAGATCCAATTTCATCTTTCATGATTAAAAAATGAGCAAGAAAGTGTTTTATGAAATGTGAAGGTTAACAAATGTTCCTTCACAAGCAATGACGACAGTTTATCTTTTGAAACAAATGATCAGGCTACGGTCGGCTCGCAGCTCCTGGAACACGTTGGAAAGATTGCTGCTGAAAACCCACCAAGGATCAGCACACACAGCTGGCAGCCCACCGTGCTCCCAGTGCCTGGGACAAAGCCAGCTCCAAAGGAACGCTGCCACAGCGGGGACGGAGCTGGCCGTGCTCCTGTCCCGACCCTCTGCCACAGGTCCATCCCTCGCCCCAATCCCTGCAGTGGCCGTGGCTCATCCACACCTGCCCTCAGGAGGGGTGGCACAGGAGGGTCCCAGAGCTGCAAATTGCCAACAGACTATTCCAGGAGCCCTCTGGCTGAATTCCTCTGACTGTTCTCCAGTCCTTTGGGGTGCAACTACATGGTGAAGTATGAAAACTTGTTTTTAGGAACGAGTTCTGCTGAAATTTGACTAGTAGACCAAATACCGTGAGTTGTTCCACAAGGAAAAAAAACGTGGATAGAAACTCTAAAACTACTAATGTGAAGGAATTATATAATGACAGGAATGGTTAATTTGCCAAGAAGAGAAATTCAAATTACCAGGAGGGAACAAACAGTAGAGAAGATCGTGATGGCAACTTTAGCTCCTTCTATTAATAGAACTAATAGTTAAATAGAGGGAGAAAGAAATATTATATGTAGAAGCCAACACAAGATGTTTTAAACTAAAAAAATTGCTTTATATTTTTATAAATATGGGACTGTGTACCAATGCCCTTATTCCAATCCTGGGAGCCTGAAAGGGTTTCTTAGCTTCAGGAGAACAGATCCCAGGAATTCAGCAGAACCCCCCAAAAAAACCCAGTATAAACTAAATTTACTTATTAGTAAGAATAAAAGCCATGATATCTGTAAAGCTGCCTAAACAGCTGAAAGCTAATTAACAACACTGTTACAGAATTCATTATTATTCCTTTCTAGCCGAGTCTAGGTCAAATTTCCTAGGATTTGACAATTATACTGTTCTTCCCAACAAAAACACTCAAAGCTCTAACACCCTAAATTCAGATGGGGGGAAATATTTAATGTAAAGGCCACATAAGTCTTCACAGTTTAGCCATGCTGCACAAATAGCAACAGACTTCCCCCTTGTTGGGCCAGGAACTATTCCAACCCGAAAAACGGAGACAGAGGTGTTACAAGACCCCTTTCAGGCACAGAAGTTTGTTCCAGAGACCACATTTAACTGGTGCTGTGACAGAAGCTGCATGGCCATGGTCAAACACAAGTCCCAACTGTTGCCTTCCATAGTTCGTATCATGAACTGCCCTCTCTTCTCAAAGCTGGGACATGGGCCATTTCCTGGGGTCTGCAATGCCTGGCTTCTTTTCCATCTGCAGCACAGGCTTCTGGTGTGCCCCAGAAAATTCACATCATCTAGGGGCCAGTGGGAAAATCACAGATTAAGCTTTTCCACCTCAAAGCAGCATTCTCGGGATAAACCAAGGAAAGAAAGGAGTGCTCTACAACTCCAGTAATATAGAAAGGTTCCTCTAAGCCTAACAGCATCAATAGTGCTGTCCTTTGGCACTTTAACATGTCTGCTTTGATGCCACACATTATTTTTGTTATGAAACTAGAATAAACCAAAATCAATGCGGTGCTTATTAAATGGACAAAACATGGGGTAGCTCACAGGTCTCAAAAAGCAAATGTAAACTGGAAACACTGTCCAGCTCAGTATTTGTAGCAGGGTTCTGCAATACATAGAATAAAGCTGAATATCTATCTTCAGGGTCAAATAAAAAAAAAAAAACAAAACCACAAGTATAACACTTTTTCAAGACCAGAAATGACAAAGTCAAGAGAAGTGATAAATAATGAAGTGGAGAATGACAGATGGAAAGACCTGGATCACTTGGCAAGCTGGGTGCAAACAAGATAAAGAAAAGATAATGTATAAACAAGATAAAGTACAAACAAATACTTCAGAAAATAATGCAGCTGTTCTTCCTGGAAACAAAACTATTCCTGAAAGTAGCTCTCCTAAGAGATTTTGGGGGTCCTTCTGATAGTATCTAGCATGACCCAATTGTGATACTGCAATGAAAGACTTCCTCACAAAGCGAAGAACCAAAATATTCTTCACTGACACATCAGAATTATGTCCACAACACAGAAAAAGTATAGCTAAGCTGAAGAAGGAGAACCAAAATGCTAATTTGGGGGTAGAAATCTCTGTGTTGAATTTGAACCTTCTGGAGCTCAATTTTTTTTAGCTTAGCACAGACAGGGTTAGGGATGCCTCCAGAGCAAGTGACATGTGACATTAGTAAATATTCAGATTTAAGGAAGGTACAAAAATTATTTCATTATAGTGAAGATACTTGACTCTTTCCTCATCACACCCGTTCCATTTTTCCACGGGCTGCTTATCCCGTCTTTTCCACCTCAGATGTGTTCACCTTTACCCAAGCTCCTCCTCACTTAGATTTTGGGGACACGCCCCACCTAACCAGATATGGAGCTTCAACTTCTGCCTGTGTGGCAGAATTTCAGCTGGGATATTTCATGTGTGCCCTGAAGAGTTTCAGCTCCAAAACCCTCCTGTGAGCAGGATGCTCTTGTGCACTGCTGGGCTGGAAGGGCAAGGTGGCAGCTCCCACATGGCAGCTGATAGACTCAGTCCTTCTGTTTGGCTCAGCGCTTAATCTCTCATCTTTAGAAGGAGAAACTTGTTTGTTCAAGTTTACTGAGATAATATTTACTGAAGATTTTCAGAAATGCGTTTTACATTGCAACACATGAAGCATCTGAGCACTGACACTAATCTAGGCAGCCCCTGAACACCGCAAGGTTAGACGGCATTTTACCTCCCTGCCTTCCAGCAGCGTGCTGGGTTTGCTTTGCTTCAGATGTTTTGCTGGTTGAGCTTGCCTGGGAAATGCTAGCAGTGCATGAGGAAAAATAAAAGAAAACATACACATTAGCTGGAGATCAAGTGCATTCTTCCAAAGGAAAAACAAAGCAAAACTCAGAGTGTTTTGCAGTGTGACCCTCATAATAATATTTGCATTAGGCCTGCTGTCTTATTAATATTCATTTATGTTTGCATAAAGTATCTTGCACAAAACCCCCATACACCAGGCAAAAAATCCCATGTGTTACGTATTGCAGACACACACTGACAGGATGGTTCTAGCTCCGAGTTAGTGATGGTCTCTGCTGACTTCCTCAGACAGAAACATTTTTTGAAGTTGATCTGTAATTTTGGAGTTTTGCTCTGTTTAGTTAGGGAAGAGACAAGAGCCCCTTGGGATGAACCTTACTCAAGACTAGAAGTCTGTCTGAAAGCTATGACTGAAAAAGAAAAGGTAAAGGTTTGGTCAGGTCTCAGTTGATATGCAAGGAGAATTAAGAGTTTTTCCTAATTCACTCAGCAAGCAGAGCTTGTTCTTGACAGTCCATAATAACAAAATTCATGACCTCCTCCTTCTACCTTCACTTAAAAACAGGATTTCACCTCCCTGATTGCAAAATATGTTAAGTGCAAATAAAAAGCCCTGCTTAGACAGTGGAAGAAACTCCAGTCTCTTCTGGGCAGGGCTGGCCATGCACGAGCACACGTGTCCACAGGAGAGCTTTGGGAAGCCAGACAGCCGGCAGCACGCTGAGAGGCTTCGGGAAGAGCCCACAGTACGTCCCTCTATTTACCTCAGGTAATCTCTGCGGCAGAGAATGAGATTTGCTTTTGTGTAAAGAGTTGATCCAACCTCTCCAAGACGACAGTCACAGCAGGCACACTTTAGACAGTCTTCATGCCAATACTTATCCAGAGCCTTCAGCAGGTAGCGGTCCTTGATCTTCCGGTTGCAGCCAGCGCAGCCCTTCTGCTTCCCTTTGGGTTGTACGGATAACATGGGCACACCTGCAACGCAAACACAGCACCTCCTTTAGAGGACATCCAAACAGCTCGGCCAGGCTGCGGCATTTGGGGCAGATCTGTGAGCAAACACTGCTGCTGCTGCCATTACAAGGAGCTCACATTGCAAGGAGCTGACAGTCAAAGGAATTCTAACCTCATCTGCTGTCGCAGGCTAAGAGGGAGTGCAACACTTGCAGGAACGCAGCCCTTTTTTCCTAAGGGTAGGACTGACACAACGCACCCGACTTTTTCTAACAAGCATCTTGCAGCAGAATAAACTGGCTGCAATTTCAACATTTGTTTTTTCCCCTCATTAGCTGTACCCTTGTGTTGTTAATTACCTGCCACAGACAATTAAAAAGAGCAGAAGAGCCATCAGTGTATCTAACCCCCCCCCCCCCGGTCCAGCATCTTGGCTGAATCAAGTTTGATGGGGAAGGGAGAGGAGTGGGTATAAAAAGATGTTCTATGCCACTGTTTTTCCTCTCTTGTGAATCCTGTTGGTGACAGAGGCCTGACTGAAAACCAGAGCAGGCCAGGGACTGCTCCAAAATAAATGTGATTCAAATACCCTTGAGAACAACCGCACCAGTGCCCCTCTGCCACTAGTGAAGCCACATTCTTTAAGCAAAGCAGAGCTTTCCTCCTCCTCATGTATTGATGGAGACAGTAGCAAAAAGCCAGGAGTTTCTTCCTCCCTGGAAGTCCCTGCTGGGACTGCAAAGCAAGCATAGCTGGGTATGAGGTGGTGACAGCATACTCAGGGCAGGAGGCTGGGGGAGACTTGCTGTGGCCACCTTCCTCTCCGTGCTGTCTCCAGGTTTTTCCTTTTCTCCAAGCAGCCAGTGCCTGCCACGGTGAGCACTGGCACAGCCGTGATACCTGTCACTCTTCTCAGTTTAAGAGCAAGGCACGAAAGGACTTCATGGAATCAATAGGTGGAAAAATAAACAAGGTGAGGGACAGGACAGGAAATGATGAAAGAAGAAATTAACTCACTGAGATGCCAGAATTCCATTTGCTCTAGAGCCTTGATTTAATTTGTTATGATTTTTATTTTTACTGGTGTCAGTCACTAAAAATGACAATGCTGGGCCTGTAAGAAGCACACTGTGGGCTTTAGCAATGCAGAGATGATGAGAAGGGACACTGTGGCACAGTAGCAGGTGTCACTGGTTATATACTGTTACACAACGTTAATCCACCCTTTCTATAGAAGCGCTGGATGTCCCAGAAAGTAGCAGCTTGATAATAGAATTATTAACAGTCCCTTAACCAGAGAGGACCGAGCAAGTGCCACTGCAGTAAGTGACATGTGCTGCTTTCCTTAAAAGCCAGGGTGACCTGAGAGCGCCTAATGGTCAGCACATGTAAACCCACCACTCGCACAGTAATAATTGCTTTGTCAGAGCCGCGAGCAGATGACAATAACACTTAAGACACCTCCACACAAACAGCGAGGTATTGATCCATCTGTAATCAAAGTGGTCTCAGCAGCACAGAGACAGGCCAAGTAACATTCAAAAACCCTAAAGGCTTAAAGAGGCCTCCTGCCCTCTCCTGCAGCACACTCAAAACCTGCTCGCCAAATCCCTACAAGCAAACTTTTGATGCCAGTGACAAATCTGCAATAACTAAGTGAAAACCCGTGTTAGACTGTCACATATGCAACCTGTAATGCTGCTGAGAGAAATTCTACATACAAAGCCACAGAGAAACACACACACGTTTGGAAAGAGGGAGAAGACAGGGAAGCATCAGAAGTGGATTATGCTGCAGGTGCCAGGGGTCAGACTGCAGAAGTCCTGCGCGCCTGGTGAGAGTTTCTTACGAGAATGAGGGAAGTGGCCCCATGGTTCTAGACACACCTTTTTTTGGTTTTGTTTTTTTAATCCAAAGTACATTTTAGTAGCAAAGAGAAGCTTCAATTTTCGAGTAATTTCCATGCTCTTCCCGACTCCACGGCAGCACATTGTGAGAAGAGGCTGCCTTGTTGTGAGGCAGAGAAGGGTGAGCCCGTGAATTTGCATTTGCAAGCTGTGTGAGATCAGTACCAGTGATGAAAGAAAATAGTTCGCACTTATGAAAACTAGGACCTAGATGTGCGAATTATGTTTTTAGATAGGAGCCCCAGACACCAGCAAGTCATTACTCACCCCTCAAACAGGCTCTCTACATGTGTACCTCTGTGTTAGAGGCAGAGGAGCATTTCTCACAAGGAGCAGGGTCATCATACAATTCTTTTGCAATGTTTGTGTAGGTATCATGAGGATCCTGCATCTGGAAAGACACAGATTCCAGATAACTGGCACACCTTAAACCCCTGCTCAGGAGGGCTGCTGCGTGGGTGGGGTTTGAGATCAGCTCTGTGGTTCAGAAATACAAGATCCTCAACCAGATGGGACTTCCCAAGGCCCCACCTTTGAAAGCAGTGCCCTTTCAGAGGTACAGCTGCCCTCACCCAGAGAGAGGGTTACACCGCAGCAGCATCGTCAAGCACGAGGGCAGTTGTGCAGGGATGAAACCTTGGCTGGGCCATTAGGAGAAGCTGGTTTGACCATTTAGGGCAGGTTGGGAGGGTGTCCTGTGGCAAGCAGGCCCGGATGGCTGAGGGCTGACTGCACGGGCAGTTCTTGTTCCATCTGTGGCCCTGGTAGCCCTCGCTCTCTGCAGCCAAGCCATCTGAGCTCCTCGCTATTGCAAGAGCACCACTGTCTTATGAGAGGCTCCTGCGAGTAAGGGGAATGTAACACTTTGATTTGCTTCTAATAACTAGCAAAGGAACAGGTATAGATATATTTTTAAGCAGTACCTTAAGCAAGGAAAAAAGCTATGTGTTTGGTCAGCGTTCAGCAGGGGGCTTTCTAATGAAAAAAGGTACCATTTCAGAGATCATATGATGTTCAAAGCTGCTATTCCCACTCAGATAATAACGAGCAAGGTCAGCCTCTGCTGGTCAGGTTCAGTGTTTTGAAATTACATTTTGGGCTGTGAGATTTCCCTCTGACATCCCAACCGACCGGTCTTCACGGAGCACACAAGCCACTACAGAAAGTTGCAGCTGCAATTAGCTGGTGAGTTGACACAGCAGGCAAGGCGTGAAACAAAATTTCAAAAACTGCCAAACTTGATCAGCAAGGGTTCCTCAAACACTTGCCATGTCATTTCCAAGCAACAAGAGAGAAGCATCTCAGAAGCTTAACCCTTTTCACAGTCAGAGGCTTGCAGAGAGAGGACACAATCAACACCAAACCCTGCTTTCCTCCTGCTGCCTCCCACTTCCAGCAGACCTCAAGCAGCCTGGGCTCTGCAGGCAGAAACCACCTAGAGAACTGCTCTTTCTTTTTGGAATTTTCCCCACTGCAAGACTGTGATGCTGCTTCGTTTCTCTATGCATGTTTTTCCCCCAGTACTTGCCTAAAAATGCCAAGATACCTAGTTCAATTTGTTAAGGGGCTGTCAAGAAACAAAGGGGTCACCTTCAACAACTTCCATGTGTGCTCTGTGGGCAAGGATTAGAAAATGAGGAGTAGGGTTGCAGAACTAGAAAAATTAACAGCTGGACACTCACATATCTAAATATGTGATCACAAGGGAACACTGATTATTGCCAAATTCTGGAAGTACCATCAAGTTGCTCTCTCCTCTTCTGTTGCTAGATAACCAGTGCTCTCTTTTCTTAGAAACAGTAGATGAATCCTTTCTATTTCTGTCTACCTACACTCCCTTCTTTGCCCTTTACAACTTAATAGACTTGCTGCTGGTAAATACAAAACTAAACCCGCTCTGAGTGCTCAGATCTCCAATACACATTAAAAAATTATAGACACCACCTCTGGACATACTGAAATTTATGTCTGTGTCTAAAGAGGCTGTTATTGTAGTGAGTAATCCAAACTTTACCTCTATTCACAGCCAGACAAACAAGCTTTAATCAGCCCGTATCTGCTCAGTTGGAGTCCTTCTGTAAAATGATTCATCTGGCTTTATAACACAAGTGTCCACTAAGTACACCTCTAAATTTTTCTAAGCCATTTTACTGATATTTCTATTCACATGGCAATCAGCTGCAGCTCCTCTAAGGGCACTGTTCATAAAGCCTCCTTTCCAAGAGAGCCTGGGAACTTTTCATAAATGGCAGACCTTTTAAATAACAGTTATCTGCACTGGTCCTACGGCGCACGGCTCCACAGTGCTCTGGTCTGCAAGAGAGCTAGAGGTCCCTTCTGAAAGCAGGGAAGTTCACCACCTAATTTCTCTAATGCAACTCTAAAGGTTAATTGGCCTGAAAGAGTAATGGGGGACTGCTAGCTAATGATATATGCCTCAAGGCTTAGCAGCTTGCCTGTATTTTATACACTCCAGTCCAGAGCATAAAACACAGGTGATATCACCAGGACTTTTCAGACCCCCTCCACTCCAACTTGCCCCCCTCAGCCTCCCCTCTCTCCCCGAGCCCTTGGCTACACCCACATGTGCTGGGAGAAGGCGGCAGGAGCTGGAGGCAGCTCTGTTCCACCTGCATTTCATGCCTTATTAGAGGGGGCTCCGAGAAGTGCCGCCGCTGCACTCCTCATTACCACTGCGGAGAACTAAAAACAACCCTAATGAGGGGAGCCAGAGCATACAGTACGGGCTGGGAGGAGGGACATCCTCCCACACTCCCCAAGGAATCCGGCCAAAATCTTCAATTTGCCATTTATGACAGCTAATTAGTTATTCTATTCAAAATCTTTGCTTTAAATAAAAGAACTAATTATACACAAAGGTCAGTCCCCCACCTCCTGTGAAGCACACATAATTGGCTTATTTCCCCAACATTGTGTGTATGTTTTACACAATGCTTTCAGGCAGATGGCTTTAACTCTTTCCCTCGACAAGTTTTTTGGTGTTGGCTTTTTTGTTGTTGTTGGGGCTTTTGTTTGGGGGGTGTTTTTTTTGTTGTTATTTTGGCTTTCTTTTTTTAAAACACCAAAACTTTTCCTCAGAGTTGCTACCATAAGAGTAAAAGCTTGCTCAACAACAAAGCAAATAACTATGCACACATTTCTAGTCTCCAAAAGGTTTGTGACAATCACTCCCTGTTGTACAGCACCTTGCACAACACAGCACTGGAATTATGTTTTTATTCTCCAGCACAAATTCTTCCTTGAATGAAGTGTCTGAAGGCACTGCCCCCACATTTCTGAACATTCTTCTGCCAAACACCACAGTTATTAAGGTTTATATTACACTTTTAAAAAATTATTATTATTTTTAAGGGTTTTTTTAAGAATTATATAAGTGGTTATTATAGGGATGCAGCATTCCAGTGCTAAAAGCAATTCTGGTTTAAAGGCCAGGGGTTTGGCAGTTGGGCAATTGAGCCTAGGTTTCAGAGTTCTATTTGAGGGGAAAAATATGTTTATTTCTAGCATCAACACCCTTTAAATGAACTGACCTCCTTTTGCCTGCTAACAAAAACCCCAGCATTTGGCTGCAAAAGATGAAAAAGTAACTGAAGAGTGGGAGTAATCTTATTAACTCCTGTCTCATCACAATAAATAGGCTGCAGTCTTATGTCTTTTATCAGAGGATCTGATATCATTTAAAAGCATTAGAGCCCTGCATCACCCATTTAAGTAAATGCAGACAGTCATTGCCAAAAAGATGCAGTGAATTTCATTCCCTTAAAAAGAAACTCACTTTGTGTTCCCAGTATTGTATTACTCACCTTCTATGAATATTGCACACTGTGAAACAAGCCAGACCTTGCACTCCCACTGAATGGAGAGTACGCTGTCTCGGGCATCTTCACCAAGAATTTCATCAGAAGAATTACGGCCAGCAAGGTGAAACTCATCCTGTCATCTGTATATCCAATTAAAACGTTACATTTGGAACACTGAGTACTTGCAACTAAATGCTTATGAGTAAGCCTTTGACCATTCATCAGAATTATTCAATGGGTAACCACAATCTTTTTTCATTTCCAGTTTCATGCTGCAATATGCAGCTGGTGATTTTTACAGTTGCTTTAGCAATTCATTTGTGGTATTCTTTCTTCTGAATCATTACTGAACAAATCTCCCAAGAATGGCAAAAAAGTAGTTGGAGAGGGCAGTTAATGGGAGAAACAACATTTTGATCACCACTTCTATCTTAACTACTCTATAGTCCTCTGCCCAGTAACACAGCAATTTCTTTTTGTCCATACACTTCATGACAGGCTGTAGAGAAATACATTTTAGAGTGTAGTGTCTCCTGGCAGTTTCAGCTGCCTAAAAGTAACCCAAAGCTTCATGAGTGGCTAAAACCCGCTTCCAATCTCATATGTAGGGACCCAGTTTCCAAGCCATTTGCTCAGACATGCTACCATATCCAAAATAATCATTGCCATCATTTGAATCTGTACCAATGCAGGTCCTGATTCAGGACATGAGGTTTAGGGTTAGAATCCAGATTTTCATTTTCTTCACAAGTTTTGGGTCTTCCAATACCTGTTTTTAGCCTCTCTCAATTACAGAGTTGCTCCCACCAGAGGCCAACCTGTAGCTATAAAGAAACACATGGCAGCAGGACTAAACACAAACCATAATAATTGTTGCTGCAAGACGGTTTCTATAAATCATTTCAGGAAGCAATGTTTTCCCTGTGCTCATAAAATATGTTTGTTTCAGCTTTAATTTTTCGTAATTGGCACGTGTCCAAAGTTTATTCTTAGCACATCCAGTGTTTCAGTAAAATCCATTTTTACTGTTTGAAGCCCTGGAAGCAGTACAAAGACATGCAAATTTCTTCTGCTTTCAACCTAATCTGAGAACATTCTGATCAACTTTTCTCCATTAGTTACAATTTAGCATACTGCAGTCTGGCAAAGACCCTTATTTCAGGTGGCCAGCTCCCTCCTTCAGTGTCTGTAGTAGAAGAAAGTCTGGCAATGGAGCGACTACCCTCAAACCAACTTTTCAGTGGTATAAGAATGAGAAAACCATTATTGGGAATGAGAAACAGATGAGAAAACTATTATTAGGGATGACTGGCCTGAAATTCATCCCATATTCCTCAATATTCCATCAATTTGCAGGTGACCATTGAAAAGACACTAAGCTCAAAAGTTGTCTATTTAGTGGGTTTGGGTGTCAGAGAAAACCAGTGGAAGAAGAGTCTCTGAGTCAAATGGTCACAAAAGTAACAACTCATGCCTCACTTTTCAGCTCTTTCAAGAATAACCTATGTACCAAAATTAAACACAAGGAGGGGGTTTGTTTCCTTCCCCCTTTTCCAAAAGGCAAGAAAATCAAATGGAAAAACCTGATATCAAGTTAAATATCCCAAAGAGTGTTTGAGAAGTAAAAACTCCTCTGTTATTTCCAGGCACATGTGTAATACTGCACAATTCTCACCTCCCAGTTCAAAGGGCCTGTTTAACATACGGAGGTTTCAAGACACAAGCAAAGATGCACGGCGCAGCGGAGCTCAGGTTTAGCAGTGAAACATTAACATCACCCTGAAAGATCTGGCATGCTATATATGTGAATCTTTTAAGGAGAATAGAACTATATCATTGCACAATCATCATCATCATCATCTTTTCTTCTGCCTCTTTGCAGACGTATACAATGTCAACCTAAGCTTTCGGCAACCTTAATAGAATTTCAGTGCCCACTGCCAAATGGCCATTTGATGTTCTGCTCTGTGTACACTGATGAAGCAATCTGTCACAGCCCTTAATGCAGGCAGTGATGACTATCCAATCTAAAGCTTTCACAGGCTTATAGATATTTCTCAAGCTTTTTGGAGCCTATAATAATTTGCGCAATACCACAAAAGAATTTGGAATCCTGGTGCGCTCTGTATTTAATGAAATATGAATATACTCCTTTAAATGTTTCTAGAAGAAATCCTACTCAGGCCAAAAGCATATTTTATACCATCAATCACCAGAAAGTTGTGCTGGCAACTCTGAAATAGAAAATGCTATAGTGATTGCAAGTTATTGTAGTATGAATATTGTAGGGCCCCTCCTGCCCTGTCCAAACTTACTGCCAAGCCAAGCACTGATGCTCATGCCGTGCACAAGATTAGTGTAATAAATATACTAGGACTAAAATTTATTTGCATGTAAGAGACAAGGAGAGATTTGCCTATGGAGAATGTGGAGGGAATCTATCTACTTAATGCAATCTGTGTAAGAGATACAATTGCTGCTGACTGACCTTCCAGAAGTCGTGAAATACACTTCCCCAGTGATTTAGAAAGATGCAGTTATCCGCCAAACCTATCCTTTTCTCCCTTTCCTAGCAAAACCAGGGCAACCCATCTGCTATTAAAAGTTAAAAGGAGAAGGGCAAGCTATTTCCTTGTCTTCTTGCTGAATGGAAAAAACACAACAGACAGTCCTTTGCAGGACCATTTGCATGCTGAGCTGTCAGACCATGCACTTTCCATTAAAAGAGATAGCATCCCTTTTCGTAAGTCCATTTGGGATCCATTTTAGTGTTATCTAAAAATCAAATCTACATGGTAATCCTTTTAATGTACTCTTGACTTTTAAAAACAGCTTTATGTTCCTTCAGGAAATGTTTTAAGCCATTACTCAGTAATTACTACTCACCCATGAAAACACCGATCTTTTACAATATATAATCAGTTTGCTGACTTGAAAAACAAAGCAGACTGGAATTTTGTCTCATGAAAGTAGCAAAGGAAAACCAAGGTTAAGGGAGCATCCCATCTCTTCCACGCCTCAATTATATCCAAGTGGTGTGTTTTTCCTGTTGCAGGAGAGAGGCTGAGGTGGTCACAGTTCCAAGTGCCTGTGTGTGGAGACTCTCAGTCTCAGTCGTGCACTGGTGAGCAAACCAATAAATAAATACTGATTTAGGAAGTGGAGTTTGTACCACTGTAGATATAAATAATACCCTAACCTTCTGCAAGCCCTGAAGTTTCGAGTGACACTACACAACCTTCCGAAAGGCCGTGGAATTTGTGGAGCTGCTTTGATAAGCTTCAGCTGCACAAGAACAAGTCTCAGAAGAGGTGTCAAAAATGGTTCACATCTAGTGCAGCTTTACTGGATTTATCCACACCTGCAGTGTGGAATGCCTAGTCAGACCCCAGGGGCTTGAAATTACCTTGAAAGTCCTACTACCAGCTCTTGAAGGTTTTGCCTTGCTCCTTTCCAAACTCCTCAATGCACCCAGGGGTGGTTGGGAGGCAGAGGAGAGCTCGAGTGGGATGGAGACCCAGAACTGTCTTGTCCTTTGCAGCAGAAGCCACAAAGAGGAGCAGAGTGTGTTCTGCTCAGGTACAGCTGCTGTCTGAGAAGGACCAGACAAAAGCCCATGACTAGTATGGCGCAGACACTCAGCTACAGAGGTCCCTGGATATCCTGGCCTTGCAAGCAGTTTGACAAAGACCCAAGATGTTTATACAAAGTGTAGCCCACCAACAACCAATCCTTCCTCTCCCAGTGCTGACCCCAGAGAGCACAATTCCCTTCCTGATGGCTCTGGCAAAAGCAGTTTAATATTTCAGGACTAGATAAAGGGCAGGATGATGTTTGTCAGAAAGAATTTGCTCTACCTTGCAAATAATATCAACCAAAGTTGTTGTTCTCTTAATGCTGTGAAGATAGAGAAAGCAGAGAAAGCAGAGGCTAAATACTTCATTGCCTCTGTTCTTCTGCTTACTGAGGCCTAACTTAAGCCTTATTGAGCCACAGTTTGCTTCCACAGTCAGATTTTACTCAACCCCATTTTGCTGCTGCAATTAGGACAGAGAAAGTCCCGCTCTTGGACATTTCCCCTTTCATTCCCAGGAAAAGGTATGCAGACCCCAGTGCAAAGCTGTTCATTAAACATTTGTTATAGCTGCAGTTGGCTAGTAACTATATGCCTCAAATTAATTTTTATTATTCACTTCTGATTAATTCAGGGCTCACAAGCCACAGCTGGCCATTAATGCTACCCTTCTTTACAAGAAAATATGCTGATAAGAATGAAAAGTGGTTTCTTGGCTGTTGTATACTCATTTTATAATGAGTTCCTTTGAGGTGACGTATAGAGGCAGGATTTGAGCACTATTTCCCTGGACAACAGGAAAGACACAAGTAAAATTGTAAGACTTTTTTCTTTCGTTCCCTTTTTTTCTTTTTTTTTTGATATGTCCAAGCAAGGCTTTGAAAACCCTGCTGCAATTCATATATTCCAGAATAAAGCGAACACTACGGGTTTGGGGCAAGTTAGCATGACATTTAGTTTGCATTAAAACATCCTAGAAGTCATATGAAGTATATCATAACAGAGCATATTCTACTCTATTAAGCATTCAAGAGCATCACAGTGTTCAGAATATGGATGAGAAGTTGGAATTGCACAAGACATTCCTCCTCTTACGACTGACCACTGAGTTGAACTCAAGCTGATCCTGAGGGAGCCATTTTCATTAACCTACTGTAGCTCTCTAATCCTATTCCTTGAATTTCAGACCACCACCACTGCAAGAATTTATGACCTGCTGCCTGCACTTTGGATGGTACTCACACTTCACTCTTTTCTTCAATACATCCTGCTCCTCTGGATGATTACCACTATGCAGCAACCCATCCCCTTAAAAGTGCAAGCCTGCTCTTCAATTCAGTTCTTTATGCTCCATTTAATTCTCACCAATGTACGTGAAGATGACGGTGGTTACACTTGGCCAGAAACAATGAAAAAACATAATAATCGTATGACCCAACCCAATGTGCAGAACAGAAAGCCTCCTGAAACGTACCTCCTGAAGTCTGGCCCGGATATGTAGCTACTAATGCTTTGCCTGAAACCTCAGACTAAAGAGAAATTCTAAACCCCTAACCTTCAGCTCCAAAAATGCCACACTTCCGGGCCAAGAAACTTACTGAGCAGCTTTCCCTCTGCTCCATTTCCGCAGGAGCGTCCGCCGCTTGATTTGCTCAGTTTTCACCCACCTCATCATGAGACTCCTGACTGCTGCAAAGAACTCCTTCACTGAACTAATGAAATAAGGAGTCTTAAGTGCCCTGCAATCCTTTTTAGAAAACGCTGTATCTCCAGATGAGTCTCAATTTCACAGCATCAGGGAACCGTGTGCCAACGCGCTGAACCGGAACGCCAGGGCTAGCAGGAGTTGCAGACAACAATGCTAACATCAGGGTTATTTTAGATTAGAGCACTTCCAAATCAATTTTGGATTTAAACTTTTAAATGCACTCTCCAGAAGGAATCTGCACTGACTATTTTCAAGGCTAATTTTCTAAGCTTGAATGAAACCCATTCTTATCTAAGAAAAAGATGCAACTAACCTTTGCCACAAAGGCTGGGTCACAGCTAGAAAACGAGGCAGACAACAGTCCTGGAAAGGAATAAACTGCCTAACTAAAGGAATAAAACTGCTAACAACTACAACAACAACAAAAAAAGCCATACTGATTTTGTTGGGAAGAGATTTTAACTGAGACCAGAAGCTGTCAAGATATTTGGGATCCAGGGCACTTCTCCTACAGCTGAAGTACCCCATCTCCCATGAGCTGTCCTGTTCTAGGAGGGGTAAGGGAATGCTCTGGGCTCTCTGGGAGAGCAGGGCTGCACTCCAGGAACAGGCATCATGCTGCAGTGGGATAAAGGAAGATCTGAACATCCACAGCCTGATGGCAGTTTTTCTCCAGACTGAAACTCCTGCCGAATTAAGACAGATCCTCAGCACTCTACAGAAAAGAAAGTGGTTGTGATGAGAGAAGAGAATTTGTAAGACAGATGGGAGAGTTAAGGTTAAAGTTCAGACCAGAAGCAATTAAGACGGGTAAGAGTGCTCTGCAACTTGACACAGGTTTGCTTTGTATTCAGAACTTTTCACTAGCATTAAGCATCTTACCTTGTGTATAGAGAGATTATAATTAAAACCTGACAAGCTTAAATTAGCCATTTAGAAAAGGTTCTCCAGAAAGCTTTTAAAGTAGACTAAACATATCTATTAAAATGGAAGAAAGGGGGAAAAAAAAAAATCAGAGCCATTTTCAGTTACAATAGTTTTCCCTACCTAGATATTTCAAGAGATTAGACAAATTTGAAATCAAAGTTCTGCAACTGTCCAAAGCCACTTAACAGGGGGGAGAGAGAGGAAGCGTGGCAATTAGAAAAACCTTTAAAACCCCCTCTATTTAATAGCCACAATCCTCTGGATGAATATAAGCACTCCAGAAACCCCATTAAAAAATAAAAAAAAAAAAAAAAAAAGAAAGAGGGGGGAAAGAAAAGAAAACGAGATCCTTATTTCCCTTTGGGATTTTGAGCACTTCAGGGAGTGCTCTATTATGGTTCCCCAGGGACAGGGGAATTATGTCAATCTGCCACAAGGTGGGCAGTTAGTGAGGGAGGCAGCCTGGGAACTGGCTTTCACCAGGCCATTCCAATTAAAGCATAGGGAGCATTTTCACCTCACACTGGCTATTTAGATTAATTCCTAGTGTTTCAATGCTATACATTTTTTCTACAAGTTCAAGAAACTGAATCTAAAGCAAATTTGCTTCTTTATCAAAGAAAGGAACATATCCACCAGTGCCAAATGAAACCAGGTAATTTATTCCCCCTCCAAAGAAAAAAGCTACAAATATTTTGATATTCCAAGTAAAAGTTCACAGACTATTAGTATCGATAAACTTTGTTTAGGGTTGTGAAAATAAAAGTCATTAAGGGCAAGGCCACTGCAAAGGCCACCTTATTACAAATCATATAATATTCCTTCTTTCCCTGCCTTGCCTGTTCATAAAGCAGATGCAGTCCTGGAGAAATATGGCTGGACATCTAGCTGGGACAAGCTCTGGTTTCCCAGCACACATATCCAGCCCTGCCATGCACTCCTCTACTGCCCAGGCCAAGCAAGCAATCCCAGCTGGCTCTCAGCACAACTTTTAGTGATGAAACAGCTTCAAACATCTGCTTATTAACCTAAAGAACCTCCTACATTAACCTGTTAACCTAAAGAACAATCCTACATTATTCCTAGCTCTGATTGCTCCCAAAGCCACATCAGCTCCTCTCAACCCTCGTTTCTAAAGGTCTGGAGCAGATGCTTTTATATGCATGAAGTACATGATATGGGTATTTGGATAGGCCATAGGGTGCCCTTGTCACAACCTGTTGCACATTGAAGACTCAGAAGTTCCACGATCGCAGCATCCTGCTTTTAGGAGAGAAAGGAAGGTGGATAGGGAGTGGAGGAACAGAAGAGAGCACAAATGTTATAGGAAATATGGTGCAGACACGAGTACTGTAGTTCTTCAAAGTAAGGAGAGAGCCAGCACCTGTCCCTGAGAAAAATAATCAAGCTGCAGCAGCAATGATCGCTCTAAACCCATGTCGTTTATCTGCAGCCTACGTTCACTGCCTCCACATGCAAAGTGTAATCCTTTTCTCCAATCTACCTCAACTCCACTGCACTCCATGCAGCACCTCTTTTCAGAGGAGTGTCTAAATTAGCCAAGCGCAGGAAAAAAGAATGTTACTATAAAGCAAGCCACGATCTGCCACAGCAAAGTGTGAGATGAGTAATTTGCTACTTCAAGTCCTAGGAGGTCTTCCTTTTTTTTTTTTTCTTCCTTGAGTGCCAACAGTATTTGAAGTGGTAATGTGCATATAGAAATCTCAATTACTTTGCTTCATCTTCATAGACCACCAGTGTACTTATTCCTCATTCACTGTGAACCCAAAGTCTGATAAGGAAAAACAACACCTGCTCCAGATCTAATACCTAATGGAAGTGAGTGAATGAGGATTTCCAAAGTTCAAGATCCATTTGTGTCCTTAATTGATTTGCTTACAAACAGGAATTGGGTGCAAAAGAATAGATATCTGCATTTCAGACACCCTAAAGTCCAAGTAAAAAAAAATCTATCCCATTTTTGGTTATCTGTAGCAGCAATTTCACAGCAGCTGCCGGGTGTGCAATCGCCACTCTGCTTTCAGAGAATTAAACAGCAGAAGACTTCTCTAGAGACTTCTCACTTTTTATACAGGTTCAGCCTTATTTTCACTTCATTCCCAAACCTATGGCAGCTAAAATCCAGCTCCACTCCCAAGCAGGTCCATCAGGCACACCAGAGGAGTGCAGGTCCCTCTTCCCAGCGCTGTAGTGGGAGCATCACTGTACCCTCCACTGCCTGTCCCACCGTGCCTCTGTCTGCCCCTGCTGGCAGCTGCCTGGGGCACGGGTATTTTTCCCTGGAAGTTCCTGGCAGGAATTCCTCTCTCAGGTAAGAGCCTCTGCTCCCCTCTGAGAAGAGTTTGTCTCAGTTATCTCAAAACCCCCCAGTGGTGACATCTCCCTGTTGTTTTCTCCTCTCTCTCCCAATTCCCTCAGCCTCTCTCCATGGGTACTACCAATAAGCTGACTCTGAATTGGACTTGCTAAGCTCTCTCTACTCTGTCAATAGGACTGCTGGCCATCTTTGATGGACATGTATCTTGTGCTCAAAAGCCTACAGCTGATCTCTGACCTCTGGGGAGCAAAAACTTGTCACTGTCGTATGACATCACCAATGACATAAATGAGGTACTCCAAAACATTTACTTTTATTTTAATGAGCTCCATGACAAACTGTTTCTACAGCCTGAGCAACCAGAAAATTTGATTTTTTTAAAAACATGATTCCTGTGCTGACACTGCATGTTTTTTGTCTAGAGACTCCCATATTACAACCGTAGAACTGGGGGGTGAAACGTGTCCATCTCCAAAGAGAAGTCAAGCCAAGGGGCAGCACTATTTAAACAGCCAAGAAAACCAGGGGGAAACCCTTCCAATGCATTAGTGCTCTGAGACATCCTCTATCTATGCAAAACAGGCACCACTTCCATGCTTGAGCTTTGCCCATCCCTCTGCCCAGGATCAACCCCCAGCACTAACAACCGTTCATCTGCCGCTACGAAGGTCAAGGGCTCCGCCGGCCCTCCGGAGATCTGAGCTACTGGTTCCACAGAGTCTGCCAGTATCAAACCTGACACTTAGATTAGTAGTTACTCCCCAGACATATCTAGTTTCCCATTTCTTCAGTTTCTAGTGTCAAAATACACTTGCAGTACAATATGCAAACCTCCACTGACAATACCCTCTCTCTCTCTTCAGTTGTGCTGGGAGGAATGCCTGTTTTTTCAGGAAACAGTTGTACTTTTATGTTAATGTATTATAATACTCATATACCCCTGAGCTCATGATTTTGTTATGGAGCATCAAAAATGGTAAAGCTGCATTCCACAAGTGCCACCATGTTATCAGCACACAGAGAAATATTTTGGAAGTTGGCATTTGAGACAGATGCTCTGCATTATAAACACCAGAGAACGATCAGTCTTTGATATGCAGTTCATGGATGGCTTCATCACAGCTCCACGTGGTGGCTTTCCTTGAGCCAATCCACTGCAACACTAAATATCACCCTGGTAAGATTTCAATAAGCACAGGCACCTGGCATGTAACTCTCTTCAGAGGGCAAGGAAGAGTTAAACCAAGGGACCACTTCTTCCCATTCCACATGACAAAATCAGAGCAAACCTGTGTCCTTGCCTCTTACACAGCCTTAATATATTAAAACTATTACTCACTTTTACTCATCATGAACAGGGTTTGCCTCATTTTTATCCCAAACTGTGAAGTGGCAATTTCTGCCAGCACTTCTGCAATCCAGGTCCACTCTCACACACCCACAAAAGGCTCCTGCCACATCACACAAGAGCCACTGTCCCTTTGTTTTGGGATGCCAACATCTTAAAAGCATTACAAGTAGAAGGGGCAACCTGAGTAATTTCATGCCCAGCTGCAAGGAACTTTTAACAGGGAAGCAGACAAAATGAAGCTTAAAGGGCAGGTATTAAATCTCATCAGTCCACTGTGTGCCAAGATTATTAAGAAAGTTTGGAATTACAACAGAGCTCTACTTCAAAACCGACAGACCTGGTTCTCCAAGGCGACGTATTTAAGTGGCTGGCAGACACATGCCTGTGTCATTCAAGATGCTTTTACACGGGCCCAAAGCTGCACAAGCAGCTTGCACACAAAAGAGGTTCTTGCACAGCACATGGGGGCAGAGAACAACTTGTCCTCATCAGCTCCACTGAGGTAAATGGGCACCAGCTTTGTTCCATTAACTACATTTATTACGTGGCTGCACTGGTTCCTTTCCCTCTCCCTCTGTCTGTCAAAGGACAAGCCAGCTCTGAACTCTGGGACTTTTTATAAAGCTGCCATTGGCGGTTTTTGAGTTCCATTAATTCAGGGACAATTCTGCAGAAAAAGTCCACGTTTGGATGCAGTGTACCTTGTAAAATGTCGAGAGAAGAAAAAGAAGCCACGGCAACACAGAGGCTCAGGCCACGGAAACGGCAAGAGGATATCAAATGTTGCTTTAAGTGCTGAAATATTTGTGCTTTGAAAGAAAAATGCCTTCAGGAATCCCAGCAGGAGTCACCTCTGTATAAAGACTTCACTTGGAAAGGGACATTTATTATTCTCAATTAATAGCATTCTGATAGACACGTTTACATTTCTAAGTGTCAGATTCAGCAGAATACAAAATGACTGAAGGCCTCATATTTTGCTCTGAAAATGGCCATAAAAGGATCTAAGGGTGACAAAGAAGGAAAAAAAAAAAGAGAAAAATCCACATTTTCTAGAAGACATATGATGTCCTTTGGTTCCTTACAGTTCTGAAGCCTGGTTAGTACAGCAAGGCTTTCAAAATACAGGTTTAAACCTGCAAACAGCAAAGCGAAATGCCACTACAGCTCCTCATGAAATTAGGTGACGACCACACTGAGAGGCAGTAATAGATCTTGATCACATCCTCCCATGGATTATTAGAGAAACCTAATGTGGCAGAACACTGTATAGCAAGTTTCTGGAAAAATGAATAGCTAGAAGCCTCAAAAAAATCCACACTTTGCCAGCAAAATGTATATAATGTTACTGGATTTCAAACATCCGAAATGAAAGGAGATAGAAAATGAACACCTTCATCTTGTAAGAAAAGACAACCTGTTTGGGGGAAAATCTAGAAATAAAAAGCCACTTCAGTGACACGGTGTAACTGAAGCGGCAATAAATTCTTCCCACATACACACACACGCCCACAGGTTGCTGGTGGCACATCACACACATGGCCAGGACTGACACACAAACGTTTGTCACTTGTGAGCCTCCCTAGGGCTAAGGAGAAAAAGACAACATTAACTCAACCATGGGAAGGTAAGGATCATATTTTTAAAAAACCAAAACAGTAAAAATAAAAGTGCAGGTACTTAAGGCCCAAAGATATTGCAGTGCCCAATTCCCCAAGGCAATAGGTCGTCTTTGTGACATATAAGCACATATACACCAACCATCAAATCCTTTTTCAGTCACCTCCAAATAATATATGTATCTAGAAGAACAATTTTACTCATGTTCACTTTCCTCTCTCTGCTGGAAAGAGCTGCAGCCTGTTTAACAACAATTGGAACACGGGTTGGTTTTTTGTCATTGGGTGGGTTTGTTGTGGGCATTCTTTGATATTTTGTTGTTGTTGTTGTATTTAAAATTAAGAATACCCCATAGAAAATGAACCCTTCCCATCAGGTTACAAAGGACTTCAAATAAAACTGCCTAACCACCAATTCAACTGTATAAATCTACATGTTGTGGGTATTCCCACCGAATGGCCTGATGCTAGACCTGTAAATAAATAATTCAGTACTCAAGTAATAGCATCTAAATTTAAAAAGCACCCACAAAATCTACCAGCTTTAACTGGAACCTTCAGTGCCCAGATTTGGTTTCTTGGGCAGGTTGGGAAATGCAATTTATAACCATGGGGGAAGTACAGGTGTTGAAAACTAATTCAGCAACGCCTCCAAGCATGGAAGCTGTCCCTCAGCCCAGGGGACCGGGGATTTGCGGGCTCTGCCACCACCTCTGGACTCACAGGACAACGCCACCCTAAAAACCCTCGGGAAGGCCTGGGGTGCCAGCAGCTCCCAGTTTGGATTAAGCACTATGAACCAGAAAAGCCTCAGATTAGAAGTGCAGTTCTGCCACTGATTTTACATGTGAAAATCTGCATGGGTGCCTTCGCTGGCAATGGGGAACCAGCAACGCCGATTATTTCCAAAAGATTTCAAGTGGTCTCCAGCACCATGAAAGCACCATGGTGCTTTAAAAGTGTAAATGTGCTGCCAGCTGCAAAAGATTTAACAGGCTACACTTACCTTATCCTAAGATCCTTTATCAAAGGCCAGGTAGATTAAAGAGATTAAACCTTCTGGAGTATTTTAAAACTTCCATAAAGTCCCCACACAAGTTTACCTTTTTTTTTTTTCCACAAAAAAACCTCTGAAAACGCTGAGGTGCTCTGGCAGATACAACGTAGATGTATCTTAACAGCAAAAAGGCAGTTTTCTTTCCTTCTAAATGATGGAAAGTCAATTTGCATCATAATTAAACCAAGGCCCTGTAACGTTACTTTTAGTTAAAACAGTAAACTACTAAAATAAAAGTGTACCTGGGGAATATTTAGAGAAAGCACTAATGATTTCTTCCCTAGTGGTTAATAAATTCACTTCCAGATCAATTTGTTCATGATAGAAACTTGAGAGCATAAACAGTTACACAAGCACATTAGAGTGTGTCTTTCTCAGTATAAATGATTTATTACAATGATTAGCAGCACATAAACAATTTAAAATACAACTCTAATTATCTTTTTGGAAGAAAAGGAGAAAAACCTTCCTGACTCCTTCTACACATTATGTTTTACTTTTCTAAGTGTGTACTTTTTAATTAAATCCAAATGTCACAATAAATTTAAAGTGTTTTATTACCACCCTGGCTAACTAAGCCGTTCATGCAAACACCCATTATATTAAACCAGATGCAGGACGGAAAGTGGATGAGGAAAGAGGAGAAAGAAAGAGGGGGAAAGGCAATTACTTCTATATTTGACAAGAGATTTGTACAAATGTTTAAAGACAAGAAGATCTTTGGCAAGGTTTCCCTGTTTTATCCAGGGAGGCTGGCCAGCTAATTGCTCTTTAATACCTGTTTCCAAGTTTGAAAACGTCGCACCCTGTTAAACTTTCCCCATCCAAAGCATAAGGAGAGGACAGGAGAAAGGTAGGAAAACCAGTCTGCATGAAACCTCGAACGATTCACCACAAACAGCAAAAGCAAACCGTGCCTCCACCTGTAAATACACACAGCCTCTTCTGTGCCTGGAGACAGCAGAGGGATAAAGACACGTCCTTCCTAAAAGCTTTGAGACCCCCCCACGAGGTGGCCGACCACCAGCCCCTGCTGCTCATGATGACCACCACCCATCTGTGGGATGAAGGGCCACCTCCCCTTAGCAGTGTCCGGCAAGGAGGTGGATGTGGCCGGTCATTCCAGACAGCTCTCCCACAGCCAGGCTGGTGCCATCAGCACAACGAGGGACAGGGGCAGCAGAGGGCATTTCCCTCTCAGGTACAGGGAAAAGGGGAAGGAAAGGCTTCAGGTTAGAGGAGCTGGGGGGCTGGGCGTGCTGTGAGATGGGCTGGGAGGGAGGGAAGGAGGGAGGAAGAGGGAAACCCAGCCCTAGAACCTCCCAACCCATGTGGCAATCCTGAAGCCTCAGGGCCGCTCCGCAGCACTTTGTTTTACTGCTTCCTCAGCAGCGTGGTCTAAACAGGACAGATTTAGCATAGTTCAACAAACGCTACCCATTAAAGAAAGCAGCTGCGATTATTAAAATAGGTTAGAGAAAACGGGCACGGTGCAGATAAAGCTTTTGACCTCAGCGTGCAGCTCTCTCAAGAACATTTTAGCATAATTTATCTAAATTAAAAACCAAACACCAAATTCCAAAATGGCACAAAAAGATCGTTTAAAAAACGCGATTAAAAAAGCAGGTCAGGGGTTGGAAATTAGTAATTACTACTACAATTAACCAAAATCAGACAGAGACACATGAATTGTGCACATTACTGCAGTTCACGTCAGAAAGGCAAATGTGAGCAGAGCGCAGAAGAAAAAGCCGCGAGTTGCAGAACCACTCGTATAATTAACCTCTGCCACAGCAGAGGACCTGCTCTTGTAAGTCTGCGCCATTTATTTCTAGAGAGAAGTGCTGCCAGCTCCTACACCCAGCTATCACACCACACTCTTCACCAGCAACCCAGTTCCTTGGAAACCAATATTTTGATTTTCTTCCGGCCTGAGATCTTAGTGCATCTTCACCCTATTAGCAGTACTTTTGCCCTTCACCTCCTATTTTAGCAGTTCTGAAAAAGATGAGAAAGGCCAACATCTGAACGTCCTGGTATTGAGAAGAGGTCATTTGCCAAAAATGCCACCTGCTAGAGTCCATATTGTTTGAGAGCAAAAGCCCATTGAGAGCTGCAAAGAGCAAAACATAAAGGTTTTCTAAAACAGACTACTTAACACTGGATGGAGACAGAAATACTCTGTATGCAACTAACATCCTTCAGATGATTTTCCTTAGGTTTTGGGGGGATAAAAGATAATTTAACAATTAGCACTTTGTTCCCACTTCAATCTCAGAAGGGCTCTTTGTGAGCTTCCTTGGAACAACTCTGAAAGAGCTCAGTGGGAAAGAACAGACTGACTACTGTTTTGAACTATAACCAAAATGAACTATTCTCTAGGTCCTCCCTTGAAGCTATCATCTACTTTAGGTTAGATGAGGGAAATCTAGGTTCAAATCTTATTCAGGCTCCAGTTTAATTTTGAGAGCTCAGAAGGCTCCACAAATCATTTTAAGTTAAAGTAATGAAAATAGGTGAACTTGAGAAGGTGGACAGGCACGAATGATCTCTTCCAAAATAGGGAAGAATCCATCTGTTCCCTTTTAAAGTGCATAAAAGTCTTTGTAGCAGTAATGAAAATTCAGGGATGTAAGTCATGGACATCATAGCAGTCTATTAGAGAGAGGACTGGGGCTGTATTACAGAATACTGTGAGCTGCGGTGATTACATAAAAGGGATGCAGCAAAGGCAGCATAGCAGAGGGCAAGCCAAATGATTCAAGGACTCCAGAATCTCAGCTCCCCAGAAATGGAGGGAGAAATGAAGATTTCTATCTTTTGAAGAGGCAGGATGAGTACAGAGCCACAGGGATGTCTGAGAGAAGCTGTGAAGATGAAGGCATAAAGCAGAAAGGGCTCCTCAGACGCAGAAGGCAAATGGCTGCATCTCCAGCTTGGTGCCACAGCCAGCACAGGGACAAACAGGCTCAGCCACAGAATTTGGGAAGGTCTCTGCACTTCCTCTCTTCATTCCACACACCAAACCATGCCATTCAGCCATGCACTGAACCAACCACCCACCCCTCTGAGCTCTCTGCACGGGACTGTGGCACAAAGAGGAGAAATGCTGCACCAACCACTTCCCAGTTCTCTGGTTGGATCTGGTTCCTGTGAGGCACCCTGCAAAACCAGCCAAACCTCATGAGACTCGTGGGAAGACATAATACTAGTTGATCATCAGGCAAAATAAAGACCAAACGTTGACAAACCCTTAAGTAGTTAGAAATATTCCTCTGTGTGTATTTTAAAAATGGCAGGTTCCGCACGGCCTCTGTTTGCCTCTGCATCAGTTTTTCTGACTTGGAGCCAGTAATAGCAGAAAGTCAGAGAACCCCCAGCATGTCCTGCTCTCAACTCATGCATGTCCTTCTCCTTGGGACTACACTTACCTCCTCCCAAACACAGAGATCCAGTTTGCTTCCGCATTTCCAAAGGTACTTGTGTATTTTGTTGCGTATCTCTTTGCTAGTGTTTTTAAAACATCTCCATGTGCCTTATTTGGTTTGTGCATTGTTCCCAAATTGGTTTTCCCTGTTTTAGAGGAAAAGCACTTTGCCATAATACACAGTATACAGCAGAGTAAATCAAGCAAGGGAGGAGGTGAGGATGACATATTAAATTGCATAAGTGGAACAAAAAGCACAGCCAGATTAGCACTTGACGCAATGTAACACAAAATCGTACACCCAGAGTAAAGTGGAAACAGACTGACAGCCAGCACCTGTGCTGATCTGCCCTTGGGTCTGGTACTGAAGCAAGAATCACATGAACTTACATGTTTTTTTTGCAATTCAGCATGTAGCATTCACACCGGAGATCTGGAGCCCTGAATTTCATTCCACCACAGATTACCAAAATGCTGCTATTTTGTGAAAGTTACTGTACTCTCATTGCACTTCTCAACCTTTTTCTTGATGCTTAATTCAAACATTCTAACTCAGAGGCTGTTTCTTGCTCTTCTCTAGGCATGCAGTGACCTACACAGCATAGTACCAAACAATAAAAACACAAGCAGGATCAAGTCCTGTGGGATTTTTCTTCCTACATGATATCTTAGGGATTTCTTCCAGGACACAGAAAGGATTTTCAGCATTTATTTCAAGAAAATCCTGCTGTTCAGCATCCACAGGATGTGCAAGACCTTTCCTTCACTGGGTAGGCATCTATCCTGAACTCAAGGGTAAACACTTAAGTGGAAGGAGAGCTGGCAGGGAAATGCTGAGTAAACACAGCCCTGCTATCAACACTACTCCTTTAATGACGAAATCATTCCGGTGTTAAAGTTGCCTCAAGCGCTTGATCATGATATGGAGCGTGAGGAAAGTTCAAAATCAACTCCTCCTCCTGCATTCCCATACAACCTCAAACAGTAATAGGCACTTACCTGGCTTGCTTTAAAGATCTTGCTTTGATAAGCAAAATTTTAACTAGGTTAATACCATTTGAAGAGTATTCATTTAATGGAAACAAAATGAGACTTGTCACACTGTTCACAGCTGGTACTGTAACAACTCTCATGACCCTCCCTTGTAGCAGGGACCAGCGTAGCGACCTTCACAACCAACTTGTTCTGTAGATCTGATAGAAACTTGAGCCAAGACCAAGCAATGTTTGCTGTCTTTGATTAAGCATCATGAAGGAGCATTCTTTGGAGAGTCAGTGCTGCAAGCTCACAAGCTGAATGAGAACAGCACACACTGAGAAACCCTAAGTACAGTTCAGGATTTGGCAAGGGATTTGTTGAGCTCAAATTTTTATCTATCTGCTTGGGATGGGAGTAGGGTGGGAAGCAAGTCATCATTTGAGACTAAAACACTTGGAGCTTGTGCAGTGATGAGGAAGGAGCCAACCACCCCGAGCAGAAAGAAGACAGGATGAAAGGAAGCAGAAGCAAACATTGAGCAGCCATCAAGTGTAACACAGGGTTTACTGCAGCACGTCCACAGCTCCTTAATGCACTGTTTAATTTGGTAGAAAGTTTATAGTGGCAAAAGATGGTCAAAATATTTGTCTCAAGAGGCAATCAGAGCTTTGTTTACTGTACAGAAAATGGATTCAGTTGTGTACAGTGAAACATGCCACAACTAAACTACAGTGACCACAAGGCAGCAGCCCCTCCAGGCTGGAAGTGGATGTGAAGTGAGGACATGACTGTCAGTCTCTGGTGTCATTTTTCAAGTCTTGCAGATGGAAACTGTCTGGTTTCATGGCTGGTCACCTACAGGAGACATCAAAATCATTCTCTATTCCTCCACCTTGGCTGGTGCAGTTGTTGTTGCCATCAGCTCGCTGAGGATCCCTTCAGCACATATTTTTCTTCTGAGAGTGACCACTGGCAAATTGCAGCTCTGGATGCAAGCGTGGCCAGGTGTCCATGGGGAACACAGAAATTGCACTGGGCACAATTAAAGCTGAGCAGTACATTACTGCAGCATGGCCTCTCTGCTTGCTCTAACTCGGAGCCTGTCAGCATTTCCAGCATCTCTTCCTCCTGAATTTGTTACAACAGTTGCAAGAAAAAAAAAGCAAAAAACCCCAAAAACCAAAAAATGCCAAGGTTTTAGTTTAGCCTATGATATTGCCTTACAGCCACTTGCACTCACCCCAAGACAACCCAGAAGAATCACTATGAAATTGGTCAGGGAAATCTGATCTCTTTAACACAGATGCACCAAACTCTCGAGGTTGTTCAGTTGGGAACAGCACTGGTGTCTCTACCAAAGCCCAAGAAGGGCCTCAGCGCTGTGACTGTCACCAGAAAGGTCTTCAGTGTACCAGACATCATAGGAGGCAGAAAATCAGGAATCCCCACCTTCAGCAATATGCTCACTGACTTACACTAGCTGGCCTCTGCATCCTGGCTGAAGTTTAAATGCTCGTGGGGCACCTTCCCTGGATGCTCGGTCATTTCGAGGAGCCACTGGCTTGGCGAGGAGGCTGACAGGAGGTCAGGAGCACACCTCAGCCCAGCCTGTTTTCTTGCCATAAGGTGCCCAGCAGAACTTCCACATGACGGGCTCCGCTGCAGCAGGAGCAGCAACACTGCCTGCTTTGGTCCAGACCCTGATGGAGCAGGAATACACCAGCCTGGAATTGCTTCCCACTGAGCCCATCGCTGTGTGAGGCAGCTGCATTCAGCAGGACCTTTTTAAAGGCTTCTCCAAGGCTAGCAACTGTAAGCATGACACCACAAACCCCACAGCCTTGAGTGAGTCAGCACCATTAATGTCATTCCCACATTAACGCACAATATCTTTGAACACTGATGCTCACATGAAACCAGGTTAAAAATCTTCAATTCCTGAAAAAGGAGCAGTGATAATGCTGCACCAAGCTCATTTCATTTGGTCTGGGGTTTATTTTTCTGCTGCCATTTCCATAACAAGCAATCCCATCCCATTATGGTCAAGACGATGGGGTAGACTGTGCATAGGGGAAGAGAAGGAAAGATTTTGCAGTATTTAGGAGCTGCACTTGCTGAAGAACAGCTGCACCAGTCAGTATCCCAAGTATGCTACCACAAGAATTATGTTTCCCTCCCATCCTCCCCGAAGTATTTAATTCAGGGCAGAAGGGGTAGAACGTGTTCACCTTTGAGCTCCCATGCCACAAGCGAGCATATTCATTCAGCTTCCCTATTTAACTAAATGGAGTTCACACATGCTGCAGGATAAAGTTACCTCTTGCCATCTGAAAGCAGTCCAATCAATGCTGTACACAGAGAGTAGCATTTGAATCAGCCTTAAGTTAATTCTTAGTCGTCGAAACTGTGACAGCATGCTGACCCTTTCAAGTCAACTGGGAGCAGGCAATCTTTGCAGAAGATCCTCAGGCCTTTAATCAGATTCTCAGTGGGTTTTAAAGAGATACTACAGCATCAGTTTGTAAACATCTCTCTAGTGAAAATAAAGATTACTTCTGACCTAGCCAATTACTCAGTCCCAGAAGATATATCCTAGAGTTATAATTGAACGAACCATAGGGAAAGAAAATACATTTTAGGTAGGGGGTAGCAAACCCAAATCCCAACTTAGGATGCAGGCAGCACTGTATCCCACAAAAAGATCAGATACAGAGTGAAATGATTATAAAAAAAGTCCATTAAATCATCTAGTCCTTTTTCCCACCATGGCAAGATTGCTCTCTTGAGCACAGAGCCCTACTAAGAAGACTGCAAATTATCAGCTGAAGGTCTTCCTGAAAAGCAGCTGTGATGGGGAAAGACCAGATCATTATTTTGAGGAGACCCATAGTATGAGGTATTTGTTTACCACATCACAGAGAATCTGGGGTGAGATGCCAGCTCCTGGTAGCCCGGATTTGCTGCAATACGAGTAAGGAATGAGAAAGAAAATGCTGAAGAACGAAAAGAGGGGACCTGTGCTCAGCACCGAGACTGTCAGAGACATTAAACAGTCTCTTGTTGCATTACCTTAAAACTGTGCTTTAGCACGGCGAGCCACTGCACTCCATTGTGGAGAGATATAATTACTGATTAAAAAGAAAAAAAAAAAAAAAAAAAAGAAGTTAGTTATTCTGGAGCTATTACAGACTAATGTGTAACAGACATCATCTGATGGGCCGTAAAGGCTCCCAGGGCCATTACAGCCTCACAGGTCAGGACCTATTTCAAGGTTTTAAAGTTTGTGGATCACTGCTCTCAAGCTGAACAGCACAGGCAACACCTGCACACAGAAAAGCTAGGGGAGACTTCTGGGAGCAGCAGCTGCCTATGTGTTTTCACACTCAGATCAAACCAAATCACATCACTGAAAAGGAGTTCAGAACCTGCAGACATGGCTTTTGCCATTCTCATCAAGGAGTTCACCCATAAGATTGTAGCTTGTGCCTTTTTACTTACTTATTTATTTATTTTTACAGGGAGCACTGAGGAAGAAAATGACACTATAACCTCCATGCTTCCCCATCAGGGCCCCCCTTCTATTTCACTTTCACAGAAAACTAAAATTCCCAGCCAAGTGACAGGTTTATAAAATTTTAATAGGGAAGAAAAAGGTAACCTCAGGCACGATCTTACATGCAGACTTTCGCCATGAATGAATGTTCATGAAAATACGGGGCTTTTATGGAAACATTGACAGAGCTTCACAGGCTGTGGCATAAATGCCTCAACATGGACTGATGAGAAGGACTAGTGAGTCCCAGCTCCTACAGCCAGAGGCTATGGCACCATGCCTTTCTCTAACCCAAGCAAGTCAGCTTCATGCCTCCACTGTCCTCTGAGGAAAGCTGATCTAGAGACCAGAAGCCCAGAAGCTTTTAAATTGGTAGCCTAGAAACATTCTTAGCCATTTCCAACTACTTGTTCTAATGTTTTGGGGTAAAAAGTCCACTTTCCTTCCTCCCTGGTGTTTCCCCTCCCAGAGTGCTTATCCAGACCAGTCAGCCTTCATTTTGCAAAGGCAGATGAGCTGAAGCACAGATTGCTCTTCATGAGCATCCTCTCTGCCCCTACTTCCACATGGATTTACTGTCCCTTAGCATGAGGGATCTGCAAGTTACCCATAGTAGACAAGGTCTGTCAGTGCCTCTCTCCAGCATTATTAACAGGAATCATTATTAGCAGTTCCTTGTTCTATTTATTCCAGGATTGCATTTGCCTTTCACCAGCTACTTCACACCTCAGTCCTTTTGAGGTCAACCACCATCTGTCCAAGCCACCCTTCTCCTCTTCTTCTGCCCTTTCCAGCTGGTGGTAATTCCTGCTTGTAGACATTCCAGCGAGCCCCAAAAAGATCAGCTGGGATTTCTGGGCTCCTTTTCTTACTGTTGTGAGCTTCATACAGGAATGAAACCAAGGGGCAACAGCACAAGACTTCAGTTTCCCTCCCACCAGTTACTTGCACCACAGAATCTATCAGTGGTGGTTTTATAGCATCAGGAAATCTGTTCTTAGTGCTCACAAAGTAGGTATCCCACCCTCTGAACTGAAAGGTCATCCGAATGACTCGTGTTGGAAAGCAGAATTCATGGCTTTGGTTTCAGGATCTAAAATACCACTTCTGAAGACTGGGATGCCTGAGGTTCATTGCCCCTCTTCTCCCAGGTTTGGGATAGAAGGATTATTTCTCATTCACAAAAAAAGAAAGAGATGCCACAAGGAACAGTCCCATCCTGTTTAGACTGCCATTTCTTAAAGCAGCAGCAATCTAAGAGCAGTGCTCCATAGCTAAGGTAGCACAGAATCAGAATGGTTGGAAAAACCTTATATAACCATCCCGTACAGAGCTAAAGGAGTTTGTTACTTTTTGCCAGGCACTGAGTGTGCACAAGCACTTCTGCAAGTCAAAATTTTTCTTCTAGAAAACTTGAAGCTTCTTAATTGCAAGAGAAATATGGGTAGCCAGGAACGGTACCTGTGCCATAGATAAAACCAATGGTTCTCTCAAGCGTGACAGAGACCTAAAGTGGCCAAGAGCCAGCTCCACCCAAAAACTCCTCCTGATCTCTTCAGAATTTAATTGGCATTCTTTTTAGCACACACACAAGGCAGATTAAAGAAAAACCCAAACAGTGTGCAGGGTGGAAGCACCATTACACAGTATTAAAATGTCAGAGGTTTGAGCTCTGTGTTGGTTTAGTCATGAGTTACCAGCAACCACTGATGGCAGACATAAAGCTTCCCTTAAATTATTAAGCATAAAACAGCAGACTGTAATATTTTGCTAAACCAAAGTACAGACACAGACAAAGATGTCATTTCAATATTTGAAACCAGCAAGTTTAATTTAAAATAAGAGCAAACCAATAAGCTCAGAAAATAGCAATGTGTGAGAGGAAAATTACACTGCTAGAGAAAAAAGTGGAAGGACTTAAGAAATTTATAAAAGTAATCTCCAAGTGGAAATTAGAAATCAACCCCTAGAAACAGAATAACACAAAAGAAATATTACTGTCCACTTTCTAAATCAATATAACACTGCTACACGACAGAATTACCATGGTAACTCAAGTAAAAAGAATAAAGCAATTCTTATTATTTCAAAATAAAATCACAGCCTGAAGCCCAGCTTTTATTACAACTGCTGATAGATCGCTGGCTTGTATTTATCTGAAATATTGCTTTTCAATCAGCTATTTTATGAATGTACAAATTTCACTGAGCAGCCCACTTAGACCAAATGCTCAAAACCTGCCCCCCAAAAAACTAGTCAAGGAATCGATTATATATATGCATACTTTTTTTTTGTTTTTAAAGGGAGCGTTACTATATATATATATATTCTTTTTCCACTCTCTCCAAGTTAAAGAGAGATAAGGAAATGAGCGAGAGTAAGTTAAAACCTTGTTTAGTCTGGCCTCTCTAAATTCCAACTTAGATTCCCTGGAAAAACAAAACCAAAAAAGCAACAGAACAACAGTAATAAGAGAGAACAAAGAGGAATAACAGCGCACCCTAAATACTGCAGCCCCTGCACAAGGACAGGGAACGCGAGTACATCAGGGGGTGTGCACAAACACACACATGAGAGGAGACACATCTGTTCCCTCCTGATCAAAGGCAAAGAGAAAACACTGTCTAAATACAAAGTTGCTCAAGGACGTTTTGACTTGCCCTGCTGGGTACTTCAGACTTTTCAAACATTGTTTGTACAGCTTGGAAAGTGCATCAAGCTCAGGATCCTCGTCTGCGTTTCAAGCGCGCTGAAGGCACAGCTCAGCCAAGTTCCCCCACGCCCCCACTGCTGGTGCCACCTTTTAAACACATTAGTGCAAGGGGAAAACCAGCAGGTCACCTTCTGCTCTGCTCCCCCAGACGTTCAAAAGAGCATCGATCGGCACCTGAAAGCAACAATCAGTCTTAAAAATAACAGGCTCCTCCTCTGCCCCGCCCCTGCCGCAGCAAACACCCCGGAGCAGCCCAGTACCCAGGTATGGGGCAGAGCGCCGGGGGGATTCGGAGCCAACACACGGACACCCAACACAGCTGCTGGCTGAGAAATTAAGGCACCATCTATCAAACAAGAAGGCCGCTGAGGAAATGCCTGTAGACTGTCAGGATGTTTTCCAGCACAGTCTTACCCCATTTTTTCTGTTGCCCCCGTGAAATGGCAGAGGGGGACGAGACCGACACTCACAGTCATCGAAGGGGGAGGACGGGAACGTGACCAACGCTCATAATTATGGCAGGAAGATTAGCTAGAGAAGGCTTATCTTCAACAATTTGCAATTGCTTGGACTGGACCTCAGGGATAAAAAACCCCCAAAATTAAAATTGCCAACTGAGAGGGGATCAATAAACCTGCCCCTGAAACAGTTAAGGAGAGCAATTGTTTCAATAGCACTCTGTTCTTCCCAGGAGATCCAGAAGTTATTTCTCCCTTCTTCTGCAGATGTCTGACCTCCTAACCCAGCATGGGACAGCAGGCAAGGTGGGACCCAAGCCCAGCAGAGAGGAACAAACCAGGGACAGCTGAAACACAAAAGCCCACCCATGCCTCATGGGGGGTCAGGCACATTCCCCAGATATCCAGGCCTTAGTTCCAGGGGATGATCACTTGGGGTGCACAAATTCCTCAGTACTGGCAAAATGCTTTGAGGATTAAAAGCGGCAGTGATATGCCAAGTATCATAGCTGGAAGTAAAGACAAATGCTGCAACAAGAGCAATAAGCCACCTGCCAGCTGTCTTTTATACTAAAATATTTCAGTGTTCTTAGAGCCGCTTAATTTCCCATCTCGCTCCAAGTCCAGAGGAACTTTGTGGGTTGCTAGCTTTGCCATGCAGCAGTGACATAGCTCATTATTTTAAAAACAGATTTAGAATCTGTGATCACCCAGCTCGATCTAAAAGTATGCACTGTCTTTTAGTATAATGTGATCCTTCGCCATCTACTGCAAATGGGTTTAAAAGCAGTGGTGGAAACAATATGTGCTTAATCTGAATGTGGACTGCAGAGAGGTTGCACACTCAAATATCCTGTTTTGTGTGGTATCTGGTTGTATTTTAAAACACCTTTTAGACTTGGAGCCAGCTGAGGGCACAAACAATCATACACAGATTAGAAAAAGGAAGAAGCTGGGGGGAACAAAGAGGAGCCCAGTCTGGCACACTGAAATAGGACACTCTAAATATCACTTAGTATTTCTTTAAAAGAAAAACTGGCTGTAAGAGTAAGCTTCAGAGAAACAATAAATGCAGAGGTGGTTAAAGAGTTTTTATTCAAATAAAGTCTTGCCCCAGGAGATGGAAGTAGAGTCTTGAAATATGGAGATAGGATTTTACATGTGCTAAAAGCATCAGTGTGACACTTTTTGGAAAAAAAAAGGGGGGAAAATACCTTCGTTGTTATACATGACAAAAGAGCAACTAAATGTTTGCTTTGATCCCAGCGTGTAAAGGGTGAAGCTTTTAGGCAAGGAGCGGCAGGTGATCTCAGCTCTTCTGCAAGTCCTAATGCTCCTAAAAGCCACTCTTCCAGTTTCTGTAATTGGGCATCAGTAGTTAATGTAGTATTGACTGCATTACATGCTCCTGTGCATCCTCTCACTAATGCCAATTGCATCACCTTGTACATTTACCATATTGCTTAGCCAATAGCTGTTAAAAGCAATCCAAATCATGAATCATATAGGAAACTTTTAGCAAGACACGACATCCAAAGGAGACAATTTACAGTTGAGTTAATCTGGGTACATTAGCGAGACATGGATTCAGGAAGACAGACCAATTTATGTTACTTTAGTTTTACCCTTTATTGCTTTGTATAGGCAAATGAATGGAAGGGCATGGAGTAAAAACAGATATAAAGGAGTCCTTTTCAAAACAGATCTCCATTCTGTGCAGACAGGTCAAAGGGTTTGAGACTGATGCTTATTTAGGCTTTCATAACCGTAACAGGGTACTTACAGAAATCATTTTCCACAAAGGAGTATAAGGATAAATATATAATGGATTCTGAATAATGTTCAGTACCCACCCTCACTGCAAGTACATTAATGCAGAAACCTGGCTGCTCAACATTATCTAAGGCACGGCCTGCCCAGGAGTCACCTGCCACCAAGAGTGCCAGGAAGAGGAGTCACACGAGGTCTGCCCATGAGCTCAAGGCAGGAGGCGTTCCAAAAAAGACACCAAGGCTCACCAGCTCAAGCCAGTCCCCTTCCCAAACATCTCTACCATGTCACTTGTCAACACACAGAAAGTCCAATCTTCTCCTCCCTACCTGCCCTGAAGAGATGGCATCCTTTTGAAACATACACCCATTTCTCTGGAACAGAAGGAAAGGACACAAGCGATAAAGAGGTATTGGTTAACCCACTTCAGCTGCAAGGTAGAGCCAACCAGGAGATAAATTAGGAGTGAGTTCCCTCTGAAAAAGTACATTTTACAGAACAATTTCACACTGGATGCTTGACCAAAAGATGCATAGCGAATCGACATAGCCCCTTTCTGCTTTTCTGATCAAGCTCAGTAGCATCAGTAAAATAGAGATGGGAAAAGAAAAAAGGACAGCTAGGAAGTGTGCTGTTGCCTCAGCTTTTATGGGTAGTGAGTAATTGCAGTATTTGTGGAGGGGAAAGAAAAAGAAAATTTTTAAAAAGTGGTAAAGGAAATCTAGAGGAAATAATGGCTCATCAGCCAAAAACTTTACAAAAGAGAAACTGAACTGCATCCTTAAATACTGGATTCCAAAATGCTGGAAACTGTGGTGCTCTAAGCCTTGTTTAAAAAAAGATCATGATTCCCCTTTGAAAACCTTCCAGACGTCCCTTCGAAAGAGTTGCACATGCAGGGAAAATGCCAAAACAAAACATTTTCACTAGCTGATCAATTTAAACAGCTGTGGTAAAGCTGCAGCCACTGGCACCATCATTAACAATTTAAAGCATGGCTGCTTTTGTCTTCCTTCCCAGTTACATTCTCATTATGGCTTTTTATTTATTAGAAACACAGTCCTCTGGAATACATTTCTATATCTCGGATCCATAATAAACCAAGTAGGAACATCCCTGGCTTCTACTCAAATGGATGTTTACATTGGAGAGAGGGTTAATTGTTTAATTCTGGTCCAAGTTCTCTGCAGTTCAGTCATGAATATGCAACAATCATCCACTTTTTCTTTAGGAGAAACTTGAACTGTTGATATCAGTAGTTTAAAAGGAAGGCAAATAATACTTTCACTGCCCAAACCACCCTTTCAGAGTTTGATTAGCACACAAGGAACTCTGAACATTGGCATAAAGAGTTTGAAAATATTCAATAACATTTAAAAACCCTCTAAATTTGGGCAAGAGCATCCATTATCTGCTTTGATACGTAATGTAAGTAGAGAGTAGTTTGCAAGAACATTCACTGGAGAGTTGAGCATCTGTTTGCAGGGACAGCACCCCACATTGTGCTTGGAAACTTGGGCTTGGGAGTCATCCCATTGGAGGGCAGAGAAAACACACACAGAGAACTGAAAAAACAGTAGCTGTGGTGGATTTTTCTCAGACCATCTATAGGTTTAATTATGTTAATCTAATAGTGAACAACTTTCATTTTAAAGCACCCTTCCCTCCACCCCCAAGTCTTCAGTGAATAGGAGCTACATTCACTGAATAAATCATTCCCTGGCAACAGTTATGCACATTATTGAAGTTGGGGGCAGCGATTTCTATACAGTTTAAAACAATGTCTATGTATTCTAAATGATGACAATTCTGTCCAATTTTTAAAAGATATAGACCCATTAGAGTTTTATAGTTCAGCATTTAGCAGCATCTGCAGTGCCGTCTTTATTCTTATGCTGCAACACTTAATGCTTGATGCCATTATTCTGATTTTGAATTGATTTCAAGTAAAATACCTTATTTGCCATAAACTTTCATATTCTTTACCTAAGTAGGACTCCTCACAGATGCAATCAGTCATAACGCTAGAAGAACAGTTTGCCTTTAGCAGAAATGTAATAGTTCATGCTAATGATAGCGAAGCAAAACTTTGAGCGGCAAGCACATTTCCAAAGAGAATAAAACCACCTCGAAACATAAGGCCTGAAAACTTTAAGAAAGCCTCCAAATGAAATCAATTAATCCTCCAACCATGATAAATTTCTTAACCATTTAAGAAACGCATTTCAGACTCTGCTGTGACCCTTTATCACCAGACCTAATGGATTACTTTATTAATAATGCACTGCTCTTAAAAGGAATTTTTCCGAAGATTCTACCATAAGAGAGCATTTTTGGAATGACTATGACAAACAAGCTGACATGTTCACGTTGTATTTATTAAAGATAATAAAATTTAACACTAACTCCAAAGAAGACGAATTATGTTCTGCTGCCAGGGTATCAAGTATACCTTCTACTGCATTAAAGCAAAATTAGAACAGACTGATTTCCAAGAACAAGCTGCTTCTTTTGCCCTATTACCCAAGCTGGAAAATGTCCTTACACTGTTTCAACGCTTGTTATGTCAACTAGACAATTATCACGTGTCAACAGCATCTGGGAATGAAGTATGATGACATCCTACCCAGATCCTTCAGCTATCTGGTCTGAACAAACACTAGGAACTACGTGATTGCCTGCTATACTCCTGCACAAAGCAGTTTGCTCCTCTTAGGCCTGCTACCGCCTTTCACTCCTCTTCTTCCCATAGGATGAGATTTCTTTAAAAGGATACCTAAGGTTATCAGTGCTCCAACTACAGCAGCCTCAATTTCTTGAATAGCTTTAGGCAATTACTTTACTACCCCTTGGTTCTATCGTGCTTCCATATTTGCCACTTCAGGGGCAGAGGGAAGCTCTAGGAAGAGCTGCCTCTAGCTCCACACTTGATCAGCTTTGGAGAAACAGTCCAAATGGTTTTTAGGTCCTTTATGACCAAACCGAGTCTCATGTTCTGCTGCCGAATGTGCTCCGATTTTATTCAGAATACTTCTTTGAGAACTTTTTATCTCCTCTTCATGAATATATTAATCCACTGCTGTACTTCTGAGTCACAAAAGGACACTGTCATGAACTAAAGCCAGACCAAACCTCCAAAATTACACCAAAAGCATATGTGTGAAGATCAAGCCCTCAAAAAAACCAACAGGTAACTCAGCTAAGTAGGCAAAAATAAGATCTTTGGTGACCTTTATTAATCATTCTTTGAATAAGCTGATGTCTGGGAAGATATGTAGGGATTCCTCATACATGGTAAGCTAGATACCAGTGGACCATGGAGGAGGTCCGTGGTAGAGGGGCACAGGAAAGAACGAGAGAGCTTCAAGAATATTAGGCAAAAGAAAATTGCCTAATTTTCATGTCACATGAGGAAAAGCCACTGTGCCATGTCCCCTTCTCTCTCTGCATGACTCCTCAATAGGTACCCCCGAGAAAGGTACGCTCAAAGGCAAACAAAAGATAGCAGCAGCACGCAGAACAGCTCTTCCTCCTACGTGGCACAATTTGTACCTGCTTTATTTCTGTGCCTATGATGACTTTTTTCGACACAACAGGACCGCTTGGACCTATGTTGCTGGAGATAGGCAGGTGGATATGGAGAGACACCTCTGTATAGGCAACTCCATCTGGCAGCTGGCATACTCCCTTGTGAAGCCAGCCCACAGCTCTGCTGTCCTGGCCAGGGTGCTGTGGCACAGTTCCTGTCACTGACATTACACAATCCATTTCTCAGCTTTTCTAACGCCAAATGCTGCGGGTTTTTACCTTCTGTGCGGGGCAAGATGGGCTCTCACACAACAGGGAACCCAACTGCTGCTACTAATGCAGTTTCAAATTACCTAATATTCATTGCCCTAAATACCTCCCATCCACCTAAGACCCATTCTCCAACCCCAATGCACACAACCACTGAGTATCCATGTTTTTCCTTCCATTTTTGAACAAAATACGAGATTTTCTTTCTATGTAAAACCAAGGTACACGTTTAATGGAGTCCACTGATGTGTTATTTACTCAGCCTACTCTTGTGATCTGTTTAATCAGAGTTCTGCTTGAAAACACAAAGGATCCATGATTTGGGGTGCTCCTGTCTATGCAAACATCGGGATGAACACACAGCTGATCAGTGTTTTTACAAGTGCACGCACACTCCACAATTTGGTTGAAGGATGCTATGTCTGGTTAACACAGCACAAGTTAGCTGAAAAGGAAACTTTCACCCCACACACACATAACAAAGAGCCGTGATTTCTATTAGCGCATTTCATACCATACATGCTGATTACCAGGCTGTGCTTCATTGTTAGCAGAGATTACAGCTGGGATAAGCTGCAGCTTTTTCCTAATTGCTATTATGATGACTGAATTTTTGTTTTGTGTCAAGCATTATTCACACATTATACTCCAAAATTTGATCCCTCTATGATGCATTATTGATTCCATGCAGGCAATCATACTGCCGCCGATGTGAAGAATTAATTTGGGCTATTTTACTTGATTTGCATTGCTCCATCATAGCAGAACATAGTTCTGTGGGGAGGCACAAATTGAAAAGGGAGCTTTAACAAAATACAGAAAATGCTGCCGTCCTTTAAAAGAGATGAATCCTAAGGAGGGAAAAAAAACCCAAAAAACCCAAACCCAGCACAACACGTGTGGTCCTGAAAGAAATAAGGTCAGTCAGCCAAATTCATCTTAGTCAGAGGAAGGTTACAAGAGTAGCCTTATGCCTCTAATAAAGTAAACTAGCTTGCTTCAACTTATATTGCCAAAGAAAACAACTGAACACCTCTGAGAGTGACACTGCTTCAAAGCCTTTGAAACCCTGTTAGCTTCATTTGTTTTCCCAGCATAAGCAATACTCAAGCACTTAGTGTGTCTTTCATCCACAGGCCAGTCAACTGCAAAGCTGATCTAGAAGATGGGTAACAGATGCTCCACATCTACTCATTTTTTTTTTAAAGTTCTACTGTGTTAATAAAGGAACTTAGGAGATCTTAACAGAAATAAAGCCCATGATTTATTTTTTTTCCCCCCTCAATAAGATTATTTCACAGTTTTGGGATGCCAACTTAATTAGCACAGAATAAATTCAGAAGGGCACAACGACTTACACACAGACTTTGATCTCACATTGGTCTACTCTTAGTCCAAATCTGATTGAATCTACATACAAGAGGGCACTGATAATGATGCATTTCTGCTTAGTCTCATATTTTACAGGTGTCAAGTCTTTGTGAAAAGTCCACGTTTTTTCATTGTCCCAAATACTTTGTGAAACAAAACCTCACATGCCATCCCAGAAACTAGATGCAAATTCTACCTGCATGAACATGCCAGACTGAGAATTTTAGAAATCAAACCTATAATGAGAGAAGACCTCAAAATGCTATGTCTAAAACACTCCCTTTTTTGGGGAGGCAAGGAAAGGAGAGAGGGAAAAGAAACTTTAGTAGAAGACTTCCGGTCCTTCAATCGTCAAAGCCTTCCTAATTAGTCTCCAGTGCAGTACTAATTCAGTTTTAAAATACTAGAAGACAGATATGGGTTGTGGAATAAAAATCGTAGAATTTCAACTTAATAGCAGCTTTCAGTATTAGTCACAAAACATGGTTAGCATGACCCCAACAGAGGAAAGTAAGTGACTTTGAATTACAAGTTATTTTTCTCATAAATATTTTAAAAAGCAATACATATATTCAAGTAAAATCAATGCTACTGCCCAAATGCCCAACTTCCAATTTCTCCAAGCCCTTTTGCTCCCAGTGAAAAGCTGCTTCCTGTCTACAGTGTTACAAATATTCAGTAATTTCTCCTACTTTCAAATGGCAACAGCCTACACTATGACTTTTTTTTTTTTTTTTTTTACACTTAAAGAGATTTCTAAAATAAATTTTAAAAGATCAGGGAAATCCATTACACGGCACACTTCATCCATTTATAAAGATGGAATGAAATAAGGAGATAATGGGTAGAAATGCCTGTTAGAAGTTAAGATGCAGTTCCCACTTTCCATGCACAAAGTGCCGCCAAGGTGGAGGTCCTTGGCAAGAGGCAGCACCATCGATAGAAGTCCATGTGGATGGCTACAGAAATGTTCTGCTCTGCCTCAGTTTTAATCCTTGCTCTCAGGCTATGAGCTATGAGGGACAACCTAAGCCAAAAAGCAGCCCTTGAAAAAAAAAAAAACTTAATTAAAAAGTTGCGATTGGACTTACCACCTTCATCCCAGAAACTACTGATGACTGAGCAGTTAAGTTGCACACCCTGGCAGGCAACATGCAAAAGATAGCATCAGGTCATTCAGGCTACTCACTAATACTGTCTGATATCACTCACATCAATTTGTTCCCCTTAAGCATCCTTAATGAGGACTAGCCAGCTTAAAAAAATAAGTATATGTGAAATCCTAAAATAAGTCAAGCTCTCCTTCAGCTTCATTCATGAAATTACCTTCCAAATGAACCTCCACTTCTGCCATTAATTCTTAGAATAAACCAATGCTTTTTTTCCTGCCACAGCAGCTTATTAGCTTATTGTCATTATGTTTATAGCTATGAAGAAAAGCTGTGAGAAATAGATATTAGAGGCGCACATTAAAGAGACCTAAATGGCATGCAATGAAAAGGAAAGAAAATCTCAAAATTAGATTTACAATAAAAGCTGTTAAAACAAACAGGTTAAAATGGATATATTAACTTGCAGAAAGAAAAATCTACATAGATATTAAAAAAAAAATCAAGCTGTTTCTGCTATGTCCATCAGCAAACAGAGCCTGGAGTAAACCCTTCTTGGCTGTCCGATCATGTCAGAGAAGAGATAAAAAAAAAAAATAAAGAGCAAGCATGCTTTTACCTACACAAGAGAAAAACATCAGAAGCTCAAAGCAGAGCACTCTGAAATGCACAGTGCACACCTGCTTCAAAACTATTTATTTCTACATTAGCAGCACACAGAAGACACCAAGCACAGGCTTACACAATCTCAGCCCACCTACCGTCCTCCTTGTCCAGCACCATCATCTCCGCAATCAAGAAAAGTCTGGGCACAGATGCTTCTTCTCCAGGAGCCTCCGCTCAGGGGAGAGGAGAACAAGTCTCTGGGAACACAAATGAGCTACGGTACAGCTGATCGTCCTTTAGCAGCAAGCGAGCTCTAATTACCCAGTTGTCCAGCTTTTAACCTAGATTGCACTCAGTTAGAATTACACTCAGAAATAAAGCACTTTGCAGATACAAAAGCAGTCTCACCTACTTTTGTGCCTCAGAATTGCAAGGAACTAAAACTGCAATTTAGAAAGAAGGGGGATCAGAGCTGTTTCTTTGGTTCTCACCTTCTAAATGGCTCAATTTACACAGTATAATCTATTTTAATGTAATTGCCTTTGATAGCTCATAACCCTGGCTGTTGCAACTACACAGCTTTCAGCCTTATAAAGTGTTTTCCCTTTGGATTTAAGCTGACTCTAAATCCGAAATTGTATTCAGAGAGGGTAGAATACCTAAGCCCGACTAGTGCTGCCTCTGCCTCTCAATTGGTGAGCCTTGCACACTTGCAATGAATAAATGCGCGCGTTTGGCAGGGCCCCCTCTCGTGCTGCTGCCGGGGATTCCTGGCGGAGCGCGGCTTCCCGGCTCAGCAGCACCACCTGCAGCCCGCCCGGCCCCCGCCCAGGTGCCGCCGGCCGCGGGGCCACCTGCGCCGCCGCCGCTTTGTCCTCTGCGGGGCCGGGGCACGGGGGATGCTCCAGCTCTGCTCCCTGCGGTTTGGTCTGGCAGGTCAGAGGCTCAGAACTCTCCGCAGCTGATGCCGGCTGCGTTACACCAGCCCCGCTGCTCCCAGCCGCATTTCACACGTCTCTGGTGACCTAAAACTTGATACTAATTTTCTGCACAAATATTTTGGGTTTGTTTTCACATGTCGGTATTAGTTTCAGGGTGTACTCCAGAGAATGCAGCTTCATTTTCACTAGGTCGATATTAAAATGAATTTACCTAATCAAACACGGTACAAGCCCTTACAGGTTGGCTCCACTTTTCAGAAATGCCATCAATGCCCAAATATAAAGTGACAAGTGGGGAGCCCACGTCTTTTATCCTTCGTCCTGCACCTCTCAATCCTTTTTCAGACAAGTCATCTGTTGTCTCCAATGGCTCTCGTAAGGATTGTGGAATCAGATGCTTCGCTACCAAGATCAACAGCACCGTTTCACTCATCTCAGCCTTTTAATCTGAGAAAACATTTCATTTCTGCTTTAATGATACTTCTTCCTCCCTTTTACAACTGATACAACGGTACTCTAAAGAGCATGATAGCAGGCTCCAGTTATATATCCTTAATAGTGATTTTTAATTAGATTCCTTATCCCCAGCTGAAGTGGCTTTTCCTTCCCCCTTCATTCACAATACTTAATCCTAACAGTCCTTGAGAATATTTGATGTTAAATGTATCGTTTTACATTGAACTGTTTTCATCTAGTGCTTCCAACAACTCCTGTTTCCTAGTGATACTAGTTTGCAAGTGTTGAATATGTATTTTAGCGTAAGAGTGCAACCACCATAAATAATCACTTTCTTTCAGGGAGTGTCACAAGCTAAAAAGGAGGAGGACTTTATCCCAAAGATTAAAGTCTAATAGTTAAAAGCATCCATGCAAAAACTAACAAAACTGCAGGCTTTTCTAGGTTTGAGGCACTTTAATACTTTCAATATGCCATTGGCCTCCATCAGAAAATGGTGAACTCCAAAAATGTTCTATCTTTGTCTGCGTACTTTTCAACCCTGTCACCTTCAAAAACGGCAGATTTACCCCAAAACATACGGTGCATTTCAACTTCCACTATTTGGTAACTACAAGAAAGGCAGGGTTTTGATAAAAATGACGTTGGCCATTGTCTGTCACAGCTGACTTCTGCAGCAGAGCAAACTAGCAGACATAATGCACTCATGAAAAAATACGCAGTACCGGATCAATGTACATTTTATTCCTTTACTGCTCCATCATGTCATAGAGGCTGGATTACTCCCTGTGCAAACAGATTTTTTTAAACACTTTATCTGCTTACTCATTTCACACACCAACAATTAAAAATAAAAGTTTTCTAACCCCCAACACGTTTGTACAGCAGTTTAAGTCAACTACAATTAACACAATCTGTTGGAATTAATCATGCTACCTGATGTCAGTTTACTTTTTTAAGCAGAAATCTGGTCTTTGCAATCAAAACATTTATGTATTTGAGAAATATCGTAACTCTCATTATCTCGAAATTTATAAATGTGCTGCACGGTGTGTAGGTTGGCTTGCCCACAGCAAATTCTGCCATGATTTATGCAGTGGAACTGACTAAAATGTGAGCCTTGAAGTTCTTCTCTTTCAACCTTTCTCTCTCCCACCCCTCTTGCCCCTCTTCTCTCAGTTCCTAACATTTTGTTCAGGGAAGATACCTGCCAAAGTTCCACTGTGAACCAGTATTTTCTGATATCAAGTCATGTTGCATCAGTCAAGTTATATTATGTCACTTCAAACATACAAAATGCTGTTACCTCCCCGACATAACTTGACGCGATGCCACAACACATCAAGTCAAAAACATTATTACTGTTGTTATTTTTTCAATCTGCCCCTTCATCCTCAGTGGTATCTGTGAAGAGCCACAGAAAAGTATTATTGAGTCTCTACTACTTCTCGGCACCGCAGAGCGTGCCTGCCAAGGAAGCTTTTCGCTCACAAACGCGGAGCGGAAGCACAAATCCGCAGTTATCGCACCGCTGGGGCGATCCTGGTGTCACACTGGGGCTGGCACACACCCCTAAGGCCCCAAGCTGAAAGACTGGGCAGCTGCCTCTGAGGCCATGGCCATGGCCCAGCTTCCCAAGTAGCCTTCAGGGATGCAAAAGCAAGGGGCACATATCTACAAGGCAGCAAGTGTCCTCCTTGCTATGCACCAGGACTTCTGGGAGGGGTAATCCTGAAATCCTGCCTTCTCTGTGCAGTAATGACTATGAATACCCCCACTGCTGCCAGAGACCTCAAAAGAAGAAAACCCCTCAAAGAAAAACCCTACATGGCAAAGCCTCTTAAATCAAGGGGAGAACTGGACAGTAGCCACAACGCTGGGATTTTTAGATGGTAAAAATCAGACCGGCTTCTGGGAAAAAGAAAAATAAAAGGGAAAAAAAAGGGCCATTTATGGCAGTAAAACAGACCCATTTTTATTAACAAGCTCATTCAAGCTTGATTTCAAAAGGAATTGGTTTAGTTAGCAAAAGCTTACATTTTAGTCCATTTGTAAACTGTGCAGGTCCAGCATCCCCTTTTAACATTCACAGATGAGCGGGCAAGTGGAGCCCATTTGAATCAGGCAGAAAGAAACTTGAAAAGGTAAAATGACCTCTTCATAAAAAGAGTTTCTTCTCTGAGTCTCACCTCCTATACCCCATTTCTCCAGTGCACCTTAGAAAGTGCCCATAATTTCTCCTCAAGCATAACTACTCATCAACAGCACAGGAGATTCCTAGGCATTACTGCACCTTGTTGCTCTGATCTTCACATCCTTCTCATCAGGGGTTTGTTTCCTACTTTGCTCCTTTTTTAAGTGCACCCCACACTAATTTCCTCTTTACCTCTCCCACCCACCACCATTATTCCCTTTTATACAGCCGCTCGTGAAATCTCCTGGAAGGAGGCTGTTGAGAACTGTCTGGATAATCAACGGTTCTAGTTTCATTTCCTTACAGCACCACCACACCGGCCCCGAGCTCCTTGAGTTTAATGAGTGTGTCTGCGACACTTGAAAGAGCCCAAACATCCCTATTAGGAAACCCTCTTCAGATCTCGGTCTCTCCTCGCAGCTCACCTGTGCCTCTCACCCCTGCAATGGAGGCAGCATCCTGCTGGCAGCCTGTCAATCACAGGGAAGCAGACACAGGTCGGCAGGCACCCCCTGACAGAGAGTCACGGGGATGAAGACATCACCCGGTTGTTATTATTATTAACGGGTATTAATAGAGATGTTAAGAGCCCTTCCTCCCTTTTCCTCCAGCAGCTGAGCAAAATCAGGGGACTCTTCCAACGCAGGTCACCCCTGAAAGTGAGGTCAAGGAGAAACACAAACCTCGTTGCACACATCAGTAAGAAATTACCCGTGTTTAATTCCTCGGCCATTACTTCACGTTTTTACCTTACTGCACAGGGAGCGAGGGATGAGAAAAGTCTTTCTACCGTTCTCTCTCCCTGACCAGTTAGGTAAGTTCATTCCCTCTTCTCCAACACACGCGCTTTCCACTGGAGCACTACAGACCCCATTAATAACACTACATCAGTTTACTTCAGAGGGCTTCAAGAAACTGGAGGAAAGAAAGATGCTGGCAGAGGGATTCTCCGAGGGCCCAGAGGCATGTGACGAGCGTGCAGCGAGCTCCCTCCCCACGCACCTCTCTGGGGCAGTGAGCATTTAACCTTGTGGTTGTCAGCGCTTCGGCCCCCTCCCACACGGCCGCTCGCACAAGCCAGCCCGGGATTGCTCTTCGTGCCCCGTCCCACTCGGCGGTGTCGCGGCGGGCGGACTCCCCCCATTCTGAGGCAGAAACTCCAGACCAAAAGAATAGGGGAAAGGGAGGGAAAAGAGGTAGAGGGGGAAAAAAAAAAAAAAAAAAAAAAAGGAAAAAAGAAAACAGCGAAGGAGAGCATCTCCCACTTGTCCCTTGAGCCTGACGTCCACTTTTCCGAGTTGGAGCCCCCGCCAGCCCAACACAGGGACATTCTGTGGCCATTTACACAAGCACGCAGGGCCGCCCTGCCCGCAGTGGGAGCGCGGGGCGCCGTTCGGGCACCCGCGGCCTCGGGAGCCACCGGAGGCGGCCCGGCGGGGACACACGCTGAGGCCACCGGCGCCGATGGCGGCCCGGTGCGGGGGCTGCGGGTGGCAGACGCTGCCCCGCCGGCCGCAGACGCAGCGGGGCCGGGGCCGGCCGCTGCCGCGTCCCCGCCGCGCCGCCCGGCCTGGCCACCGCGGAGAGCGACCCGCGGGCGCCCCGGGGCCGCCGTCCCGGGCGTCCCCGGACCCCCTTTGTGAGCGGAGCGCTGCGGGACAGGCCGGGCAGCAGCGCCGTGCCGCGGCGCGGGGCAGCTCCCCCGACCCCGCTGCCTCCCTCCGTCCCTCCGTCCCTCCGCCCGTGCCTCCCCGCCCGCCGCCGGGGCGCCCGGGCGGGAGCGGCGGGCCCCGCGCCCCGATCCCACCTACCGTCCTCCTTGTCCAGCACCATTGTCCCGGGCGCCGAGGGCGGCCGCCGCCGCTCCGGCTCCTTGGGGCGCTCCCCTTCCAGCCGCCGCGCTCGGCTCCGGGGCGGGCGAGGCGCCGGGCCGGGCACCGGGGCGCTGCCGAGGCGGGGGCAGCGGCGCGGCCGCCCCGGCGCTGCCCCGGGACGCGAGTTTGGAGCGGGGCTGCGGCGGGCTACGGCCGCGCTGGGCGCCGGAGAGCTGGAGCCGGGCTGCTGCACCAGCCGCCTCGCCCCCGGCCCCGCCGCTGCAGCTCGAGTGCCAGTTTAGGGATCAAAGAAGAAGGGAGGGGTGGGGGAGAGGATAAAGGTAAGGGAGGACCAATATCGGGGGCTGCTCCCCCTGCTCCGTCCTTCCCCAACCTGCGCTGTCAAAAATTGTCTTAATGTAATCGCGTGTGATCGCTCGCAACCTCTCTCCCCTTTGCTGTTGCTACTGCAAGAGCTTTCCAGGCTTCTAAAGTGCTTTTCTCTTGATTTCACTCTAAATCTAAAATTATATTCAAAGGAAGGGGGGTGGGAGGGAGGAAAGATGTGAACCTATCACTGGAAGCAAAAGCACTTGCCGCCTGCCTCGCTCGCTCGCTCTCTCTCTCAATTTATGTGCTTTGCACTCTCTCCTGCTGCTGAATAAATGCACACATTTCCCAGGGACCCTCAGATTCCCCTGTTAATTAAATCAATTCATTATGCTCAGATCTGATTAGCAGCCCCTTCCCCCCCTCTTTGAATCAATTATTCAATACACAAACATAATTGCCTGTGCCAGAGGTGTCTAAGTATTAGCTTATTTAACTCCAAGGACACTAATTACCCCTAGGGCAAGGGAACTTTTCTCATTAATTCTGACAAAACACAAAAGCACAGTTAAAGTGTGTGTGTATATACGTGTGTGAGAGAGAAGATGGGGGAGCATATAGCCGAGGAAGGGAGGCATTACTCTAACACACGTGTTACTGTATAAATAAGCTCAATTTTTCTTTCTACCTTCGCTTTAGATTTTCCCCCACATCTTGCCTTCTCTAAACTTGCCCCGTCTGCCTCTCTGTTTTTAAAGTAAGGAACAGATTGGCATTGCAATGGTGTCAGTTCTGGAGTGAAAGTGCTCGCATCCCAAACCTAAAAGAAAAAAGTATATGGGACTGATGGAGAGCAAAGCAGAATTTGAAAATAGTTTAGTAAAGCAGAAAACTCTGTGGCAGACAATCTTCTGTACTTTAAAAACCCGTGAAAGGAGTAGCCCTCTGAAGCAGCAGGTAAGATGATACATAATCTAGTAGGTACTGGGAACAGTTCTGAATTGTTTACCATTTGAATTAATGTCAGTGCCCACTATTAATGTACTTGCTTCCTACGTTTACCATAATGGGCTTGATTTCCATTAGCTGAAGCTGGAATGCTAAAAAGAGCCTGGGCAAGACTGATGCAAACCGAGATCGACCATCATTGTGGTGTCTGAGACGCGTGACTTCTGGCTGGCGTGTTACCCAAGTTTTACCTCTCTGTGAACTTCCTTTAAATAAAAAAAAAAGGGTAAGAAAAAAAGAAGTAGTAATTGATTCCCCCAAATTAGGTTTTTACTTTCTAAAGACCTTTATTGTTCATGTCCTCAATGTGCACAGAAGTATTGAAGATTTTCTTTTTGTTTCCTTAGGCAATGCATGAGCTGATCCATTAATCCATTTGGCTTTATATATCAGGAAACTAATATTAGCTCAGCTCATCTATTAGCTTTTATTTAGGTCCCACCATGTTGCCTTTTTTTGGACTTTTCTTCAGGCTGGTTCCCCTTGAGGGGAGCCGGACAATTTTTGATAGATTTTAGGGGAGATAGTGCTGCACATCATCTCATGGGAGCTGTCACAACCTCAGTTCCCCATCTTCACATTCACCCCTGTCAAGATACCCATTATTAAACTTGCCTGTTTGGCAACTCTCCCCACTCTCTTTAAGGCACACCTTGTACACATCACCTATAGCCAAGCGGGTCAAAAGCCCCACGAGTCCCTCCTCTTCATCCCTACAATAAACCAAACAAACCCATAGCTAAGGCAACAAACAATAAATATGACTGGGAACATAAAGCTGCGTTTCATTAGTGCAGTATGTTATTCTGTGAGTACACACATATAAGGATAAAAATGCTTTCAGCTTTGTAACACTACAAACCCTGTTAATTCTCTGGTTTTTAATTTCCACCCTGTGGCACATACTGCACCCACAGGAACTTGGTCCTTCTAACTCCATGAATCTTTTTTTTTTTTCTCCTTTGAAAGAACACAGCAACTCTTGAATAATACTGACCCTGGAGAGCATCGTGCATCAACTCATTTCTGAGCATGCTTTTGGTCCTAGAGTCCACTCCTCTTCTCACTGTGCCAAGGAGACTTTTGGGTGCAAAGCCAGAATTTCAGGATCTTGGTATGCAAATCTTAAGCCTTAATTCTGAGCTTGCCACAGGGGTGGTGTGGTTTCATCTAAACACTGACCTCCTGAGTGGCAGAAGTTTGTCTGCATGCACTGAAGCTCAAGGTCACTGTTGGGATGCCAAGGGTAGAACAGGAAGAAACTGAGGAAACAGAAACTGACTTTGGTATCGTTCTTCAGAAGTGATGTTCACACTTGAGCTGAGAGAGGTGGGGTCACTGGGCATGAAAGAGACCTGGAGGGAAAAAGCAAGAGAGAGTTTTGCACGTGTGTAGGAGCTTGAGAAAGCATCACACAAGGGGAGAAAAATAATGCCAAAACCACCAAAACATTCCATTCCCAAACATACATCCTGCAGTTTGAACAGTCTGCTGCAATCCTGCAGTTACAGTCATGGGAATTTTTAGGTTTACAACTTTAATAAGGTGAAGAGACCAACCCCAGTGTAAAGGTCCCCACTCTACGTAAATTACTTTTTCTAGTGTGGTGATACATTGTCCTGCGTGTGTTCCCATTACATCTGCTCAGTGAGTAATTTCAGAGGAGTGAGAAAGTTTCAGTAATTTTTGAGCCTCCTTCACCCAGTAGATTAAAAGTCTCATACAAAGAATTTTACCACACTTATTTTTTTCAGAACCTTGACACTAGAGAGGAACAGCTAGATTACTCCTTTAAAAAGCGCTTGTGTAGGCAACCAGCCCCATAACGAGTTACTGGGAAAACTTGACACGGATCAGTGTCTGGGAATAAGCCTCAGCTCCCCAGCCCTCCCTTCTCTGGAACAAAGCACTAAAACAGCTCGCTGCTGGAGGAGGACCAGACAACACCGTTGCTGAGGTGCCAGTTCATCACTGATGTGCACTGGTGTTCGTTCAATTATGGTGCCTCACGCGCTCCCTGGCTAGGCAGTTCTGAGAAGCCATCACGCTCAATACTGCAGAAACTACACAAGAAAGAGAACAGCTGTGCTCTGCCTAGGAAGGTTTCTGGTCTAATACTAATTCCTGCTATTCCTGGTGCATGAGGGAAGAGGCATGCAGAAATAAACACACCTTTGTGCAGCAAGGGCTAGGGCTCAGACCTCTGGGTCTAACTTGAGGCTCTTTCTCACTAGCTGCTCTTACTTTTTTCCTTTTTGCTTGAGCACAGGCAAGAGAAAATGAAGTTTCTTAAGAACAACGCCCCATTCTTATTAAATTGCAAAGTCCGCAATATACTTAAGTCAAGCCTTTAGCAGACCCGTGAGGTTTCATATTATCCTATGCTTGAGTGAGGCAGATGACTGGAGCAAAAACCAGCTAATGACATAAAAGCATTCTTCTACTTTCAGTCTCTCTTAATTAAGGACTTGGTTAATGTTTCAGTGTTGGGAATTATAAAGCTTCATCAGGGAGGTTAATATGTTTTTTATTTTATCTTTCAGCTGACAGGATTAAAAAAAATTCAAAATAGAAGTGAAGGTGATTAAGTCCCGTGTGCCAGTCACAATCCCACAGTGAAGCAGCACCAGGCCGTACCAAAGACTACCCTGCACATGGTGAATTTAGCAGTGGTTTTCAAAGTCAGATTTCTCAGCAGATGAGACTTTTATCTGCCAGTTTAACACAGGGATTTTATTTCTTGAATTCACAAAAATGACCAAGACAGTTTGCACAGGTCTGTACTAAATAAGTAGCTATAAGACATCCCTATATTTTTGCCCATTTCAGAATCACTTGCACCTACCTTGCTGGTGTCAGAAGAGAGTGACCAGGGGCCTGACCTCATACCACAATTCAGCAGCCCTGTAAAGGAGGAAAATCACAAGTGCTCTGAAAAGTTATGTTCACACAGAACACGGGTGCCAGTTCAAAAGACTACTTAAATACATACCTGAGATCTACAGACCTCAATTATTTCTAAACTCTGGCTTGCTCTACTTCTCTGCCTATGCATTGTGAAAATAAATCACTCATTTCTGTTACTATGTTTTGTGTGAAATGAATGTTAAATATTTTCATAAATGTAGGCTAGTCTTTAAAAAAGAAAATTGTGTATTAAAAATACAGCATTTCCTTTGATAGAAGAAAATGGCAAAGCTTCAAAAATAAAATCTCTAGAGAATGAGTTCTTTGCCATTGTGATATAAGGCTGGAACTTTAAGCCATTAGGCTTTACAGTCTGTAATGACCTTTTAGAGAAATTTACAGTGGATAAATTAGTTATTCAGAAGTTTTCCTGCTCCTCTCCATAGCAAAAAGTTAAAAAGAATTTTTTTTTTTTTTTTCAAAACTAAAAGTAGCAACACCTAAATTTTTGGTCTGTTTCTTGTTTCGTAAGAAGTTTAATGGGCAGATTCTGCACTTCTCATGTCCAAAACAGCTCAGCTTCAATGAACTCCATGAAGTTTCTTTCTACACGACGAATTGGCATCAGGAAGGTTTTGTGAAGGGGTATAAACTGCTGGGGGATCAGGCTGGGTGTGACACACTGCAGATCTGCCAGCGTCTCCCTGGTACCAATACAGGGGAGGAGAAGGGCAAGTCTAAGGACCCAAGTGAACAGGCTTAGAGGAGGCCCAGACTAGGAGCTGGGATAGGCTGGATTTCCCTGGGAAAAGCATAAATAGAGGAGATGCTTTCCCAATAGAAGCTTCCTTTCTCCTCCCACCTCTCAAAACTCTCCCAGGCTGAAGTGAGGTGTGTTCTTCCACTCATATGGTCCATCAGGTCTCAACAGTGATGTAAGATTTCAATCCGTATCAAACTGAAGTTCAACAAAAGTTCAGGAATGCACCTTTAGCCCAACCCTTCTGAGCAAACCAGCACACGGACTCTGCCATCTCTTCACACAGCAGTGCCTGTGCAGAGTTTCTTTAAAGTATGTGGAAAAGAATCCGTAACACACATACCCCAACAAAAAAAAAACCACCCCCAAACTTATGAGTAAACTCTAGCGGCAGTGTTTTTATAATGTCCTTCACTTTCATCTAGAGCAATAACTGACTTTTCCATATATTCTTTTCTACTTCAAAGTTCATTGCTACTGCAGTGTTCTCCTGCAGATAGTCCTGCCTTTTACTCCTTACCTTGGTGGGTGCAGTAGGTAGACCTGAAAGACAAATCTGGCATCCACACACCTGTCTCAGTTGTTTCATGGAGGAACCCAGTGAGACAGTGTCTGGTTCTGGATTGACACGTGGAGCTCTCAGTCTTGTTGCCACATACTCTTTTATGCTCAGAGCTTCTTGCTCCCAGCCTGATGTCAAGCAGAGACTAATCAAATGGGAGATGGGTGAACAGAGACAGAGCCATGGAGCTGCCTTTTCATAATCTCTTACCATCAGCTCTTCTTTAAACTGCAGCAGCACACAGGGGTCCCAGCCATGGAGCTAGACCACAACATATTTTCCAAAAATCCCAGTGCCCTTCTTCAATAAGATGGTTTCTTTCTTCACTGCCTCGCACTAAAGAGACCAGGCAAAATTGACACAGAATAGTTGGAGATGGAAACACATGAATTGAAAAGGTTAAATGCAATGTCAGGCTCATGTTGCTTTGGGATAACAATACCCTAAGACACTGCCAGTGTCCCCTATGTTTTGTGGCTCCCTCTGCCTCTACTTGGCATGGATGATGTTTGCCAGGTCTTCATAACATCATTCTAACAACATATCATCTAAAATTGTTGATTCTGTAGGAAAATGGCTGCTGGCACAGGAGCAGTAGGTGCACACAAAGGATATGATATGGCAGCTGAACACACAACAGAGGAATTCCAGCTATTCCCATGTCAGGGAGGGTCTGTTGCACTGGGCTGTATTTTGCACATGAATTCATCAACATCCAGTTCAATCTGAATCTAATGGTGATAATCTTCTTGATTCAATAATGTGTTAGATGAGAAAACACATACACAAACCAAATAGATGGATATTTTGGAGTTTATTTGTTTTAAAATAAATCCACCCTATGAAATTACAAGATTTCTCTCTGAATCCAAAGACAGGAACAAGTTCAATGAAGATGAAAGTTAGGGAAGATGTTCTGATAAAAGCAGGCAGGTGGAGGCTCTAATGAAGGCATACACTACAGTGCACATCTTGCCAATATTTCTTAATGAATAATATGTGCACTCAGATGAGAATAATATTGATTGAGGTCTGCAGGGAAAGTTCTCTAGGAAAAATTTTTATTCTAGGGGCAGAGTCCTTTTTGGAAGATTTTGATCTTTTCCTGCTGCAATGTTTCTCCTCCCCTCTCTTTGTGCTACCCAAAGCAACTGACAGCCAAAAAATGAAAAGCTTCCCCTGCATCTAATGTATCTATCAGATCCAAAAAGAAATTTATATACCAGTACTAAGAATGGCTGCACCATTCTCCTTAGCTGGTAGAGGACACAGCAGTGTGTAATTAGGACTGGATTACTTCGCTCAGAACTGGAACAGAGAGCAGATGTCTTGCATTAATATTGGCATTTGATTTCACACACTTTCTTTGCCATGTTTGCAAAACCAATTTGCCTTCCTATCTTGGATCTTGCCTTTCGTTTACTCTCAGGCTGCTGTAATGCAAACAAAAAAGCCACCAGTGGCAGTATGAAAGTACATGGAGAAGTTCAGGCCCATACAAATTGGGTAGAGCTTATGATTTAATTACTAACATAAAATATGAAGTTCTTTTGTGATTATGTTGATGAGAGTGGTATTCTTGGTATGTTCCAGTGGTGACAACCCAGACAAAAGAGGTCATGACATTATAATGCATTTGTGAACATAAGCCAACAGTAAAGAAAGATACACCTCTTCCAAATCAATGTCATCAGACTCTATCTGTAATACATATGAGAGATGCATCCCCCTTCTCAGACATAACCAACCTTTTCTTCACTTGTTTTACCACACAGGGGACTTCAGTCTTGATTTTGCTCCAGTTCAGCGTTTCATATACAGAATCCTTCCAGAGGGCCTACAACAAAATTTCACGCTGTTAAAAATATTGGCCCCAATTCTGAACTGTGGCCAGCTTGCATTTGGTAGCAGCTTTATGGCTGCAGCTGGGTTCTGGAGGTTTCTTAGGAGGAAAAGATGATCTGCCTTAACTTAGGAGCATCCAGAGGCTGATCATAACATTCCATACTACAGCAGCACAGAATAACTGTAATATGGGCAGCATGCAGAGAGCAGGGGGATGCTGACAAACTCTAGAGTCAATACAGGGATGCAACCCAAATTGCCTCACCACTGAAACTCTGCTGCAGTGGTAGCTTTGGCTTCAAGACACACCGTTTGCTTTACTTGGTGATGGAGAATGCCCTTCAGACCCTGCCCTGTAGCACCAGGAACACACCTGTACCACCTGTTTGCAGGTGGCAACACCTGTTTGTATCATGCAGAGCTTTTCCTAGACGGATGCTTGGGAAGATGACACAACTCTACCCAGACCTATATCCAAACCCAGATCTATTGATATTGTTCCCTTGTGATGCCAGACACTTAGAGAAGGGGGTGATTTCTGTGACAGGGTCCGAGAGACTGGGAGATTTTGTGCTTGTAGATCACCAAGTCCATTCCCCATGAAAAACTGTCCCTTTTTTGTCTGCCCTCTGTACACAATGGCAGCAACTCCCCTAGTCCTAAAGAAGGGCCATGTGTTGGACATCTGAACAAAATGACAAACTAGGAAAAGACAACTGAAATCAGAAGGGTAATTTCACATTATTCTGGCCCATCAGCAAATTACAGAAGTGCAAGGACTAAAATAAGAAAATAACCAGAAGAAATGATCGTGGTTACCACAGCTCTCTTTAAGCAGGTGAGAAACTCAGTCTGAAAGCTGTAAAGATAACTACAGAAATGATATCATTCTCTCAGTGAGAGCTAGAAAGCTCCTGCGCTCGCAGGGAGGTCGAGAAGTGAGAGCCCAGTGGATCATTTTGTTGCGTTTTTAATGCTTCATGGCACAGGGTCAGTCAGAAATCCCTGTCCTGAGGTCGTGGTTGGGGCAGTCTGGAAAGCAATTTTTTCTGTTACTGGCAAGGCCCTGCTCAGGCTCTGCTCTTTCTCACAGAAGATTATTACAGCCCACTCCTCCTGCTCATCACGCCGTGCTTAAATTCACCCTGGGCACTGGCATTCAGCTTCTCTGCGATCACAGTGGCCCCAAGGACCTTCCTCGTGGCATTCTGTCCAGGCTGTTGCAATGTGGTGCAACAAATAGCCATCCAAAGCTAACCCTGGGCAGCATTTGGGGCAGTAAAATTCCTTACTGTGCCTATTGATAAGCAAGCACTAATATTTATTTTTAGCTCCACATTTAAATAGCACGACTGAGACAGAATGAGGAACATGAATGGCAACAAACTTGTCTGATAACTAAGTAATGAGTCCTATTTTTATGGCACTAGCCCCTTGTCAACGCAGCAGTGTGGTTACACTTGACGTGTGGGGAAACAGGGATAATCATCTGTCTCTGAACCTGCCTAGGAGATAGTTTGACCTAGAAGTTTGACTCAGAAGAAGCTGAGAAGCACAGTTTGGAGGGCCTCCTAATGACTACATCTGTTTTAAATAGACATATTTTGACTATAGCTTCCATACCAAACAGTCACTGGAGTCAAGTGATCACTTAAAAAGGCTGAGATACAACTCTGCAGTATTTTACAATGGATTTAATAGCTAAGCCTTACAGGAAAAAATACCACCCTGCAAGCACACAGCTGAAGCACGGACATTTAATGAATGCTGCTCACTGCCTAAATGTGAATTCACACTACAACACTCTTGCAAATGATCTATAATGCCTCGCATTGCTAGTATATCAAATTTGCATAAATATACCTCAAATATTTATAAATCAATAGATATAAGCATGCGTTTAAAACTGACTATCAAAAGTGCATACATGCAGAGTTCTTACATGCTCTAATTAATCCAAATAATCACATTTTGCCTTATTAAATTAAACATTATATGGATAAAATATAGCTTGCCATCTAAGCACTAAAATACTGTTAGAAAGAAACACTACTGCCAAAAAAGCAACAAGAAAGAGAACGTGCCTGTGGAAGAACACTTAACTGAAATGTGGCTGCAGGGTCCAATGCCATGGAATGACTAACAATAATGTATATATTACTTTAAACAAGCGAGCAATTTTGGATAACTTTCCACTTCTCTGTCTGGTACTCCAGTTTCAGCCTAGTGAGCTATAACTCTGCAGGAGGAGCAGAAAGCAGTAAAAGACCCTGCTAACCCTCTTGCCCATTTAAAAAAGGTTTCCTCAGAAGCAATGAGAATTCCTTATTTCCTTCAGCTGCTTATTTACTGGTGCTCCCCTGCCTTCATTTAATTAGAGCTTAAAAAGCAACAGTAACAACCATCCCTGATAGTTTTTAAACTCTTTCCAACTAAGAAACCCTTTACTTATCAAGAGGTAAAAAGAAGCACTAGAGGACAGCTGTGGAGTTCGGAATAAATTTCTTGGTGGGTCCCACTTTAAAGCTTTTATACACCTAAGAAATCTAACCCTGACTGAAAGGAAGTGATTAAAGTTTTTAAAGACTACAGAGATTTTTACACAGAGTAGTGTGACACTCAGGACCAATTAAATGTCATCTTAAGTACTTAGCTGAAGCATTTTTTTGGTACACTAGGAATCAGTTAAGTGGAAGGTGCCAAATTAAACTTACATTTGAATTGACTTAATTTCAAGAGATTATGCATCGTAACTTAAGAACGATTTCAGAAAGCTTTCAGTAGAGCAGTCTCTGTTAAGTTGGCTTCAGGAGCACTGTGTTAAGTCTGAAAGAAGAAAACATACCAGGGCAACACGACATGCTCAAGAGCAAATAAGTGCAACTAGCAACAACAAAAGTGTTGCAATTAAGCCCACAATAACGCAGGTGGCATCACATGAGGGGGTCTCAGTCAAGAGAGACTCAGTCTGCACAAGGACATTGAGTGAGTTTGTTCCATTTCAGGCAAGAGCAATAAAACCCAGGTTTTCTTCCTCCAATATGTTACAAGTTAATTTGCCACATGTAATAACATGATATAATTACTCACATGCCCTTTCTTTGAGGAATGCCTTCTCAAGCAAATATTACTTTGACACATACTAAGGACAAGGGGATATAATAAAACTTTTCAAATAAGGCAGGAGGTCTTGCAGCTAAAGAACTAGACTGGAACGAGGAAGACCTGGAATTTAATCCAGGTCTGGCATGTTTTCCATACGCTTCTAGCAAGTCTCTTGGGCACCAAAGCAAAAGTCAGGTGGCTGATAAAACTTTTCATAAATGCTTAGGTGCTCTTGGCACAAGCGTTTAATTAGACAATAGAGGCTAGATAGCTGACTAGACATAAACTAAGAGTGTAACCCTGGGCTAACACAACCCTGGCCTCCACACCCTCTTTTGAAATGGTGGTGGTTTTTATTGCTTTTGACATTTATTT